>NC_135539.1:79345736-80005180 GCF_045843805.1 Urocitellus parryii
TAATAGTACTTGGAGCCTGGAGATCTTTTATAATCCAATTAAAGATTTTGAGTATCTGCAAGTGTAAGTTTTGTATTAAGGGAACATTATTGTTCTAACACTGCCTTTTGGGATAAAATTGCAATTATAGGATTGGATGCCAGTGGTGATGGTGACAAAAGTCATGAGAATGCAGCATTACCGGACTTACAGGAGTCAGACCAAACAGACATGAACACTTTGGCTCTGGATCACTCAGAATATGAATCTCTGCCTGAAAATAGCGAAACAGGTGAAACTATTTTATGAATTTTTTTTCATATAGAATGTGGGCTTTTTAATTATTTATCACTTAGCTTATTAAATATTTCCCTAAAAATGTACCTTTTGTTGCCTCCTTTTAATTCTCCTTTCAATTCAGTCTCAACATGGATGCAGAGATGAAAGACCCTGTGGGGGAAGCATCATGGAGCATGTAAGACCCGAGTAGCATCTGAGGCGAGTGGCATTTATTTAGAAGTAGAAGATTTTTCATAGGTGAAGCATCAGTAAAGTGTAGAGATGAATCTTTAATGCTAGAATTGAGAGTGAAACAAGTTGGATAGAGAGAAGGGCATAAAGAGGGAATATAGTGGTAGATGAGGACACTTGAGGTCACATTCAAGAGTCTTAGAAACCAGGTGGATATGAACTTTATCCCCATTATTGATGAATGAGTGACATAAAGCAAGATATTTGGGAAATATAAATTTTACAGAAATGTGAAACAGTGGCTTTGAGGAAAGAAAAACCTAAGAATCAATGAAATAGGAAGTTGTGTTATTCCTGTTTAGGGTTATGAAGACATCAGCATTAGAGTAATGGCCATAAAAATGGAAAGAAAATAGAGTAAGTAGGGAATGCAGATTTCTGGACTTAGTTACACAGTCTGCCAAATGACACTAGAAATGTGATTGTAAGATGCCCACTTGCTGTGGGCATTTGAAAATATGAGGAAGCATTTGGTTATCACAGTGACTTGGGAATACAGGCAGGGCCACGGTATGAGACATAGTGATGCACGATGACTTAAGACTCAAAATATGGCAAAATCAGCAGTGTCTCTTAACCAGGAAAATACTGTCCTATAACACTGTTCTTCTTTTTAAAACTTCAGTTTAGCTTACTGTATTAAATAATTTGATCACATGAATCAAGTATTTAAAAGGAAAACAAAAATAAAACCACGTTGCTTTCCTTTAAATATAATTGAGATAAATTGCAATTATAGGATGCGTGAATTTAACTCGGATTACCCCTTTTTGTTTGGTTTGGTACAAAAATTGAACCAAATTTTGAACCCAGGGGCACTTAACCACTGAGCTACACCCCCAGCCCTTTTTTATTTAGGGTCTTGCTTAAGGACTCATTAAGTTACTGAGGCTGGCCTCAAACTTGTAGTCCTCCTGCCTCAGCCTCCCAGGCCACTGGGATTACAGGTGTGCACTACCACACCAAGCATATAGTTTTCTAAATCTGATTGGGGTAGTACCAGTGTGTAACAAATTTAATTTGATTAGTTCCTCCTTGTTAACCCAATACTGTTTAATGATCTGGAAATAGCAAAACACTGGGATAAATTGGAGTTACTTTGAAGTTGAGTGAACTCTTTAATGGCAAAAGAAGGGAATTCTAGTCATTTAAAACAGATTTCAAAAGAAAATAAAAATGTATAATAATCAAAGGGAAAGGAATCCTGATGGTAGAAAATAAAAAGGATTAAAAGTAATTTAAACATGAGGTTTATATCTAAATAATCCAAACCTTGGACTTGAGTCAGAAATTATACAAGATGAAAGATAGATAACATTACCAAAAATGAAATGATAAATGTTAAAAAATATTCCTGTAAAGTTTAATTTCAAAAGAAGAACCAAGAAGAAGGTATTAGTTTTCTTTTGGGGTCTGGGATGGGCCAACATAAAAATAGTTTGAGGTAATGGGAAACTGATTGTTCACCTCCAAATTTATTTCTGGCTTAATCTAAAAATCAATCATTAAAAAACAAAACAAAACCCACAGACCTATAGTTAAGCTACACTCGTTATTATCATTATTTAGAATATTTTTTAGTTGTAGATGGATACAATACCTTTATTTTATCTTTATGTGGTGCTGAGGATCAAACCTTGTACCTCACACATGCTAGGCGAGTGTTCTACCACTGAGCCACAGCCCCGGCTCCAACACTATCACTATTAACATTTGGAAAGGGCAAATGAAGTGGGAGAAATGACTCCTGTAGATTGACTAGTAGGAATAGCCCAGAGAATGCTTACTGAATGTTGTTTTTTCTTTTTTTATTGTTGGTCGTTCAAAACATTACATAGTTCTTGATATATCATATTTCACACTTTGATTCAAGTGGGTTATGAACTCCCATTTTTACCCCGTATACAGATTGCAGAATCACATCAGTTACACTTCCATTGATTTACATATTGCCATTCTAGTGTCTGATGTATTCTGCTGTCTTATCCTATTCTCTACTATCCCCCCTCCCCTCCCCTCCCCTCCCCTCTCCTCTTCTCTCTCTACCCCCTCTACTGTAAATCATTTCTTCCACTTGTATTATTCTTCCCTTCCCCCTCACTTCCTCTTGTATGTAATTTTGTATAACCCTGAGGATCACCTTCTATTTCCATGCAATTTCCCTTCTATCTCCCTTTCCCTCCCACCTCTCATCCCTGTTTAATGTTAATCTTCTTCTCATGCTCTTCGTCCCTACTCTGTCCTTAGTTACTCCCCTTATATCAAAGAAGTCATTTGGCATTTGTTTTTTAAGGATTGGCTAGCTTCACTTAGCATAATCTGCTCTAATGCCATCCATTTCCCTCCAAATTCTATGATTTTGTCATTTTTTAATGCAGAGTAATACTCCATTGTGTATAAATGCCACATTTTTTTTATTATCCATTCATCTATTGAAGGGCATCTAGGTTGGTTCCACAATCTTGCTATCGTGAATTGTGCTGCTATGAACATTGATGTAGCAGTGTCCCTGTAACATGCTCTTATTAGGTCTTTAGGGAATAGACCGAGAAGGGGAATAGCTGGGTCAAATGGTGGTTCCATTCCCAGCTTTCCAAGAAATCTCCATACTGCTTTCCAAATTGGCTGCACCAATTTGCAGTCCCACCAACAATGAACAAGTGTACCCTTTTCCCCACATCCTCGCCAGCACTTGTTGTTGTTTGACTTCATAATGGCTGCCAATCTTACTGGAGTGAGATGGTATCTTAGGGTGGTTTTGATTTGCATTTCTCTGACTGCTGAATGTTGTTTTTAAGTCATCCAAAGACTCACTTAGAAAACAGACCTTCCTTTCTGTTCTTGTTGCACTCCTTACTACTGAGTCTGTGTTGTATATGAAGGGTACTTAATAAACACCTGTGTGTTTGCTATAAAGTATTTGCCTGTCTTCACTGTAGTATCACCAGTCCCTGTAGTGCCTTTGTTGAATGACTCTGTTGACCTGTGTAATCGTCCATGACATCCCCCTGCATCCTCATGTCCCTCCTCATTCTGTTTGTTACCCAAACTATCTTTCAATTACTTCATTGTGTATAACTTAAATTCCCTTCATAATTGCTTAACAAGTGCCTTGAATTTGTTTACCTTTAATTCTGTACCTACTGTGTGTCTATACCTGAGCAGATAGATAAATGTGGCTGAAAAAGATATGCAGCAGTGTAGAATGGTCTTGTTTTTAAGTTTATGGTCACATATTTCCAGTGAGCCTCAACATTGCTCCACAGTGCTGTTGTGTCATCCAGTAAAGCCCTGTTGCTAGGCAGTGGTTTCACACTAACTCCTCTTCTTCCCTCCTCCTCTTCCCTTTTTTTCTTTTCATTTTTTTAATGTACAGCGTAACATATAATCAGGGTACAATAAACACCATATATTTTAGGTATCCCTCAGCTTTTCTGTAAGTTTTATGTTCTTTAAATTAAGGTGAGTTAAGGAAATATTCAGTATAGTATAGAACTGGTTTGATGACTCTTTGCTCATTATTTTCTCTGTCTGGTTTGGAAAGTTATAAAACTATCACTGCAGTGTAGATCATGGACATATCCATCACCAGGAAAACCTTCCTGTGCCCTTTCCTTTTCTCATGCAACCACTGATCTGCTTTCTGCCAGTATAGGTTAATTTGTATTTTCTAGAATTTTATATAAATGGTATTTAACAGTATGCTCTTTTTTTGTCTGACATACTTAGCTTATTGGTTTTGAGATCTGTACATATTGCAACAGACATTAATAGATTATTCCTTTTATTGCCAAGTAGTATTCCAAAATATGGATGTACCTCAGTTTTTCTGCCTACCTCTTGACAAATATTTGGCTTATTTCCAATTTACGCCTTTACAAATAAAGCTACTATAAAATTTTATAAGCAAGACTTGGGTAGAGACATATATTTTCCTTGGTAAATATTTTGGAATGGAATGGAATGGATGGACCTCTGGGACCAAGTTTATCTTTTTAAGAAATAGTGAAGCTGTTTTCCATAGTAGCGGTACCATTTTGTATTCCCCTCCATCCCCCTTCCACCCTCAGTAGTGGATCAGATCTCCAGTTAGTCTACATCCTCACCAGTACTTTTGATTTTAGCCAATTTAAAGGTAACATGATAGGTCTTATTGTGGTTTTAATTCATATTTGATGACTGATGATATCAAGCATTTTTTTTAACAGACCTTTTTGAAAAAGTTTAATTTTAGGTTCACAGCAAAATTGAACGGAAGGTACAGAGAGTTCGCATACACCTTTGCCCCTATACTTTCATAGCCTTCCCCATTATCAACATTGCCCACCAAAGTGGCACATTTGTTACAAATGAGGGACCTGTTATCAGTACATCATTATCATCCAAAATCTATAGTTTAAAGTAGCTCTTGGTGTTTTACATTCCAATAAATTCATGATTTATATACACATTTGTTAGCATACAGAGTAGTTTCAATGCCCCCAAATTTAAAAAATTCCTCCTTCTCCCTAACCCATGGCAACCACTGGTTTTCTTTACTGTTTTCATAATTTTGTCTTTTCCATTATGTCATAGAGTTGGAATCATACCATTTCGTAGCCTTTTCAAATTATCTTTCATGTAATATTATACATTTTAGGTTCCTCCATATCTTTATATGGCTCATTTCTTTTTAGTGCTGAATCACTCCATTGTCTGGCAAATGAGTTTATCCATTCACCTTCTGAAGGACATCTTGATTGCTTCCATGTTTTGGCACTTAAAAATAATGCTGCTGTAACAGTGTGCAAGTTTTTGTATATATGTTAAGAATTCAGCTTTTTTGGGTGAATGTCAAGGAATGTGATTGCTGTATTGTCTGGTTTGTTTTGTAGGAAACCATCAATCTGTCTTCCAAGGTGTCTGTACCAGTTTAGTTTTTTGGGGGGAACCAGTGGTGCTTAACTCCTAAGTCACATCTCTGGCCCTTTTTATTTTTATTTTGAGTTAGGGTCTTGCTGAGTTGCTGAGGCTGGCCTCAAACTTGCAATCCTCCTGCATCTACCTCCTGAGTCAATGAAATTACAGACATGTGCCACTGCACCTGGCTGTATGTTAGCTTTTGCCTCATGTATTTTGAGGCTCTGTGGGCACATACATGTTAAGCATTGTTATGACTCTTGAAGAATTGATCTCTTTATCTTTGTACATTATATTAAAGAACCTTTCCTGGCTTTGAAGTCTGTTTGTTTCTAAAGTTAATTACTGCTGTTTGTTTTTGATTAATGTTAGCATAGTGTTTCACTCTCCATTAGCTTTTATTTTCTTAATTTTTTAAAAAAAATATTGTTTTAGTTGTAAATGAACACAATATCTTTTTGTTTTTATGTGGTGCTGAGGCTCGAACTCAGTGCCTCACATATGTGGGGCAAACACTCTACTGCTGAGCCACAACCCCAGCCCTTCCCATAATTTTTTATAGTGATAAAACGTATACAATATGAAATTCACCATCTTAAGACTTTTGATTTTATAATGCTGGCTGTCTAATCCAGCATGTGCTGTTCTACCACTGAACTTCTCTCCGCCTCTTAACGAGTTTTAAGTTTCCCATTAAGTAATATTAAATACATGAATTCCATTTTGTAGCCATTACCAGCATTCAACTCTGTAACTCTTTTTATCATAGAAAACTGAAATTCTGTGCCTGTTAAACTCTTCAGCCCAACATTCATCATTCCACTTGCTATCTAATGGAGGGCCCTCCATATAAGTGGGTTCATATAGCATTTATCTTTTCGTGACTGGAATGTTTCATTGTTAGCGTAATGTCCTTGGGGGGTCATCCATATTATAGCATGGGTTTGAATTTTTTTCCTTATTCAATAATTGCTATATTGTATGTAAATACCACATTTTGCTTATCTGTTTTTCCACCTGGAGTTGCTTCCATCTTGTAGCTATTGTGAAAAATGATGCTATTTTTATAGGTGTACAAATACCTCTTGGAGATCCTGGTTCAATTATTTTTTTGTTTTGTTTTTTATAAAGCAGGGTTTACTTAAAAAGAGGTAACATAGACTTCTGGGAGGAAGAAGGGGGTCATAGCTGATATCCTGGTATCCTCAATTATTGTTGATAACCAGAAGTGGAATTTGTTGATCATATCATAATTCTATGTTTAATATTTTGAAGAACTACCATATTCTTTTCCATAGAGGCTGCACTATTTTAAATTCCCACCAGTGGTGTACGAGGTTACCATTTTCATAAATCCTTGCCTGTTGTTGCTTTTTTGTTGCTGTAGAATTTTAGGAGGTCTCAGTATATGCTAGACATTAATTCCTTATCAGATAAATGATTTGCAAATATTTTTTTTTCCATTCTGTGGGTTGCCTCTGAAATTACGTTACTTTAGAGTTACTCCTCACTTTTTTGCATGTGGATACCTACTTTTCCTGGCACCATTTATTGAAGAAACTGTCCTTTCCCCATTGAATGGTCTTAACATCCTTAAAAATTATTTGGGCTCTTTGTTCTGTTCCGTCAGTGTATCTTGTTTTTATCCCATTACTTCCTCAACAGAGGTGTAGACACAATGGAAAAGGTGCAATCTTTTCAACAAATGGTGCTAGAATAGTTTGTGTATCCATATGCAAAAATAAAGATAACTTTCAACCATATCGCGCATGGTATACAAAAATTAACATGAAATGGATAACAGACCTAACAAACATAAAACCTAAAAAATAAAGGAAAACCTTTGTGACCATGGGTTAAACAAAGGTTTCTTAGGTGCAACACTAAAAGAAAGACCCATGAAGGAAAAAAATGATTAATTAAACTTTGTAAAATATTGTTCAGTTTCTGCTTTTCAGAAGATACTATCAGGGAAAAAATGAGTATGGTGACTCACCTATATCATTATAGATTAGGAGAATGTATTTGTAAATCACGGATCTGATAAGGGTTTTTATCCAAAACATAAACTGATAAAATTCAGTAAAATAACCCAATAATAAATTGAACAAATAGCACCAAAAACACAGGCATATGCAAGCATGTTTGAACTTTGTGTTCTTGAAAGTTACTGTTCTGTCCTAACAAGTGAAGAAGATAAGAAAGGAGAAAAAAAAATCTCTTATTAGAAGAAATGTGTGATCACAGGGTAAACCAACTGCCTACAAAGTTGAAAAAGACAGAGAGGTGAATAGAGAATCAACAGCTTACTGAGCAGAAACCTCTGCAGGAACCTGAGCCAAAATAGGAAAACCTGAATTATAACCAATGAGTTGCTAGAGCCACGGGGTGGACAAGACTGAGTTAAAGACCACTTAGATGCTCGGTCAGAATGAGGTCCCATAATTTTTACAAATTTTTACTTCCTGTAGTCATCCAGATACTTAGTGAGGGAGGGGAGGGGATCTAGTTTTTCTGGCAGGAGAAAGGGGAAAAGGAACCATTTTAAATTAAGAGAGAGCATTCTGTTCATCTTAATTAGCGTGTGCCCCCAGGACAGACTACTTCAAATCTAGTTTTTCCTGTCAACATCTTACATTAATATATTTGTCACCAATACTAAAACAGGAGCGATACCTATTACCCTGATGGCTTTTTTCTGTATCAGAATCCTAGGATACCATTTATATTTAGTTAGAACACTTCCTTAGGCTTCTCTTGGCCTGAGTTCTCAAACTTTCCGTGTTTTGGGCAGTCTTGAAGGTTTGAGTACTGTCAAGTGTCTTGTAGAATACTTTTCTGTTGGAATTTTTCTGATGTTTTTCTTATCATAATGTTTGTATTTGGACTAGGGAGGAGGACCACAGAGGTAAAGCACCATTTTCATTATATCATATCAAGGGTACACACTGTCAAAGTGACATGTCTTGATCACCTGACTGAAGTAGCATTTGTTATATTTCTGAACTGTAAAGCTACCCTTTGGTTTCTCTTTCTTTCTGTATTCTACTGTTAGGATGGAAGTTCCTCTGCATTGAGAAAACTTAAGGAATTTATGGTCTTCTTCTATAAAAGCAGAGTCTAACTAAATTGTTTGAAATTCTTGTACATGGGTGATTTGTTTCTTCTTTATTTATGCATCTATTTACTTGTATCAGTATGGATTCAGGAATGCTTATTCTGTACTTGGGTAATTATCCAGTAGTATTTTATTGCTCAAGTTGTTCTGGCTTTGGCCTTTGGGAAACTCTTAGTTGGCTCCATTTGACTATTCCTGTCAATGTAGGACTTTTTGGTTTTTTGTTTTTTCTTTTCTTCCTACAATCAGCAATTTCTCCAAGGATCCCTAGTTCCTTGTATGGGAGAATGACATTAGAACCCACACCCTGGGCTCCAGGCATGTTCTCTTTTTGTCCCACATATTCTTTGTTCTTCATTTCCCCTTTCCATTAGATAGGCTGCTGCTTTTGTTGTTGTTTGTTAAACCAGGAATTGAACTCCGAGGTACTTAACTACTAAACCATTTCCCCAGCCCCTTTTTATTTTTGGATCTTGCCAAGTTGCTGAGGCTGGATTTGAGTTTGAAATCCTCCTGCCTCAGCCTCCTAAATCCATGGGATTGCAATTGAGGGATTATCTCGACTGGCTGGATTAGGTTTCTTTTACTTCAGTTTGTTGCTTGAGTGGTTCTTTGGTTGGTGTTTATGTTCTGTTAGTTAACAGAGTCTCCCTTCAGGCCAGTGTGTACCACTTTACATGGAACGCAGGAACCACCTTGCCTTGGTGGTTTATCACTGTTCCATGTTATAATTATATTTATTATAAACTGTTTTTTTTTTTATAAACTGGGTTTTTTTTAATTTTTATTTTTTATTTGTTTTATTTTTGTTTAAAAGATAGTAATTTGCTAAAGAGATTTAAATAGTACTAAGATAAAAAGCTTACATGTTTACATATGTAGTTACCATCTCTGGTATTCTTTGTTCCCATGTACATACAGGTTTTTCTCTTTATCAGTGGCTTTGAGCATTTTGTAACATTGTCTCTTGTTAAATTAAGCTATTTGAAATTATCCCATAATTTATTTCTTATATTACCCCCTCTGTCAATTATAAAAATTGCATTTATTTTGAGAAGTTCCTATTGCTGAGTCTTCAAGTTTACTAGTCTTCTATAATGTCTGATCTCTTAATTTCAAGTATTTTTAGTATCAGATATTATAGTTCTCATCTTTCGATGTTCTGTTTGGTCTAGTTCTTCTCTCAAGGTAGAGGTTAAGGTCACCAGAAGGTTAATGCACATATTCTTGGTGCTCAGGGTTTCATGTCCTTTGTTGCCTGATGTCCCCTGTCTGGAAAATTTTATTTGTTTTGTTGTTATCATTGTTGTTTTTAAAAGGAAAATAAATCCAGTCTCTGGAAGCAGATGATCTGGTGTCTGCTGACACCACCCAACCTAACAATCTCTCAAGTGAGCCCTCCTTTTCTACATTATCACAAACCTCGATCCTTTGTTTTGTCTACAGAGTCATGGATTTCTTTATTGCTGGATCATTTCCTATCATTGTAATGCAATTTCATCACTTATCTGAAGTGGAACCACACTAGACAGCACATCTTCCCCCAGCAGGATGCTTCAAAACAGTTTTCTCTGCTGGCTGCCCCCACATCCTTATCTCCTAGGCAGTCCCTTCAGGCAGACAGTTGTCTTTTCAGCCCCCAAATTGCATTTGTCAAGCTCTGTAGTGATCCTCATTTGGTCAGATCCAGTAGTTAATTCTCACTATATACTTACCTAACATTACCATGTCTTTTTTATAGTTGCAGATCCTTCATATGAAACGATTTTTTTCTCTCCTCTCAGCTCTCAACTTGCTGTTCTGCTGATACTATTCTTGACTTTTGGGCAGCTCCTCTGTGTCCTTTGGCCTTCCTCATCTTACTTTCTACTGGAGGTTGGAGTGCCCTGGGTCTAGATGCTGGTACTCGTCTCTATTCCACTCTTGACCTCAGTACTATCTGTATTTTGAGTCCTAAATGGTGTTGTCACCTTAATTATTGTGTTAGCCTCCCAACTGGTCCCCCTTTTCCCTCATACCTTTTACAGTCAACATGCGCCATTAAACCGAAGAGGTCTTTCCAAAATGTCAATTCTGACCACCATTTGACCCAGCTATCCCACTCCTCAGTCTATATACCCAAAGGACTTAAAAACAACAAATAGTAATAGTAATGCAGCCACATCAATATTTGTAGCAGTTCAATTCACAAAAACTATAGAAGCAACCTACATGCCCTTTAGTAGATGAATGGATAAGAAACTGTGGTACATATACACAATGGAGTATTTATCAGCATTAAAAGAGAATAAAATCATAGCATTTGCAGGTAAATGGATGGAGCTGGAGAATATCATGCTAAGTGAAGTAAGCCAATCCCAAAAAACCAAAGGCCAAATGTTCTCTCTCTGATAAATGGATGCTGATCCTCAATTGGGGTGGGGGGGCGGCGTGGCATGGGAAAAGTAGAGGATTTGTGATTGGGCAAAGGGCACACAGGGGTAGGAGGGAGCATGGGGCAGGAAAGATGGTAAAATAATTAATTTTAAAAAATGTCAGCTCTGAATTGGTCTCCTATTAAATTCTGACATCCTTCTTGATCTGATTCATAGGTGCTCCACTTTGTGACCTCACTTACCAGGTTCTCTCACTCTGCTTCTCAGTTACCTTTGCCTCCTTACTATCTGTTGACTCTACCCCTCTAAGGTCCCTGTACCTGCCCAGTTTAGAACTCACTTTCCACTGCCTGGCACATTCCACATCCTTCCCATCAGATCGGATGTCACTTCCCATCTAGATCAGCATCATGCAGCTCTGGCCTCTTATCCTGGTTTGTTTATGGGTTTCTATCTCACATTATGTTGGGTAGTTATTTATTTAACTACCTATTGTCTGTCTCTTCCTCTGGAATGTTGGCCTTACACAAGCAGAGGCTTTGCCTTATTTGGACTGAATTCACAGTTCCTGCAACAGATCCCAGTATGCAGGAGATACTTAGTAAGTATCTCTTAAATATGGAGGATGGGATGTGAATTTAGATGGAATGACTAGGAGAAGCCTCTGAATGAGGGAATGATAGGTTATTTTTAGTTTTCATTTTCATGTCTTGTGGTTTCCTTTATTTTGCTTTTGGTTGTTTTAGCAGTTTTGTTTTCTTTTTGCTATTGAGAGTGGATTTTGTTAAACCTCATTATATAATAGTGACCTGAACTTTCTGTCCGTTTGTTCTAAATGCCCCCGCTTTGTTTTTTCTTTTTCATGCTCTTTAACATGAATCTTTCAAATTACCAATGTCTCTTATGTTATTCTTGCACATATATGGTTGGAACATAATCACATATATGATTGACACATAAATTAACCAGGCTGATTTATATGGCAGCATATGAAAAATCTTAGTGTTTTAGCACTCCAGTTCTTTTCATTTCAACATTATTGAGACAACCTGTGTCCAGAGTGTTGCAGGTGGTGGTGGAGTGTCTTGGCCTAAACCTGGGTTCGCTTCAGTAGAAGGCCATGATCTATTGCCTGGTGTTGTCTATGACCATACACACTTAAGTCACCTGTCATACTGGCTGACACCTTCTCATAAGCAACTTGTTCTGGGATTTAGAATGAACTTTTATGTCCTTTGAGTATCTGATTTGTTTAGTATCATCTGACAAGAACGTGACAGTTTCTCACTTATTGCTTTGCCTATCTGGAAATTTAAAGGCGAATTTAATGCTCTAGTGTAGAAGCTATTTAATCCTTAAATTGTGATGTTTTAGATTTAGAGGGAAGAGAGGGAGACTGTTTTGTTTACACGATTTACCCTTTTCTAATAGGTAAAATAATAGAAGTCTTCTTTACTTCATGCATGGGTTCAAGTGTGTAAATAAGTATATTGAAAGTACTAGAACTGCCATACTAAATTATCAGGTTGGAAAATTTTAAGCTATTTTTCCTGAATTGATTATTACTTTTATATAGGAGGAAATGAGTCTCAACCAGAAAGCCAGGAAGATCCCCGGGAAGTACTTAAAAAAACATTGGAATTCTGCTTATCTAGGTAAGACTAGTTTTTCTAGTACTGAATATCCCTGCTGGTATGTATTATTTATTATCTATAAATGTGATTTTACATAGAAGACCATGTATATACTAAAAGATATGTGTGAATACTCTGTGTGTGTGTGAATTAGATATCTAGAATAATGAGTAAATAGGCTTTTGGCATGTTAGGTAATTGATCATAATCCTCAGGTCAGTGGTCCCCAGAGTTGGAGCCTCAAATTCATCTTCTTAGCTATTTGAAATAAAGATTCCTTGACTTCCTACCTGCTCCCTCCTTGCCCCCATGCCACTGCATCAAAGTCTCAGGTAGTCTTAGAATCTTGAGCCTCAGTGAAGTCTGAGAGCAAATTTCCTATGTTGTCACTTAGACTGTGCCAGACATTGCAATAACAAATTGTTATTTACATAGCACTCATATGTTTACTTTTGTGGGTTCCCCCTCCAAATAATACCTTTCATAGTGAAACATAGTAGCATCTTTTAAAGTTCAAATGCCAAAACTAGATGTAAAGGATTTGAGTATGAGATAACTGACTGGCCATGTGTAAAAGCTTTCTTTCAGTTTGATGATTTTCAAGTGTTCTCTCAAGCCCTGAGGAACCCATGGAGTTGTCTGATAAAGGGGCACTAAAAGATAGCAGGATTATGTGAGATTGAGGGAGGGAGGGACTGTGCTGGGCTTTCCTTCTACTTCCATTTTATCACAAATTAGGAGCATTGAGTATATTGTATAGTGGCATAATTTAAGAACAAAAGATGGGTGAAAGTTGAAAAACCTATGTCTCTTTTACTCGCAAACCTCTATCTAGCCTTCATGAATCTAGAATCACCCACATCTGTGCAATGGCTAGGTGAGATGAGGGATAGAAGGGTATTTTCCTCACAAGGGACATTGTAAGAAGAGTCCTATGAAATCCATTATTGTGCTTCAGTGTTTTTGAGGGCCTTGCTCATTATATCACACATTGTCTGTTTCCTGCGAATTCACAGGAAACATTTAGCTTTGACCAAAATACTAGGAAGTTGTTCATCTTGACCTGAACTGCAGATTATTTGTGGCTTACCTTTTGACCCTGTGCATGAAGTTATACTGATCCTGTTTTCTTCCTTTTAATTCTGGCTGCTAGGAAGCCAGAACTGGATTTGCAGCTTCTCTAGCAAGTATCCAGATTCTATAGCATGCATTTTGGGTACTGACTTTATCTTGGCCTTTATATATATATTTTCCTTGTTCATTCAGCTAGATTTCCTTACCATAAGAAGAAGAAGAAAAACTTCTGTGTGTATTTTTAATAAATTACTCAAAAACTATTTAGAACAAAGATAAGCCATAACTACATTTTAAGAATAATTATCTGCCCTATCTTTTGCTCTATCTCTCCAAGTGTCTTGGAAAAAATAAACCTATGGACAGAGAAAGAGCAAATAACAGATGGGAGGCCCACATCCAATCCCAAAGTCGTACCATGCCACATTTGTACATCTTGTGAAACTGATATTGCACTAGATGAAACTTCTTTTTAAAGAAATATCAATTAAAAGAGATCGTTTTCTTTCAACAGGGAGAATCTTGCTAGTGACATGTATCTCATATCGCAGATGGATAGTGATCAGTATGTGCCAATTACAACGGTAGCTAACCTTGACCATATCAAAAAACTCAGTACTGATGTGGATTTAATTGTTGAAGTGCTAAGATGTAAGTAAATGACAATTTGAAATGAATTACACTTGTTTTTACACCGTTTGTCTTATTGGGGACTCTTTACATCTACCAGTCACCAAATGGTACTTTTTGGGAAATCAAATATTCCTTAGCCTTTCATTCCTTTCTGACGGTCCCAATAATGGGAACACTGAATTCATAACAAAATCTCAGTCTGCTTATTTGTCATCTGAAGGAGAAAATGAATTTTTTAAAATGGAGATTATAAAGACAGCTGTTGCATTCATGAAAACAAAGTACTTAAAATAAAATACATTTTAATTAGCATTTTGGCCACAAAAAGAGTTTCTTTCAAATTTCACTTCCTTAAGTTCCTTGTTTAAGTTTTGATGAAACATTGTAGCATTTTTCTTAAAGTATATTCTGAATGAAGTCCCCCCCCAAATTTGGCAGCATCAAATGTATAAACATTACATCAGTTAATTATAGGAATTTCAGGAAATGTAGATATTCAGTATTGGCTTGTTGTACCAAATTGTAGGTTGTGTTTTAGTTTGCTTTGCACACTTAAAGCTTCTATAACCTGTTATATTTTTTAAAAGAAGAAAAACAGCCTTTATGTAGGCATAAGTGACTTGGAGTGTGCATATTCAAAATGTATACTCAATCAGTTTTGAATGAATGCATCGCTGAAATCATAAGAGAACACCACTCCCCTATGTTCCCTGAGTTTCTGGAACCCTGGTGATTCCTCCTGCCTAAAGGCAGATTCCTTCTTTAATAAGTGTGTGATATTTTTGAACTGGATTAATTATGGAAATTCACATTTTATACTGTAGCTACAAATACCAGGTGAATGGCTTCTGTAGTTCCCTCATTAGACTCAACTTGATGGGTGTCCTTCACAGTGTGAACTGTGCACAATTCCTCTCCCACCACTGCGTACATATCTTTGAATGATTGCACATTGCTATGCCTGAATTAAAGCTTCGTTTCTCTCACTATCATCATGCCTTTTCATTACTTACACTTCTGTAGAGGCAATTGTTTCCACCTTGTCTCTGTCCCTGTGTACTGAAGATACAGTCAGTGCACATATTTTTTTCTTGACTTTACAGTATTGTAAAAAGATGAACATCTTAACCTTTGAACTTGTAATTTTATTTTCTAGTCACAAGTAAAAGTTTTGTTTTCTGTTTTTCTGTTGCTTTATAAAAAATGAAGAAATTGGCTAACATTATTACCATTAACTGAGTTCTGAATGTCACTGTGGTGATGTTTTACTTCCCACTTTTGCCATTTAGAATAGAAATCCAATTTTTAATCTACTTTACAAGGCCAATAACTTTCTTGTACTTGTCTGTACTCTGTTAAGTCTTTTGATTATTCTTAGGTATCCCATATTTAATTATTCCTCTTGAGTATACAGTGCAAACTTTGTTGCCCCTTTGAAGGTAATTTTTCAGTTGTAATGTTACTTTTTATCCATTTCAGTTTAGCACTTTATTATCTAATGTTCTTTTTCATTCAGTTTTTGAACAGAAAGAAATGTGCACATATAATCTTTGTGATCAGAATATAGTTAGAATATTACATCCATTGTAGTTCTAAAGAGGGTGACATAAATAAGCCCTCAGAAGCTTTTTTCATCTTATTGTCATCCTCAAAATATTTAGCAGAGTCAGATATACGGTGGACACTTTAAAATTATTTCATTGAATTTGAGTAATGTAACACTGTTGTTATTTAGATAAAGCTAATTTCTAAACTATTTCTGTGTCATAATACACACAGTACATATCACAGTGTATCTGCTTCAAATGTTTTGTTTTACAAACCCATTTTGGTTAAAATTGTCAACTTGAAAAAAAGCACCAAAATACTTGTCATCAGAAGAAACAACATTGTGTTCTGTTCCTGTGGTATGTGTTAGAACCAAAAAATGAGTTGGAACTACATGTTTTCAAGAAGAATAAAATTTTAAATCCATAATGTGATTTAAAGGCATATTTCCAAATATTTACACGATGAAATCAAGTGTATAGATATTGGGTATGTGTAAAACAGAGCTCTTTTTCTATGGAATCAGTTTCACATGAAAATAGTATAAAAGCCTGAATAAGAATGAAATTTCTAATTCACGGTAAAATGTTATAGAGGCACATGAATTAGGGAAGGAAGAGGCACTGAGGGTTTCATTAGTATTTATTTTATTGTCGTTTTTTGAGGTAGAATTTACCATAAACTACACATGTTTAAGTGTACATTTGATAAGTTTTGACATTTGTATACCCATGAAATTATCACTATTGTATCTCCATGACTCACCAGAGGTTTCCTCCATTCCTTCACTAGGTGCTCTGGTTGCATTCTATTGATTTGTTTGCATTTTTTTAATATGTATTTTTTTATATGTAGGTGGACACAATACCTTTATTTTGTGTTTTATGTGGTGCTGAGGTGCGAACCCAGTGCCTCATGTGTGCCAAGCAAGCATTCTATCACTCAGCCCGAGCCCCAAATTAGTTTGGATTTTAATAGAATCTATTGTGTAATTTTTTTTTTTTTTTTTTTGAGGAGCAATGGCTGGCTTTATTTACTCAGCATAATTGTTTTGTAGTTGAGTGTATCAGTAGGTCATTGCTTTTTATTGCTCATCAGTATTCCATTGAACTGGAATTGACAATTGGTTTATTCACCCACTCATTGTAAGATATTTAGGTTATTGCCACATTTTGACTAGTATAAGTACAGTTGCTCTGAACACTTGTGTAGAACTGTATGAACATGTGCTTCCCTTACTCTTGGGTCAATATCTGGGAGTAAAATGTCTGCATTGTGTGGTAGAGTTATAATTAACTTTGTGGACCCACCCACTTGTTTTCCAAGGTGGTTGGACCATTTTACAGTTGGATATCACCAGAAGAGATAGAAGCTGCAGTTGCTACATATCCTAACCAACACTTGAATATGCTCATTTTAATTTTAGATGTTTAGTGGTATCTCACTGTGGTATTAATTTCTATTTCCTTACTGTTTTTTTTTTTTCCTTTACTATTTAGTGGGGTTTTGTTGCTGTTGTTGTTTCGTTGTTGTTTTTTTTTTTTTTTTTTTGTGGTGCTGGAGATTGAACCTAAGCCCTTGTGTATGCAAGGCAAGCACTCTACCAGCTCTATCCCCAGCCCAGTATTTTTTTTAAATATTTATTTTTCAGAACAGTTTTACTGTCACAGCAAAAGAAGGTACAGTATAAATAACAAATAACATCTCCCACCAAAGTGATAGCATGTATTATAGCTGATGAACTTATATTACCATACCATTACCAATAATTTACATTAGGGTTCATTCTTGATGATACATTTTAAGGTTTGGACAAATATATAATAACAATTATTCACCATTATAGTATCATACAGAACAGTTTCACTGCTTTAAAAATCCTCTATGCTTTGCTTTTCATTTTCTTCCTCCTGAACCCGTGTCAATCGTTAATCTTTTTACTATCTCCACAATTTTACCCTTTTTAGAATATTTTAGGGTTGGAATCATACAGTGTTTTATATACTGTATGATGGGTTTCTTTCACTTGATAATATACAAATTTCCTCCAGGGATTGATAGCTCATTTCTTTTTAGTGCTGAATATTATTTTATTGTCTGAGTGTACCACAGTTTATCCATTCATCTACCAAAGTACATCTTGGTTGCTTCCAGGTTTTAACATTTATGAATAAAGCTTCTATAAATGCTTGTGTACAGGTATTTGTGTAGATTCATGTGGTTAGAATATTTAGTTTTATAATAACCCACCCAAATTACTTTTTCTTGAGAATATATTCTCTCATGATTATTAGCCATCTATCTGGTGAAGTGTCTTTTCAGGTGTTTTGCCCATTTTAATGGTATTGTTCCTTTTTAATTTTTTAATTTTTATTTATTTAGTTAAGTTAGTTGTAGTTGGACACAATACCTTCACTTTATTTATTTATTTTTTACATGGTGCTGAGGATTGAATCTAGCACCTCATGTGTGCTAGGCGAGCGCTCTACCACTGAGCCACAACCTCAGCCCCCTTTTTTATTTTTAAGCTTTGAGTTCTTTATTTTAACAGTCCTTTATCTGATGTGGTTTTTGCAAATCTTTGCTCTCAGTCTGTGACTTGGCTTCTCGTTTTCTTGACATACTTCACAGAGAAAGTGTTCTAAATTTTACTATAGTTCTGCTTATTGGGTAGTTCTTTTTTGGATAATGTCTGGTGGTGTGTCAAAAAGATCATTGCCAACCCCAGTTTATCTAGATCTCACCTATGTTTTCTTCTAGGATTTTACACTTTACATTTAGGTCTGTGATCCATTTTGAGCTAATTTTTGTGACAAGATTAAAGTCTGTATTTACATGAAAACAAAAATTTTTTTTTGCATTTTTTTTTTATTTTTAAGCTTTGAGTTCTTTATTTTAACAGTCCTTTATCTGATGTGGTTTTTGCAAATCACTTTTTTGTTTTTGTCTTTTGAAGTTACGTGTGTGTCTATGTTTTGTTTTTTAAGTTCTTCCTTTCGGTGGTATACTTATGTTATCTTTGCCTAGTTCCAGGTTACAAAAGTTTTCCATAAGTTTTATAGTTTTAGGTTTAAGATTTGGATTTGTGTGTGTATGTGTGTTTAAGTTAGGTTTTGTACATTGTGTGAAGCATTGATCTAATGTGCAACTGTTCCAGCACCATTTGTTGAAATGACTTCTTTTCCTACTACATCGCCTTGTGCTTTTGAATTTTAGAATCATCATTGTAATTTTTCAGAAAGGCTTGATGGGTTTGTACTGTAATTACAATTGATTGTCAAAATTTGCTTGAGGAAAATTGATGTATTACCAATATTGACTTTTCCACTGTGTGAACACAAATATCTCTTCCTTTATTTAGGTCTTTTAAATTGTTCCTAGCAATGTTTTATAATTTTTAATATATAGATCATTAATCTTTTATCAAATTTATAATTACTTCACATTTTTTATTTTATGATATTTTTAGTTTCTGGTTTGATGCAAGTATATAGAACTACAATTCACTTATATATTAATTTTGTAAACTAACTAAATTCAAGTTTTTATGAAAATTGTATTAGATTTTCTCTATAGGTAAACTTGTCTGTGAATGCCTCTTTATGTCCAGTCTGGGTGCTGTTCATTTCTGTTTCTTGCATTATTGCGTTGACTAGAAGATCTGGTACAGTATTGAATAGAAGTAGGGAGAAAGACATTCTTGCTTTGCTCCTGTTTATGGTGTGTGGGGGAGTCATTTCAGGCTTCTTGCCTTAAGTGTAAGGCTATTTCTAGGTTCCTCACAAGTGACATTTATCTGATTGAGGAAGTTTCCGCTGTTTCTAGATGGCTGAAAATTTTTTCTCATAAATGAATGCTGGATTTTGTTCATTACTTTCCCTACATCTCTGTGATGGTTGTATTTTTTTTTAACTCATGAATATGGTGATTTAGATTGCTTGATTTTTTTTAATTGATAAGCAAAAATTGCCTTACTGAGATAACCCCATTTTTATGATTCATTACATTTTTATATATTGTTGGATTCCATTTGCCAGTTCTTGAAGTGTTCATGAGGAATACTGGCCTGAAATATTTTTTTCATACTGTCTGTTTAGTTTGGGTTTCAGAATTATTGGTGATTTGTGTCTTGATGGTGGTAGATATCCCTGAGTCTAGATTGTGACCATAATGTGCTGTAATTGGAATTGATGCAAAATAATTTCATAGAAGTGACACCAAAACACAAACTTTACCAAAAAGGGTGCACATAAAAACTGGTGAAATCTGAATTAAGCCTGCTTCTTGGGAGTATTGCACCAACATTGGTATCTGTTATGGTTTGGATATGAGGTGTCCCTCAGAAGCTCCTGTTGATGCAGGAATATTCAGAGGTGAAATGATTGATTTGTAAGAGCTGTAACCTAATCAGTTTGAACAGACTGTAGGCAAGTGAGTTATAACTGGAGGAAGTGGGACACACATACACATTTCTGTTTGCTTCCTGACCTGATCATGAGCTGAATAGCTTTCCTTCAATGGGCCCTCCCCTTCCCCTCCCCATTTGCTTCCTCACCTTTGGAAGCAAATAGAGCAGTAGAGTTGGCCATCTGTGGACTGAACTCTCTGCAACCATGAGCCTCAAATAAACTTCCTTCTCCAAGTTGCTCTAGTCAATGTTTTGGTCACAGCATGGAAGGGGGGGAGGGGAAGCTAACACCATTTTTGCTGAGACACTACTAGAGTTATTGCAAGGTGTTATCATTAGGGAGAATTGAGCGAAGGGTATGTGAGAGCTTTCTGTAAGACTTAGAATATTGCAAAATAAAAAGTTACAATAAGACAATATTTTAGGGACTTATAGAAAGAAGGAAACCATTAATCCTGTGTTTTAATCTATTAATATTTTAGCTGCTGCTGCTTTCTTTCATAGTGTTAGATACATTAAACCACTTCTAGGACTTAAAATTTCCATGTTTCTTCATTTTGAAAAATTTAGTTGATTTAAAACTTTTTGATAGCTTTATTAAACTAACAAAACTGGGCTGAGGTCGTGGCTAGAGCACTCGCCTAGCACATGAGGCCCTCGGTTCCATCCTCAGCACCACATACAAATAAATAAATAAAGTAAAGGTATTATGTCCAACTACAACTAAAAAATAAATATACTAACAAAACTTGTGGTTTTCCATTGTATACAGGTTTCTTCAATGTGTTTAGTAATATGGTGTGATATTTTCCAGTTAAGTGTCATGTTTTAATATTTATGGGTTTTTCCTCCCACCCCTTTACAGCTTTACCTTTAGTACAAGTGGATGAGAAGGGAGAAAAAGTAAGGCCAAATCAAAATCGTTGCATAGTAATCCTGCGTGAAATCTCTGAATCTACCCCTGTGGAAGTAAGTGACTATTCCTCTCATGAGTACTTGGACATTTTCCTGAGGGTTTTTGGTGGTTTTGATTATTTTTATGTCTATGTGTTTAGGAGGGCTTATATTTAAGAATAGATACTAAACAGTTAACACTTTTCCTAGGATTTATACACTCTGATAGTTATGATGTGCTTTCCTCGTAGAAGGAACAATCCTCAATTCTTTAAATCTCAAAGCTCCTTTACACACTTTACATTAAAAAGATAGGGTTTGTATATTTCAATATTTATAAGTTAAAATGAGTTTAAATATTTATCTAATAAGAAATAATGATAAACTCCAAATTAAGATACAGGGCACTTTTATGATATATAACTATTTTAAATAAATATTTTATGAAGAGGGAGTTGTGAAGAGATCCTGAGCACCATTGATGTTGCTGCTGAATCCAGGCTACTATGCCCACTTTTTTATTTGCCAGTGAATTTCCACCATCAGTGCAGATGTCTTCAGAGTAAAAAGGCAAAGTCATCTTTGTTCATGAAAATGGAATGTGAAGATCATCATTAGAGAAGCAGTGGCTTGGGGCCGTAATTTTAAGGAATAAATCATAATATTTGATAGTTTTAAAATATTGAAATCGACTGATTCGCATTGCTATAAAATCTGTTACTTCTCCAAATGGTTAACTAAGCTGCACTGGTGCTAGGGGTAGAGCTCAGTGATAGAATGCTTTCCTAGCATGCATGATCCTCTGGGTTTGATTCCCTAGCACAGCAGAAAGAAAAATAAGTTGCAAAGACAAGGATTCCAAAAAGGTTGTAGGTGTAGGGTAAGAAATCATATTACTTTTTAAAAAGGTTTTTTTCCTAGAGAAAGTTTACTTTCTGTTTCACCAAGATACTTAAACTAGTTGTATGTTGTAAAGTTTTGAATATGAAGGACTATGATATTATTATTATTATTATCATCATCATCATCATCTAGATACCTTTGTTAGCTCAAAAAATATTTAAAACATAGATCCTGTTCTTCAAGACTTGAAATGCTTATAAAAATTATAACTGAGTAGAATTTTCTACAGTTAGCTGTAGACATTGATCTTGGTATCATTTGTATTCAAAACTGTACTCACTTAAATAAATCTGTTGTCAAAGTTTGAGCAAAATTAAGAGAGAAGGCTTGGAAGAAACCCTGTGATAATTATAAAGTTGAGAAATAAAGAAGGAAAGTAAGTAGTCCAAAACAATTTGAATAGGAAATAAGTTTCTAAGGACTGTATGATGCAGAGTCCATCTCTTGATGCTTAGAAGTATGGGGTGGGAGTTTCTAGAAAGTTGTCTATTCCTTAAATGTAACCAGATGCGTCTCACTGATTAGAACATTTGAAATCTTGATCCAGTGTTTATATATATATATATATATATAAAACGTATGTATGTATATATGACAATGGAATGCATTACAATTCATATTACACACATAGAGCACAGTTTTTTATATCTCTGGTTGTATACAAAGTATATTCATTCCATTTCATGTCTTCATGTATTTTGGATAATGATGTTCATCACATTCCACCATCATTTCTAACCCCATGCCCCCTCCCTCCCCTTCCCACCCTTCTGTTTATCCAATTTTTATAAAATAGTTTAGAGAGAAATCTCACAGAGGCAGAAGAATGAACCACTCCAATACAGTATTGATAGCCTAGTGGTACTACAGGACTATTGGTTGAGTTTAAAAGTAGTAATACTAACTTGTGTTAGTCAAGTATGACTTCTGCATTAATGTATTAGTTTTCTCTTTTAGCCAAAAATTATTTATCAGGTGTTACATATCAAAATAGGTGTACAATTCTAGGAAACAATTTTTATAGTCATTTGATTAATTTCTTTACTTTGTGAAGGGTTTACTGGCTAATAATTTTTTAATGACATGACCCTATTTTCCCTTTTTATTTTTCTCCTGCGTCTACTTTGTGTGGTATGAATGTAGCCACTGCAGTTTTCATTTATTATTATTATGGTATGTCATCTCCATTTGTGTCTTTTACATTTAAAATGAGTTTCTGGTAAGCATTGCATAGTGGAGTTTTGCTTTTCTTACCCAATCTGAAAATTTTTGCCTTTTAATTATGAGTGTATCCCATTTATATTTAAATGATTAATGATGCTGCTGGGTTTAAATTTGTCATTTTACTATTTCCTTTTTGCATCTGCTATTCTTTGTTTTCTTTCTTCCATCCTCCAACCCCTTTTTGGCTTACTAGATATACGTGTTATTGTTGTGTTTGTATTTTTTTGTTGTTGTTTTAGCTGTAGTTGGACACAATACCTTTTTTTTTTTTTTTTTTTAAAGAGAGTGAGAGAGGAGAGAGAGAGAATTTTTAATATTTATTTTTTAGTTCTCGGCGGACACAACATCTTTGTTGGTATGTGGTGCTGAGGATCGAACCCGGGCCGCACACATGCCAGGCAAGCGCGCTACCGCTTGAGCCACATCCCCAGCCCCACAATACCTTTTTTATTTATTTATATGTGGTGCTGAGGATCAAACCCAGGGCTTCCCATGTGCTAGGCAAGTGCTCTACCACTGAGCCACAACCCCAGTCTGATATACGTTTTTCAGTGCTTGCTTTATGGTTTATCAGCATTAAACTTCCTAGAGTGTACCCTTAGATTAATGTAATACTAATTTCTCTTTAAAATAATATTCTTCTGACTTTGCACCTTCAGCCCTGTACTCTTGTTTTGCACTTTAATTCTGTGTGGCCATAAGCCCCACAATACATTGTTATGTTTGCTTTGAACAATTTAGTTTTCTTTTAAGGAGATTAAAAATAATAAAAATATGTTTTTTATTTATCTAATATTTGCCATTTCTAGTGCTTCTCATCCTTTGTCTGGGTCTAGACTTCCTGTCTAATATCACTTTCTTTTTGCCTGAATAGTCCTTTAAAATTTCTTGTGTTAACAGGTCTGCTAGTGATCCCCTCCCCCCAGCTTTAATATACTTGAGAAAGTTTTTATTTTAGGCCCATTTGCTGGGTATAGATTTCTAGATTGACCAGGGAAAGTTTTTTCCCTTTCTGTTGTCATCCTGTTCTCTTCTGGTATGCATTGTTTATGACAATGGTCTTCCTTTTTTTTAATCTTCATTCCTGTGTGTGTGATAAATCATCTTTCTCTGTGTGACTTGAAGATTTTATCACTGATTTTAAACAATTTGATAGCAGGTTACCTTGGAAAAGCTTTCATGTTTCTTGTACTTATTGAGGCATTATTTTTCATGTGTTCTCTCTTTTCCCTTTTTTTTTCCTTCAGAAAGTATCTCAGTAGCTGTTAATCCTCTTTATTGGACTTTTCATTTCAGACATTGTATTTTTCATCTCTAATTCGGGTCTTTTAAAAATTCCTCCATATCTCCATTTAGCATTCTCAGCCCAGGTTTTGGAGCATATAAATATATAATCAGTAACTGTTTTATTGCTTTTGTCTACTAATTCTGTCATATTGTGTCACTTCTAGATTTAATTTGATCTGTTTGATTTTAGGCCATATTTTTCTATTTCTTTACATGCTTATTAGCTTTTGAATGAATGCCAAGCATTTTGATTTTTACTTTACTGGGTACTGAATATTTTTGTATTCTGATAAATATTGTTGATTTTGGTTCTGAGATGCAGTTAAATTACTTGATGATGGCATGTTCCTGTTGTCCCAACTAGGCAGAATTGCTTGAGTGATCTGCCAATCTAGGCAAAACAGCAAAACCCCATCTCGATTACTTTGAACCAATTTGATCCTTTAGGAATATTAGTAAGAAGGAATCAGAGCCGTCTTTTCTCTGGGGTTCATCTTTCCCCACTGCTGAGGCAGTGCTTTTCTGAGTACTGATTTTCTGTGAATTTGGGACAGTTTTCCACTCTGACTGGTGAGAAGGCAAATTATTCCCTGCCCATGAACTCAGTCTGGGGTTACTCCTTCTGATCATCACAGGTGGTATTTTAAGCTCAAGCTGAGGACCTGGGGAGAGTCCTCCATGGAGCTCTGGAATTTAGGCATGAGCTCAACATTCTAAGGGTCACCTTGTTCACGTCCCCTCTCTCAGGGACTCTTCTCCTAGAATGCCTGATGGCCAATGCTGGAAAACCCAATTTCATTTATAATTGTTTGTATCATGTCATATCTTGGCCAGCAGCAAAAATTGAGCTAATATTTTTTAGATTTTAAATTAACTTTTTTCAAAATAATGTACTTATTATTATTAGCCTGGTGGTTAAAATGGTATCTTATCTTTCAAATTAATTTAGCATAATGATATCTTGGAAGCAAGAAAGCTGTCAATAAGTTGTGTAACTATGTTCCTGTGTCATTGTGGTCCTAATTCTGGAAGCTGCACTGAACCCATTATCCTTTTTTGAAAAGAGATTTACCAGGCATCATATCATGTTGAACTGTGCTTAAGAGAATGCTTTTTTTAGTGAGGACAAAATGTGGCATAGTTGAGAATTAATATCTAACCTCTCTTCCTGTAGGAAGTAGAAGCACTATTTAAAGGAGATAACTTACCGAAATTTATAAACTGTGAATTTGCCTATAATGATAATTGGTTTATTACATTTGAAACAGAAGCTGATGCACAGCAGGTAAGTTCTCTCTTTGATCTCCCTGTGAAGTACATAGTTTACCAGTAATTTAATATCGGTACAAAGTGAGAGTAAATTTGGGCATTGAGGTTATTATATCATAGTGTTAAGTTTGGATATAAAGTGCAGACAAAATCGAGTTGTATAAACCTAAACTGGATGTTCTGTGGATAGTTTATATAGCAATATAGAAAGCATGTGACATTATGGTCTAACAATATTGTAAGATCAGCAGCTTAGGAAAATCAGTTGCATCTAGGTAAAGAAAGGTTTTACTGTTTGCAGAGTGTGGAGAGATTTGAACCTAACCATAGTCTTTCAGTGGGCTTCCCTGTGCTATAAATAAAGTGCTTTCATAGGCACTGAGGAGTGTTAGCACCTTGAAGGAGACATGCTGAATTAAGGGACTTATATTTCTTTGCTCTTAAAGGAGACTCTTGTTTGAGGGAAACAAATTAACAAGAGTTCAGTATTAAATATTGCAGCCCCTACTGGAAGTCCAAAAGAGAAAATGCAGAAAGCTAAAGATAGGTTTTAACTGGATAGAAGGAGAGAAAGAGGAATGGGAAATTGGAAGCGCTATGCTTACAGAACAGAGCGGAGTGCTGCTGACCTGCTTGGAGAACATGTTGGATGAGCTTGAATGGGAATATGTGGATCCTTTGGACTTACGTAAGGGACTTGATATCGATCTAATTTGGAGAAGGGACAGCTATACATAAATAATGACTTTCTAATATTTTAGTTTTCATCTTTTTTAATATTTATTTTTTAGTTATAGATGTACACGATGTCTTTATTTTACTTTATATGATGCTGAGGATCAAACCCAGTGCCTCACACATGCTAGGCGAGCGCTCTACCTCTGAGCCACAATCCTTACCCTAGTTTTCATCTTTTCTCCCTCTGTTTAGAATTTCATTTCCTGAATTTCATGTTTCCGATTTCAAATTGGGATTAATATTAGGAACTTTGTATTTAGTATTCTTTATTTCCTCCTAGGTCTTTGAAAGACTTTAATGGTTTCAATTCTTATAAAATTGGTATATACCTTGTTTATGAGAATTTTGTGTAGTGGTTCCATAGTTACTGAGGTTATTTTAAAGGATTTGTGACCCAAAGAGGATAAAGAATCATTATTATTGCTCCTGTTTATTATCATAGAATCCTTTTTTTAAGCTATTGAATTAACTATTAGTTCATGTTATTTATAAGACTATTTGGATGATTTTGCCCTTAGGCTTACAAATACCTGCGAGAAGAAGTAAAAACTTTTCAAGGAAAGCCAATTAAGGTAAGCAAGACCAGTTGATTACATTTTCTTTGTTTTCTAATCATTGTTCTTAAGCATTGTAATAGAAACTTAAATATTTTCAAACAGGCACGGATAAAAGCAAAGGCAATAGCTATAAACACGTTTTTGCCAAAGAATGGATTTAGACCTCTGGACATGAACCTTTATACACAGCAGCGTTATACAACATCATTTTATTTACCTCCAGTATACAGTCCCCAGCAACAATTTCCTCTGTACAGCCTGATTACCCCCCAGACATGGTCAACAACACATAGCTATCTTGATCCACCCTTGGTAAGTCTTTTTTTTTTTTTTTAATTAAACAGACATATTGTACATAGACACTCCACTGGGTACTTTGAAAGTTTAAATGCCTTATCTAATATAGAAATCAGATATATATGCAGTTTGTTGTAATAAAGCAGATCTTCAGGCTATGCTGTGAATTTTTTTTTTAAAAGAGAGTGAGAGAGGAGAGAGAGAGAGAGAGAATTTTTAATATTTATTTTCCAGTTTTTCGGCGGACACAATATCTTTGTTTGTATGTGGTGCTGAGGATCGAACCCAGACCGCATGCATGCCAGGCGAGCGCGCTACTGCTTGAGCCACATCCTCAGCCCCAATATGCTGTGAATTTTAAATTTATTTGATGATATAGTCAGAACTATCTGCACAAAAACTTTGAAACACTGTGACTGTGATCCTTGCCCAGTCTGCATTTCTTCTCCTGTAAAATGTAGAATACAGTGAAAACTCTGGTATAACTCATGTCCCTCTGAGCATAGAGGGAAATGGCAAGGGGGGAGCTGTTCAGGAGATAGGTATTTAAGTGAGTTTCTACTAGTCTGGAACAAGTGGAATATATGCTTTCTTGCAGAGTTTTTTTTTTTTAATATTTATTTTTTTAGTTTTAGGTGGACACAATGTCTTTATTTTTATGTGGTGCTGAGAATCGAACCCAGTGCCTCACACATGCCAGGCGAGCACGCTACCACATCCCTAGCCCTTGAAGAGCTTTATTTTACTTCTCACACCTGCCTCAGAGTTGGTTGGCATGATTAATTTTTACAGATACTGGCTTGTGGTAAGGTTTGTGGTTAGAATTCATAAATTTGTAATGGATCTAGTCATTTTTCTTTGGCCGTTACAGTTTAGCTAGAGATGGCTAGAAAGATCAGCTGTTCCTAGTTGGAAATTAGCTTGAATTTAATTGCATGGGATGCAGGAAAATCAGCAATCTGTGATAAATGTCCTTGAAGTTGAGGTCTGGGTTAGAAAAAGAAGGTAAGTTCCTATATTGAAGGTTTGCATGGGGTAGGGATACAGATTTAGTTGGAATGAGAGAGGTAGATCGGCAGAGTACATAAAAGTTGAGTTAGTAACTTTGAAAAGAATTTGTATCCAGGATATGGCTGTGGACGGGGTCAGGGAGAGACTGGGTAGTACTCAAGGTCAGATGGCTGGGAGCCACTTACTGGCAGAAAAACTGAGTACATGTGAAAGAGAGGGAACTAGCTGATATAATGAAAGATGAAGATCTATTGGGGAAAAACCTCAGTCTTGAAAAGACAGATTTTCCAAGGAGGTGATAATTGCAAAAAAAGGTCACATATAAAATACCATCAGTTAAGAACTTTATAGGATATTATATTGTCACCTAAATTGAGCCTCTCTGTTGAGTATGAGTTTTGAAAAGGGGTCAAAGATAAGGAAGCTTCAAGAACAAAAAACATGCACAAAAGCATGCAAATTACTATGGACCAGATTTTTTCTGAGCAAAAGTATAGTCTGGGCTCAGGAACCTGGGAAGCAAGGCTGATAAGTAATCATGCCAAACTAGAGTGTTCTTACATAGTGTCCTGAAGCATGTGGACTTTGACCTTCTGGGAAGTCATCTATGGTTCTAAGCAAGGGAAATGAAATCATACTCCATTTAGAAAATAGCTTTTACAACCTGTAAAGGATATACAAGGATAGTTAATTTATGAGAAGAGGGTCTCAGAGGGGTCGGCCTGTTAGCCCCCCAAATTCTAGAACTTCTGCAGCAAAAGAATGTTTATGCAAGTGGCTAAAATTCAAAGTTACTTCTTTTTAGAATGAATCCTAATGGAAAAAAGATGCACTACTTTTTAAAATATGGCTGCGTCTATAAAATAGATATATAGTTGTTCTCCCCCTACCCCCCAAAAAAATATATCAAAAAAGAACCTTAGAGGAACTACACTGCTTAGACTCTCCCTAAGTCCTCCCCAAATGTGGCCAACACCATGCTTGTCAGACTCAGTTCTTCCTGTAGTCACTCCCTTTCTTTAGTTATATTCATCTGCATCTGGACTGGACCTTCTTGGAAATCCTAGGTCATTTATGGTCTTGACTGGTGTTTTCCACTCAGGTTGCTTTTTTAAAGATGGCAATGTGGATTGTGCACAGTATGTGAGCTCAGTCCTTTTACCAGTACTCTTTTACTTGCTCTGAAACATTGTGTCACTGGAGCAAAAGAAAAGAGATGGTGCCTGGTAATTCTCAGCAAGTTATGAAACAAAATTATTTTATTAAATTAAAACTATTAAATTATTTTGTTAATCTGTTTTATTTTAGGCTCCTAAGCAAAATTACTCAAAATACCAGAGTTCCATGTGTAAAATTACATATGTCAAATAATTAGTCTTTACTGGTCTCCCTATGATTTAAAATCTCTAAAAAATCTACCTATTCTGGAATGATATCTTTTTGTTTTGTTTTTGGGTGGTGGGTATGAGGGATTGAACTCAGGGGTACTTGACCACTGAGCCACATCCCCAGCCCTATTTTGTATTTTATTTAGAGATAGGGTGTCACTGAGTTGCTTAGTGCTTCACTTTTGCTGAGGCTGGCTGTTTTAGTTAGCTTTTTCAATGCTATGACTAAAGCAACTATGAGGAGGAAAAGTTTCTTTGAGGGCTCACAATACTCCTGGGGCTGGAGGCGGGGCTGAACATCATGGCAGGAGAGTGGCAGAGGGAAGCAGCTCACATCAGGAAGAGGAGAGAGACTCCAGCTCTGGATACAAAATATATACTCCGTAGCCCCACCCCCAGTTAACCACTTCCTCCAGCCATACCCTATCTGTCTCAAGTCACCACTCAGTTAATCCCATTAGGGATTAATTCACTGGTGGTTAAGACTCACAATCCAATCGTTTTTTTCCTGTGTGCCACCATGCCCAGCTGGAATGATATGTTTTTAAATAGTTGTTTAAATAGTCAATCTTATTGATTGAAGAATTTTTCAAGTAGTGATTCTACTTTATAAGTTTTAAGTATTTCTCTTGTTGCATTTTTCTTTAAATCAGTAAGTGATAAACTATCTGTAATACCCTTTTTCTCTTACAACTTCAGTTAGCTCTAGAGAAAATCATTTGTTCTTTTTCTTTTCTGTTTCCCTTTTTATCAAACATGGAAGGGGCTCTGCATATTTCAGTCAGTTCAGTGAAATTTTTTAAGAATGGGAGCCAGGTGCAATGGCGCCAGAAAGTTAGTGATCTCTTTTTATCCGTTATTCTTTTTTCTTTTGAAGAACTATTTCAACAGTAAGTTTTATCTTATTTTTGTGTATTCAAATCAGATATTTGAATAATTGGGTTATGTTTAAAAATCTGTGATTAATATTTTTAACCTTTTAGGATTATATTTAAGATTTTATCTGTAAAGGGCTCTATGAATAGACTCTTTATAATTGTCTTCTGAGTTTTACGTCAGTATATTAATATGTCAGGTGTTACCTTAAATTGTGACTTGAGGAATAATTATTAAGGATCTGAAAATATGCTGCTCTTCAGAGCAAGACTTGCATGGAGGTAAAGGTTAAAAAATTGTACTCTCAAGGGCTGTGATAATGAAGTAAGCAAAATTAGAGTAAGTATATGAATGCTCCTAAGATTGAGAAATTTGATTATAAGATTTTGGGGAGGAAAGAATTGTTTACTTCTTGCTAGGATTGGAGGTAGTATTATTATTATTAACCCTTAGGTCAAGCATTTGGATGTTTTCAGGTAATGTCTGTGTCTAAGACAAGTGATCTTGGATAAGGTTCTGTCCTCACCTAGTGTCAGTTTTACATGTGTGAATTGTCTTCCTCATTAAATTCTCATAAACATAAACTGAGATGATGCAGAAAAAGTTCTTAGCACCAGTCTAATTGTTGTGAGCACTCAATAAATATCAGCCTTTGGTAATAGTCTTGCAAGATGCTTTTCTTAGTCCACAATTATTTTTAAATATAATATGGAACTTACTTACCATCTCTGACAACAGGAAGAAGTGACCTCGGTTGCCTCAAGATATGATAATATAAACCAAATTGAAGTTAACTTCATGACATGTTTACTTTTTTTGTTTGTTAATTAATTTAGGTAACTCCATTTCCAAATACTGGATTTATAAATGGGTTTACGTCTCCAACCTTCAAACCTGCAGCATCTCCTCTGACTTCACTTAGACAGTATCCTCCTAGAAGCAGGCAAGTTCCACGCATGATTCAGACGCTTATGAGCTTCATGTTAACTGATTTTTTTTTTTTTAAAGTAAGAAAGGTATATTTGCCTTATATGTTAAGGGGTAAATTTGACCACTAGAAATGCTCATCAGAAATAAAACTAATGAAAATATTCAGCTACAGTCTGCAAAGATTAAACACCAAAATTGGTTGCCTGCATAAAGGAATAGATTGTCTTCAGAGAAGGCCTTTGAAATAACTGTGCCAAGTGTGCCTGCTTTTTAACTTTGTCCTGGACTTAGAGCAGAGCAGGGCCTTGGCACATGATTACATTATACTGTGTGTGTGTGTATTGTACATTAACTGTTCCAAATAACATTTTTTGTATTTGTTAAGTAGAGAACAGATTTTAGCTTAGCTGTTTGGCTTTAAATGCTTGTTAAATAATGCCTTTTTTTATAACTCAGCATGTACAAACATTCCATTTACAGGAATCCTAGTAAATCTCATCTGCGCCATGCAATTCCTAGTGCAGAGAGAGGACCTGGACTACTGGAAAGTCCAACAATATTTAACTTCACCGCAGATCGGTTAATTAATGGTGTTCGAAGCCCACAGACAAGGCAAACAGGGCAAACTAGAACTCGAATACAAAATCCTTCAGCTTATGCCAAGAGAGAGATTGGAACTGGGCGTGTGGAGCCAAGTAGTCTTGAATCCTCTCCTGGTTTAGGGAGAGGAAGGTAAGTCGTTACATATGATGCTGAAAAGATACTGTGTGTCAGCGAGGCTTGGTGGCATACCACTGGTACTTCCTGTCCCAGCTACTTCAGAGGCTGATGGAGGAGGATCACAAGTTCAAGGTCAGCCTGGGCAGTGTAGCAAGACACTGTCTTAAAATCGTTTTTTTTGTTGTTGTTTTTAAACTTTAAGAGGACTGGTGATATAGAGCACACCTGGGTTTTGTCCTTTTTATTATATCTTAAAATATTAATATTTTAAAATTTCTTAAATATAGATGTTTTATAATTATTTTCTATATCTCAGAAAATTAAATTGAAAACTATAAATATTAAAGGTTTGTATACTTGCTGCAATAATTGTTAACCTTTAGAGCAGAGGATTTAAATGGTTTGTGTGTGTATATGTGTAGTATGAAATTTTATTCCATGAGAACTGCAGATGGAATTGAACTCTTCTAGGTTGCAGTCATCACTTGTAGGGAGTTTAGAGCTCTGCAGTTCTCAGACTCCAACTGTATGCCTGCAGTCTCACTGTGGTTGTTGTCTTTGTCCCATGGGCTTCTTGATTGTTCCCTTTCCACCTAGCAGTGGCTTAGAGTTGACACATACTAGAGTTTGATATTTAAGCAAACCAGCATTTAAATTGTATTCCTACTAAATTTAACTATCAAGAGAAGCTGTCATGGTGAAGTGATGTCTGTCTATCATACATTTTCATACTGGGACAAGTAGTCTCATGCTCTTGGTGCCTCAGTATCTTTTCATTACCTGGGACTCTTACCATGCATCATGAATGAAACCGCTTCCTTCTCCCTGTTTGCATGATATCGCTTGATATCTCTCTCTCTCTCTCTCTCTCTCTCTCTCTCTCTCTCTCTCTCTCTCTCTCTCTCTCGTTCTTTTTACATATACATACTTCCCTTTATGGAGAGGTGAGGTTAGAGAAGGTGAAGGTGGAGCCTGGAGTTTGCCTCCTATATAGTATTACGTAGGGCAATTCATCTCCTTAGTTGCTAATTTGATAGGGACTATCATGATTCTTTTCTGATGAATGATGAGCAAGCAATTCATCCTTCCTGAGCCTTTCTTTTTCTTTTTTAGAAATATTTTTTAGTTGTAGATAAACACAATACCTTTATTTTATTTATTTATTTATTTATATGTGGTGCTGAGGATAGAACCCAGGGCCTCACACATGCAAGGCAAGTGCTCTACCACTGAGCTACAACCCCAACCCTGAGCCTTTTCTTTTAACCTACCTTGAAAAGTTTTAAGTGAAGATGTTTCTATGGTTTTCCTAAACAAAGTTTATAGTACAATGACTGACATACAGAAGCTCTAAAAGTGTTGGTTCCTATTTCTTCCTGGTACAGTAAAGGCACAGCTCCAAGATATTGCAGGTTTGGTTACATGCTACTGCAGTAAAGCAAAAATTGCAACGAAGTGAGTCACAAACATTTTATTGATTTTCTAGTACATATAAAAGTTATATTTACCCCATGCTCTAGTAGTATAGTAAGAGTGCAGTACCATCTGTCTTAAAAAAAATAATGTATATACCTTAATTTAAAAATACTGTTTTGGGGGCTGAGGTTGTGGCTCAGCGGTAGAGCGCTTGCCTAGCACATGTGAGGCCCTGGATTTGATCAACCACATAAAAATAAATAAAATAAAATATTTGTCCAACTACAACTGAAAAAAATTAAATAAACACTGTTTTGCTTAATAATAATCATCTGAGCCTTTAACTAAAATTCCAATCTTTTTGCTGGTGGAGGATGTTTCCTCCATATTGATGACTGGTAAGTGATTAGGGTTGCTAAAAGCTGGGGTGGTTCTTACAGTTTTTATTTTTATTTTTAATATTTTTAGTTGTAGATGGACATAATGACTTTATTTATTCATTTTTTTTTTAATGTGCTGAGGACCAAACCCAGTGCCTCACACGTGCTAGGCAAGTACTCTACACTGAGCCACAACCCTAGCCCGTGTTGCAGTTTCTTAAACTAACAAAACTAAAACTCTTGCCATGTTGATTGACTTTATATATATAAAATAGAGAGAGAGAGAGAGAGAGAGAGATATCACAAAAAATATATATATAAAGTAAATAATATATAATATATATAAGTAAATTGTGTGTGTGTATAAAGTTGTAGATGAGCACAATATCTTTATTTAGTTTTATGTGATGCTGAGGGTTGAACCCAGTGCCTCACCTGTGCAAGGCAAGTCACCACTGCTGAGCTCCAGCCTCTTGATTGACTCTTTGCTTATGCTGTTTTACAACAACAACAGAATGTCTTTCAGATTTGAAGTCAATCCTCTCAAACCCTGCTATTGTTTTATTACCTAGTTTATGTAATAATATAAGTCTTTTTCTTCTTAACAATATTCAGAAGACCTTTACTAGGATTAGATTCCATTTTAAGAAACCACCTTTTATGCTCATCCATAGGACCTACCACTGTTCATTAAAGTTAGGTCATGAGATTACAGCAATTCCGGCTACATTTCTAATTTAGTTTTCTTGCTATTTCCACTAAATCTTCTAGTTATGCCCTTCACTGAACTCTTGAGCATTTTAAAGTCAACAATGAAAGTTGGAATCAGCTTTTTCCAAACTTTGTAAATGTTGATGTCTTGGTCCCATCCTTTGAATCACAAAGGTTCTTCATGGCATCTAGATTCCTTTCCAGGTTTTTAGTTTACTTTTCCCATATCATCAGAGGAATCATAACCTGTGGTATCTGTTCCCTTATGAAATGTATGTCTTAGAGACCTTAAAAGTTGAAATTGCTCCTTGATCTATGGACTGCATAATGAATGTTGTGTTAGTAGGCTTGAAAACTACATTAATCTGCAATGCCAATGAATCAATAATATTTTGAATGGAGTCTTCCCCCGCCCCAAGCAGTAGATCTCACTGGTGGACTTAAAATATTCAGTAAGCCATGTTGTTTACAGGTTTTGTTGTAGCATTTATAGAGCACAATTAGAGTAGAGTTACTGTAATTTCTCAGGGCTCTGAGATTTTCAGAATGGTAAATGAACACTGGCTTCAAGTTGAAGTCATCAGCTGCCCATCCCCTACACAGAATCAGCCTATCCTTTAAAACCAGACATTGACTTTTCTCTATCTAGATGGCAGCATTTTCCAGTAGAAGGCTGTTTCATCTACCCTGAAAACCCATCACTGAGTGCAGCCACATTTGTCAGCCATCCTAGCTTATCTCCTGGGTCACCTGCTGCAGCTTTTCCATCAGCACTTGCTGCTTCACCTGCACTGTGATGTTATGGAGAAGATTTCTTTCTTCAAGCTTCCTGAGCCATCCTTTGCTAGCTTCAAACTTTTCTTCAGCTTTCTCACCCCTCTCAGCCTACCTAGAGTTCATCTCTGGATTAGGGTTTTTATTAAAGGAACATTGTTTGATCTTCTCCCCAGACCACTAAAACTTTTCCATATCAACCATAAGGCTCTTTTGTCCAATTATGATACACGTGTACTTTTATTTCCTTCAAGAATTTTTTTCTTTTGCATTCATACCTTGGCTTTCAGCCAGTTATAGCTTTTCGATAGGCTTTCCTTGCTATGCTTTTTTGTTTCTAGCTTTTGATTAAAAGCAATAGATGTGTAACTCGTTCTTTCGCTTAAATATTTGAAGGCCATAGTAGGGTTAATTTCTATTAATTTCAATATTCTTGGTAGTCAGGAGGCCTAAGGAGAGGAGTAATGATTGGTGGAGCCACCAGGACACATTTATCAATTATATAGGCAAATGCTGTACCACCGACTGCACTGGGATCCTGTCAGCAGTATGATCAGTGTCCCTCACAAAATGCTCTCCTTGCCTTCACAGCACTTCACTAATACACTAGAAACCTTCTGATATACTGGGACCATGTGACAATAGTCCAAGCTGAAATCTGCTGGCTAATCGCCCATCACTCAGAATGTGAATAGCTGAGTGAAGACAGAGCTACAGGCCTGAGATGGTTTCTAATTCACAACCACAAAGTGTGACCCAGTGTGGCTAGAGATGTGGTTGCAGATCTTGGCACTCAAAGCAATTGCAATAATAACCTCAAGAGTCACGTCACCATAACAGATGTAGTATTTCAGAGTTAACAAAATGAGACACAAAGTAAGCACATGATATTGTAGGAAATTATACTGATACTTCTGCTTCACCCTGGATTGTCACAAAACCTTCTGCTATTTAAAAAAAAAAAAAAAAAAAAAAAACAGTGTCTGAAAAAGAATAAGAGGTTAACACAATAAAATGAGTTGTGCCTGTATGTGCTTTTGGTGCAGTTTGGAGTTAAAGAGAAATCCAGAAGCAAATAGGATTAGCTGCTTCTGGATCCCTCCTTAACTCCAATCTGTACTGATTAAATCAGCATCTGTGAAGCTGGTGGTGAGATTGTAAGAGTGGCCACAGGCAGCATGGTTTAGTAGAACTGGCATTGGACTGAGTATAAGTCAGGAAAATAAACAACAGCTGTTTTGATACACATTTGGTTCATCAGGTTTTGAAGACTGAAAAGACGAAAGGGGAATATTGAATAATACTGAGTTAGTGATGCTAGCTGGAGCTACCAACCTTAGGGTGGAGTTTGGGGTTGTTAGACCTTGGAAGCTTAGAAGGAAGGAGCCTGCAGAGCTAGGCACAGACTTCTAGGGACAGGGCTCTGCCTAGCTAGCTCAGTGCTGGTACCTCTCAGGGTCCATTAGTCATGGGCATGTGTAAAAGAGTACAAACTGGAAAGACAAGTTCTTGTGCCCTCTCCAACCTCCCTGTGCCTCTCTAGTACTCTGTATTAATAAAAGCTTAACAAGAAGCTTCTTGGCAAAAGGACAAGGGGATTTGCATAATCCCAGCCACATCACAAAGTAGATTAAAAAGGTAGGTAACTAACACCCTATACTTCTTAGACACTGTCACCATTTGTATCCTCCAACCGTATTTGAACTTTAGTGTGGCAACTCTCTGAAGCCTGTGCCTTTGCCTGCAAATGTAGATTTTGTACAAAAGGAGACTCCAACCGTCTTCTCAGTCATGGAGTCATGCTCCCACCTAAGTAATTGGCAGCCTAAGGATATAGCTGCCATCAGTGATGCAGGGGAGAGAACAGAGCTTAACTAGCACACACCATTAGAGTACAATAGCCAGGGATGGCAGCATAGTTCCTACAGTCGGTTTTTTGTTTTTGTTTTTGTTTTTTAAGCCAGTGAAGGTACAAAGAGCCTCCGTAGTCCTTGTTTCGGAAGTGGGCTATGAAGTAAAGGTGAAGCATGTGATTTCCTTCTTTCTTTTTGCATTATGTGCTGTCTTCAGAGAGAGAATTGAGTGCCCATTGGCCCTTCAGCAGGGTGATCGAGGCTTTCCTTCCTGAAGGACCTGATCCACGGTGGTCATGGCACCCTTATGCCTCCTTGGTGGGTTGGTTTGTTTTTTCATTAACATTTTCTGTTGTACTGAAGCACTAAGAGGCTTCCAAAGAGCCCCCCGTGGGTCCAGTCATGCTCTTCCTATCTTCATGCACAGCAGCTACCCGTAGTTTTTGTCACCCCAGCCAGGTTCAATGCCAGGTGGCTGTCTAAGGTTTTGTCTCTGGAACCATGATGTTTCACGTGACAGAAGCTTTTGTGTTTGAGGTCTAAGACATGCAAACCACCAGCATTCAAAGTTGTGGGAATGAGAAGCACCAACTCTGGTATAACAGTGATTCTCCATGATGCTGCAACCACACCTCTGGTTATAGAGCCACACTGGGTCACACTTTGTGGTTGTGAATTAGAACCCATCTCAGGCCTGTAGCTCTGTCTTCACTCAGCTATTCACATTCTGAGTGATGGGCGATTAGCCAGCAGAATTCAGCTTGGACTATTGTCACATGGTCCCAGTATGTCAGTAGGTTTCTAGTGTATTAGTGAAGTGCTGTGAAGGCAAGGAGAGCATTTTGTGAGGGCCACTGATTATGCTGCTGACGGATCCCAATGCAGTCAGATTGACCTCCAGGACACTGCTTCTGTTCCAGTATGAAGGAGCTACTGTGGTCAGACACCACAGTGGTGATGAGCTAGCCACCCATGGTAAAGGGCTGTCCCCACATGGGTTCCTGCAGTCATGTCTTTTCAGCAGCAACTGCTCACACTGTTCACCCAACACCCCTCTTTTGAGATTATCTCATTCCTGTTCCTTGCATCTCTCATCCAGCCAGATCTGTAGCTCCTTTGGAGGTCAGGGTGTGGATTGAGGGCAAGGAAGGACTGTTGGTTGAGGGCCGTACTCCCTGTTCCTGCAGGATGGTGGATTGCTGCATCCATGCCCTACCCATGATGGATGGCTCAAAAGTCAGTGGTCACTAGTTCCATATTCAGGAGTTTAATCTCTACTAGGGCCCAGTAGACAGACAGAAACTATTCTGGATTAGGTTTTTGTAGAAGGAGAGAGTATATTTTCTACTAAAGATGGCCTCGCTTTGATCCAGAATCCTAAAATGTTTGTTGTACTTCTCCAAAAGGGGCTATCCCCCACAGGGTCCATAGAGTGTCCCTATTTGATACAGAAAGTGAGGTTTCAAGCTTATCCTTCTAATTAATAATGCCATCTTAGGTAAGACCACTTTTTGGTTTTCTGTAAATAAAGGAAGTAAGGTTATTTTTAAGATCTTTGGGGAAGAATTTGTAATCAGTTGAAAAGATAAAAAAAGGTAAATGAATAAAAATAAAATCATAAACTGAAATTCATTTGTGTCTTGTTAAACCACAAATCTTTCCAGGGCAGTGGGAATGTCTTAGCCATCTTAGTGTTCTCAAGACCTTACATGATGTTACTACTTAATAAATGTTTGTTTATGCATTTATAAGCTTCAGTGCTGCCTAGCATAGCCTTGCTGCATGCAGGAATCTAATTTTGAATGCTAGGAATCTAGAACGCTCTTCATACAACACACAGGTAGGGAGAGAAAACTCTTGGGATTTAGATAGCCTTGTGTGTTTTTTGTGGTAAGGGAAGTCATTGAAGCAGAAGAGAGGTATGAGGGAGGGAGAGTGGGACAGGTTATCTGGGGTGTTTGAAATTTCGATGATAAGCAAATATGCATTTGATGAATTTCTTCTACATTTAGAATGTCAGACATTATATATACATCTTGTCATTCCAGCTGAGTGGATTTGTATCTTAACAAAAGTTTTAAGCAGACACTAGGTAAATTATTTTAAAACATATTTTTATACCTTTTAATGTTTAGCTTTCCAGATATCAATTTTAATCCTTTACTACACACTTGTTGTTATTTTGTTTATCCTTTTAAAAGTGGGGCTTTTAGAGTCAAAATTCATCTTTGAAAGATTACAAAATAATTAAGTCTGGTTGATGCATTCTTTGAATATGTAAGTATAAATACATGCTCAGTAAATTTTCCAAATGGGGAAAAAATAGCCTTTTTTGCTTTCCATTCCTCTAGGAAAAATTCCTTCGGCTATCGGAAGAAAAGAGAGGAGAAGTTTACAGTGAGTATATCAAGCATATGTCATTTTCACAAGACATTAATACTAAATAAACATGACAGGTAATCAAATGAGTTAAGGCTTCAAATGAGAGGGAACCTTTCAGAAAAGTTTTTCTTTTAAGGTGATATCTACAAGGAATAACCAGTGTTTTTGGTGGCCTAAAAAATTGTGGAGTTTTAAAAAATATAGATTGCTAACTGTTTTGTTATTCTGTAGTATATAGATATGCACACTGTGGAGTAGGTGCAGCCAAAGGCTGATTCTTAAACATACTGTGGTCTACACATGTGTGTCAGGCACGTTCCCAGTGTGAATAAATTAATTGTAGAATTTAGAACAAAGTAGCTCCCTCCCTGATCCTTAGGGAAACATCACAAGACTCCCAGTGGATGCCTGAGCCTTTGGATAATAATGAAACCTATAATTTAGTGCCATTTCTATCTTAACTAAGCTCTTAACACACATTGTGGTTGTAATTTTGCAGTTTGTGGTGCAATAGCAAAATTAGTATGAATTTCTTTTTTCTTCTCAATTTCATAGATAGCAGATTTACTCTTACTGTTGATCTTAGCAACCACAGCATGCAATTTTATTTTTAAGAGAAGCATTTTGTGGCTTAACCAAATTGGCACCATCACTGTCTAAAACTTTGGAGCCATTAAGTAAAATAAGTGTCCTTTGAACATAAGCACCACAATACCACAGTCCATCTGGGATAATAAAGATGGCTGCTAAGTGACTAAGGAGTAGGTTGCATATACAGTATGAATACACTTGGCAAAGTAATGGTTCGTGTCCCAAGCAGGTCAGAGCAGGACAGTGCAAGATTTCATCATGTTACTCAATATGACACAGTCTAAAACTTACGGATTTTTTTTTCTGAAATTTTCTTTAATATTTTGGACCACAGGTAATGGAAACTGGAACATAAAATCATCAGTAAGGAGGTACTGCTGTAATTAGAGCCCTTAAACAAGTAAAATAAGATTCAGTATAGACATTTGTTCATCAGTTCTTTTCATTCAAAACATTTTGTCATCTACACAGTATATGTAAAACATCATTGCCTTCTGCTATAATTGACAGGACAGATCCCCAATTAAGTATCAGTTCTTATGTGTGGTAAGTATATGAGATGTGGTCAATTTGCTTAAATGGATTAGACAGAGTCTGTCCTGTGGAATATATTTGTTCTGGGATTCAACGTGGAAGCTGGGACTTTTCAACCCCAGTGATAGGAGAATATTGTAGCAAAACCATTGTATATAAAGACATATAAGGAAGATATCCAGTGGACTTGTAGATAACAGAATTCCACACTTGGAGAACTAGAAAAAAAACCTTGAGAAAATTCTTGGTTCAGCCCCCTTAGCCATTGTGTGTTTGCTTTATCATCACAGAAGATACATTCTCTTATAGAACTCGGAAATTCTCCCGGTAATAAGGTCAGTCTAGTTTTTGGCTAATCCTTTGGCAAGGCAGTTCATGGTGGTTAGTTACATTTGTAATTAGTGAATGTCTATGGCCAGTTAGACTAACAAGAGTGTCATCTGCCTATCCATTATGAAATATTCTACACTCTTGCTCTGAAGCATTTTCATTCCACTTCTGGTTCATTTGTTTTCCTGATTGATGTGTTCATACTTGTTAATCACAAATTCAGGAATATAACTCATGTGTTACATTTATTGTAGAGAATACACCAATTGTAACTGCATACTTTAATTTACAGACAGGTACAAATATGTGAACATTTGAGCCCAACCAGGAACAGCAGTTTTACCTCAGCCATAGGCATTCAAATCCTAAACTCTGCCTTCAAAGTCAAGTCCTAATCACTTTGTAATTCCAACATACTGTCTTCTCTTGCCCCTAAAAATTAAGATTTAGTAACTTTTTTGTGAAGACTCAAAAATGCTTATTCTTTGAAATGGCATTCATCTGAGAAACACGTAGGTGTTTTTAAACCTCTAAAACTGGTTTGAATACCAGGCACAGTGGCACATAACCTATGGTCCTAGCAGCTTGGGAGGTGAGGCAGGAGAATCAAAAGTTCAAGGCTAGTCTCAACACCTTAGCAAGGCCCTAAGCAATTTAGTAAGACTCTTTCAATATAAAAACAAAAAGGGCTAGAGATGTTGTAAAATGCTCCTGGATTTAATCCCTGGTTCAAAAAAAAAAACTTGCTTTGAGGTCTCAGTGTCTGTGTGTGTAACTTAGAACTTTGCTGGATTATTTTGAGCACTGTGTTCATTTTACTAGATCGTAGGGAGCATGCAAGTGGTTAATAAGTAGAAATCTAAGGGGCTGGAGTTGTGGCTCAGTTGTAGGGTGCTCGCCTAATGCAAATGAGGCACTGGGTTTGATCCTCAGAACACATAAAAATAAATAGAGGTATTGTGTTAATCTACAACTAAAGTATTATTTTAAAAAAGAAAAACCAATTAAGTCTGGTTCTGAGAGAACATAATCAGGTAAAAGTGGGCACTTCTACCACTTAAGGATTGCCCAAAATAGTTGTATTCTTTTAGCTTAGATCTATGTTCATCCTTTAATCTGCTTTTACTCGAGTTCTGACATATTTCTTCTGGATTCTGCTCTCATAGGGAATAATCCTGTTGTTATAAGTTTCTGGGAAATGTTGGCCCTTACAAGTTTGGTACACTCCAGGAATTATTGTTCATTGTTTGCAGACTTTTTTCAGACAGATGTTTAATCCAAATATTCTTTGCCTTACTCTTGTGTGTTCTTTCTTCACACTCGTGTGACTTTGTGGGGTGTTGTTCTGTTTCAGAGCAGCCAGACTCAGTCTCCAACACCACCAAAGCCTCCATCACCAAGCTTTGAACTGGGACTGTCCAACTTTCCTCCATTACCTGGAGCTGCTGGCAATTTGAAGACAGAGGACTTGTTTGAAAACAGGCTATCTAGCTTGATCATAGGACCATCAAAAGAAAGAGTAAGACGTTACAAGTCAAACAGTTACTGACATACACTGAGCACTGATTGTGCCTGGAACTTTGCCAAGCTCTTTACACTATTATTTCTATTTATTTATTTATTTATTTTTAAATCCTCGTGTGAGGTTTGGAGAGGTTGAGTGATTTGCAAAGTACACACAGTGTTGTTAGTGTTGCACCCAGGGCCAGGGTATGTGTGACTCTGCCATCTGCTGATGTCAGAGGTAGAACCTGTGCATGGTGTGCTATACAGACTGTCACTGGAAACCTAGGTTGCATTTTCCTTATTGTCATTTTGATCCCCTTTATTTCACAGGACAACAGGATGAAATAGAAAAATCTGAATTTACTAGAAGTAACAGTTTCTAATAATCTCCATGGGACAAGTAGCAAGAAGCTTGGAGTAACTTTGCTATAATGTAGTAGATTTGGGTGACACTGTAGGCCACCATACAAGGTGCCAGGAATTAGCACCCCAAGGATCAGCCTCAGCTACCTAGGTCAAAAGAGCTTCCCTCCTGGCGCTCCTGCTACATTCTAATGTAGGGATTTGTCCTACTGCAGAATCAGTGTTTTAAGGCTGTAAAAGTTACAAAGAAACCGCTTTCTCCCCATCTGTTAATTGTGTGTGTGCCCCACAAGGAGTGGCCACAGTTCTCACCAAATCAGAATCGCCCGTGTATCTTTGTCCAGTGTAATCCACTACCACCACCTTTTCTGCTGTCACCTGACAGCAGAATTTCCATGGCCTCTGGATTTGGGGGCAGGAACCATTCCACATCCCACATTAAGAACCACTGTAGTGGACGTGAATGTTCCTCATTTACTAGGGCAGAATATAAACTGGATTTTGCTGCAGTATCTTGAGACTAAGATCAGGTGAAATTGCTTAGTCCTTTGCATATTGGTAAGTGATAATTTCTCCTGTTTTTAACCCTGGAGGTTGTGTGTATTACAGAGTTCTAGATCTTATAGTAAACATTAGAGAATTGGTGCAGTTTAATAGCCCTAACCACTGATTTTCAAACGTGGCCTGCTCCCCCAGAGGATGGGTAAGAGAGAACAGGCATGCTCCACCCTGGCTTCAGAAACAGTAGCTACTGCTTTGTGAGTTTTGAGTTTCTCTGTAACATTTCTCTTGAGGAAAAAAAAATCACTACCTGACGAAAATAGGAGCCTGATTGCATGGCCAGGGGATATGGTCTGTATTATTCCTGCTTAGGGGTACATCTCTAACAGCTTCTTGCATTTATTTGGATACTCAGATTTTAGAGCTGCAGAGAAGGACTTCAGAGGTTAGACAGTTCAACCCCTCCTTTATTGATGTGGGGCTTGTGAGCGTCACTCTGGCTCTTTCCAAGCTCAGTAGTATGTCTTTGTTGAGTGACATCAAGGCTGAACATATCTTGAATTTAAGTATCCTTTACAAAAAGGAAGCCTTAGCTTTCCTCAGTTCTGCCAATTGTTTATTTGTCCTGTTGCCTTTCTTAAATTACCTAACAAGTATGTCATTATGTACAACATGAATAAGATTGAATTTGTATGAAATAGTTGCTGCACAGGAGTTGCTAACTGGAGTAAGAAGATCTGGATTCATTTAGTTCTTTGCTTTGTGGCCTTAGACAAATTAATTTGAATGTTCTAGGCCTCAGTTTCCTCACCTGTTAAACTGGGAACATTAACACATCTGCTTCCCCAGGTTGTTTGTGAACTCAAGTGAGGACTCCTGTGAGTACCTACCACTTACCACAAAGTACTCAAATGCATTTTCATATGTTACAAGAATGAGTCATATTTATCTGTGTTAGGAGCTCTACACTTAGCAGACTTTGAGAGCTTGTTAGATGCCAGGCTGAGGTGAGTCCTCAAGTGTCAAATGAGTAAGAGGTGTTTAATAGCTATTCAGTCGAGAAAATAAGCTTGCAGATAATTATCATGGGACTACAGAAGAGAGCCCAGGACACTAGACCAGTTTCTGCATTTGCTGAGAAGAGGGATGAGTGCTCTATAGGCAGAGGAAAAACTTGGAACCTTTTTTGACAGTTTTGCTGGAGAGAACCATCTGCTCTGTCCTTACACTGTGATTTGACTGTGTTTCAGCCCCAGAGGATGGGGGGGGGATTGTTATTCTCATTCTGTTCCTGGGATAGGATGAACACACAACTGTATTCGGCATTCAGCTCTGCTTGTATCTCTGACAGGAAAACAGGAACCAGGCTCTGCAGGCGCATTTGGGCTTTCTGTGCTTGTATTAATTCATAGATCCTTACCTCCTTTGCTGCTTTAGCCTCTTAAACTGTTATTCTGGTGATTTTCAGAGCCTCAATGCAGATGCAAGTACGAACACTATTCCTGTAGTGGTCCCTAGAGAGCCCTCAGTGCCAGCTTCCTGTGCTGTATCAGCAACGTATGAACGAACCCCTTCCCCAGCCCATTTACCCGAGTGAGTATTAATGTTCTACTGACAGTGTGCGGTTTACTAATTTGAGTGACCTGTAATGTCACATCAAATTCACATACTGGCTGACATTTTTTACAGGGATCCCAAGGTGGTAGAAAAGCAGAGGGAAACCCACAGCGTGGACAGACTCCCTTCTTCCCTTACTACAACTGCATGTAAATCAGTGCAAGTGAACGGAGCTGCCACTGTAAGTATTTGCTCTTGTCTTTTTCCCCCAACAGTCACAGAGACTCTAGTGTGACAAAAAGTCACAGCACTGCCCTCCTGCTCGATTTTTGTTGTTGTTGTTTGTTTTTTAATTTAAATTTTCCTTTGTAATGTAGGCACATTTTTTTTTAAATTTATAGTTGTAGATGGACAGCCTGCCTTTATTTCATTTGTTTATTTTTCTATGTGGTGCTAAGGAATGAACCCAGTGCTAGGAAAGTGCTCTGCCACTGAGCCACAGCCGTCAGCTCACTTTAATCCAATCTAATGTGATTTTTTTTTTTTATGTGTATCTGTGTGTATTGTTTTCTGTACAAAATACAGTGTGGATTGATAGAGGTTTCTTGAGTAGTAACAATACTCCCCAACTCCTGTTCTTCTATAGAAATTTTGATCAGTTTAGCATTTACTCTGTGATAAAAAACTAAGAAGAATATTCCAAGTTTAGCTGCACACACCTGTAATTCCGGCTACTTGTGTACCTGAAGCAGAAGAATTGCAAGTTCAAGGCCAAGCCAGGCAACTTGGTGCCTTAAAAATTAAAAGGACTATGGATGTAGCTCAGTGGTAAAGCTCCCCTGTGTTCTAGTACCAAAAAAGAGGGGCCGCAGAGTAACTAGAAAGAAAAAAATGGATGAGCTCTTACCCTATGGGTCTAGCAGATCTTCATTCTGGATTCCAGTTGCTCTTCCTTCCTGTCTGGTAGATTTATTTTTGGTGAGAATAGCCTTTCTTACTCTGACTTTAGTCATTCTCAGTTTGGGCTTGGGTGAGCTGTTTAGATTTGGAAGTTAAAGTTTTCGCTTTTATCTTCCTTGTTCTTAAGCTTATATTTCCTGCCCTCTAATTTGAAATGTGTTTAAAAAAAAAAAAGTTGCGAGGGCTGCTGTATGTATGACAGCTGGGCTCCCCCCTTGTGAGCACCTTGGAAAGTTCTGCCTCTGTGCTGAAGGAAGTAGTGTTGGTGTCTTTTTCTTGAAACATCATTTTTTCCCCCTTAGGCCTCTTCTTAGGCTTCCACATTGCCCAGGAACACTTAAAGGCTGCACAGTGGACAGACTTTGGGCACATTTGGTTCACACTTCATTGCTATACCTTTTCTAATTTTACCCATTTTATAAAAGTAAAAGCACTTGTAAAGATGAAAATTTACTTATAATTGAAACTTTCTTTTTACTTTAACTTGATTTCCCATGTCATCCTTGAAGATGCCATTTTGTACATGTAATTTCACACTTGTCTGTTTCCAGGAATTGCGAAAACCCAGTTATGCAGAGATTTGTCAGAGAACGAGTAAAGAGCCTCCTTCCTCCCCGTTGCAACCCCCAAAAGAACAAAAGCCAAACACTGTTGGTTGTGGGAAGGAGGAAAAGAAGCTCGCTGAGCCCATGGAGAGATACAGGGAGCCTTCTGCCCCCAAGTCCACTCCTGGAGCCCCCAAAGACCAGAGGAGACAGCCAGGGCGCCGACCCTCACCCCCAGCTGTCGGGAAGCGTCTCAACAGAGAACAGAACACTCCCCCAAAGTCTCCTCAGTGAAAACTGTATGCCTGGGAGGGGTCGCAAAGAGCTGTATTAACCACAAACAAAACTCTTCCCACTCAGTACAAGAATGAGTCGCTGGTTAGGAGCTTGCAGTGTCTGTGAGGCCCATGGGATGCCTGCAAGTTATTTTTCTTCTGTGAGTCGGATTCTCCCACTCTTGAAAAAAAATCTATTTTTCAGGATTTAATTAATATAAACCTTATTTTAGGTTGGTGCTTAACTGGAGGTGATGCATAAGTCTGATTTTTTTCAGGGTAGAAAAATGCATTTATCCTAACAAATTGATATTTTTTATTAAGCCTCCATGTGGCTCTGAATGCAAGCTATATATAGTAAGTTTTTCTAAATTAAGGGAACTATGCTACTTTTTTTTTTTTTTTTTTTTTAAATAACTGGTCTGCAAGTGCATATCTTTAGGTGTCCCAGCAGATGGATGAGGGCTGATGGCGCTGACAGAGGCAGACCCAGCCTCACAGAGGAAGGGGCTAGCAGTGTCAGGGCGCCAACACACTGGCATGGAGCTGTGTTTTCATCTAGACCATTAACAGGTGATTCTAGATTTTTGATTTAAAAAAAAAAAAAAAAAGTCCTTTTTTTGACCTAGTGGGCAGAATGAACCTGCAGAGAGCACCCTAGGAAGATTTAACACCTAAGAATTTTGAAGTACTGCAAGCAAGTAACCAGCTTCTCACTCCAGTTTCAAGTGGCTATTATGTAAAATAAATTCAAAGCACATTGTGAATAGAACCTAAATGAAAATATAAACTTTGTTGCCCACTGACACATTACCACAAGTTGTACCATGATGTTGTTTTGATCCCTGTGAGCTGGCTGCCTGGCTCCTGGCCTTGTGCCTGCTCTGTGCACATTTCTGTCCATGTCCCCCTAAGCACTCTCATTGAAGAGTCCACATCTTTAGTCAGCTCCATGTGGATGTCTTCCTGTACCTCTGCATCGGCACATGGATTTAAAAGTATGTAACCGTGAAAGAATGGTGTTTGTGGTTTTTCCCCCTCTTTGGCTGGTGGAGGACAGAAATTCCTGCTCTTTTTACCTCCAAGATGAGGGTTTCATTGATTCACTTCTAGAAGTGTTGCACTTCTGATGAACAAGGATGCACTAAAGTTAGCAAGTTTATAATAAAGTTAAATATAAATTATTTTGTTTTAAAATGCCTAAAATTTTTCTTTAAGTATTCTAAGCAGCAGACATTAAAATATTTCCTGCTAAATGTAACCATACAGTTTATTCCACAAAATGTTATTTAACAAGACTGAGGGTTTTTTTTAAAAAAAAAAAATTATTTCCATCCAATATTTAAAGACTTGAATTTTATTTAAACTTGAAAATGACTTTGCCTTAACTTTTGTATAAGACAGCTTAGAGCTCATGGAGACCGGCCCCTGGGTTGGCAGGAGTGGATCAGAGTTACTCAGTTACCGGTGTGGATCTCTTGTTGTTAGCTTTGCTGAGTAAGCATACTGTAGTACAAGAACTAGCGGTAGTTTTTGTAATATACCTTAAAGATCTTCAACAGTTGATCTTTTTTCAGATTGTTGAAAAATCCTGTAAATACAAATAGTCGATACTGTATTAAATATGTGCACTTGGGAGTGTGCTTTGCTTGTACAGTTGTAAATAATCAGAACATATTAAAAAGGTACCCTACAGAGAAAAATCTGATAAAAATTATTGATATATTATAAATGTTGCTGTTGAGCTGGATGTAGATAAACTAAATGTTGTGGTTTGAACATTATTTTAATTTGTTGAGGTTTTTTTCCCCCCTCTTATTGGTATGTTGAACTGATTCTGCCTCTTTGCTGCAAAAGGGAAGTGGAAAGTCTTTTAAAAGCCTTCAGATGTTTTCATATTCTTAAAAAGTATATAAGTACATGCTAATCATATCTAATGTGAAAGGGTTTTGAAGTATAGAAAGCAGAAACTAGCAGGATATGCAAGTGAAAGTTTAAAAAAACTAATTAAAAAGTACACTGCTAAGTGTGGTTTATCCTGCCAGGGGGGGAAAAAAAAACATGCTTGATATATTTGACCATTTCTTTCAGAGCAGTTGTCATTATTCAAATATATAGAAATAAACACAATGCTAATAGGCTTCAAATGCCCATTAAAGGAACATGGGAATTAATTTCTTTATAGTTGTCAGATCACTGACCAAGAAGGAAAAAAGTCAGAAATGATTGATTTCTTAAACCCAAGCTAACAGATACTGTAAAAGCTGGAAAGGCAAGCTCTGAGACCTAGGGTCCTTCATGTCACATATTTGCTGGAAGAGGTGCCAGGGAATTGATAGCCACCTCATCCCCAAGTCACAATGCCCACAAGGTGAATCCTGGTTTTTAATAATGGGCAGTCCTTTCCCCAAGGCGCAAGCATTGCAGCGCCGTGTGTGTAGGTAGCCAGCTATATAGTTTCTAAGTTTGTTTATGAGCTGAAAGTATAAAGGTCAGCAGCTGCACACAGGACAGAGAGCAGGTGGGTATGTGTTGGCGTAGGTAGTCATGACAGTGAGGGTGCTGTTCTGGTAGGTTCTGCTGCCATTTAGAGGAGGTCAGTGCACTATTGATTTCTGCTTAGCCAGGGACCGTCTGGCATCAAGAGCTAAAACTATGCTCAGATGTCATTTTTATAGCACTCTGTTTAATTAAGGAAAGGTGATATGCCAAATAGCTACATGTCAAAACAAACAAGACAAAAAACAAAACAACCTTTCTGATAGTACCTTAAGATTTTCCATTCAGCTAGAAAATGGGAGTTATCACTATAGGAAGCTGTGAGGGCGCATGCAGACTGTTGATATGTCACATACAGCTAATGATATGTGGTTTTCATACTTTTTATTTACTCCTTCCTTTCTCAGCAGTATCTTGAGTTATAGAATCAAATACTGCAGTCACAAATGACATTTTAACTTGTAAAATTGTGTGATACTAATCATTTGGAAATATAGGAGTAAGAATCTGGCCCGTGTCACCAGACATGAATTTTGAGTGGTCGCTCTCTAAGAATTGGTGTCATGATGTCTCTGATCAGTCCCTCCTGTCATTGCATCACTGGTTGCCACTAGTGGGTGGCAAAAAATGTCTTATGTTGCTGTATTAGTCAGGATTTTTGCAGTTTACATTTAAAAACTGGTTTGATGTATTACAACAGGTGACTGATGGTGCATACCTGTCTTTGTGTCCCCTTCAGTGAGCTATAGTCGTGGGTTTTGTGTGCTTTGTAGCCTGTTAACACGGAAAGCAGCAGACAATCGAAGATTCAAGGAGTTCTAACAGCTGCCAAGTCACAGAAGTGTAATGTGGAAGCTTTCTTGAGGGTTTTCTTTTTGTTCTACTTCTTTTCATTAAGACTGGAATCAAGCTTACATGTAAACTATTGGTAATTTAAGTTTCCTTTTGTGTCATTCAGTGTAAAACTGTCTAATTTGGAAAAAAAAATGTAGGTTATGAAAAATAAAGATTTAGGCACTGTTCAGTTTTTCTTTTGATTTTTTTAATTAAAACTTTCTTCAAGAATGCATCTTTTTTTAAAATGATTTTTTGTTTTGTTTTGTTTTTGGGTTTTTTTTTTTTTTTTTTTTGGTCTGTTCCCATCAGTGTGCATGAGAAATACACAGGTGCCCAAACTTAGTTGGAGTTGACGGGCTTCCAAGCCCGTCGTGTGAGTTGATCCACAGCGCACAGGTTTCCCTCTTATGTATTAAAAGTGTACAGCGTGTGCATTAAAATCAAGTATTCATGAAGAGGCCATCATTAAGCCCAAGGTTTAACACAAAAAGTGAATATCCCTGGGTAAGGATCTCCTATTTCTTTTTTTAAAATGGCGACACCTCTCCTAACAAGTCCCCAGAGTTATTTGGAATTGCTTTTGAGTTGGTGTGGTCTCCAGATCACAAGTGAGTGGTCTCAGAAAACAAAGTTATGGACTCCTGCCATAAATACTGGTGGTGCCAACATGCATCTGAGGCTAAGGTAGGTGAAACAAACCTACTAGACCTTGGACTGTTTAATTGTTAACTGACTGGTTTTCCTTTGCTGCAAGTTGCCTTTTCATATCTTTTCCCCATTTTTCTACCAGGTTATCTTTTCTTATTGAAATAATGATTATCTGTTTTGGCTCTGAATCCATTGTTTTACATGTACATATATATAAAAAATATTTTGTCAGTGTACCAGTTGTCTTAACTTTATTTAGAGTAGTTTTTTTATAGTTTTTCATTATTATGTAGTAAAATTTATCAATCTCCTTTGTGGTTTGAGAGTCTTGGTCTCGTTTAAGAAATCACAAAAGTAATATTTTCCATACTTTTGTCTTTAATCCAGCTGGAATTTTGATTTTCTGAGTGTCTATGTAGTCAGAGGTAGGAATCCAGTTTTAGTTTTTGCTAAATGGAAAGTTTCTTTTTCCAGTATCATTAATTAGTTCATTATTTCTCCACAGGTTTGTAATGCCACTTTTGTTACTTCAGAGAAACCACCCACATATGCCTGGATCTTTATCTGGTCTTTCTGTTTTTTTCTCTCTCTTTGGACTGACACCATAGTGTTTAATTCACCCATCATTCTGTATTACTAAGATTTTTTTTTTAACAGAATTCATCAGAGTTCAAATAAAATGTGCTCCGTGAAGACAAGAATTGTTTCCATCTGAATCACCATCACATCTCCTGTTTTTAGTGCAGTCTATAGCACAGTATATGCTCAATAACAATGTTAACTGCAGTGTTCTTGGTGCACAGCGCTGGCCTTGGAATTTTAGGAACAAATAGACTGAGGTTGTGATTTGCTATTGCCATGTAACAAACTACCCCAAAACTCAGTGGCTTAAAATGATAATTGTACCTCTGTAGGTTGACTACTACATTTGGTCTGGTCAAGCAGCAGAACTTAAGACGTGTTCTTTTCATGGTTGTGGAAGTTGTGCAAGAACTAAACCTTAAATGTTAGCATCCTTTTTTCCTCAAAAAAGAACTGTGAACTTGAATGCACCCATTCCTTGATATATCCTCATTTTAATGTTGAAATTCTATATTTCTCTAAATTGTTGGATAAAACTGATAATTGAAGGAGTACCACTAGCACATTGCCATGTGTTTCCTGATTGGGTACAAGCCATTTCTGATCCAAGTAAACTGTTGGTCTGCTTAGAGTAAAATGTATGTGTGTGTTTTCCTGAATGCACTGTATTCCAGGTTTACCTTAGAGCCATGGGCAAGAGGGAAGGGCACAGCAGGAGTGTCCAGATGATGTAACAGAGATTTCATTCACTTCCCAGTGGTTAAAGAGCTTGTGCTCTCAGGAGCTGGTGGGAGGCACACTAGAGCCCATGCTCAAAAGTAACACTCAGCTGGATAGGCCGAGCCCCATTCTTGCAGAGCTGGTGGCTCTATGAGGACGTTGGTCAGGTTCAGATCACTTGAGTAGTCTGCTGTTTGAGTAAAGGAATGATGAATGAGTCACAGGAGAGTATGTTCTGCTTGACAAGTTTTTTTTTTGTTGTTTGTTTTTGTGGGTTTTTTTTTTTTTTTAACAGAGTATATTGAATTAAGTGAGAAAAGGCTATCAGCAGTAGAATGACCACAGGGTCCAGAACTGAACAGAGAGCCTCCTGCAGACAGATGCAGCCCAAGGAACTAGTTCCCTCTTTGCATGGCCCTGGGCCCCGAGATACTCAGTTTAAGTTGAATACCAGGGTTTCCTTGCATAGGTAAAAAAAAAAACTTAGTTCATTGAACATGTGTACTGAATTAACATATAAGTGTTTAGGTCCAATGCAGGAGAGTTTCTTTTTAACAAAATGTGGGATATTTACAAACAAAATTAGTCAACTCAGAATGGATTGACCTTGGGCCACAGTGGTACTTCCTAACTACCCCAATACTAAGAGAGCTTTGCCCTTATGCATGGCCCAGAATGCTTATTTTAAAAAATAAATAAATAAATCTGGCTCTCTCCCTGGCCTGCTGAACTGAGATTTCAGGCCTAGAAATTTCTTTAAGGCTCCCAGATGATTTCTATGATTGGACATGTTTTGAGAGTGTAAGGAATGAAGAACTAGCTAGATCTGCCTGGGGCCTCCATGGTCACAGCCACCAACAAAGTGTCTTCACACAGACTTGGTACTGACCTGTACCAATGAGTTACCTAATTCATAATTTCTCTGTGACCTACCATGTTTCCTGGCAGAGAAGGATTGGGTTTACCATGTCTTAGTCTAGGAAATTGCATTGTGAACCATGGAGAGAAGCCGGTAACCAGCAGAGGGAATATGGCAGAGATATCACGGGGGCCTTAAGCACACATCCTTAAATTCCTCCCTCTTCCTTCTCTACCCATTCTCTTTGCCGCACCCTCTTTGCCTCCTGTCTGCTGCCCTTTTCTCTTCCTCTTCTCCCTCCTCCAAGTAGGAATATGAGCTGTTTAAATTTAGCTGTTGAGTCCTACACACTGGCAATCCTTACTTCCAAGACTGTTGAGAGCCTACAGTTAGGCTACTGGCTGACTATCTTCAAACCTACTCCACATGTGTACCTCAAGTGTAGGAACAGTACTTTGGGACAAAGAAAATGACTACAGTATAATGCATTGGAAGGCAGTTTCTTATCAGTAACAGAAAAGTTCAGAGCCTGATGACTGGCCTAGCAGCAGGTGATGTGGGTTGCCAGAGCACCCTCCTGCTCTGTGACCAATTTTTCCCAATAGCACAGGAAATCACACCATGAGTTCTGAATTCATCATGATCCTAACATTAGTGAAGCTAAGTTACATCTTTTTTCCTGGCTCACTTCTTCACAAATAGGAGGCTTAGGATGCTGCTGAATACCTGAGCCTTGTTAGGGTCATCATTCAGCACAGTAGCATCTGTTGAGAATTAGTGGCCAAGAAGCAGAGCATGAGAGGGCCTTGGCTCTTGAGCAGTGGAGTCATTGGAGGAAAAACAAGCAGTCTCCACCAAAATCCCAGGCCTGACACCCAAGTTGGATCAGTACCACTGGAAGCTGCTAATCGCTTTTCCTCCTTTGTTCTGCTGCTTTGGGTTTATCTTGCTTTTCCTTTCCTAGTTTCTTGAAAAAAAACTTATCAAGACCTTATTTTCTAAGCATTTTAGTATCTAAATTTCCCTCCCAACTGCACCCTAGTCCTGTATATTCTCTTAAGTTTTCTTTGAATTATTAAGAAGTGTGTTGTTCAACTTCCAAGTATTGGGAGATTTTGTTTTATTTCTGTTACTGATTTCTTATGTATGGCCAGAGAACACAATGATTTTAGTTCTCCTTGATGTTTCCAGGTTTATGACTCTGGATCTGGTTATCTTGGTGAATGTTCTATGTCATTTGCACCCTTGTGGTTTATCATATTGTTCAGTTATATATGTCTCCTCACTGGCTTTATATCTAGTCATTCTGTTCATTCCTGAAAGTGGGAGTGTTGTTGAATTCCCAACTAAAATAATAGATATAACATTTCTGTGTTTTGCTATTTCTTTTTTTAACTCAATGAATTTTGCTTCATATATTTTGAAGCTCTGTGGTTTGGTGAAGCAAGTGTAAGGGTCACAGTGTCGTCTTGTTGGAACAACCCTCTAATCATTAAGTAACCTCACTCCTAGACTCAAGAAATTGTGTTTGCTCTGAAGTTTTACTTTGTTTTAAATTAATACACCCATTTCTGTTTTTTGTTCTTCATTAATGTTTGCATGATATACTGTTTCCTATCCTTTTCCTTTCAATCTACCTACATCATATTTTTGAGGGTTTTTTTCCCCATGTTTTTATTGGTGCATTATAATTGTACACAATGGTGAGATTTACTGGTACATATTTGTACTTACACACAATATAACAATGTGGCCAGTATCATTCCCCTGTATTTCCCCTTTTCCTCCTTTCTCCTTCTGTTCTACTGATATGCTTTTAATTTCTAAGAGATCCATCTTGCCTACCATTTCCTTTTTCCTCTCTACCATCCACATATGAGACAAAAAAAATCTGAGTTTAGCTTAGTTTGCTTAACATAATGTTCTCAAGTTTCATCTGTTCCTACAAATGGCATAATTCCATTTTTCTTTATGATTGAATAAAGCTCCATTTTGTATATATACCATATTTTCTTTAATCCATTCATCTGTTGATGGACGTGTAGACTGGTTCCATAATGTGGCTATTGTAGAATTTTGTTTCTGTAAATGTGGGTGTGCATGTATCATATCATATGATCACTTTGATTCTTGAGTACAAATACTGAGGTACAGCTGGCTCATATGGTATTTCCATACCTAGTCAGGTATTGTGATACCTCCAGCATTTTAACTTAAAACTGTTTTGCCTATTGTGGGGTTTAGTAATATTAATTCTGCCTATCCTTAAACACGGAAGGTCTTCTTTCTTTTTCTTTTCCTCAGTGTTTTATAGTTTTTATTGTAGTGATCTTTTACCTCATAATCTTTATTTTAACCATTTATTATTGATATGTTAGAGCTGTATTTGCCATTTTACTATTTATTCTTCATTTGCTCTCCACTTCTTATCTTTTTCTTGCCTTCTTGGGCAATTTCTTGCCTTCTTGGGCTGATTCTTAATTTTCAACCAGAAGTTATTACAGGAAAAGAGGGGGTCAGCAGAGTCGAGCCTGCCATCTTCCCATGTTCCTGTTCTACCAGCTTCAGGACAGTGTCCTGAAGGCAGCATAGGTGCTCTGGCAGTTTGAGGTTTTATAGGCAAACATTGTAATGTTAGCAGGGAAGAAGTTTCTGAGTGGCTTTTAGGAATAAGGAAAAGTTGTCAATAATTTCACATCTTCTAGACCACAGTTGGGGCCCATTACTGTCAAAGGACACTGGCTTTCAGGCCAGTTAGGGCTACCTTGGGCCTTTGGAAACCAGTGCACCCCCCTGAGGCATATGCAACATAAAGAGGTGGGTCCCTGAGCAAAATCAGGACTGTTAAGAAAGAAGGAGCAACCCATGTGTCCAGACTGGACACTTTAGTAACCTCCATCCCTAACCTGCCCTTAATTCCAGGTTTGCGGGTCTAACTGCTTACTTGATATGACCCATCTCAACTGGTACTTCTGCTAATAACTCAGGCCAAAACGCAAGCCATCATGAGTTCCCATGTTCTCTCTCAATATATTGAGTCCTGGCAACTCTGCCTCCATTATGTCATTACATGTGGTTCCTGACATCCATATTCAGCACAGCCATCTTTTGGAAGCCCCTCTAGTGGTACGAGCCATGCTCTTCCCTGCCCTTGCTTCAAATCCTCCGGCTGTCCCTATGGTATTTATTTAGCATAGTCTCTGACTCTCCAAAATGAGCAGTTGCTTCCCTGTGCTGACCACTCACGCCCAATTCCTCTTCCTCAAACAGCCGACTTGCTCCTTCTCAGACCTAAGCCATCTCCTTAGCTTGGGATACTCCGTAACTCCATATTTCTGCTTGTCTAAAATTATTATTACTGGGAATGGAACTCAAGGCCTTACCAAGCTACATCCCCAGCCCTTTTTATTTTGAAACAGTCTTCCTGAGTTGCCCAGGTTGGCCTTCCAAGTCTCTGAGACCACAGGCATGTGCCACCACACCTGGCCTACTTTCAAAATGATACTTACCCTTGGATTGGCAGGTACCCTTTGCCACATTCCAATCTCACTTTGTAGCACTTAGAACCATTTAAAGTATCAAAGTTGTTTACTTGCTTTTGACAGAATTCCACAGACCTAGTCAGGCAGGTGTCCTCTCCTCCCTGCATTTGGAGCCTCCCTAGTATGGGTCAGGTATCTTGTGTCCATCTGTAACCTGCTGTTAGGCCCTGTAGTGTCAGCGGTAAGCATATGTTAACCACTGGCCTCTCCTGTCAATCCCAGTCTACACGATATCCACAGGCAGCCTGTCTCCCATGTCTACAGCCAAAAGTCTGCTGCAGCACGGTGCATCTCTATCACAGCTGAGTCGCCAGCCTCAGGCTTATCCTTGACTGAACTCTTCCCTAACTGACACTGTTTCAAGAAAAATCATTTTTCAGTGCTCTCCCTGTTTACTACCATGATTCTTCTCAGTCTTTTCTCCACTGTCATGGTCTTTAGACATCCCTGCCCTCTACCCCCATCAAACCCACCCAGAGGCACGCAGCTCATTCAGTAAAACCTGAGTGCCCTCACCTGCGCCTTCACTCTTCTGGCGATCTGGTAGCAACTTCCCGTGTCTGGGTAGTCTGCAATGCCACCTTCCCTCACAATCCTATCCAAGTTCCACCTGTCCTTACAAGGGGTTCCTTTCCTGCCATCTTTGTCTTGTACTGTTGATCACCGTCTAATAGATTGATTATCTTGTTTACTGTGTGCTAGCCCCTGCTAGGATGCACACTTCCTCAGGGCAGGGGTTTTTCCATATATATTTTGTTAGTGCTGTTTCTTCAGTGCCGGGAACTGTATAAAAAGTCTGTAATAATTTCTGAATAAATGCTAAATTAAACAATTTATGTTTTAAGATCATTCTTGATACCTTATGGGAAATAAAGTAGAAGAGGGTCAAGAGTGACGGAGATGGGCTGGGGATGTGGCTCAAGTGGTAGGGCGCTTGCCTAGCATGCGTGAGGCACTAGGTTCGATTCTCAGCACCACATAAAAATAAAATAAAAATATTGTGTCCACCTAAAACTAAGAAATAAATATTTTTTTAAAAAGTGACGGAGAGAGCCCTACAGATGTGTCCCTGGATAGCAGCAGCAGCCAGGTAGATGGAGCAGGGGAAGGAGAGTGAGTTGACAAGGATAATTCTTAGTTTCTGGCTAAGCTACTGGCTGCATCCATGATGCTCACACTTGTTAAGATGAGGAAGTTGGGGCAGTAACAATCCTGGGCTGGGGGAAGCAACATTCTCTCTTTAACTTTTGAGATGCTTGTTGAGTAAGAGAAACAGTGCCTGAGCCCAGAGCTCGGAGGAGCATTATAAACTACAGCTGAAAATTGGCATAAATTTAATCCAGAGGAAGCCATAACCTCCCAGAATTTCAAGGTGCCTTTGATGAGAGCAATTTAAAATATGCCCAGTGTTTTCTCCAAAGAAAGAATTATCGTGGCTAAGGAGTGTGAGGTTCTGGCTCCTGAAGTCCCGCTCTGCCTCTCCCCACCTGTGTAAAAATTCATGCTGTCTAGTTCATGGCTTCTGAAGGCCCTGGCGGTGTCCCTGAGGACTACTGCTTGCAATCCCAGAAATACTTTTTCACTGCCACAAAAAAGAAGGTCAGCCTCTTCCTGTCCCTTAGCAGGTGGGCCTGTCCCCAGTGGCAGCCAGCGTTCATCGGGATGCAGGAGCTGCTGAAGGGCCTGTGAGGTAGGCAACTGTGTCACAGGGCAGTGTCCAGACCGCCATTTCTGCCGCTTCAGCATCCCTCCAAGGAGCCCCATTACTGAGTCAATCAACAAAGCAGCAAACCAAACCCTGCACAGTGGGGCAGGTCTTGGGTGATCGCATGCCCAGCACACTTCATTGTTCTGAGGAAGTTCTAGGGAAGTTCAGCCCTACCTGAATGGACAGGGCCCCTCTGCCTCTGGTCAGGGCTGTAGGGGCAGGTCGGTTATCAAGCCAGGTAGGGGAAGGCCAAAACACCCAGCTGTCTTCCTCCCTCCTTGACTCCATCTGCCTCTCCTCAGCCAATTTTTCAATAAACCCAAAGCTTTTAGCGGAGCTCCATGGGATCTAATGAACCACTGCCCATGGAAATACAGCATGAGCCTCGTGGGGAATTGTAAACATCCTAGTAACTAGAGTAAAGCATTAAAAAGAAACAGGTGAAGTTAATTCTGAAATATTTAACTCAGTGTGTTCAAAATATGGTTTCAATGTATGATCAATGTAAAATGTTTGACATTCTTTCCTGTTGCCCCTACAGGTCTTTGAAGTCTGTTGTGTAGTTTGCACTTCAGGGGCCCCATACTCTCAGTGGCCAGCAGCAGCCTGGGTTTGACCTCCTCCACCATGTGGGGAGCTCTTCCTCCTGGGTTTCTTCTAAGATCTGAAAAAAGAATATTAGGCACCCTTTGAGACTTGTGGTTCTTGTCACTGACTTGTGGCATATTGGACTTGAAGCGTGGCGGCCAGTCTTGGATCCCAGCTTCTTGTTCAGGCTGCAAAGAGTGTGAATTGTGACTTGCCCTATTTATGTGTTTTGGAGCATGGTAACTTGACTGACTTATTATGTAAAAGAAAACGAGAGAATTCTGAAGTATTGTCTTTGGCCATTCAGAGCGTTTTATTTTGAATAGCTAGTGTGTCCCCCAACTCACCAGGATGAGTGAGGATAGGATGTATTGGCCAAGTTTCTGCAGGCAGCACCTTCAGCTGGGCCGGGGGACCACTTCCCCCCCCTACCCCCCGCCGCCCCCTCCAGGCTGGTCTTGACTTCTAAAGGTCCACTCAAAGATTGTGAAGTTCAGAGCCAATGGGACCACCAGGGGGCGCCAAGCCCTCACCCTGAAGCATTCCCTGCTTGTCCTTTGTTGGGAGCAATGGAGGAAGCAAGACAATCTTGTTTTTGTTTTTGCTTAAAAGGCAAAAAAAATTGGAACTGACTTTGAACACAGCTCTACCGTATTTTCTATGGAATGTTCCTTTCTGTCGGCAATTGTGCTATTTTTGAGGAAATTCCATGGGGCCCTTGGGAGGTGCCTTGGATTTCAGCCATCAGAACCCTTAATTTATCCCAGTGGGTCACAACTGAGTTGTGTTGTTCTTTCTGACTTCTGCTCCCCAAGTAATTGTGAGTTTGCTGCAGATGTAAAATGGCCTGCAATGCCAGGTGACTCATTAGGCCCACCCATTTAAAACTTGGTCCTCAGATTCCTGGGGCCCTGAGGAACAGTGAGATCACAGGGCCCACACAATAGTACTCATTTCCTTGTGTCTTAGACGCATCCTTAGACACATGTATGCCTTGAAACTATTTCTCTGTCACTTTATTTTCTGTTTTTGTAGCTGCCTTCTCAGAACAACGTTCTCAATTCTTTCAGGTACAGTGGCACACCTATAATCCCAGCTACTCCAGGGACTGAGGCAGGAGGATCGCAAGTTCAAGGCCAGCCAGGGCAGTTTAGTGAGAAACCTGTCTTAAAATGAAGAGGGCTGAAGGTATAATTAATTTAGTGACAGAGTGCTTGCCTAGCATGTGCAAGGCCCTGGGTTTGATCCCAGTACAGGGGGGCAGGGAGTGCAGAGGAGGACTTAATTCTGATAAACTCTGCCAAACCCAAGATCACCAAGATTTCCTATCATTTTTCCTAGATATTTTATAAGTCTAACGTTACATTTAAATCTATGATCCAATTTTAGTTTGTTATTTTTTCCATATAGTTCTCTAATGTAAGAAAAAATGCATTCATTACTATTTGACAAATATCTATTTTCTCATTGATTTTCTTGGGCACATCTGTGGGAAATCTGCTGGTCACATCTGCAATGGATGTTCCTCAGCCGTTGTGTTCTATTGGCCTGTTCGCCCATTGGGTACCATCTTGCTGACTGTGGCTCCACAATAGGTCTTGAAATCGGGAGGCCCTCCAGCTTTGTTCTCTGTTCTCAAAGTTATATTGGCCATTCTCAGTCCATTTTGTGTCCATAAGTTTTAGAGCCAGTGTGTCATCTAGAAGAAAGCCTGCTGTGGCTGAGATTGGACCATATTAGGTCCTCTGATCCCCCATTTTGGTCTTAATTTCACTTGGTAATGTTTTGAAGTTCTAACACACAGGGCATACACAACCTTTTAAAAAATTTATCTGTAAGGATGTCATTTTGATGCAATTGGTAAGTGGTATTTTTTTAAACTTCTTACTGTTCACTGCTAGCATACAGAAATACAGAGGTTTAGCTAGGCATGGTGGTTCATGTCTGTAACCCCAGTGACTTGGGGATGCTGAGGCAGGAGGATCCCAAGTTTAAAGCCAGCCTCAGCTAACTAGCAAGGACCTAAGCAACTTAGCGAGACCTTGTCTCAAAATAACAATTAAATAAAATAGGATGTGATTGGCTTAGTGGTTAGGTGCCCCTGGGTTTAATTCCCAGTACTGGAAAAAAAATGTAGATTAAAAACAATTATGGGGGCTGGGGTTGTGGCTCAGTTGGTAGTGCTTGCCTAGCATGTGTGAGGCACTGGGCTTGATTATTAGCACCACATGTAAGTAAATACATAGAGGTCAATAAACTAAAAAAATTTTTAATAAAAACATTATGTAAAAAAATAGAGGTTTCTGTATATTGAATTTGTCTTCCTTCAACCCTCAGCTGATTCATAGCCCAAATTTACCACTTCCTATGGCCCATTGCCCACTACCACTTTGCTTTCCAGCCTTAAAAATGTGCATTTTATAGAATACTGAGGAGCAAATAAACCCCTCAGAAAGGAAAAGTCCGAGGACTAACATTCAGCTGTGTACACAGATAGCTGTAGGTGCTGCTCTGCTGGGTTGAGGCCCACGTGCTAGGCCAGCCACATGGCTTTTAGGAGCTGATCAGCAAGGGGAAGTGTGAGTGGCTATTTGAAAACACCCAGAAGCGTGGTTTAAAGTCTGAATCAGGTGGCTTGGACCATTCTCCCTCTGACTCATTTACTCAGACACTGGACAGGAAACCATGGCTTTGGTTCCACGTTTGAACATCTACTTCATGATCTGCCACTGCTCTCTGGTTCTAAGCTCCATCTTATCCTATTCATTTCTTTGCATGTCTTGATATTAGAAACAGGTGACACCAGTGGACTGTCATCGCCCAGCAATCTTGGTTTGATTTGACACAGCTGTGACTCGGAGTTTGGTCTTTGATGCTGTTGTCAGCATGAACAGAGATACCAGAGAGGTTTCCAAACAATGTTTAAGAATATTTCAAGGGTGCTGGGGTTGTGGCTCAGTGGTAGAATGCTCACCTGGCACGTGCGAGGCACTGGGTTCGATCCTCAGCACCACACAAAAATAAATACAATAAAAGTATTGTGTCCACCTATAACCAAAAAATAAAAATTAAAAAAAATTTAAAAAGAATATTTCTAGGGTGTCCTAGAGCTAGGGGTGTAGCTTAGTGGTACGACATGTGCTTGGCATACATAAGGTCCAGCGGTCAATCCCCAGCACTAAGAAAAAACATTTCTATTTTTTTATCCATGTGATGCCAGAAGGTGGCCAAGCCCTGATATGCCACAGCCACACCCCATTCTAGGGGCACACCCTCCTGCCCAGCTATAAGGAAAACAGAAGGATGCAGAGACAGGAAAAAAAGAAAAAAAAAAAAAAACCTGCCTCTCTAAGCAGCCATGTTTATTTATCTCAAAAATTACATAGCTCATAGAACCATGACTATGACTATAGTATTTAGTATGCCTTTAATCCCAGTTATTAGATAATTGAGATCAAAGTCCGGGCTGATTGAGCCCCTTTTCTCTAAGGACATTACCATAGTAACTAGATACTACACCTATATGTTATCTTACTACCTTCAAGGAGAAGCGGCAGGGCATTCCAAGCCTGTTACCCCCTGGGAGTTTGCTCACCAGAGGAATGCTTCCCTGTACATTTCCACGGTCAGAATACCTACAAGTCTCTATATTCCCAGGAGCTGTGTGCCTGAGATGAAGGTTGAAACTGATAAGGCTCCAACACAGTTTCTTCACGAAGGACATTGCTACAGCAGCCAGGCATCCTGTGTCTTTGCACAAGAGTTTTCCAGCAGCCAGGCATCCTGTGGCTTTGCACAGAAACTCCCTAATCACCAAGCAGGCCACAATCACGAAGTTTATCAAAGACCCCAATCCCAAACACCGAACCCCTACACCCAGCTGTGCTCAAAGCCATGTAGGACCACATAGGACCCTTCCCAGCTGCTGCTGACCTCACTGAGGGTAGGCCCTTGGCCAGTCCATTCACTGGTAAGCAACCTGTGACACCATGTTAGGGTAAACAAGTGAAGAGCAGGCCCTCGGGAGGAGGGAGACCCCAGCTGGCAGCAGCATCAGGGCTCAGTGCCCACACCTGTCCCTGCACCCCATCCCTCAGGGAGCAAAGCTATTTCCCTTTTCCAAATAGGACTAATGTTTGGCAGTCTGCCTCCACCTGTGGCTCTCAGCCTTCAGCCTGCATCAGAATCACCTGGAAGCCTCGTCCCCAGATTTCTTGATAGACTTGAGAACCGTGGCTCCATAAAAACAATAATTCAGTTGTATCGTTGTTTAACACATCGTTGTCTAGGGTGAGCAGGTGTGATCCAACCAAATCTGTTTTGATGCCTGCACACAGACACACTTACACATACCCTGGCCCTCCAGGCAGCCGGTGAGAGCCCTGGCTGTTCCAGAAGCTGATCAGCTGATCAGCTGGAGCAGGCTGATCCCAGCGTCTCCTCCCTCAGAAGCTTTTCCAGGTTTGCCTGTGGCTTGGTAACAGGCTGAAGGGTTGATGGACATCTCTCATGGCTTTGTGAGCCAACGACAGTCCCACACAGGGAACAACTCTTCAACCAGGTGAGAATCACTCCCGGTATGCTGGGTAGCAACCCACAGTGTCAAGTCTCACCGCAGATGAGTTGGGGATATAAACAGGATGGCCAGCCTGCCACGGACCCCTTCTGGGGAGTGATGCTTCTAAGGCTTTCTCAGATCATCACATACTGGACGCTGTCCTCCGCCCACAGTGGACGGGGCTCATCCCCCAGGATGACCCATGAGCCGTGGATCTGCTGTGAGCTGTTAGCGGAGGCCAGCAGTGCTTGAGGTAAGAACAGCCATCAGCCCTGACATGTGTGGCCTGAGAGCTGGCTACTGATTCATGTCTCTCTGAGGTTCCACATCAGGGATGCTCCCCGCAGACTATTTCCTAAGAGTGTGACCTGAATGATTGTTAAGGCATACACACACTCACAGGGACATGTGGGGACACTGAGGTGATGTGAACTTTTCAAAGCCAGCGGTTTCAGCCGCGCTCCACGGGCTTCTGAATCGGGTCCCTTTGACTCAGAGTCCACTGCTGTTAGAACCGGGTTCCGAGGCCTGGATGTGACCTCCTCCTGCTGAGAGCTGAGCAGCTTGCTGGAGAGAGCATCCCCAGGGGCGGGCAGGCAGCCCCACTCCAGGAACTGTGAAAGGGGCAGGAGGAGCTGATGGCAGGAAGGGCCTGGCAAAGGAGGGAGACTCACCATCTCTGTGGCTTCACCTTTGACAGGGATCCCAGATTGAGGTGGCTCAGACTTCAGGCTCAAAGGCTGCATTCCTGTCCCCATCACGTAAGCTTATCCCTGCTTACATCAGCCCCTCTGTCCTCCCCAGGCCGCTGTTGGCCATGGACCCCTCCTTCCAGCATCTCCCCCTACATCCCCAGGGACTTCTGGAGGGACCATGAGTTAGTAGAATGGCCCTTGTAACTTGGGAATCAATCCACACATGGGGCAGGCAGTGCCAGAACTCCGACACACCATAGGTCTGGCCTTTGGCCTGGAAGGCACAAACCTCATGTCTTCCTTTTCCTCCCGTTTGTCCCACTGCTCAGCTTCCCACCCACATACAACTTTGTAACAAAATTCTGAGGACTTTCTAGTAAAATCTTTGGTATGTACTTCTTGAGAGAATTTTAAAAAGAAGTCCTAGAGCCAGCCTCAGCCACCCGAAGCTCAGTGCCTTCCTCCTGCACCCCACAGATGCCAATGCACCTGACCCGAGAGCTGGCTTTCCACCTCCTGCCTGCACGTGGCTCCTCCCTGTGGCTCTATCCGGGCTCTGGGTATTTGGAGGCATCAAGTGTGTTTCCTGGAGGGCAGCCACCTGAAGCAATCTCTTTCAAGCACTAAAAGAATCTTTTCCCCATTTACTGGGCCATGAATTCCTCAAATGTTTTGCCAAATTACTCTCCAGGTGCTCATTAAAGCTAATCAGCTGAGTAAATAATATAGAATGAGGAGAAAAGAGATCAGCAATAAAATGGGGGGAGGGTGTCGGGGAAGGAGATCGCTTTGTGTGTTGTCATAATTAAGTTGCTCTCCACTGCTCTTCAAATGTGATCTTCAAATATACCTGTGAGTTCTGGGGAGGAAGACACAGGTCTGTGGTTCGGAAGTAAACAACTCGCCCTTGAAACTATTCAGAGTTGACTCGAAACAGTGCCACATGGAAAGGGCAGAGGGGCAGGAGCGCCCCAGGTTTGCTGCAGCAGAAGGGCAGCAAGGAAAACCTCCATCAGCCTCTCTTAGAAATGGGCCTCCAGGAGCCTCCAGGATTCCGGAAGGGCTCAGAACTGCACCCAGAGGAGCCAACCAGGAAGGGAGCCAGAAGCCCTCACAACGGGAGCTTCTCATCCAAGTGCAGAAGGCATCTTTGCCTGGGGCACAGGAGGGTCACACCCCAGGGGGTCTTGGGGCGAGGCCCCCTCCACAGGCTTGTGCTCTGTGAGCACTAGGACTGATCCGGTACAAGGCCCCATCTGTGCTCCCAAGCCACCTTGGCTTGATGCCACCAGGTACTCAGGGGACTTTGAGAGGTGTAGGGGAAGATGACATCTCTCAGGCCACTCCTTGACCAGCTTAGTCCTGTTTTTTATCACACAGATGGGGTGGCCCAAGGGACACAGGATCTTGGTGCCTGTATGGGTCCTTTCATCTTCAATAGTAGATTCTGAGATTCTGGTCACAGAAGTCAGTGATAGGCTGACCCAGAACTGAGAATCTTACCTGCCTGCTCCACAGAAGAATGTAAGGATGCTTTGGCCACTGAAGTGACAGTCTCCATGGATTGAGGCCAAGTGAACTGACTGACTGCTGGTCAGGAAGAGACCAGGCCCTGGGCAAGGTGTGCACCAGACAGTGGCTGTGTTGCCCTAGGTGGCTCACAGGTCAGCACCCCCATCCTGGCATGTACCCAAGATGGACAGAAGGCAAGTCCTCTCCCCAGGCTGCCCTCCCCTTCAGGAATCCCCCACCCTCTTGTGGAAAGAAGCAATTTTTTTCCTACTTCTTTCCTTTCTTTTTCCTTTCCACCCCCTTTCTTTCCTCCCTTTTTTATTCTGCTGCCCTGGCTCATCTTGACCTCATGGTCTCAAGTGATCCTCCCACACCAGCCTCCTGAGTAGCAGGACTCCAGACACAGGCACCACCACACCCTGCCAGGAGCAGGTTGAATTTCCCCAAGTCTGAGCAAGGCTGTCCAATGGCAGAATAATGGCAGCCACATGAAAGCAAAAGGAAACAGGCCGAGTGAGTTGTGTGAAATATGCAGTCAATATCAAAACCCACCACAGCTTGGTCTTTCTCCTGTTTCTCACACTGAGCCCTAAAGCACTCCCAAGTGCCACTCAGATCTCCCTGGCATGTTCTGAAAGCTCAGCAGTCCAAGGGACATGCCCACCCGCTCAACAGCATTGTCTGTTCCAGGCCATGTTATCCAGATGACAGTGTCAGTGCTGCCTGCTCTCACTGGCCAGCCAGGAGTCGTTTCTGGGTGGACGGGATGTGCCTATTGCTGGCTGAGCCCCACCCCCACCACTGCCTAGGACTCAGCAAATAATGGACTGGACAGGGAGAAGGGCACACAAGGTCACCACCCAGACTGACCACAAGTGAGAGACCCCACTCTGCCTTCAGCTGGTGTTTGGTACTGTGGTCTGGAACTGTGCCTGCCCAACTTGGGGCCCGCCCAAGCCTTCTCCAGCTCCTTGTATCCTCTGTTGTATGGGTGTGGGCAGCCCGGGCTGAGGCCATGCTGCTGTCCTAACATCTAACCCTGCCCAGGTGAAGCCAGATGCTTCTGGCTGCACATGGCTCCTCCTCCTGTTATGATCGAATTTGGGACCCCCAAAAGACCACCAGAGACCAAGATCAATGTAAACAGCAAAGAGGTGTTTATTGCGAGCTAGCTTGGTCCTCCGTGCACACACAGCAACTGGTGACGCTGAGAGGCCCCGAGCCCAGGGTTTGCTGCAGTTTTATACATTCTTTGGAGAAGGCAGGGACTCCCACATACATCATAGCATCTCTTAGCAAATCATCACACACCGCGGGGAAATCAAATAACAAGTGGCAGGATATAAAATCAACACGCACAAATCAAAGGCATTTCTGTATATCAGCAACAAAACTTCTGAAACGGAAATGAGGAAAAACACTCCATTCACAATATCCTCAAAAAAAATAAAATACTTGGGAATCAACCTAACAAAAGAGGTGAAAGATTTATACAATGAAAACTACAGAACCCTAAAGAGAGAAGTAGAAGAAGACCTTAGAAGATGGAAAAATATACCCTGTTCATGGATAGGCCGAACTAACATTATCAAAATGGCGATATTACCAAAAGTTCTCTATAGGTTTAATGCAATGCCAATCAAAATCCCAAAGGCATTTCTTGAAGAAATAGATAAAGCAATCATGAAATTCATATGGAAAAATAAAAGACCCAGAATAGCAAAAGCAATTCTAAGCAGGAAGTGTGAATCAGGCGGTATAGCGATACCAGATTTCAAACTATATTACAGAGCAATAGTGACCAAAACAGCATGGTACTGGTACCAAAACAGGCGGGTGGACCAATGGTATAGAATAGAGGACACAGAGACTAATCCACAAAGTTACAACTATCTTATATTTGATAAAGGGGCTAAAAACATGCAATGGAGGAAGGATAGCATCTTCAACAAATGGTGTTGGGAAAACTGGAAATCCATATGCAACAAAATGAAACTGAATCCCTTTCTCTCGCCATGCACAAAAGTTAACTCAAAATGGATCAAGGAGCTTGATATCAAATCAGAGACTCTTTGCCTGATAGAAGAAAAAGTTGGCTATAATTTACATATTGTGGGGTCGGGCTCCAAATTCCTTAATAGGACACCCATAGCACAAGAGTTAATAACAAGAATCAACAAATGGGACTTACTTAAACTAAAAAGTTTTTTCTCAGCAAGAGAAACAATAAGAGAGGTAAATAGGGAGCCTACATCCTGGGAACAAATTTTTACTCCTCACACTTCAGATAGAGCCCTAATATCCAGAGTATACAAAGAACTCAAAAAATTAGACAATAAGATAGCAAATAACCCAATCAACAAATGGGCCAAGGACCTGAACAGACACTTCTCAGAGGAGGATATACAATCAATCAACAAGTACATGAAAAAATGCTCACCATCTCTAGCAGTCAGAGAAATGCAAATCAAAACCACCCTAAGATACCATCTCACTCCAGTAAGATTGGCAGCCACTATGAAGTCAAACAACAACAAGTGCTGGCGAGGATGTGGAGAAAAGGGTACTCTTGTACATTGCTGGTGGGACTGCAAATTGGTACGGCCAATTTGGAAAGCAGTTTGGAGATTCCTGGGAAAGCTGGGAATGGAACCACCATTTGACTCTGCTATTGCCCTTCTCGGACTATTCCCTGAAGACCTTAAAAGAGCATGCTACAGGGATGCTGCCACATCGATGTTCATAGCAGCACAATTCACAATAGCTAGACTGCGGAACCAACCCAGATGCCCTTCAATAGATGAATGGATAAAAAAAATGTGGCATCTATACACAATGGAGTACTATGCAGCAATAAAAAATGACAAAATCATAGAATTTGCAGGGAAATGGATGGCACTAGAGCAGATTATGCTTAGTGAAGCTAGTCAATCCCTAAAAAACAAATACCAAATGTCTTCTTTGATATAATGAGAGCAACTATGAACAGAGCAGGGAGGAAGAGCAGGAAGAAAAGATTAACATTAAACAGAGACATGAGATGGGAGGGAAAGGGAGAGAAAAGGGAAATTGCATGGAAATGAAGGGAGACCCTCATTGCTATACAATATTACATATAAGAGGTTGTGAGGGGAATGGGAAAATTAACAAGGAGAGAAATGAATTACAATAGATGGGGTAGAGAGAGAAGATGGGAGGGGAGGGGAGGGGGGATAGTAGGGGATAGGAAAAGTAGCAGAATACAACAATTACTAATTGGGCATTATGTAAAATTGTGGATGAGTAACCGACATGATTCTGCAATCTGCATTTGGGGTAAAATTGGGAGTTCATAACCCACTTCAATCTAATGTATGAAATATGATATGTCATGAGCTTTGTAATGTTGTGAACAACCAATAAAAAAATAATAAAAAAAAAAGAAATCAAATAACAACTCTAAAACATGATTAGCACATTCACTGGCGAGAACAAATTGGGTAGGGGTGATTGGTTAGTACAAGAGGCAGATTCATTTGAACTGATTGATTTAAGCCAAGAGGGATATTCATGCTGAATTATGTGGTTTCCCAACTACCATACCATTTATGGTTATCAACTACCATAAACTACTGGGAGGGTCATCTGGCATCCCAGGTATTTCCCTGTCTCATGCTGATGGTGGCTGCTAGGGGGTTGCTATGGATCCCCACCTAGCCTGACTGAGTCAGGGACACCTGGCGCAGCAGATCTCTCCTCTTATTTGTAGATAAACAACTTAGCAGGGTGAGAATGTGCCTAGGAGTGCTCTGTGGGTCTTTCCAAGGACAAAGGTGATGTCCCTTCCTTGGACAGGCTTTGCTCTGAGGTAGAGGCTGGTTTTTCACTCCATGTGGCTTCATCCCAGGCTCTGGGTGTTTGGAGGCATCAGGTGTGTTTCCTTGGGGCTATGATTAATCATTCTGCCTGATTTCACTGTGGTAAAAAACACACACAAAGACTTGCTGTCTGAACCTTCTTGAAGTGTATACTCTGTTGAGAAGTACGCTCATTTGTGCCACTATCACCTCCATCTCCAGGACCTTTTCATCTTCCCACACAGAGACCCTGACCCTATTAACCACTAACTCCATCCTCCTCTCCAGCTCCTGGTTACCACCATTCCACCTCTGTCTCTGAAGTGGACTAATCTAGGTGCCTCGTGTAAGGAGAATGCATAGTATCTGTGCTTCTGCAACTGCCTTATTTCACTTAGATATCGTCAAGGTTCATCCACACCATGCATACGTCAGAATTTCCTATTTTTTTTAAAGCTGAATAACATTATTCAAAACAAAGTGGGACTTATAATAATTTTATGATTATTGTTATAATAACATTATAATTATTATGAGTCCCATTTTGTATACTCATCCATCAGTGGACACTTGGGTTGCTTCCGTCTCTTGGCTCTTGTGAATAATGCTGCCAAGAATATGGATGTTTAAGTCTCTTTGCAATTCTGCTTTCAATTTTAAGGAGTGTATACCTAGATATGGAATCCCTGTGTCATAGGGTAATACTGTTTATTTATTTATTTTTTTAGAGGACTCACCGTACTGTTCTCCACAGTAGCTGTACCATTTTTGCACCCCCACCAGCAGAACACCACAAAACTTGCAGTTTCACCACATCCTTGACCACACCTGTAATTTTCTATGTTGTTTTCTTTTGGTGCTGCCCTATCCCCTCTGCATGTTCCTGGCATAAGTGTGGGTGCATCCTTGGGCAGCAGGTAATTGGACCTAACTCACCTGCAGAGCAAAACTCTTGACCTTATAATTCACCTGGAACTACCATAGACATCCATACCCTTTGATACCAGGGCCATATTAACAACCAAGTCTGTGGGGGGATCACGCCCAGCAGAGGCTCTGTCCACTGGCATGGTGGTTAAAGGCAGCAGTTAGTGCCGGTGGACGGTTGTCCCCTCTGCATGTTCTGAGCCCCTAAGTCACTCGAGGCAGCATCTCCTTGGGGGCTTCTTCCTGCCGAGGAGGGTGTAAGCCACCTGAAAGTCTAAAATAATTAGTGAAGAATAAAAGACAAAGAGAGTCAGAAATATATTTTCAAAAGTGGAGCCCTGATAGGTTTAGGCCACACAGGAGCTGGAGCTAGACAAGGAAAAGATGGCTCCCATGGTTTATTTAAGTAGGTACATCAAAGGCAAGGGTAAGGTTTCGAGGGCAGAGTCTTGCTTGGTGACATCCTGCAGTCAGCAGGTTGATTGGTATCTTGGCAGGTCACACCTATCTCAGGTGCTGTGTGGGACGTGGCAGAATGTGATAGGAATTCACACTGTGTCAGGGCAGTTAACCTGAGGAATGTCACTGGTCATTCCCAGACACCAGCTGTTCCCATCCCCTAGGCTCCATGTGCAGAGGCCCACACGCAGCCCATGGATGGTTTGTGACAAAGCACAGCCTCCTGTCTGCTCAGGTACAAACTGAAGAGGGGCTCTGAGTGGGGAAGGAGACCCAGATCTGCACTGTGACACCGGGCCCCATGCATGACTCAGGTGCTGGGGCAGCTCCTTGGCCAGGATGTCCTAGGCCGGAGTGAGGCTCAGAATCAGTGGCTGCTTTTCCATCTGTAGAGAGGTTGGTGAAGTTCATGGTCTGGATGGAGCCACAGCAGCTGGTGGCCTCCTGTAGGTCCCAGGAGACCACAGGTTGCACAGTGCATGCAGACCACCCCCCTCCAAGAGTTTGGCCAAGGACCAGACTCTCACACTTTCAACAGCATGTGACCTCCACAAGTCACTGAGGCTCTCTGAAAAGTGAGGAAATGGAACCTACTTATTGGACCTTTGGAACGAATTTGAGGAAATCATACATAAAAGCTAAAAGACAGGGATCTCAGAGGGACTCAGTGAGCATTTGTCCCCATTTTGTGAGGGTGAATCATGTTGCCTGGAGCCCAGAAGGGGAATCCTGGATTCCAGAGAGGACTGACTGGGCCTCACTCAGGAAGGACCAGCCTTAGGCCAAGCAACCACATCCCTCACCCTTTGCCTTCAGCCTGAGCCAGTGTTCAGAATCTGTCTACCCCACCTCGGCCTCCTCCAGTGCCACCTTCTCAGGGGTACAGCCACTGTGTACCTGTTTAACCTACCTTCACTTTCTCTGAGGACTGCCCCCATTCCCATCCCTCACACTGGGCCAAAATGACCATATTTGATTATGTGCTCACCAGAGACGACGAGAAACAGGGACACAGGAAGAGAGCCAAACAGAAACAGCAAGAGAGAGAGTGAGAAAGGTAAAGGTACTGAGAGAAAGACAGACTGAGCAGTTTGGCCTCATTCCTGGTCTAGCCCTCCCGAGACACACCACACCTCCTACCCATTGTTCTCTGGATGTTCCTGGAAACTAAAACATGCTCCTTTCTGTTAAACTTCTGAGAGGTCTGTTGTTCTTTGGCACAGGAGACCTGGTGATAGTTTGAGGGGATGTCCCATTGGAGACCTGACCCTGTCCCCATAGACCTTCCCATTGTAGACCCATGTCCCCACAGATCTTCCCACTGTAGACCTGTGTCCTGACCCCACACACCCTCCCACTGCCGGCCTGGCCCCTGTCCCCGCAGCCCCTCCCACTGCCAGCCTGGCCCCTGGCCCCACAGCCCCTCTATTCCACCAGGAGTGTGGCAGGCTCTAGTTCCAGAGCAACAGGGCTGACCCTCCTTGCAGGGCTGTGGACTGGGGCCTGCGTAGGAGGCCTTGGTCTCCTTGTGCCAGCTCCATCCCCCCAGGCTCCGCCTCCTGGAATCCAGGCTACTGTAAAGTCGCTTTCAGGGCTGGAAATTCTGATTCACTGGCACTGTGCCTCAGACTTCTAAAAATGGCATTTCTGAGCACTGACTCAGTGGTGAAGGGAGGCACTTGGTTATGTTCTGTCCTCACCAAGTGGGAAGGAGTGACTCATCCCTCCTCTCTGCCCTGGGGCTTGGAAAGGTCCTTTGCCACCAACCCTGGGACCTGATGTTCGGCTGGGGCTGTACCTGCCAGAGCTGGGGCTCTGGAGAGAACAGATGCACAGCACATCTGAGTACAGACAGCCGTCCCTGCCCTTTATGTGGGAGGATCACTCACTCTTGCCCAGGTGGGAACAGATACAGCCCCCTCATACAAGGCCAGGGGTCCCTGTGGTTCTTCCCTTCCACCAAGGGCTGAGGCTCACCTGCTCTTGTCTCAGGATGCAGGGGCCCTTTCTGAGACAATTCGGCTCAGAAGATGCCACCTCAGATTAAATTGTCAGTCTTCGACCAGGCACAAAATGTGCTTGTGTTTCGCATGTTCCTTTCTTCTCTGTCATTTCCTCCAAGACAGTGTCCAGACACCAGATCCTTGAGTCTCTCTTTCCAAAGAGTCTCCCTAACATGAAGCCATTCCTATCTGCTAGGCTTCCACCCAGATCAGTCCTTGGTAAACCCTTGAGCTCCCAAAGCTGCCAGAAATAACTGCATGTCTCCCTGTCCCCATGTTGGTCAGCCCTGCTTGCTGTCCAATCCAGGCACTTGCCCCCAGCAGCCAGGGAGGGACTAAAATAATTTACTTGTCTCTGGAGCCCATTTGGGGTTCCCGTGCCAAGCAGAGCTCACATCAGAATTTGAGTGCAATAGATTATTTACAAGGTGCTCCCAGGGACAGCAGGAAAGAGGTTGGGGTAGGAAGGCACTCGTCCAGCAGTGTGACCATGTGGGCAGCTAGTGCTCAGGCCTGCAGGAATTACCTGGGACCAAGAAAAGCATTCCCCCATTGTCCCCTGAAAGAGGAATCTGGAGTATTCCTTGGTGGAAGCAGTCCCCTGAAGGAGATACCCCCTGAGGCCCCCAGGACAGAAGTGGCCATAGAGAAAGGCCAGGCAGGAGGTCAGCAATACAAAGTGTCCAGTTAACACGTTTGGCCACTTCTGCAGCCTTCAGGGCAGGACCCTCCCTGTCCTTTTTCCATCCTGGCAACCAGAAGAGAGTATGGTTGAAAATAACCCTGACCACACACCAACCTTGCCTTGGACTTGGAAAACACAGGGGCAGGGTACTGCAAGAAGAAGCAAGAGAGCCAAAAGTTAGTGGAAGGAAGCTCTTGGAATGAAGGGTTTCCCAAGGAAACTTTCTCTTATGTCCCAGATTTGCAGCACGTGGCTATTGGGCAGCCCGGTTCCACAGCAGAGGCCCCACATGGCCTTTCCAAAACAGGAAAGGTTTTCCTGGCTCCTAACCGCCACTGCAGTGATGGGTGGGTGCACAGAGTGGGTCTGAGTGCATCCCTGGCTGCTGGCCAGGCCTTGAAGAGGAGCTTAGATGACTTAGATTGGCTGGACAGATCTAACATATAAATAATCTAAGAGATGTGAGCTGCCTTCCCCGAGGCCAGGTCTGCTTGCGCCTCGCCCAAGAAGGATCAGGGTAAAGCTCAGTGGAGTTTGTTTGCTCTGATTTCTCAGAGGACAGATGAGACTTTCTGACTTCCTGGATTGACCTCTACTGCCTCACAATTAGAGACAGAAAAGCTGGATCTAGGTCACAGGTTCTCTAACTTGACCTTGCTTAAAATCCGTGGGAGGGCTTGTTTTCCTGGACCACTTCTGGAAAACCCAGCTTTGCAGGGAAAGAAGCAACTCAGGTCATTTAAGGGGGGTGGGGCGGGGATGGGGGGAGCACAGGCCACATGCACTCAGAGAAGTGAAGTATGCATGTTGCCCTTTGAAATAGGTGAGCTCTACTAAGAAGTAGAAAATCAAAGACACTGTTTGCATTTAAAAATTCTGGCTCCTGGTGAGAGTTTAACGAATGGGCCATTTGCTCCAGACCCTCCCCTCTACTGCTAACCTCACCCATGTGGATGCAGAGCTAAAGGCTGAGCTGCTAGGGTCAGATTTCTGCACCTGCAGTGTCTCCTCTAGGAAAAGTCACCCGGCAGGTTGATGAATAGGGTCACCTTGTAGTGTTAGAGACCTTCCTGACATGGGTGATCACCTGAGGCTAACCAGGAAGTAAGGCCAGGCTGCCCTTTAGACCTGGACAGAGAGGCCAGGACTGGGAAGTGGGAGCTGGCAGGCTATTTGTGTAGAGCAGTGTCTCACCAACTGCCCCCTCCTCACCCTGCCCAGCTCTTGGCCTTCCTGCTGACCGTCTGTCTTCTGATTTGGGTATTCTTGTTTCCTTCCTGACTGCCCATCCCTTTTGACATTCATGATTTGTCTGTCATCTATCGGAAGCTTTCTCTGTGCCAAGCAGACACCTAAAGTGTTTTTCAAACGTTATCTCATGGAACATTCAGGAAGGGCCTGTGGAATCAGCATGGCCAGCCCCATTTACAGGTGGCTCCCAGGGTCACATTGCTCCGCTCAGGATGCCGTAGGAATCCACCCCCAGCTCACCAACTCTCCACGCAGCATACTTCCTGTCTCAACAGTGGCCGCCCCTCATGCTGGATAACAGGGCTTAACCCTGGGCATTAGGGTGGCTGTGGGAAGCTTCTCAGAAAGTTTTTGGGTTAAAGATTCTCCCATGCCCTTTCACATCTCCCCACATAGGCAGCACCTCTCTAGAAGCAACAGCAGAAATGGCATTGGAATTAGACTTCAAAATGAGCCTGTTTCCAAAGTGTCAGTGCTCTTCCCTATTTAACGCTCCCCCACACTTCCCTATGATTCTCAAGTAAGCAGAAGCCCTTTGCCCTCCTACCTGCCTCTCCAGGCATAGCCTCCTTCCTCCCTTGCTACAGTCCCTGAACTCAGTGACCCCTCCAATAGCAGTAGTCTTCAAGCCCATTAGCCCCTCTTTGCTGGATGCATATCTCATGTCGGGCATCTCTTCTCTCAGGAAGCCCTCCCTGATTTCTCTGATGAGGGACATGCCTCTGCCTTATGTGCCCACCTGCAATCTGGCACATTATCATCTGCCAAGATTTGGGAATTTGTCCAAATCAAAAATTCTTAGACAGCAAGAAGCATAAATGTTCTCTTTTACATAATTAGCTTGACCGTCCTTGTATATCTGTTTGTGTGGCTACTCAGTTTTTATTTGTTTCCACCATCAAACTTTTTTCAATTGGGCTAGGGTTGTAGCTTAGTGGTAGAGCGCTTGCCTAGCATGTGTGAGGCCCTGGGTTCAATTCTCAACACCACAAGTAAATAAATAAAATAAAGGTCCATTAACAACTAATATATATATATATATAGATATAGATATAGATATAGATATAGATATGGCCTGGGGTTGTGGCTCAGTGGTACAGCACTCGCCTAGCATGCATGAGGCACTGGGTTGGATCCTCAGCACCACATAAATGTAAAATAAAGATATTGTGTCACCTAAAACTAAATATAAATCTTCAATTATCTCTTGCTGAATTACATTCAACCCCCAAACTTAGTGGCATGAACTACAATTGATTATTAGATCAAGATTTTGTGAATCAGAAATTTAGGCAGGGCAAAATGGAAATGCTCATTTAATCTGGGGTAGCTTGGACTGCCAGAGTTGGCTGGATAGCTGGGAGAATGTACCTTTGTGAGTTTCCTTCATTTTGCTCCACATCAGTTTGCTGCCACTGCTCTTGGGCTGGGCTTCCAAAGAGCTGGATGGGTCAGGGTCCTCCATTCTCCACACTTTCTCTCCATAAAACTAGCTTGGGCTCCCTAGCAGCATGGCTGCCCTGGGATGGTCAATATATGGTGTGCGGCAGCTGCATTCCCCTAGACAGCAAGGTAGAAGCTGTGGAGGTCTTTCTAACCTATCTAGGAAGCCAGGAGGCTCCATTGTAATCATATTCTGTTGTGAACCAGGACCTTCCCAGGCTCCTGATGAGGGGACCACACAAGGACATAAGAACCAAGAGCAAGTTCATACGAGGACATATTTGAAGACTACCACGAGACAGAAACCCAACCATGAAGAAAGAGGCCAGGTCTGCTTTTATATACCACCATATACCTAAGAACTTCACACAGTGTCTGCAGCATGGAAGGCACTCCATGATATACTGGATGGGTGAATAAATGGTATAAACGTGAGGACTAAGATCTGGAAACTTTCCAAACCCACAGATTCCTAGACAGCAGGAAAAATAAGTGTTTAATATGTTAACATCCCTTCAAGTTACGCACATTTTGCTGAACTTCTAGAAAACTGGAGCCTAACACTAGACACTTAAAAACTTTAAACCCTGTCACTCCTATCATATGTTGGACAGCAGCACCTACTGGCAGAATCTGGTATTGCATCCTGGCTCCATGGGTCGTTGGCAATCCCTAGCGTATTGCGTTTGACCTTAGGAATCCACTAATGCCCATTATCTAATGGAAAGCTGCAACGGATGACCGCCAAGGATCGAAAGAAGATCCTGGAATTGCAGCCTCCTACATGTCTCGTGATAGTCTATTGACAAAGTTTTCAGCTGAATCTATTTGGAGAGTATTTCTACTACAATTTATGAAATGAAAAGTCAATTGGAAAATGGGATTTTTCACACGTATTTTGAAGTCATGCCATTTATTTGAGAACAAGTGCTTCGAAGTAGGATGAGATTTACCATAGACACTAGAATTCTGTGGAAGATGAGATTCTAATTACATGGTCAAACCAGAGACTAGGAGCCTGCCACTCTTTCTACTGACCCAGTTTCCCTGACTGACTGTGAATGACCTTCAGCAGTGACTTAGAGGAACTGGGCAGAACACTTCTTCCAGGCGATGGTCATGGCTTGGTTTCTATTAGTTCTTTTGTGAATTGAGATGAAAAGTTTAAAGGACTAAACAGCTGACTGTCTGTGAAACTTGTTTCTTATTGTTAATTTTCAACACAGAGGAGTAACTGCTTCTGCCTGGCAGGTTAGTGCGGTGATGTGGACAGGCCTGTGGTCAGGGCAGGAAGTGAGCTGATGAGGTGCATCCTGCTCATCCTTGGCACAGTGCCAGGCACACACATGTCCCATCCAGTGTTGTGGCTGGAGACATTTCAGAGAGAGCTTCAGTGTTCATAAACTCCACTCCTAACTTCCTATCAGAGTTGGAATTAGGGCAAGTGCCCCAGGGTTTGCCCCAGGGCATGAAAGCATGATAAGGGAAAAATCAATCATCATAAAAGATTATGCAAAGTTTCAGCCTCCTTCAGCAAATATCACCGGAACTCCCCAGTCTCATTTCTAAGCATAAGTTTAGCATCTGGGAAATACAGAGTCCCAGGTTAGGGTTTTGCTGCTCAATGGCCAATAGATATCATAGATCATGGCCAGCATCCAGCATTATTGGAAATGCAGGATCACCGCCCTCTACGAGCTAATAAATAAGAACCTGCCCTTTAACAAGGTCTCCAGTGAGTCATAAGCCCAGTCAAGTATAAGGAGTGCAGTCTCAGGCAGGGACTGGCCCTCCTCCTCCTCCCCCACCCAACCTCCCTTCCTAATTAGACCAAGAGCCCCACGCTCTGCCTTCTTAAGGTAAAATAACCCCCATGACCTGCCACATGGGTCTTGCCTCCTGCAGCCACAACTACTTGGACAACATCTACTGTTCTGTTTCTAAGGGATAGTTCCATCTATTTTTTTTAATTCATCCTTAATACCTGGTGTTTCAAACCAGACAGCAAGCCCTGTTCTACTTTCAGAAACAAAGAACTGGGCTGGGGTTGTGGCTCAGTGGCAGAGCACTTGCCTAGCATGTGAGGCTCTGGGTTTGATCCTTAGCACCACATAAAAATAAATAAAATAAAGGCATGCTGTCCATCTGCAACTGCAAAAAACAAACAATAAAAAATTAAAAAAACAAAGAACTGGGGGTAAAAATGAACAACTTGATGTGAAGGGAAACGCAATCCTCTGAAATTAAGAGAGGGCCAGTGGGTTTTTGTCCACTGAACAACAGTGACCCAAAGCACAGATGCACAGGTACACACATACTTTTCAGCCACACAGAAATCCAATGGGTCCTTCCTGCCTAGGTGGGCACAGCAATGGGGACAGGTCCATCTTCTGCACATCTATCCACTCTTCTCATCACCCCTCCTGCTACCTTCCTTGTCCAGCCACCCTCACCTCTTGCTAGCTCTGGCTTTAAACCTGTGTCCCTGCAGAAGTCTGAGAGGTTGTTCTCCTTAGAACTTATTTCACTTAGCACAATAGTTTCCAGATCCATCCATTTATGACAAATGTCATAAAGTCATTCTTCTTTATGGCTGAGTAATACTCCAATGTATATACATACCACATTTTCTTTATCCATTCATCTGTTGAAGGGCACCTAGGTTGGTTCCATAGCTTACCTATTGTGAATTGAACTGCTATAAACATTGATGTGGCTGTGTCCCTGTAGTAGGCTGATTTTAAGTCCTTTGGGTATCTTGATCTACAGCTAACTGCCCCCTTCCACAGTTTCATTTTGTTTTGTTTTTTTGCTATTGACCTGAAGAAACTTTGCCAATTGTCCTGTGAAGGATTCCACCTCCTGGATCTGTCTCCTGATAATCTATGTTGGATATTTTTCAGCAAATAGTCCTCTCAGAAATGTCCTAAAGAAAAATTTCTGCCCCAATATGGTTGGTGTGGCCATGTGATTTGCTCATGTGGTGAAGCTGTTCCCACTCATCTTTTCAGGAGATGCATGAGAGGAGCCTCCCTTTTCCCTGAAAACCTGGACTCCAGAATGAGGCCATCATGCACCTCGCCCCTGTGAACAAGTAATTGTTTCAAGTCACTGGAGGCTGGAGCGCTTTGTTATGCAGCATTGTGACAGTAGCCTTCTGTTACCAATGTTTCCACTGGAGGAAAGATGCCCTTCACAAGGGAGGGGAATGATGGGTTGGGGTGTTCCTTTTTATTCCAAAGTTTAAGAAAAATGTATGACTGCTCCAGAAAACTTAAATTGCAAATTGTTGCAAGAAAATAGCAAATAAAGGTAAGTTTTAAAACTACCTGAATTCTTGCTCTTCAGGAATAACATTTTAATGATTGACAGTTTTGATTGATGAGCAGAACAAGAGACCTTGGCCTCCATAGCTGCCATCCCCAGTTCCTTGGATCTGTCAGGAGCCGGACCTCACTCCAGGCCACTCAACAAGAGAGGATTGCACTAGTTACAGTGGGGTACTAGTTACGGACACGTGGGAATGGGCCCAAAGCCAACCAGGGCACAGGGAAGAAGCCACCACCACCCCAGGACTGGGCTCAGGAGGGCAGCGTCATGTGGAAAGGGCTCCCAGTCAGACTGGGAGCTGAGGCTTGCCTGGCAGAGATGAGGTCTGGAAGGAACCAGTCCCTCCAGGGGTTGCCAAACAGGGAGGGGGGATCCTGGCTTCTCCCCTGCTCCTGCCCCCACCAGCCTTACATTTGCTGACCTTGGGTGGAAACCAGCAGGTGTGGGTCTGAGACACGCGGTCTGCAGAGCAGAGCAGGAAGGGCCAGGGAGGCAGAGCATGAGGGGCAGGGCAGTCACCTGGGAGTGTGCACTGCCAGGACTCCAGTGCAGCAGAGATCCAGTGCCATCCCCTCCCATATGGTGCACCTGTAACCTTGAACCCTTGTGAGGTCTTGTTAACAATCTAAACTGTGGGTACCTTTAGGGAAACCTCTAGAAGCTAAGGAAAGGGAAACCCCATAAACCCACCCAGTGCTTTGGATTTTGTGTTAGTTTATACACATTTTCCTCGAAGTTTTAGTCACGGAGTCTATATCATTTTTCATGTTTAACTTTCTGGTTCTTCCTGATTATTCTGTGTAATGATTAACTCTGCCATCAAATTGATATACTATAACTTAATCATTCTCCTACCTTTCAACCACTTGGTTATACCAGTTTCTCTATAATTTAGATAATACTGCAAAGCATATCTTTGTGGATATCCATTTATTTTCATTTCATGTGATACTGTTGGGAGACTATGTCCAGTTGAATTTTTTGTGGTGTTTTTGTACATGTTGGCCAATACTGTGAGGTATAAATCCACCTACCAGTTGAAGGTGTGTTTGCATTTATTTTGGAATATTTGGTTATGTAGCCATGTTGAGGTACATCTTTCTCTCTGTACTTTGCTCCCCAGTCATCTTTTCTGGTACAGTTTCTTATGTACAGTTTCTTATGTCAGTTAAGGATTTTAGCTTTCTTAAACAGAATTGTTACAGCTTCACCCATTTTCAAATCAACATCTTTCAGATCTAATTTACATAAAATATAATGAACGCACTTAATTGTAGCTTTCCATGAAATCTGACAAGTTATTCATACATGTAACTACTGCCACAGTCAAGCTACAGACCACTTTGATTCGCCCAGAAAGTTCCCTGTGCCTCTCCTGGATAAGACTTCCCACCTTGTCCTGGGGCAACCGCTAACCCGTTTTCTGTCATGACAGGTATTTGACTGTTTTCATGTTAGTGGACTCATAGAGTATATAAGCTGCCATGTCTGGCTTCTTGTGTTTAAATATTAGTTTTGAGACCTCAGGTTGTTGGATGTCTCGATAGCTCTTTCCTTTTTATTGCTAAATACTATCCTATTGTATGGATGTACCACAATTTTATATCTACTCATAAGTTGATATATATCAGCATTAATTTCAATTTGGGACTATTATGAATAAAGCTACTAAGAGCCTTACTTTTTGTATATGGACATTCTCACGTCTCTTGGGTAAAACCTTAAGATTGGAATTTCTAGGTCATGTGAAAACTCCATATTTATAAGACACTATCAAGCTGCTTTCCAAAGCGACTATTGCTTTATTTTCCCACCAACTATATATGAGAGTTCCAATTGCTCCATGTGTTATTCAGTTTTCTGTTTTTTTTTTTTTACTATGAGAGATACATGAGCTAATTAAAGAAAAAAGAAAACCTTTATAAAGTTTTCATTATAAAGAAAAAAGGTGGGGCTGGGTTGTATATTCAATGGTAGAATGCTTACTGAGCATGTCTGAGGGTCTAGGTTCAATCCCAAGAACAAAGAAAGAGGAGAAAAGAAAGGAAGAGAAAGAGAGAAAGGTTGGTTCATTTTGGCTCACAGTTTCAGGTTTTTATCTGTGATCCGTTGACCCTGTTACTTTAGGCCCATGCAGAGCCTCATGAGTGTGTGGAACAGCAAAACTGTTTATCTCATGGCCAGGAAGAAAAAAAAGGGGGGGAAGGGATTGGGGTTCCATCATCTCCTCCGGGGCATTCTGTCAATGGCCTGGAGATCCTCAGTAGACCCAACTCCTTTCCTCTTGAATGCCAGAAACCCAAGGAACTTCTCTTTTTATATTGTTCTGTAAGTCCTGTAAGGCTGCTTCATTCTTTTTTATATCATTTCCCTTCTCCCCTCTGAGTGCTTATTTTCATCTCATTCAGTCTTCTACCTGACCTATTACACTGTTTATGGTACTATTTCATTTTTAAAATTTCATTCATTGTATTTTTCAATTCCCAGATTTTCTTTCTTTCTTTTTTTATTTACTATTGTTATTTCAATCTTTACTTTTTTTTCTGATAAATTTTTGAGTTGCTTCTTTGTATTTTCTTGAATTTCGCTGAGATTGTCAGTCTGGCAGATCACATATTCCATCTCCTTGGGATCAGTCACTGATAAAATTATTTAGTCCACTTGGTGAAGTCATTTTTACCGTGTAGCTTTTGATCCTTGTGGTTGTGCATTGATGTCTTTTTATTAACAACAGAGCTATTTATTCTTGCATTTACATTGTCATGACCAGCCTTTGAGAGTAGGTTTGTTCAGGAATTCTAAAGGAAGACAAAGAGCTCATATTAAGAAATCTTTTCTTTCCTTGTAGAATATTCTTTAATATGCCCATTAAATCAGATTTATATTTTTTTCTTATTACTCAGACCATTTCATATTTCATTCTAATCATCAACAGATACTCAGATTTATAAATTATAAAAATTTAAATTTATAAATATATCTGGGTCTATATCTGGCTCTTTTCTCTCCCGTTGTTCTATCCATTATAACTTTAGAAGTCTTGACATCGTACAAGTCTCAAAGTTATGGTCAAAGCTGAGTATCAGAAAGCTAAGTAAATGTCTGAAACACAAAAATATTTTCATGGATTAAATATACAATTTTTACAAAAATATAATTTTCAGAAAAATTATGAAAAAAGTTTTGATTTTGTTACAAAGATTTTGGTACCAAATTTTTATTTACAATCAATTCTCAGAAGAGGCCATTTATTGTGAATAATACTGCAGTAAACATGGGAATATTAATATTTCTTTGAGACCCTACTTTCAATTATTGAGTATATATCCACAAATGAAATTGCTGAATTATGTGGTAATTTTAATTGTAATGTTTTGAGTTTTGTGTTTTCTACAGCAGTTGTTCCATATTATGTCCTCACTAATAGTTCACAAGGGTTCCAATTTCTCTGCCCCAAGCCTATGCATGGTGTCTGCTCAACAATTTTCATTTATACCTTCAGTGTTTGCCAGGATGTTTTATCTTTCCATGCATTTCAAGGGCATTCCCCTTCTTCTTTATGACAGTTGACTTAAGGTCTTTCAATCCCTGTGTCATCTCAGCCTCACTTTCTGTTGATGTCTTTTCCCATGTAGCTGGAGATTCTTGCTGGTTCTTTTATTGTTGAGTGATTTTGGATTGTATCCTGGACAATTTGAATATTATAAGATTCTATATCTTTAAAAAATTCTCAGGCATTGCATATATGTTTGTGGTCCGACTCATGCCTACATAGATCAGAGGTGAGCCCAGATGTTCATAAGCAACTTAATGAATGCATTTTCCTGGGTTCCTCCTTCTCCACAATTTCCATGGTACTTTTCACACACTATTCTGGGTCTTAAGCTGTGTTGAGCTGAGGCTGGATGCTGCAAGAGGAAACAATGGTAAACTCAGCCATATTTAAAATTCTGCTCACCCTTCCCGATGTGCCTGCTGCTATTTATTTTGCAGAGATGTCAATTGCTGCTCCAGGCATTGTATCAGGTGTTTTTAATGGTTGCATTTAGTGGGAAAGAAATAGTGGAGGCACTGACTTCAGAAGAATGGGAATCTGTATCCTCCCCCTTTAACTCCTCACCATTCAATTATATTTGCTGCATGAATATTCCACACTGATACAGAAACTTCACATTTATATGGGTCTACATTTCTCCTACTCTGCATGCTCTATGCTGTAGCTGTTGGACATACTGTATCCATATATATTATGAACTCTACAAGGCAATACAGCATTTGCTTTAAATACTCATGTTCAGTCTACAAAAATTAAGGCAAAATAAAAAAGGTCTTTGGTATTTAGCCATATATTTACCATTTTTATGTTCTTCATTAATTTATGAGGATCTGGGTTTTCTTCTGATATTGTTGAGGCGAGATTGTCATAAATCACTGAGTTGATCTTAAAGCAGGAGACACAATGTTTATTCACCAGTTGACGGTCTGGATCCACCTGCTGGCCGGCCAAGGGGCAGGCTGCTAGACTACATACACCTTTTGACCAACCCCCTCCCAGGGTTGAGTAAGCCTTTTATAGTCCAAAACCATAATAAAGCATAAGTGGCTTTTGCTGATTCAAAACCATAAACAAACGTCATGAGATGAAAAATCATAAGCAGAAAGGGGAGTGGGCCAAAACATCCCTAGTTGAGTACAGGTTAAAGAATGGTTACTCATATCTAAACAAACAATCTCTGAGAGGGTACATTGTCCAAGAAAAATGGGAACCAAAGAGAGAACACTTTTACATTGTATGAGACTTGCCATTTTGTGTTGTTAAACATGCTGTACTAAGCAACTGTTGATGGGCACCTTCCCTGGGAGAAGCATTTCTTACATGATGCGGAGTCTCAGGACAAATGGAGTCTGTCTGGTCATTGCCCATATAGTTTGGCCCATAACAACATCAACACCTTTCATTCTGAAGAACTTCCTTTAGCATTTCTTGCAAGTATAGGTTTGTTGAGACAAATCCTTCTCTTTTGTATGAAAATGTCTTCTTTTGCTCTGATTCCTGAAGGATACCATTTTCACTGTGCAGTTTATAGAATTCTGGGTTGACAGCCCTTTAAAATTTTATATTTATTTATTGGTACTGGGGATCCCCAGCCCTTTTTTTTTTTTTGTATTTTATTTAGAGACAAGGTCTCACTGAGTTACTTGGTGCCTCACTTTTGCTGAGTCTGGCTTTGAACTCAAGATCCTCCTGCCTCAGCCTCCCAAGCTGCTGGGATTAAAGGCGTGTGCCACCACACCTGGCTGACAGCCTTTTTTCCTTTTGACACTTTAAAGATATTCTTCTTTCCTCTGGTCTCTTTTGTATGTGATGAAACAGAAGCCAGTAACTAACTTGTTCCCCGGGTGCCATATGCTCAGTTTCTTTTGTTGTTTTCAAGCTTGATTCTGTCTCTAGCAGCTTGACAGTTGATGATGTTCTTTAATGTGGCCTTCTTTGTTTTTTGCCCAACTTAGTATTTATTGATTATCTGGACTGTAAATGCAGACTGTCTTTGGATCTGTAAATGTAAGCTTTCATAAGATTTTAGCAAGATTTTAGCAAAATTTAGCCACTGTTCCTTCAAATTTCCTGTCCCATTCTTTCCCCACTTCTCCTTGAATTAATTAGTACACATGACATGGTGTTCAATTTTACCTGTCAGATCCCTGAGGCTCTGAGCTTTTTTTCTTTAATCCTTAGACTTTTTGTTACCTTTTCATCACTCTTTTAGTTTGTTTACTCTTTGCTTTGGCTCTTTCTATTTTTGCCATTAAATCCATCCCATGATTTTGTTTTGTTTTGTGTTTTATTTATTTTTTGTTTTTTTGGTATGAGGGATTGAACCCAGGGTTGCTCAACCACTGAGCCCTATCCCTAGTCCTATTTATTTTTTATTTTGAGACAGGGTTTTGTTAAGTTTCTTAGGGCCACACTAAATTGCTGAGGCTAGCCTTGAACTTGTGATCCTTCTGTCTCCCTCAAGTCACTGGGGATTACAGGTGTGTGTTCCTGTGGCTGGCTGTTATCCCAGGAATCTTTCATTTCAAATGCTAAATATTTTTTTTGTTTTAGAAACTTTGGATTCCTTTTTTAATCATTTCTATTCTCTGTGGATATGTTTTATTTCACTTCCTTAATAATAGTTGTAATAATCCGGGTGTGGTGGCACCCCAGTGACTTTTATTTTTGTGGTGTAACCCCAGCAACGTAGAAGGCTGAGGCAGGAGGATCCAAGTTCAAGGCTAGCCTTAGCAATTTAGTGAGGCCCTGAGCAACTTAGTGAGACCCTGTCTCAAAATAAAAATTTATTTGCAAAGGGCTGGGAATGTGGCTCTGTGGTTGATTGCCTCTAGGTTCAATTCTCGTACCAACAAAACAAAACAAAACAAAAAACAAAAACCAATGGTTGTCCTAGCCACTTTAAAACTGTTAGTTTCCACGTGTATCTCACCTCAGGCTTTCACCAGTCACCAGGTCTGCTCTGGAGGCTGGCTCTGTTTCCCTGAGCTTGTAGTCTGTATGAATGGGAGGTAGTCTGGACTTCCTGGACATCACAGAGGTCACGCTGTGGAGACTCTGGATCCAGCTCGCATCTTCTGTCGAGGGTCCTTTCTAGGTTTGGGCAGCCAGCGATGTGGGCTGGGCCGCAGCCTCAGTCTCTCCTCTCCTGAGCAGATTGTCTTCAAGTCTGTCCCACTTGTGTGTAGTTCAGGGGCCCAGGCTGTCCTTCTGGGATTCTGTCTGTCACTCTGTCTGTATGTCTGTCTCTCTCTCTCACACACACACAGCTCCCCTAGATTCTCTTTCTCATCCTCTAAGCCATAAAGACTGGTGTTTCCCCACCAGGCACCGTGGAGCCCCGTGTCTGGCCCCTGCCTAAAAGCCACCGGGGCCACACAGGGTCCTCCTGGCATGAGGCTGTGCCTTGGCTTTACTCCTGGGTATCTTCAGGACGCTGCTTTCTGTGTTATGTCTCAATTTTATAGTTGTTTCCTGTGTGACCTTTGGTCCAGTAGGATCTTATTATTCACTAAGAACAGAAGGCCTTTCTTATCTCATAAAAAGGCTGTGAGTTTCTGTCACATATGCTATTCATCTTTTTCATTAAAATTTCAGGCATTTTATATTTTTAGATCCTGTCAAGAATGGTAGTGTGTCTGTTCCCCTCTGTCCCTCCCTCCCTGTTTTTTAATTAGTCATGGTTGCTAGTACATAGGTGTGTTACTGAGTTTTAAAAATTCAACCTACCATTTATGCCACCATTTTGCTTAAAAATTTTTTTAAAACTGTTTTTATTTTATTTTCCATTTCAAAGGGGTTAAAAAAATAGTGTGTTTTAAAATTTTTCATTTCCCTTCTGACTGGAATATCCCATCTTTTTACTCTTCACTGAAAATTCCACAGCTGCACCAGAGGCCCCATGGGGCTCTCTCCCTGGGCTGTGTCCTGCCCTCCCAGACAACAAGACGCACGGTTGGGAGGAGACCATGGAGGGTAGAACTGAATCAAAAATCAGTTTTTTTCCTTTTCTACTTGATTAGTGAGTTCAGTCAAAATGGCCAAAAAGAACATGCGTCAATACAAAGCCTTGGAACAGGTTTTCAGGTAAAAACAATAGGAAAGACTGTTAGAAACACTTGCTGAAAATAGAAGAGGTGGAATTAATTTCTAGTGTTTGGTTTTGTTAAGGAGAAGGTTGGAGCAAAATTTTATTTTAAAATTCTTTATCAGAAGGAGAAAGGGAATAATTTGACTTTTCTTGGTTGAAATGGCAAGATGGAGAATTGAAGAAATGATATGGATAATTCATACCAAAATTCCCTTAGAATATTCAGATAGTTGAGTAAAAATTGAAGATTTTATTTGCTTAAATTACTTGAAATTGTTTTATCCTCCATTTTACCTTTATGAATAAAATAGTGTTTTTTTGAAAAAATCAATAGGGATATTTTTTAAAGTATATGAAGAAACAATTCACACAACAAATATGAAACAAAGTATAAACAACTCACAAAGTATTGCCAATGTATGAATGAAAAGTAGATAAACCTCTCAATCTAAGAAATGAAAATCAAAGCAATGATTCATTTGATTTTTTTCCTATCAGATTAGCAAACATTTTTAAATTGTTTATATCTGATGTTGAAAAGTCTGTAGTGAATTCTTTTTTTTTTTAATATTTATTTTTTCAGTTCTCGGTGGACACAACATCTTTATTTGAAGAGAGAGTGAGAGAGGAGAGAGAGAGAGAGAGAATTTTTAATGTTTATTTTTTAGTTCTCGGCGGACACAACATCTTTGTTGGTATGTGGTGCTGAGGATCGAACCCGGGCCGCACGCATGCCAGGCGAGCGCGATACCGCCTGAGCCACATTCCCAGCCCCACAACATCTTTATTTGTATGTGGTGCTGAGGATGCCAGGCGAGCACGCTACCCCAGCCCCTGTAGTGAATTCTTACCTACTATTGGAGGTATTGCCAAAAGCTTGGTTCTGGTGCCTGATGCCAATCAATAACGAGGACACAGTTTTGAGAAAAAGGAAAAAGAAGACTTATTACTTTGCTAGCAAAGAAGAAACACAGGGACTCCTGTCCCAAAGGCTGTGATTCTGCCCATCAGCAGGAACGGGAGGTGGGGGGGGGGCTTTTAAAGAGTTGACTCAAAGGCTACATTTTGTGTTCTCTGTTGGAGTTGTAATTCATTTGTTAATTTGGGAGATAGATGTTTCTGAGGTCTTCTGCTACTATTCCCTAAGTCTGGATTACTTCCTTCCTATGCTGGGTGTGTACTCAGGGACAGATAACTCCTGCCTAGGATGGGGAAGAAAGGTGATCCTGTTTCCCCTAAGATTAGAGAGGGGGAGAGAGGAAGAGAAAGAAACTTGTCCATTTTAAAAATCAGTTGCAGGGGTAAATGGATAGAGTTGGAGAGTACATTACTAAGTGAAATAAGCCAATCTCCCAAAACCACAGGCCGAATGTTCTCTTTGATATGAGGATGTTGACTCATAATGGGAGGCGGAGAGCATGGGAGGAATGGAGGAACTCTAGACAGGGCAAAGAGGAGGGAGGGGAAGGGAGGGGGCATGGGGGTAGAAATGATGGTGGAATGAGTTAGACATCATTACCCTAAGGACATGTATGAAGACACTAATGGTGTGAAAATACTTTGGGTACAATCAGTGACTTGAAAAATTGTGCTCTAGATGTGTAATATGAAATGAATTGCATTCTGCCATCATGTATCACAAATTAGAATGAATAAATAATTTAATTAAAAAATTAGTTGCAGGGCTGGGTTTGTGGCTCAGAGGTAGAGAGCTTGTCTAGCATTTGTGAGGCACTGGATTCGATTATCAGCACCACATGTAAATGAACAAAATAAAGGTCCATGGACAACTAAAAAAATATTAAAAAATAAAACAGTTACAGTGGCAGAGCAGCAAGGGTTATATGCAAAGCATAAAGAGGACACTGTTATAGGGAGACAGTCAGTTAGCTCACAGTGTTGGGATGGCATAAATATCTCCAATTCTTCATCTCTCCCTAAATCAACACCCTTCACCTTATAACCTGGTGGCATTCTTTCTTTCTGACTCCAGGCCCCAACCCTGTGACTTGCTCATGAGATGTTCAAAGTTCCAGTACAGATGCTGCAAGTGTTTGACTGGCTTGCCCCTTCTCTGCACCTGGGAGAACCTGCCCAGGCTTGTCTGCTGGTGGAGAAGGTGCACATGGAGCAGAGCAGGGTTACCCTTACGCCAGCCTGGCCTCTGCCACCTGACTCCACCAATCTGCACACACAAGGACAAGCCCAGCCAAGACCAGCAGAGTGGCCCGCCAGTTGCCCTTTACACACAAGCGCAGATGTGTATTACAAAACCTCTAAGTTCTTGTGGTTTTTTTTTTATGCAGCATTGTTGGGGAAACAGACAACTGAATAAGAAGGCAAGAGGCTTAATCTGTCAAGATTTTTTAAATGCACAATGCTTGACCCAGCTGTGACATTTTTTAGGAAACCTCAGAAACTTAGATGAGCTGACAGGTGTTCAAGATGCTCCTGGAAACATTGTTTGTTATAGAAAAATGGTTTAAGCATTCTGAATTTATTTCATTAGTGAATGGTTGAATAAATTAGGGTGTCTGGTGGTATAATAGGTCTTTCCCTGTTCATGCTGCTATAACAAAAATGCTTGAGACTGAGTATTTTATAGACAATGGAAATGCATCACTCACAGTTCTGGAAGCTGAGAAATTCAAGACCAAGTTGTAGGTAAGAAACCTCTGGTGAGGTTTCTTTGTCTCATGTATGTTTTGTCACAACAAAAAGCAAATATAAAAGAATAACCATGGAAAGGAAAGTAATAGATCATACTTGTCAAAAAAATCCAAATTATACTAAAGTATGTGAAGTGACAAATGAGCTGGTCCAGTTCCCTCATGTCCTCCCATCTGCAAGTGACGGGCAGAGCTGCTGTGTTTGAAGTGAACCCTTCCAGACTTTCCCTGTGTGTTTACATGCAGTGGTTTTTAGTTTTACAAAGATAGGTTACATTATATACTCTTCTGCCACTTTGTTTATACCTCATAATGTAACATAGGTATGTTCTTCCTGTTTCAGGTATCCAAATTATTTCCTGAACAAGTCATTAGTAGAACCTTATTCTCAAAATGTCACTGCCTCATGGACACCTTCTCAAGATCCTAGATCTGTGCCTGGTATACAAGAGACCTACATGGAATAGTAAATACCTAGTCTAAATTCCTAATATCACACCTGCCTCAAAATGACCCCATAGTTATTTGTTATATCAGTTAATGATCCAAAGTGTCGCAGCATTTTTTTTTTTTTTTTGAACTGGGATTGATCTCAGGGGTACTTTGCCACTGAGTTACATCCCAGTCCTTTTTTTTTCTTCTTCTTTTTAATGATTTTTAGTTGTCAATGGACCTTTATTTTATTGTTTATTTATTTATGCAGTGCTGAGAACTAAACCCAGTGCCTCACATGTGCTAGGCAAGTACTCTCTGAGCCACAACCCCAGCCCCTTCTCAAGTCCTTTAAAAAAAAAAAAAAATATATATATATATATATATATATATATATATATATATATATATATATTAGTTGTAGATAAACACAATACTTTTTATTTTATTTGTTTATTTTTATGTGGTGCCAGGGATCGAACCCAGTGCCTCATGCATGTTGGGCAAGCACTCTACCACTGAGCCACAACCACGGCCCCTCTCTAGTCCTTTTTTATGTGTTATTTTGAGATAGGATCTCGTTGAGTTGCCGAGGCTGACCTCAAACTTGAATCCTCCTGCCTTAGCCTCCTGAGTTGCTGGAATTACAGGCAAGTGCTACCACACCTGGCTTTAGTAGCAAAATGAAAACTCTGATGTATTTCAAGTCCTTTTTAAAGAACTTAATTAGAAGTTATTCACTTAAAACATATAATTCAATCGTATTCAAATTCTAAATACAAAATTCAAATATCTTTTTGGAAAGATCTGTCAATCTCTTCCCCTTAGCACCACTCCCCTCAACAGGTCTCTTCAGTTGATCTGTGACTATTTCAGAGATAGCCACTTAGGGACCTAAACTCTGGAGATGTTCACTCTGTTTGGGTCTAGGTGCTGTTAGGGTTCTCAGTGTGAGAGAAATTGCTGTGTTTCCATTTTTCTCCTCTTTCTCTGCTTAATGGTGGTATCCGTTCTCTCTAAAGAGCCTAGTGTATCACTGGGGTCCTCAATGCCAGGTCCTGGGCTCAGGTCTCCCCACCTGGCATCCTCCTCTCCCCCACATCCCTTCCCCTCTCCTCTGTGACTCTTTTTTGTCCTTTTTCCTCTGACTCACAGCTGTAATGGTGAAGGTCTTAGAGCCTCCAGGTGGTCTCAGGTGGGACCTGGGTGAGCCTGGGCACCTGGCCTGTTGCATGTTTACAGTCGGCACACCCCCACCCTGGGCCTAGACCACAGCTACTCCTTTCCCCCAGCTTTTCACCAGGTCTCAGTCCTGGGAAGAAGTGGCAGAAAATCATGGAAATTTCAGAAAAGCAGCACAGGGAATCGGCTTGGAGCCCCTCCCTCTGCTGAAGCCCAGCTGGCTCTCGGGGCCAGCCTTTGCTCACAGGGACAGTGCTCGTGCTTCTTCCCTCAGTGTCTGTGTCCCTCTCTGTTTCTCTGTCCCCTCTCCCCATTTCCTCTCTCGCTGCCTCTGTCTCTTCCTGCCCTCTTGCATCTCTAGGCTCAGGACAGTTACAGGTCCCAGATTCTGCCGTTATCAGTCTCACACTTCCTCATTTGCCACCCTGACACCGCACCTCTGCCATCCACCCCCCTTTCCCACTCTTGGGTGTGATTCTGCACTTCAAGTGCCAATCACCTGTCCTTGTGGCACTAGGCCAGCTCTGAAGCTGTGATGAGTGTGTGCCCAGGAGCGACTTCTCTGGAGAGTTGAGCTGTGATCGAGGAGCTCTGCAGCAGAGTGGGCCTTCCTGAGCGGAGCCAGCAGCATCGGCCTCCCCAGCACCTGGACACGTGGGTTCTGAGCACCCTTCCTCATGCCCTCCAGGGCCACATCCCAGTGCTCACATTCACCACTAATGACCCAAGCTCATTCGTAACAGCATTTCTATGAGCAAGAACATAGTCCAGACAACTTCCTAGAGCACTGGGGGACACTCCCATTTACTAGTTGGTGACTGATGCAGTTTCAAAAGATGATTTCCCAAATATTACACCCATCCACCAACTGTTCTGCCTGAGCGAACCCCCTCCCCCATGAGACCCGTTTTCTCCTCAGCTCTGACCCTACAGACTGACTGGCACATTCATGGTGAATCCTGAAGTGTCAGTCAGGGCAATGCTAGATAAAAGCCTTAAAATTGCTTAAAAGCAGCCATTTTCTACTGAGGATTGTGAACTTGGGCTACAACTCCATGTGAGTCTGGCGTCCAGCCCTCGGGCACATCAGGACTTTGATTGCACGGTTATTTGACAGTTATTGAACTGGGCCATGCATGGGCCTTGCTTTGGATGCTTCCTAGTAAATTTAGAATCCAATATAAATTATTTTCTTATTACTCACTCTTTCTGCCCCAGGACAAACGTCTGTTCTTTCTTTAAAAAAGTGATTAAATTTTTCCAGGATGGCTTTAAAGTCTGGTATTTCAAAATTGACTTGATATATCAGATTCTTGGAAGTTCTCACTACCTCTGCTGCATCTAGGCAGTGGCTCCTTCCCAGGAAACAGGACATTTAACAGTTAGTCCCCTGTGTTGATACCTGCATCCGGGAGCCTCACTGAAGTCCAGCTATTAGCTATACCCAGACCACAGAGGACATCACGGGGAACCCCGAAACAGAAGCCCAGATGACCAGGAGGCAAGTGAGGGGCAGACAGGCCTTCTACCCTGCAGTCTGGGGTACCCTTCCTTGCCTTGAGTATTTCTCACGGGAGCCTTGGTACAGTGGCCCTGGACGTACGATGCTGAACACCTGAAGGAGGAAGGCACTGTGAGCTTCCCACGTGTCACCGTAGGAGCCTCGACATTTCTGTCATTTCATATCAGCTCAGCTCACGCGCATTTTTGTGGCTGCTGCAGATGTGGGTCCTATTCTGTGATCATGGTGGATAACTTTGTTCATCTCATGTAAGCCCTTTGGGTGATGGTTTAATTATCCTTACTTTGGAGCCTCATGCTTTTGGATCTTGACAGAGATTTCAGAGACACTTGCTCTTCTTTCTCGAATATCTTCCTCTTTTCCTCTCATTTCTCGTGTCCTCTCCTTCCGCCCACTAAGCACCCTTCACCTCCCTTCTGGGCACATATGTAAGTATAACTGAACTTTTCCACTGGCCCCAGAAAGCAAGAAACAGGGGCTGCTTTTAGAGCCAGTGTGCCCCAACCCACCTTGCAGAGCATGTGCTTAGTGTCAGACACTGAGGATGGTCAAGTGAATGACATGAGCCCGCTCTCCAGGAACTCAGACCTGCCGCAGTAAGCTCGTGAGATGGTCCAAGCTGAAGGTCCAGCTCCAGAGACAAAAAGCACAGAACAGAGCAGGGGCAGGGACAGGGGTGGAGGAGATACCACGGGGCAGCAGGTATGCAGTGGAGGATGAGGCAGAGTGGGCATCCAGCCCTCTGGGAGGGGTTCTGGGTGAACATTTGACCTTATCTGGGGCCTCCCTTAATGACTCCAAAACCCTGCAGAAACAACCTCCGACCCAGAAGTCCCTAATGAGTATTTTTCCAAGGATAGAGGGTTGGGTGAAGAGATCCAGAGAAGGAAGGTGTCAACTGTAGTCAGAATCCACAGACGTAAGGCTGCAGCTCAGAGACTGAACCTGTACACTTACTCTAGAGAGCCGAGTGGGGGTGAGGTGGGAATCTGTCCTGGGCTGGGAAAGATGAGTGCTCAACTTGCCAAGGAAGAAAACTGAGACCATCCTCCAGGCTTTGACCTCACCCCACACTTCTAAAAAACTAGCTCCAGACAGGGTGGCTCCACAGGTCACTTCCCTGGGAAGTCCTGCACGAAGTGGCCAAATCCTATGCCATCAGCTTAGCCACCTGGGTGGCTCCAGTCCTCTCCAGGTCCATGAAAGGCCATCACCAAGGAGCCACTGGACCAGTGCAAGTCCTCACGCTCATCACTACTGAGACCACTGCTGGTTAAAGCTGAGAATCCTGATTCAGATCAGATGCAATTTACAATGTCTCTAAAAGGGACAATAACATAAAGCAGTGGTGAGGTTATCTGAAGGCAGAATCTGAAATTTCTTAGAATTGTCTAATTCAGAAATGGATAATTTTTTTTTCCAGGAAGGTCCAGATAATAAAAATTTTTGGTTTTGCAGGATGTATGGTCTCTGTCACACCTATTCACTATAGGACTCTGCCATTGTCCTGCAAACACCAGCCAGAAATGAAATATAAATTAATGATACGTTCTGTTCCAATAAAACTTTATTTAACCAATGAAACTTTATTTATAGGAATACTTTATTTACAGGCAGTGGCTGAGAGGAAAGGTTCCAGAATCTTAATTTGGATTTTGGAATTCAAGGCCATTTCAGGTTTGGAGGCTGAAGCATGGTAGTATGTTCTGTTAACGGCTGGGGTGCAGGTGGCTGGGGAGTGAGTGGCTCACTTTAGTTTGCTGGGCTAATTCACTAGCAATTTAACAGCTATTTGCTCTAGTCTCGTGGTTTCATCCAGTTTCTTTCCCAAAGCATTTAACATAGTTTTGAAGAATCATAATTCCCATTTTCCTAGCAAATGACAATTCTGGCTTTCGAGGTCAGGCCCTGACTCATCTCTCTCTGATACCACAGCTGACCTGCTGGTGGGTCCCATTGGCTTGACCTTGACTGGGAACTCAGAGTCCATGTCTCCCTGGGTGCTCCCTCACCTCACTGTATTGGAGTCCCCGCTCTGGGCTCTGGCTTCCTCCCTTGCTCCCCACACAGCAACCACAGGCTCCTTTCAAAATGCAACTCAGTCCCTGTCCCTTACCACCTCCCAGGGACTCTGCATCTCACTCAGCCACAGCAGGCCAAGGCCCTCCTGGACCAACCACCCAGCCTCCCTTCCAGCCCCTTCCCCAATTTCTCCAGCTACACCACTGCCTTTCCATCCAATAACTCTCACTTTCCTCCTTTACACTTCTGGTCCTTGAGTCTGGAATCAAGTCCCCGATATCTATACAGGATCTCTATCTTCATTTCTTTTCCATTTTGTCAGAGGCCTTCCTCCTACCCTAGGATAGCAATCCAACCCCACCCACTCCATGTCCCTATCCCCACCCCCAATCTTCCTCACTTCTCCCTCTCTCAGCCCCGCGGACATCAGCGGCAGTGGGTGTTCTATCATTGTTTAAGTGCCCATGGTCCTGTATTAGTCTACTATGGTTGCTGTAACAAAATATCAGAGTCTTCAGGGCTTAAACAAGAGAAATTTATAGTCTCACAGTCCCAGAGGCTGGAAGTTCAAGATCAAGGTGTTGGCGGGGTTGGTTCCTTCTGAGGCTGTGAGGAGAACCTGTTCTAGACCTTTCACCTAACTTCTAGTTTTGTGGGCAATGTTCGATGTTTCTTGGCATATGGAAGCATTATCCCAGTCTCAGCCTTCATCTTTCCATGACATTCTCCCTATGTGTCTGTTTACAAATGTCTTCTTTTTATAAAGACACCGCTCACATTGGGTTAGGAGTCCATGATACTCCAGTATGACCTCATCTAAACTCAATTAATTCTATCTACAACAACTCATTTCCCAAAAAAGGACACATTCTGCAGCACTGAGAGTAAGGGTTCCAACACATGAAAGGGGTGGAGGGGAAAGACACAATTCAACCCAGAATGTTTCCAACCTAGAACACAGGCTCCAGGAGGTCAGGGCTTTCCTATTAATTATTGTTGATCCTAATAACTGAAGAGTGCTCAGTGTACCACAGACAATTAATGAATATTTGTGGAATGAATCGACTCTTTTATACTTAGAATTCTTCTGCTTATGGAGACTATTTAGTTAAATGACATTAAACACAATAGCAAATCAACTGACAGAAGTAAGTTTGGGAGCCAATAGGACCAATTCTCTGTCATTGTTCACTGAGCTGAGCAGAGATTCTCTTCTCCGGAGCTCATTGTGAGAGTGTCAGCCAGGATTCTCATGCGGGGCAGAAGAACACAGCTCAGCTGAAGAGCTGTTTAAGTGGAGGCTGGTTAAGAAAACCTCACTGGGAGTCCTCCATCTGCCATGTTTCCCTCCTGGACTGAGAGGACTCCAGGCAGGGGAGACACAGCCCGACAAAGTTGCTGCTTAGAGAACTGCAGCTGGCTGCAGTTATTTCCAGTTCTAAGTTTGAGCAGCTTTGAGGTAGAAAGAAGTCATGATGAGAGGAAAGGTTCCAGAATCTTAATTTGGATTTTGGAATTCAAGGCCATTTCAGGTTTGGAGGCTGAAGCATGGTAGTATGTTCTGTTAACGGCTGGGGTGCAGGTGGCTGGGGAGTGAGTGTTATTACTGAGTAAGAAGGTGGAGAGGAGAAGAAAGGAGGGGTAGACAATACCAGTACTGGACCTTAGGGTGACCTCAATTGCATGTTGAGGAATGTGGGTTTGATGGCGGGGCTCAGCCACTGTGCATGTCACCTGTGGATGGTGAGGGGCGAGTGTCCCTGAAGGAAGAAGGGAGTGCTCTCCAGGCCCTTCAAGGAGACCAGCAGCACTCTCCACCTGGGTAAGTTGAGGGCCGAATTTAAAGCCTCAAGGAATAGCAGTAGCTGCTTGGGGGCATAAGAAGGCAGACTTGAAGGGGGTGGGGAGGAGAAGGGAATGTGGACAGAATCCCTGTCCCTCTGGAGGACAAAAGGGACCCCAGAAGAGCCTCCACCACCTCCCTCTCTCCCACCCTCTGTGATGCCCGGAGACCAGGACAACAGCCTGCTCCACATGGGCTAGTGTCTCGGGACACAGAGCAGAAGACAGAAGAGCAGAGAAAACATTTGGGGATCCAACTTAAGTGGGTATCTTGGGAAGGTGACCTTGAGCTTGAGTTGCTGATGGAACAATGCGGCGGACATCCAGGAGGGGGTTGGATAAAGGAATCTGCATCTTCCCACAGAGTTCGGAGTGAGAAGATAGATCCACGCTGTAGCCTGCATCTAGACTAAAGAGTGAGCAATGCAGAATGTCAAGGTCCTCACCTGAGAAAGCCCTGAACACTCAGGGGTCTGCAGTAGAGGTGAGATGGTTGGCAACACAGAGGACTAGACCAGAAAACTAGAAGATTAGACAGCAGGAGAGACAGGGAAGCAGCACACCCTTGGAGTGGTGTGGGGGTGCCATGGCATGCTGTCCCCTCCAGCCCAACAGCCCATACTCTGAGCCTTCTAGGAAAGTAGGCAGAAGTCCACAACCTGGATTTCTTCTCCCCCCTTCCTGCACTGCCTCCATCAACCAGCCCCATCATCTGGCCTTGGAAACGCCTTTTGCAAGGGCTCCCTTTTTTGTGTTCCTCCTGTCTCATGACTAGATTCCTACTGCAAACCCCTCCTCACTGGTCCTCTGCTTCCATTTTCCCCTCATTTCAGTTTTCTGTGCAGAGACATTGTCCAAAAACATCTTGCTCTTCTTTGCTTGCTGTTTTTGTAAAAAAAAAAAAAAAAAAAAGCTATAATATTCAGTTGTCTCAGTCCTTACTATCCTAATTCATGCAAAGTACTTGGTTTCACATATGTTGGGGTGTGAGGGAGGGAGAATAGAGAGGGAGAAGAAAGAAAAAAGGAAAAACAAATCTGGAAGGAAGAAACAAGGATTATTTGGGTTGGAGATCAATATCTTTCCTGCCTCCCTTCTCATCCAGATGACTGTCTCTTGTTACCTGGGGTCTCCGTCCTCAGGATGGTGAAAGTAACCAGGGAGGGAGTGTTGATCCTAGGTGGAGGGCACCTGGAAGTGGGGTGTAGCACCTGCTGGTCCCTGAAGGGAGACTGCACCTCAGGGATCTCTTGTTGGGCCTGCTCCTGGGATGTGAGCATCTGGTCTTATCTCCTTATGTCTCCTGAAGATCTCCCAGTTCCTGGTCTCTGTGTCTAAACTGTATCACACCCACACTCTCCCTTACTGCTTCCCAATAAGGGACCTCTCTCTCCAGGGCTCTTGTGTGTGGCACTTTGGGCACACTGTCCAGCTACCCCACTGAGAGCTGTTTTGTGTTGGGCACTCACTGTGTGGGGTTAGCTGCTGGGGAGAGGGGGGGGTTTGAAACTGGGTACCTGGCCAGCCAGAGTTCCAAACTGGGAGTTGCCCCCAGTGAAGATGGTGATGAAGGCGACCCAGGATGGAAGCGTTTGCTTTCAGTGATGGGTGTCGGGTCGGGTGGGGGGGCCAGGCAATGGCGTTGGACGATGAGTTCAGAGACTGGGTCTGGGGCCTGCAGTGTGTGGCTGTGGCTGTCTTCCAAGCCTGTGTGAAGCTCCTCGTGCAGGCAGGCTGTGGCCCATAGGGGACTATCTCCTTTGCTGCAGAGTCCCAAGATGGAGGCGGCCAGGGGAGTAGATGGGGGTCCACACAGGACTGGCAGCTGGAGATCCTGTGTGTGGGTAGCTGCCAGGTGTCCTATATGGGAGCTGCATTGGGGATTTCTGCTCAGGTGGGTGGCTGAAAGTTTTGCACTGCTGCTAATCCCAATAGTCCTGCTCAGGCTCCTCCATGGGTGAGTAGTTGGGAGACCTACTCTGATGCTGAGGCCTGGGTCCCTGCACTAGCGCAGTGGCTGTGATTCCTGTGCAGAAGCAGGAATATCACTCTCAGAGAAGCAGTATTCTCACTTCTTGAGTTCCAGATCATGGAGATACATAGAATGCTGCCTCCCTCTAGTTTGCCATCTTGGATCCCCAAGATGTACAGAGTAGAGGACACAGAGACTAACCCACATAATTACAATTATCTCATATTAGACAAAGTCACCAAAAACATGCATTGGAGAAAAGATAGCCTCTTCAACAAATGGTGTTGGGGAAACTGGAAACCCATACACAACAAAATGAAATTAAACCTCTCTCACCATGTATAAAACTCAACTAAAAGTGGATCTAGGAATTAAACCAGAGACCCTGCACCTATTAAAAGAAAAAGTAGGCCCAAATCTCCATCATGTTGGATTAGGCCCTAACTTCCTTAATAAGACTCCTATAGAGCAAGAATTAAAATCAAGAATCAGCAAATGGGATGGATTCAAACTCAAAAGCTTCTTCTCAGCAAAAGAAACAATCTGTGAGGTGAATAGAGAGCCTACAGAATGGGAGCAAATATTTACCACCCACACATCAGATCGAGCACTAATCTCTAGGATATATAAAGAACTCAAAAAGTTATACACCAAAAAACCCAAAGAGCCCAATCAATAAATGGGCCAAGAAACTGAAAAGACACCTCTCAGAGGATGATATACAATCAATCAACAAGGGACTGGGGCTGTAGCTCAGTGGTAAAGTGCTTGCCTCGTATGTGTGAGGTATTGGGTTCGATCCTCAGCACCACATAAAAATAAAGATACTGTATGTTCATCTACAACTAAATAAATATTTTTTAAAACCAATCAATCAACAAATATATGAAAAATGTTCAACATATCTAGCAATTAGGAAATGGGAAATCAAAACTAAGATTTCATCTCACACCGGTCAGGATGGCAGCTGATGTTGGTGTTGGCGAGGTTGTGGGGGGAAAGGCACACTCAAACACTGCTGGTGGGACTGCAAATTGGTGCAACCAATCTGGAAAGCAATATAGAGATTCCTTAGAAAACTTGGAATGGAACCACTACTCGACCCAGCTATCCCACTCCTCTGTCTATATCCAAAGGACTTAAAAACAGCATACTACAGGGACACAGCCACATCAATGTTTATAGCAGCACAATTCACAATGGCTAAACTGTGGAACCAACCTAGATGCCCTTCAATAGATGAATGGAAAAAGAAACTGTGGTACATACACACAATGGAATATTACTCAGCATTAAAAGAGAATAAAATCATGGCATTTGCTTGTAAAAGGATGGAGTTGGAGAATATAATGCTAAGTGAAGCAAGCCAATCCCAAAATACCAAATGCCGAATATTTTCTCTGATATAAGGAGGCTGATTCATAATGGTGTTGGGAGGGGGAGCATGGGAGGAATAGATGAACTTTAGATAGGGCAAAGGGGAGGGGAAGGGAGGGGGCATGGGGGTAAAAAAGATGGTGGAACCAGTTGGATATCATTTTCCGAAGTACATGTATAAAGACACGAATGGTGTGAATATACTTTGTATATAACCAGAGATATGAAAGATTGTGCTCTATATGTGTAATCTGAATTGTGATGCCTTCTGCTGTCATATAACAAATTAGAATACAAAAATATTAAAGCCCAAAAATCCTTTTTTATTTGAGGCACCTCCTATTTTGTCTTGCATGTCAACTGAAACCCCTGTTTGGCTCGAGATCCCCTGGTCAAGCCCCACCACCACAGCCCTCAGATGCCCCAGAAGAATTCCTTCCTGCCTCCATCCATTTGGGCTGACTGCCCTGGATGGACCAGCCTCTGCCTGCACTTTGAGTTCTGTCTCTCAACAGGTAGTGAGACCCATATCTCCTGAAGTCCTCTAGGTTACTTAGCCCTACACTGACCTGACCCCTCCCTTGTGTGAGGTGCCTCTCATGCATCTGGAGACCTGACATTCCTTCGTTGTTTTCGCACACTGGTTGAGAAGGGAAGTTCTCATAGTAGAGATCCTATTCTGTGCTTTTTTAGTATCATCAATCACAATACTGTGTGCCTATGAGGTAACATTCACTTGATTTATTTTGAAGCGGATAGCTCTAGTGATTTTTTTCTATGCCACCATGAATATCAATTGGTTTGCATGCCTGGGAGCATATATCCTTTAATAATTGTGGTCATGCCTGATTTGCATTTTCTAAGAAATCTTTTAAATCTCCAAACTGCAAGTGAAGTCAGTAAACATGTTGACTGGAACCACCTTCTAGACAAAACTGGTGATTGTTTTACTTTTTTTTTTTTTTTGGTACTGGGAATTGAACTCAGGGGCATTTAACCACTGAGCCACATCCCCAGCCCTATTTTGTATTTTATTTAGAGACAGGGTCTCACTGACTTGCTTAGTGCCTCGCTTTTGCTGAGGCTGGCTTTGAACTCACGATCCTCCTGCCTCAGTCTCCCAACCCGCTGGGATTACAAGGTGTGTGCCACCACGCCTGGCTCATTTTTTACTTTTTAAATGTCTTGAAGAAATTCATTGATAGAGTTGACTAGTTTAACAGAGGGAATGTTGGAAAATCAAGAAAGGACAACCTATGTGACAACAGTTCGTAAATATGCTAAAAAGAGGTGGGATTCCAGGAATCTCTAGATTGGGTTCTGGGAGTTTGATGTTTAATTCAGATGGTCCCTACTTCCTGTAGGTCCCATCCTAAACAGATGTGGCATTGTAGAACCTTTAAGGCCAGGTAGACATCTTCCAGAGACTCCAAAGATTTTCAAGTCAATATAATGGTTGGCAAAGGCAGGAGCAGATAGACTTGCATTTCAAGATCAAGGGACACAATTTGGATATAGTTATCATGTGACCAGGAGTTAATGAGTCAGATCCAAAAATAGAAAGGCGCCTGCTGGAGCAGGAGGTGGTTTCTTTAAAACCATGAACAAATATTTGCAGAATGAAGCGGCCTGTGTCTAACCTGGTGTTAGAAGCAGCGGGAGTGCAGCTAACATTGTGAATATGGGTGGGATGGCGGAATCCCCCGCCTGCCTCCCCAGAAGAGGAAAGCAAGGACGGAAAAACAGCTGTCATGAGCCAGCCATGCCATTAACATAGACCAAATCCCTGTCTCTCCACATTGTCAGAATATAGGGAACGACAGGAAGTTCAGAAGCTACTCCACTTTCCATTGGTTACAATGCACTGAAACCACTCCTGGCTTACTTGGTGTCTTGACGGGAATAATCCCACGTTCTTTTCTTCTCTTCCAATCCTGATTCTAAATCTCTCCCACCAGGGTCACACACCACATTTCACACAGTGATAGGCAGAGGTTACAGAGAGACAAAGAGGTCTTACGGGAAGCCGTGCCAAGAGCCCAGGCGGAGAGCAGACAGAATGCAAGAGGAGTGAAAGGGTCACTGTCAGATAAGGGTCTATTGGTTGGTTCTGGGGATTGAGCCCAGTGGCCCCTGCCCCTGATTCTACCTTCCCAGCCCTTAACACTTCTTATTTTGAGACAAGGTCCTGCTCAGTTGCTGAGGCTGGCCTCAAACATGAAATCCTCCTGCCTCAGATAAGGGTTTTAATAAACCAGTTTGGCGGAGTTGTCAAGGCCTTGGGGGCAGAGAATCAGAGGTTCATCTTTGCGGCGATTTTCCTGGGCAAGGCTAGTGACGAGTGACCAGGTGACAGGGTCAGTGTGCAGCTGTGTTCAGTCTTGGGCAGGGGAAGGCTCCTCCTTTTAGTGTATTAGGTGAGAGATCACATCTGGTGAGGTTGATAAGATGCTGGGTCTGGTGTTTCTGATATGATTTGACATGCCCACGTGTTCAGGTGCTCCTGAGTTAGTTTGATAGGTTGGCATGAAAATATGTCATGAAAGGATCACCCCTGTCATAACACCAAGGGAACCAGGAGTGATTTCAGTGAGTTGTAACCAGTGAAAGTGGAGTAACTTGAAAGTGTGTGCCTTGTGGTTGTGCTGAGCAGATGGTGTACAAACAAGGCATAAACTAATTCTACCTTACACTGGTACTCAAAGTGGAGTCACTCGTGGCGAATTACTGCTTTACTAAGTGGAATAACTCAGAGCAGGGCACAGCCTGCTTCCCACACCGCTTGCCAAGAAATTACCAAACAAGAATAACAACCGTTAGCTGTAAGTGTTAAAGGTGGTGGTCCGGGCCAGAAGGGGGTCCCTGGCATGACCTCTCATTTTGCCCTCAGAAGCTGAGGAGAACAGGGATACAGAGGATTCTGGGAGTGCTCACCAATACCCACCTATGAGAGAGAGAAGCAGATTGTCCCTGATGAGCTCTGAGGCTTGCCGACTTCCAGAGGAAGGCTGGGAGAAGTGTGCGGCTCATCACAGCAGAGTGGGGGAAACATGGTGGGGAAGAGCTGTCCTAATGGAAGTGATAAATTGGTCATCAGAAGACAACATGGAACCCAGTGCCTAGAGGCAACTCAGAGCCCTGCCAAGTTCTTCCCTCGGTCACCTCGCCATGCACTCCAGCACTCGTGCACATGCAATACCCACAAGCCACAGAACCAGTTCTCATACTCTACTGGAAGAAAAATGATGTAAGATATGAAGGTGGAAAAGAAGATTTTAGGTTATGAAGAAAGATGTTTGCTTTTTTTATGCTAAAAAATCGAGCAGACCACAAACTGAAGTTCTCATTTCTGTTAAGTGCTGCTCCAAGGATATAAGAAAGGGAACAGAGAATCATGGCTATATCTCAGGGACTCCATGACACTTCAACCTCACAGAACACCATTGTTATGCAAATCTCAAAGAAAGGGGAAATGCTGCCAATTGAGCTTTGATAAATGTCATTTTAAGACTTACTATATTTCAGACTTTTGTTTGTGTTTGGTTGTACGGTGTTGGGGATTGAACCAGGGCCTCAGGCATTTTAAGCAGGCTGTCTTCCACTGAGCTACACCTGCGGCCTATTTCAGAGAATTTAAAATGTGAAAAAATACATGTTAGATAGGAGAAATAAAGTATCAAATTTGTGGATCTGGGAAAACCTTATTTTGCCATATTGTCCCCTACTGCATAGCACTGAACCTTGAATACAGTCTGGTGGAAGTGATTAGGGCTGAAAGTGTGGCTCAGGGCCTAGCATGTGCTCAGCAGGTGTGAGGCCCTGGGTTTGATACCCACAAGAACAACAACAACATTCATCAACATCAAAGGCTTTAGTGAAGGGCTGGGAAATAGCTCAGTAGCAGAGCACTTGCCTAATATATGTGAGGCACTAGATTCAATCCTCAGCACCACATAAAAATAAATAAATAAAATAAAGGTATTAAAAAAAGTTTAGTGAACTTGTAGAAAACAAGCCCCTTCATATGCGACTGTGGTCAATAGTTATGTATCAAATGGTACCAAATGACTTGAACATGGCAAAAATAACATTTATGGGTAAAATTGTTCATGACTATATCTTTCATGAACATTTTTTCTAATTCCAAATTCTTCTCTAGTTGAACTTATATAGTAAACAAGATTTCACATATCTTGAACATTTTTTATGTTGACAAAATTCTTCATGGATATAATTTAGATAACCCTGTAGTATCATATCCCATGGTGTGAATATCCCATAACTAATTTCACAGTTACTCTACTATTGAGGATATACCTGCTCTTCCATTTTTATCTCAAAATTGGTACATTAATAGATATGTAATGAATCTCCCCTGTGGGAGCCTCCGAGTGTGCAGTCCTGAACTTCTGTAGAACTTGACACATCAGAACGTTATTCTGGCCAGGTGTGGTTGGTATTCACCACAGTGCCAGAAACCCAGGAGGCTGAGGCAGCAGGATCACAAATTCCAGGCTAGCCTCAGCAACTCAGTGAGAACCTGTCTCAAAAAGTAAAAAGGGCTGGGGATGTAAGTCAGTGGTAAGGCACCCCAGGTTCAATCCTCAATACAAAAAAAAAAAAAAAGTCATTCTGGAATTCAACTTTAATAGACAACTTTAAATATTTATTTTTTAGTTATAGCTGGACACAATACCTTTATTTTATTTATTTTTATGTGGTGATGAGGACCAAACCCAGGGCCTCACATATGCTAGGTGAACGCTCTACCACTGAGCCACAACCCCAGCCCCTAGACAACTGTGTTTTAATAGACAAATACTCACTATAGTTTATAACTAGGGAATAAAAGCTTTATAAAATAATACTATGATAATGGAATTTAGTGTCCAAACAAAATAGAAAAGACTTTTATGTATATTTTAATATTTTCTTTAAAAATAAAGAGAATAAGTTTTATTAGATGTTTTTCTTTTTTAAAATTTTTATTTATTTATTTTAACTTGGTATATATGACAGCAGAATGCATTTTTGACTCATTGTACACAATTGCAGTTCAACATTTACATTTCTATGGTTGTACAAGATGTAGCATCACACCATATGTACAGTCATACAGGTACCCTAGGGTAATGATGTCCATCTCATTCCACCATCTTTCCTGCCCCCATGTACCTTCCCTAGCCTCTCTCCCCTTTGCCCAATCAAAGTTCCTCCATTTTTCTCATGTCTCCCTGCTCCCCATTATGGATCAGCATCCACTTATCATAGAGAACATTCTACCTTTGTTTTGGGGGGATTGGCTTACTTCACTTAGCATGATACTCTCCAACTCCATTCATTTACCTGCAAATGCGATAATTTTATTCTCTTTGAATGCTGAATAATATTCCATTGTGTATGTATACCACAGTTTCTTTATCCATTCATCTATTGAAGGGCATCTATGTTTCTTCCAGTTTAGCTATTGTGAATTGAGCTGCTATGAACATTGATGTGTCTGCTTTACTATAGTATGCCGATTTTAAGTCCTTTGAGTATAGATCGAGGTGTGGGATAGCTGGGTCAAATGGTGGTTCCATTTCAAGTTTTCTAAGGAATCTCTATACTGCTTTCCAGATTGGTTGCACCAATTTGCGGTCCCACCAGCAATGTATGAGTGAGTGTGCCTTTCCCCCCATATCCTCGCCAACATTTATTGTTGTCTGTATTTTTTTTTTTTTTAGAGAGAGAGAATTTTTTAATATTTATTTTTCAGTTTTCAGTGGACACAACATCTTTATTTTTATGTGGTGCTGAGGATCGAACCCAGTGCCCCGCGCATGCCAGGCGAGCGTGTTACTGCTTGAGCCACATCCCCAGCCCCTTGTCTGTATTCTTTTTTTTTTTTTTTTAATTTATTTTTTAGTATTTGGCGGACACAACATCGTTGTTTGTATGTGGTGCTGAGGATCGAACCCGGGCCGCACGCATGCCAGGCGAGCGCGCTACCGCTTGAGCCACATCCCCAGCCCTTGTCTGTATTCTTGATAGCTCCCATTCTGACTGGCATGAGATGAAATCTTAGAGTAGTTTTGATTTGTATTTCTCTAATTACTAGATATTTGAACATTTTTTTTTAATATATTTGTTGATCAAGTGTATATCTTTTTCTGAGAAGTGCTTGTTCAGCTCCTTAGCTCATTTATTGATTGGGTAATTTTTGTTGTTGTTGTTAAGTTTTTTGAGTTCTTTTTATATCCTGGAGATTATTGCTCTATCTGACATGTGTGTGGCAAAAATTTGCTCCCACGATGTAGACTCTCTATTCACCTCATTTGCTGAGAAGAAGCTTTTTAGTTTGGGTCCATCCTATTTATTAATTCTTGATTTTATTTCTTGCGCTTTAGAAATCTTGTTAAGGAAGTCAGGGCCTAATCTGACATGATGAAGATTTGGGCCTACTTTTTCCTCTATTAGGTTCAGGGTCTCTGAACTAATTCCTAGGTCCTTGATCCACTATGAGTTGAGTTTTGTGCATGGTAAGAGAGAAGGGTTTATTTTCATTTTGCTGCATATGGATTTCCAGTTCTCCCGGCACCATTTGTTGAAGAGGCTTTCTTTTCTCCACTGTATGTTTTTGGTACCTTTGTCTAGTATGAGATAACTGTATTTATATAGGTTTGTCTCTGTGTCTTCTATTCTGTACCATTGGTCTACTTGTCTATTTTGGTGCCGGTACCATGCTGTTTTTGTTACTACAGCTTCATAATATAATTTAAGGGCTAGTCTTGTGATGCCTCCTGCTTCACTCTTCTTGCTAAAGATTGCTTTGGCTATTCTGGGTCTCTTATTTTTCCAAATTTCATGATTGCTTTTTCTATTTTTATAAGGAATGACGTTGGGATTTTAATTGGAATCACATTGAATCTGTATTGCACTTTAGGTAGGCAATTTTGACAATATTAATTTTGCCTATCTAAGAGCCTGGGAGATTTTTCCATCTTCTAAGGTCTTCTTCAGTTTCATTCTTTAGTGTTCTGTAGTTTTCATTGTAGAGGTCTTTCACCTCTTTTGTTAAGTTGATTACCAAGTATTTTACTTATTTTTTTGAGGCTATTTTGAATGGGGTAGTTTTCCTAATTTCTCTTTTGAGGATTCATCACTGATGTATAGAAATGATTTATGGGTATTGATTTTATATCCTGCTACTTTGCTGAATTTATTGATTAATTCTAGAAGTTTTCAGGTGGAGTTGTTGTCAGCAAATAATGATAGTTTGAGTTTTTCTTTTCCTATCCGTATCCCTTTAATTTCTTTTGTCTGGCTAATTGCTCTGGCTAGAGTTTCAAGGGCATTGTAAAATAGAAGTGGTAACAATAGCAAGACTGTGGAAGCAACCTAGATGCCCTTCAATAGACGAATGGATAAAAAAAAAAGTGGCATTTATACACAATGGAGTATTACTCTGCATTAAAAAATGACAAAATCATAGAATTTGGAGGGAAATGGATGGCATTAGAGCAGATTATGCTAAGTGAAGCTAGCCAATCCCTAAAAAACAAATGCCAAATGTCTTCTTTGATATAAGGAGAATAACTAAGAACAGAGTAGGGAAGAAGAGCATGAGAAGAAGACTAACATTAAACAGGGATGAGAGGTGGGAGGGAAAGGGAGAGAGAAGGGAAATTGCATGGAAATGGAAGGAGACCCTCAGGGTTATACAAAATTACATACAAGAGGAAGTGAGGGGAAAGGGAAAAATAATACAAGGGGGAGAAATGAATTACAGTAGAGGGGGTAGAGAGAGAAGAGGGGAGGGGAGGGGAGGGGAGGGGGGATAGTAGAGGATAGGAAAGGCAGCAGAATACAACAGACATGAGTATGTCAATAAGTAAATCAATGGAAGTGTAACTGATGTGATTCTGCAATCTGTATACGGGGTAAAAATGGGAGTTCATAACCCACTTGAATCAAAGTGTGAAATATGACATATCAAGAACTATGTAATGTTTTGAACAACCAATAAAAAAAAGAAAAAAAAATAGAAGTGGTAAAAGAGGGCATTCCTGTCTTGTTACAGTTTTTAGAGAGAATTCTTCCAATTTTTCTCCATTTAGAATGATGTTGGTCTTGGGTTTAGCATAGACAGCTTTTACAATGTTGAGGTAAGTTCCTATTATCCCTAGTTTTTCTAGTGTTTTGAACATGAAACGTTGCTGTATTTTATCAAATGTTTTCTCTGCATCGATTGATATAATCATGATTCTTATCTTTAAGTCTATTGATGTGATGAATTATATTTATTGGTTTTTGTATGTTGAACCAACCTTGTATCACTGGAATGAACTCCACTTGATCTATTTTTTTAAAAAATATGTTTTTGTATGCAACTTGGCAGAATTTTATTGAGAATTTTTGCATCAGTGTGCATCAGGGATATTGGTCTGAAATTTTCTTTCCTTGATGTGTAGATGTTTTTCTTAAGTTAGAAGTTAACTCCTTCCTATTTTTAAGGGTCTAAGATACATAAAGTGTTTCATGGTAAAAGTCTGGTCAAAATTTTGAGATTGGGGAAGTTTAGGTTTGTATTTATTAGAGTCGTGCAACAACACCAAAGGGTAGTTCTGCTTTGGATCTCAATTTTACCTACTACAAAGTCTGGGGCACTCATCAGAGTCAAATAGAATTGTCTGCAGGCACAATGACTCTTTTCCTCTCTGCTGTATTTTTTTTTTAACCATTTAAAATGTGACAAGGTCTTCTACTATTACCATAAGTCAAAGAATACGGATTACAGGAAGAACATGTTCAGGACGTGAAGTTTTAAATAAAAAACACTTTTCTGGGGTTTTGAGGCATGTGTGAAACATATAGGTATTATAGTAGAAAATTAATTGGTGTACTTAGAATTTTTATTAATGGACAGGTAAATAGTATTAAGCTCCTATAAATGTGTTACTATTTAAATATTAAACATTAAAGTTGAATTAATCTCAAATCCCAAATGAATTCCATTTACATCCATCAAACTAGTGTTAATGGAGAGAATAATGAGGAGGAAAGAATGTTCAGAAACTTGTGTTTTAATGCACTAATAATCTTGATGTGAGACCTAAATTTGACCCTAATTCCTAGGGCCTGTGGGAAGGACAGTTGAGGATCATGACTAGAACACTGAATGAAGATCCAAGTGAGCTCAGCAGTGTGGGGTCACCTGAAATCCCAGCTGCTCAGGAGGCTAAGGCAGGAGGATCACAAAGGTTGGAGGCCAGCCTGGGCAACTTCAAGAGACCCTGTCTCAAAGTCAGATTTAAAAAGGACTGGGGATGTAGGTCAGAGGTCAAAAGATCTTGAGTTCAGTCTCCAGGACTGTAAAACAACAATTAAAAAAAAAAAAAAAAAAAAAGCTGGGACTGGTGTGCTGCCTATAATCCCAGTGACTCGGGATGCTGAGGCAAGAAGATAGCAAGTTCAAAGCCAGCCTCAGCAAAAGCAAGGCACTAAGCAACTCAGTGAGATGCTGCCTCTAAATAAAATACAAAATAGGGCTGGGGATGTGGCTCAGTGGTCATGTGCCCCTGAGTTCAATCGCTGGTACTAAAATAATGATGATGATGATAATAATAATAATAAATTAAAATGTAAGAAAATAAACAAATAAAAAATAAAATGGGCTGGGAACTTAGATCAGTGGTAAAGTGCTGAGGTGTTAGCTTAGTGGTAGTGTACTTGCCCAGCACACGCAAGAACCTGGCCTCAATTCTAGCACATGCGCACACTCACACACACCCCGCTCACACACACACTTAGATTCTGCCTTACCTCAGCCAAATAATACATACGTTAGGTTGTAAAGGACCTTTTTAAAAAAAGCCTGGCAGCCTTCACACTGGCCTGATGTCAGGTTTTACCCAGAAGTAGGATCGTATATCTATGGATGGTCCCTTCGAATTCTTTTTCGTGCAGTAGTTTATTTCACAGTGCTTGGGTTTTATTTATGCCCTGAAGTATTTGTGCTATTTAATGAAGCTAAAGCAATTTTATCTTCATTTTCCCTGGAAGCTTAACAAATATTTAAGCTGATGAAAAATATAAAATCTGAGAGTACTTCCTAGGTAGTCAAGGAAGGCAAGACTGTCAGTGAAATTACAAAGTTAATTTTATCCCAAGTGAGGCATGTTTAAAAATAGAAACTGGCTTGTGACTATTCTGATACGGAGTTCTCAGAATGCCCGGGGCTGAGCCGTCTATAGGTGAACACACTCCATGAGGGAGCGCACAGTAGGCCCCTAACGCCCTACAGCTGTGAAATTAGATGAAACCAGGCCCTGAGAGCAGCAGCCTTGAAGGTTGAGTGGTAAAATGGGCACAAGGAGGGCCTGGTGCCCAAGTGGTGTCTGTGTATCTGTGTTGGCAGGAAGAGGTGCCCTGGTTCCCCCTAGTGTGCAGGTGAGGAGCCCATCACCCAGGCCCTTTGGCCACTACCTGACCCCACCCCCTTGCTTCTTGCCTTGGTTTGGGTGGGTTCCCCAGTGACCCATGTGGTGAAGGCTTGGGCTCCACTTGCTGGTTCTTCTGGGAAGTGGTGGGAACTTTCATTGGTGGGGCCCATTGGGTGGCCTTCCAGTTACAGCAGACTTGCCCTTGAGGAGGATATTGGGACTCCACCTACTTTCTCTTTCTTTCATTCTTGACCACGAGGTGAAAGGGCCACATACTCCTGCACTATGTGGTGACTTACCACACACGCCAATGGACTAAAACCCCCAAAACCATTAGACAAAATAAATCTTTTCTCTATAAAGAGCTGATGATCTCAGGTGTTTACTACAGTCTTTGAAAGCCAGCTACCACATTTCTCTAGCTTTCCTAATCTCTTGTATCAGCATCCACAGAGCCCTAGAAAAGCAGGGAACCCCGTATGATCTCTGCCATTCATCACAGCCAAGAGTCACCTCTGGTACACTTTTCTTATCACACAAACAAATTAAAACAATTAAAACAAAATGTAAATATTGCAAAATCTATATTCTTGTGATTATATAATTGCCTATAGCATCTGTCCCTGAAGAGACAGAAATGTACCGTTGTACAACTCCGGGTTCTCCAGAGGCCAGGGATGTATATGTAATTAGAAGAGGGGATTTACCAGCTCGCCTTACAGGATCAGGCTGAATAGCGGACTGCAGGCTGAATAGCGGACTGCAGGCTGCAGAGCTGAGAAACCAGCCGCTGCTAAATCTGGGAACCTGGAGCCTCTGAAGAGCGACTGGCAGACAGGGAGGCTCTGGTCTCAGGCTTGCTCCCTGGAGAGCTGCTCAGTGTGTCTGCATTCAGAATCTGGCAGGCTGGAGCCTGATGTCTGCAGTCGGTGGCAGCAGCAAACACATCCACTGAAGAAGAATTGAGCTTGGACACCTGGAAGAGCTTCCTCCTCCTTCAGCTTGGTGTTCCATCTTGGTGGTCCCTCAGCCTACTGGACAGTGCCACCCACATTCAGAGTGGGTCTCCCCCTTCAGTTCAGTGGACCCACATGCCCATTGTCTCTGGGAAGACCCTCACAGACCCGCTAACAAGAATGCTTTACCAGTTTTCTAGGTGTCTGTCAATCCAGTCGATCTGACAGCAAAAATTAACCATCACCACTGAAAAATCAAATAATGTGAGAGAGGGAGGAGGGAACCTTATTGGTGATTTTTCTGCAGGTTTCCAGTCCTGATGGCATATGGCAAATGCTGAGGAGCTCTGAAAGTACGCTGGCCTGACCAAACTGATCACGTTAAGATCTCTGAGGATGGGCCCCGTCATTTGAACCCTCCAAGATCTCCTAATGAGCAGTCAGGTTGAGGGCTACTGAAGAAAATCATGTCCATGTTATTAACACAGATGAGAAAGCAGAAATCTAAAGAAGCAGGTGACTTACCCATGGACACCAGACTATCAAGTCGATCCAGAGGAAATCGCTGATATTTTGAGTTTTTGGCCTAAAAAAGAGCAATTTTATATGGCTCCACCAAGCACATGGTGACAATTAGAAGCAGACCTCAACTCAAGCATCCTTCCCACTAAGTGAAATAGGATTTGCACAATGGTTGGCCAGAGCATCTATGGTGTCCATCCCCTAATTTACAATTGGAATAGAGCCTCAAAATCCGTCTTGAGTAAGCAAAATTTAGGAGCCCTTTCCTCTTTGGTTCTCTCCTCACGTCAGCCGCTGTGGCTTCCACAGACTCCAACCTCATCTCCACAGCTCCAGGAGACCACTGAGACCACCTGGTCCCCTTCAGGCAGGAAGCTGGGAGTCCTGGTGTCTCCTCTTGCTTCCGCTTCTCAGCTTCACTGTCCTGTGCTGCCCGAGCTAGTATCAGCAAACCTTTGTTTCCCCATTTTGATTTTTTTTTTTTTTAGTTATTTAGACAAAAAGGCAAAATCTGGCCTCCTTTCTGCAATTTGGAAGCAGAAGTCTGGTAGTTGCTGTTTGAATCAAGATGAGGAGTAAAGAGACAAGAAAAAAAAAAGAGAGATTTAAAAGAAAATTGTTAACAACAGATTTTTTTAAAAAAAAAATGAATCTTGCCCTTTAGTCAGAACCACTCATGTTCCAACTTCACCATCAATGCACAAAAATGTGTATTTATGTACCTAAAGAGGCATCAGAAGTTTAAAGAAACTTAAACTTACCATGTAAGTCAGTTTTTTAAATTAATTGATACAACTAAAATATTAAGACATATGTATATATAACCATGGGGGAAAAAACACATCAGGAAGGTCAGATGGCCGCATGTTAGTTACAGGGAATCAACATTTTACTTTCTTTTTCTTTTCTCTTTGTTGTGCTGGGGTTTCCTCCTAGGGCCTTGTGCATGTAGACAAATGCTCTACCCCTGAGCTATATCCCTAACCCACATTTTATTTTTGGTGTGTTTTGTGTTGTTTAAACTTACTCGTAACAGATAATACTTTCTTTTAGAAAAAATACTTTTTCCTTGAAAAGTTTATGGATAATTCTTACTTTAATATTGTGTGAAATAAGGTATTGTGTAACATAAGCTCTAAAGTCTTTTAGCACTTGGGGCTTTTTGTTTGTTTGTGTGCTTGGTACTGGGAGTTGAACTCAGGTGCATTTTACCACTAAGCCATATCCCAGCCCTTTTTATTTTTTATTTTAAGACAGGGTCTCTCTAATTGTTCAAGCTGACCTGGAACTTGTGACTCTCCTGCCTTGGCCTTCTGAGTCGCTGGGATTACAGGCATTTGCCACTGCGCCCAACAAGCATTTAGGTCTTAAACTGGAAGAAGACTTTTGAATACCTCTAAATTCTCACAATGCCTGATTATGGGCCTATTAGCCTTATATTTAATTATATGTGGTTCAGACTGGGCTTACTGGATATTCACAGTTTTTATTTGGACCCATGAAACTAAAGCAGCTTTTGGTAGATTGTCCTTGTTTCTTCTGCTCTGAGGCCTTCATTTTTTTTTCTCTCTCTCTCTCTTATACAATTACCCTTAAATCTGTCTGACGAGAGAATAAGTTAGTAAAAAGCCTTCATTACAAATTGATACTCAAAAAAGGAAGGCAGGTGCAAGAAAGGTCCAGAGGATTTCATATAACAGATAAAGAAATATGATTGTCTATAAAAGAGCCCTCAGTAAATCTCTATATTTTTCCAATGGAAAATTATTTGAAGAACGAGGCATAATAATCTTTCTAAATTGTCTCAGTTAAATCACATAACTGCTTCTCATCAAGCTTGTAAGACATTTCCCAAGGAGTAATTTTAGTCTTAACAGCACATTAATGCAGGTGTTTGATAAATCTCAACCAAGTGTGGTTTTTGTTTGGCGCTATTGAGTGAGAGAGAGGTAGAAGGCAGCCCCCAGTCTACCTAATAATAAAGAAACAATATTTTACTCAGGAGTTTTATTTGACTTCGCCTCAGAGAAGGGGAGAATTGAAATGCAGCTCTGAACACAGTTCATCTGCCAGGTTTCTCAGGATCAAGTAGAGCCGTGATCATCAGGCAGGTTCCGGTGGAGTGTGCCCTGGTGGGGACATCAGCAGCAGCAAGGAGGGTGATTGCCAGCACGGGGTGGAAGAGGAAGCATTAGCGATGCTTTTTCTGAAGGAAAGATTCTAAAACTCCCCCATATACGGCACGATCCTTAGAAGGAACATGACAGTCACTTGCTCAAGGTGTTGGGAATCCCTGACCTGTTGGGTGGATACCATGTTGCAGGCCCAATAGGCCCCTCCTCAGGGTCCCTGTGGCGATATGTGCTATGGTTCCATAATCAGTTCATGTGTTCAGTCTGAAGCTACACAAAAGGGAAGCTTCCCAGGAAGTGGACAGGCCCTCATGCCCTCTACAGCACAGGCCCTGCAGGCCGGTGGGCATCAGGAGTGTTTTTTGTTGGTTGTGTGCAAAGATCACGCACAGTCTTGTACCTGGCTTAGAGTTTTATTTTTAAGCTGTTCATAGAAACTCAGTTTCCTTTGGACCCTTCATGGGACAGCAAAGAGAACAAGAGTGGCTCTTTTAATTTGTTTTCATTAGGTATACATGACAGTAGAATGCATCTATGCACTTTGATATACATAGATGGGACTAATTTCTCATTTTTCTGAATGTACATGTTGCAGAATCATATTGGTCATGCATTCACAGCCTCTCTTAGAGCAGGGCTGGAAAACCAACAGGGATGGCAGCAGAACCCAGAGCCTTGGCCCTTTCACAAGGTAGATATCCCAGACCAAGAACTATTTTACAGCAACTTCCCAGAAAATCTCTTTGTAATCAGAGTAGTATACAACAGCCCTTCTCTGTGCGATGGAAACAGCATCTTCTGGAAAAGGCATGACTGTGTAGTGATGGTCCTGAGTGTGTCACCCTCCTTATATCCTTGTGTGCCCTGGTGGGTCCTCTCTGTCTTCAGGGACACAGCCAATGGGACAATGTCAAACTTGCTACAGGCCCGTGGAAGGAGCCCACAGTAGCCTTCTGAAGCATGTGGCCGCCAGATAGCCAGACTCATTTCCAATATTGAATGAGGCCGTGGAACCCTCCAGACACATCTGTGCCCCAGGTGTCTGGAATGGGTGTCCCAGAACTGCTCAGCAACCCGGATCAGCCCAATTTACTGATCACAGAATCATGAGCAAGTAGATTTAATGTTGTTTTAAGTCACTAAGCAGCTCTGGGTTAGTTTTTGAGTCCTTGGTACGCAGCAATGTGTGTGTATATATTTTTTTTCAGATTTTTTTTCTAATTTACATATAGGTATCAAGTGGGCTGGTAGTAGCCATGTGCATAGGGCTGTCACTTAAGGGTCCTTTTTATAGCAAAAAAACCCAAAAAACAACAAAACAAAACAAAACAAAAAACTTGGAAAACCTGCTCTTGTTAAATGTTCTGCTCAACTGAAGTGTGTAGCATTTAAAAAAAGGATGCGCTTTCCTTGAGAATTTGAAATTTATCATATTCAAACAGAGGAAAATATACAATATTGATGTGTCAAATCATTTTTGGTTCTATATGATATGTTCAAGGTTGTGATTACTTGATTTGATCTTCTAGTTCACTAATGGCTCTGGGTTTTTTTTCATCCTAGACGGAATCCATTTTTTCCCCCTATTTATGAAGATTTTCCCCCTTAACAGTTAAATGTTTCAGTCCCACCTGTGGTTTTGTTTTTGGTGCTGAGGATCAAACCCAGGGCCTCTTGTGTGCCAGGCAATTGCTCTACCACTGAGCTGTCCCCCCAGCCCTCTTTCTGTTTTTGTTTCATAGCTGAACATGAAATCAGATATCCATCTTTGTCCCTCTGAGGACATGAATTATATTTTTAATTGACTTTAATTGACACAAAGTAATTATGCATATTTATGGGGTACAGTGTGAAACTGCAATCCGTGAATTCACTGTATGATGATCACGTCAGTGTAATTGGAGTATCTATCACCTCAAACATTTATCATTTCTTTGTGATGAGAACATTCAAAGTCCTCTCGGCTAGGTGTTTTGAAGTGTTCAGTGACCTGCTGTCGACCGTACAGGAGGACGCTAGAGGCTGTCCTCTATCCAGCTGAGCCCTTCTGCTCACTGTCTGTTCTCTCCCCACTCTTCCTTTCCCAGCACCTTCCCAGGCTCTGGTAACCACTATTCTAGTCTCTGCTTTTTTTGAGATCAACGTTTTAGCTTTTCTGTGCCTGAGTTCTCATTACATATTTTTGAAAGCTGCCAGCTCTACTTCTCCCTGCACTCCCCTGCCCTGGGTGGAAGCTTCCTCTGGCTGCCTTCGCCTTCTCGGATGGTGTCTGCTCTCTTTAGGTGTTTGGTGATTATTGGATGTGGACTCCCTTCAAGGGTAATGGTTTACCCAACTCTCTGGGGCCTGTGTGAGAGGGGGAACCTCTGCTCTGGCTCCCGTCTCTTTGTGCCCCTGTGGCAGAGGGCCCTCGGGGTCCCAGCAACAGCCCCGTCTCCCATCCCATCTGTCCACATGGAGCCCACACAGCATCTGAGCCCCTTCGCATTCTTAAGTACAGCCAGGATTTTTAAAATAACTTCCTTATCATTTCTGTAGATCTGATCTAGGAAGAATAAACGTCCGGGCATGCTCAGACTAGCATCTTAAAACAAGAAAGTACACTTGTCTTTAAGATTGCCAAAGCGTGTGTGTTGTGCTTTAGGATCACCGTGAATGTCAATCATCGCCGGCTCATGTGATACAAGTTGGTCTGAGAGGTGCTGGGAACCAGGAGCGCGTGGACAGCCAGGACAGAGGGAGCTCCAGAGGGGCTGTTGTGGCCCTCCGCAGCTTCTGTGGGTGACTGTCCACTTCAGGGCTTGCCTCACAAGCCAAAGTGACTGAGCACCAAACCAAGTCTTGCTTGGTTTGCATCTCCAGCGTCTGTGCCATACACAGTTCAGACAGTAAATACTTAGTCAATGAACGTGGGGGCAGATGAGTGAATGAATATAGGAGAACGTTCTCTGAGTCAGAGGACAGTCATCCTCACAGGACAGGAGAGAGGCTCATCTCAGTGTGGCGACTCCTGCGGGCAGAATGGTGGATTCATAGGTATGCTCCCCCAGGAGGCAGGTCGCTGTCTGCACCACTGCAGCTGGGAGGCTTTCCGGCTCCCAGTGTCCCCAGACACAAAGTCTGGGCTGGTGTCTTCCGGGCTCCCCAAAGCCTTCTGTCTTGGCAGCGCGTGGGGAGCTGAGGGAGCTACGTCATCGGTTTCCCTGGAACTCTCACGATTGAATTTGCATGCTTACATTCGTGTTGGCCTGGCAGGCTGTTCCCACACATGGCGTTCCTTTTTCGATTCATTATAAGTTAAAATATGCCATTTTGTCTACAAGATCAGACACAGTGTTTTTTCACTGCTTCAGCAGGAGGGGGGTAAGGGGAAAAGGTGAAGGTCACAGCAAAGTCAGGGAAATAAAAGGCTCAGGAAGTGAGGCAACTGGGAGTTCAGGAGAGACCACCAGGGGGCGCAGGCTGGGCTCAGTGGAACACAGGACAGGCGCTCTGGAGATCCTGCTGGTGAGCGACCCTTGTCCTCCCTTCTGCCAGTCTCAACTAGGATGCTTTCTTTGGAGTAATGGATCATCTAGACTGTGACATTAACATGCACACATGCACCAAGGGAGAAACTAGAATATATTCCCAAGTGGCAGCTAATTGATATGGGACTTCTGAATCTGGAGTCCTATCAGACAGGTTTGCTTCATAGCTCCAGGAAGGGATGATCTGACGAAGGCCCTGAGACCCACAGGGCCAGCCCAAAGGTATTAAACACCTGAGACCCAGAATAAGAGGAGAGGTGACTGCCGAGGGTGACAGGAGAAAGGTGAGAAGATGGCACAGTGTGACCAGGGTTGGCACTGGATGTAGAGAAACAGATTAAGGGGATGCATGAGCAAGGTTTATTTCAGCTCAGCACAGTGGTGCACGCCTGGAATCCCAGCTGAGGCAGGAGGATCCCAAATTTGAAGCCAGCCTAGGCAATTCAGCAAGGCCCTAAGCAACTTAGTGAGATCCTGCCTCAAGATAAAAAATAAAAAGGGCTGGGATGTGGCTCCGTGGTTAAGCACTCCTGAGTTCAATCCTCAGTACCACCAAAAAAAAAAAAAAATGCTTATTTCACTGACACAAATACAGTTAAAACTTTTATCCAATTCTATCCATAATCTCTCCCTCTGATATGCTTACTACCACTATCACTCCACCCTGAACTCATAGATTTCTAAATATAGGGAAAAATGTACCAGCATATTTCTCTTTAAGCTCCCAAAACCCAGATTTAAAAAACAAATAAGCTAAAGGGTAATTTTTTTTTTACTTACCTCAAGGATTTTTATAGAAAGCTTAAATTAAGATAAAATTTCATCTATAAAGTTTGATTGGCTTAGAATTTTAAAGTAACATAAATACTCAGCACAAATTGTACCAGATCTCCTAAACTGATGTAAGATGGGTGTTTTAGATTATTTGTTTGTTTTGCTTTTGTTCTGTTGAGATTCTGGGCTCCAATGACCTCCTGTCTCAGCCTCACACTATAAGTGTGTCCTGCCATGCACAGCAAGTTGGGATGATTTAACTAAGAGTCACCTTTGTGAATTTGAGAAGGTCCTGTGCCTCTGAGCTTTGTCCAGAGTGACAGGTCTGGGTCCAGCTCAGTTTACTGGCAGTCACTTGTGTAGGTTGATTTTGTCACTGGATACATTCATGGTACAGAACAGGAGATCCAGGTGAGTGCAGTGGGTGATGAGGTTCAAAAAAGGTGGGGTGCTGTCCTCCCCATCACTGCATTCCTGGAGTGAGCACAACATCATCCATCAAATAGCAGAAGCTCAATGAAAGTTTGCTGAGCATGCGAATGAATTCAGGAGATGATGAATAGATGACACACTAGCTGGGAAGTAGAAGTCCCGGATTCTGGTTCCTAGTCTGTTGCAAACAGGCTGTGTAATCTTTGCTCCAAAGCAAGTAATTCCACCTGACAGGCTACACGCCCATGTGTCCTGTGAGGCAGAGCACCGTCTTAACAGAGCCTTATATCCTCATGTGCTGTTTATGCACAGGTCCATTCGTTTGCTGCCTCTTACCACTAGAACTTAAGCTCTGCAAGGGAAACGCCTTTGTTTTATTCACTAGAAAACAAGGTTTGACACAACCCCTCTGTACAGTAGGTGTCCACTAAATGTTTGCTGAATGAATAAAACCCATGGGTCTTGGTGGTTTACCAGTTTCTTTGTGCCTTAGTTTTCATGTTCAGGATCATCTTACAAGTGATTATTATGAAGCTGAGATAAATGTTGCATTAATAACAATGAATTAATAGTAGCAGATTAAAGAAAAGGAATGGGCAATGGGAATAATTGCCAAATTTACAGTGATCAAGAGCATTTCATACAAAGTAAAATAAAAATAGGAGATTTTCTAGAGGACACAGAAAAACTCACTTAAGTACAGTTATCTTATATTGGACAAAATTTCCAAAAACATATATTGGAGAAAAGATAGTCTCTTCAACAAATGATAACTGGGAAAACTGGAAATCCATATGCAACAAAATGAAATTAAACCCCCTATCTCTCACCAGGCACAAAATTCAACTCAAAGTGGATCAAGGACCTAGGAATTAAACCAGAACCCTGCACCTAATAGAAGAAAAAGTAAACCCTAATCTCCATCATTCCAGATTAGTCCCTGACTTCCTTAACAAGATTCCTAAAGTGCAAGAAATAACATCAAGAATCAATAAGTGGGATGGATTCAAACTCAAAAGCTTCTTCTCAGCAAAAGAAAAGTGAAGTGAATAGAGAGCCTACAGAATGGGAGCAAATTTTTACCACATGCGCTTCAGATAGAGCACTAATCTCTAGGATATATAAAGAACTCAAAAAGTTAAACACCAAAAAAACAAATAGCCCAATCAATAAATGGGCCAAGGAACTGAACAGACACTTCTCAGGAGATAATATACAATCAATCAACAAATATATGAAAAAATGTTCATCATCGTTAGCAATTAGAGAAATGGAAATCAAAACTGCTCTAAGATTTCATCTCACTCCAGTCAGAATGGTAGCTATTAAGAATACAAATAACAATAAGTGTTGGTGACGATGTGGGGGAAAAGGGCACACTTTTACATTGCTGGTGGGACTGCAAATTGGTGCAGCCAATATGGAAAGCAGTATGAAGATTCCTTGGAAAACTTGGAATGGAATCACCATTTGACCCAGCTATCCCACTCCTCAGTTTACACCCAAAGGACTTAAAAACAGCATATTATAGGGACACAGTCACATCAGTGTTTATAGTAGCACAATTCACAATAGCTAAACTGTGGATCCAACCTAGATACTCTTCAAAAGATGAAAGGATAAAGAAACTGTGGTATATATACACAATAGAATTTTACTCAGCATTAAAAGATAATCAAATCATGGCATTTGATAGAATATAATGCTAAGTGAAGTTAGCCAATCCCCCAAAAAACAAATGCCAAATGTCTTCTCTGATATAAGGAGGCTGATTCATAATGGGGATGAATAGATGAACATGAATAGAGCATGGGAGGAATAGATGAACTTTAAACAGGGCAAAGGGGAGGAAGGGGAAGGGGGGCCATGGGAGTAGAAAAGACAGTGGAATGAGATGGACATCATTACCCTAAGTACATGCATGGAAACACGAATGGTGTGACTCTACTTTGTGTTCAACCAGAGACATTAAAAGTTGTGCTCTGTTTGTGTAATATGAATTGAATTGCATTCTGCTGTCATATATAAGTAATTAGAATAAATAAAATTTAAAAAATAGAAGATTTTCGGTGAGCCATTGTGTTAATGGTCACCTCAGCCAAGTGTCTGGACCACAGCTTCCTCCTCTCCTCTTTTCCATGCAGGTATGCACCTGGCCCAGGCAGTTTTTGCCAGTCTCCCTCCAGGGAAGCCTGGGCCACACTCAGCCCCTGCAGTTCTGATGGCATCAACTTCTCCGCTATCCCAGGGAGCACCTGACACGGGCAACATTGCTTTACCTGTGCATCAGGTACCACTAGGTGATGGTTTCATACCAAATCACTGCCACTGAGACGGGATTGGGCATTCACAGACAAGTGCATGAGCAAAGAAGCATATTTTTCTCCTGGATTTCAGATGAAGACAGAGATGGAAGACAGACATGAACCCTAGCTGATGACAGTGTTGCATTCCTAAGTCACGAGTCTCCACCACTTACATGCTTTTCAGTTTTATGAAGCATCAGTTTCTTTTTGTAGAATTAATTCAAGTTTCAGAGAATAATCAGAAATATGCAAAAAGGATGGTCACAAGGATGTATTTACATAGTTGTCCCCGCTGGTCCCTACAGGATAAGTTCCAAAATTCCCAGTGGGTGCCTGAATGAAGGAGGAATATAGAAACTTAAAATAGAATAACTTTCCCATTTTACCCAGGCATCTATCTCACACTGTGGCCACAACTTTTGCATTTTGAGCTCCAGCAAAACTAGCATACGTTTAATTTTTCCTTCTTCATAATTTCACAGATATAAGATCCAGTCTCACCATAGATCTTAGTGATGTCAGCATATGATTTTTCCCCGTTTCTTACTGAGAATCTTCATGTTTTTACTTAAAGAAAGCTTCTCTTTGGCATATCTGAACCCCTGGCATCATTACTTCCCTGTTCTGGCGCCATTTTAAATAAAATAAGGTTCTTGATACTGCAGTGGTTAATCAGAAAACCAAGGTGGCTACTAAGTGACTAACAGGCAGGTAGCATATGATACACTGGACAAAGTCCCAAGAGGGATGGAGCAGGACCATGCCAGCTTTCATCACGCTAAGCAGAATGGCATGCAATTTAAAACTTGGGAATTGTTTATTTCTGGAATTTTCCACTTAATAATTTTGGACCACAGTTGGCCAGGTAACTGAAACCATAGAAAGCAAAACCTCAGATAAGAGGGTATTACTGTCCTAGCAAAACACTGACACCAAGAGAAGTGAATTGCTCTCTCACCATTAAAACTCACGTGTTATGACCCACTGTGGTGGAGCACACCTGTCATCCCAGCTATTTGGGAGGCCAAGGCAGGAGGATCACAAGTTCAAGTCCAGTTTGGGCAATTTAGGAAGATCCTGTCTCAAAATAAAAAATAAAAAGAGCTGAGGATGTGGCTCAATGGTAAAGTACTCCTGTGGCAGTCCCTAATATCACACACAAAAAAATCACATTATACATAACAATCTTTAACAACTGAGACAAATATGCACAATATTTTTGATTTATCTTGGTTTTGGCATGTTTAAATGCTGGCGTTTGCTGAGAAGAGTATACTTGGTTATCCCCCAAATATAAATACCTGTATATTTTATTATGAAAGCAGTACCTTGTAAAAATGTAAACAATTTACAAAATTATATAAATGTTAAACTGAAAGTTTTACTGTGATCTATGTCTACCCCTGCTATCCATTAAAATGTAACTAGTAATATCTACTGCACATGGGTACCTTGCCAATTGGAATATGGCATCTGCTGGTACTGTTCCTTGTAACATGGGGGATTCCTGGGGGAAGACAATATTTAAAACGTTGTTTTTGACAAAATTCCTTCTTAAATTTTATTTTGGAAAATATAAGACAGCAATCAGAAGTAGGAACATTTAATTCGTGTATTTTATTAATTACATATTTAAACAATTGATGACACTAAACTTCTGTCACATTAGGTTTTCAATAGAAATGTCCTATATGTGGGAAATGCTTTAAAAATCATCTGGGGTGAGGTTTGCTGGGGTGTAGTTCAGAGAGAGCTCACTTGCCTCGTATGCCTGAGGGCTGGTGTTCCCTCCCTAGCACTTTGGGGAAAAGAAAGAAAGAAAAGAAAAGAAGAAGTGAATTATTTGGACAAATGTCTGCCATATTACCTACAAAGCAGTCTTTGTTGATGAACAAAAATAGTTCTATTTTCTTTCATCAAAATTTATTGAGTAATTATTATTTGCTCATGCTGTTACAAGTCACACCTAAAATTACTTTAGACTGGATGTCTGACCTCTAACGGTCAATGTAAAGTTAGTCTAAAGCAGAAACTTTAACTGAAATTAATTGTATTTTAATTCTCTCTCTCTCCTCCCTCCCTCCCTCCCTCCCTCCCTCCCTCCCTCCCTCTCTCTCTCTCTCTCTCTCTCTCTCTCTCTCTCTCTCTCTCTCTCTCTCTCTCTCTCTCTTTTGGTGCTGGTGATTGAACCCAGCACCTGGTCTGTGTTTAGACAAAATGCCATTTCACCACTTAAACTATTCTCAGTGAGAATGAAATATTTAAGTTTCTTTCTGATCACACTTTAAAAAGCTCTTTCTCCCATCTTTGGTGTTGACAGGATTGTGGTCCTTAAGTGAAAGTTCAGATCATTAGTTCAAGCCTCTGTGAAATTTCTGGGTGCAGATGAATCTTTTCCAGGACTGCTGATCCTAGAGCAGGGACAGAAAGACATCTCTGTCCACTGGCTCCCATGGTCTGAGCAATGTGGTGGATTCTCCACATAGACCTGCATTTCTACTCAGGCAAGGGAAGATGGAACTACATATAGTTGGTGATGAAAAGGTAAATTTCAGAATTTCTTTCCTAGTTCCTGATCCTTCTGTTCTTTGCTATCTATGGGAATAACCTGAAAACACCCTAGGTGTATAATTTCATTTATATAAAACTCTAGAAAATGCAAATTAACCACAGAAAGCAGATCAGCGGTTGCTTAGGAAGGGGGATGCTATCCAGATGCTTAAAGAGAGAATCATTTTATCCAAATTATGAAACATCTAGCTAGGCTGAGGTAGGAGGATCCTAAATCTGAGGCCAGCCTGGGCAACTTAGCAAGACCCCATCTCAAAATAAAATAAAAAGGGGTAAGGTTATAGCTCAGTGATAGAGCTTTTGCCTAGCATGTGTGAAAACCTGGGTTCAATCCCTAGCATCATAAGAAAAGGAAAAAAAGAAAAAGTGAAGCACTACATTCTGGAAAGTTGAACCTGGAATTAACTGTCTTTCAGGACCTTTGACTAATGGAACCACAGGTCTCCCAGGGCTTTGGAGCTTGTCCCTTGGGCTGAGTGTTCTTCAATTCTTTGCTTGCTGTTTCTCCTCTGAGGATGAAACTCAGGTAACCACTCCTATGCTGGGTTCTTGCTGGGCACCCCAGGGAGACCGGGATGCCAGGGATTAGTCCTTCCCAGGGCCAAGTACATCGATGTGTGCTAATCATCAACATTGTATTTTCTACTCAAAAAAGAACTAACCAACCTGAGCTTTAGCAGAGTGAACAGCTCACCACCTGGAAGACTCTTTTTCATAATACTCAAATGCTTAATATTTACCAATTATCTTTTTCTGGGCGACTCTTTCTTTGAACTTATTTATGATGGGCTTTCACCAAATGTTATAATGTTTTCTATGAATGTCAGCATGGCAAAGTAATCTCCCCTTGGATTGTCTCTATGTGAGTAGGTGACACTTGAGAGAATATTTATGTCTATTTACTCTAAACCAGCAAGTAATAGAAGTGGAATTTTGATGTGCAAAATCCACTGCATATTATTTAGAGAATTCTTTTTCCTGACTCCATTTTTTTAAAGTAATGACTTTGGTTCTAGAATGAAGAAAATCTATATTATTTTATAGTAAAAAAAAGAACAATTTCTAATTTGCTAAATATACATGGGGTTCCTACAGTGAGATAAAATAAACAGCCATTGTCATATTGTTTTTCTTAATAAATAATGTTGCAAATATTACAGACACTATGCCCCCAGAAATTGAAAAGAGATAAAATTTACTGGCATATTGATGAAAAGCAGGCATTGTTGGGAATTTCTCTTCCTACAAGCATGTATGCATACATACTATCATAGATATTTTTTATATATATATATTACCTTTATTTTATTTTTATACGGTGCCAGGGATCAAACCCAGAGCCTCATGCATGCTAGGCAAGCACCGTATCACTGAGCCACAACCCCGGCCCCCTATCATAGATTTTATTGATGCTTCTGATTTATTCAACAATGTTCTTGACCTCTTCTATTAATTTTTTTAATATTTATTTTTTAAGTGTAGATAGACATAACACAATGCCTTTATTTTTGTGTGGTGCTGAGGATCGAATCCAGGTCCCGCCCATGCTAGGCGAGCGCTCTACCACTGAGCCACAATCCCAGCCCTCTATTAATTTCTTTTTTTTTTTGAGACCAGGACTCATTCTAATGTCCAGGTTCCTTCCCATCTTAGCCTCCAAGTAGCTGGGATGATTTTAGGAATGAACCTCCACACCCAGCTCCTAGTCTATTACTTTAGATGTATACTTTGAAGTTATTTGTTATGAGATATTTTTCTAGGTTAGAAATAAAAATTTTAATGTTCCTTTTTTTCATTTAAATAAGGACACTAAGACTGTTGATTTTTAAAAATAAAATATTAGTTTATTCTTGTGTTTTACAACTATGGTCACTGGATTAGAACATGTGGATTTATTGTGAAGTTGAACCTCCCTGTAGGGTATTTCTGGACACGGGCAGGTTTGGTTTTAGTAGACAAAAGTGTATCTCAGAGAGTGGATTTGACAAGATGAACATGGGTGGTTTATGCTTCTCATGTTTGTAATGTTGCTAAGCTAAGCTAAACCTTCCTGCTGAAATAAAACGAAACAAAAAAGACTGTGTTTGGAGAGAGAAAAATACCATGAAAACATTAAAGATCTGAAAAGGCAAGGGTAAATCCAAGGTCAATTATTAGATGAGAAAGAAAGGTTTGAGGATGCCAGAACCACACAGGGGCCTCTGATCAAGGTCAGTGCTCACTGCACACCAGCGCCACCTGGGGCAAGAAGACCTGAGGTGGGGGCAGTGTGGGAGGCCTTGGGAGAGACTCAGGCACACCAACACTGGGCTCCTCATCTTGCCAGGCCCTGGGAACTCCCCAGAGAGATGCCTTAGACCCAGCCAAGCAGAGAAGAAGGAAGGAGGCAGCCGAAGACGCTGGCCAGAGGCCATGCCAGCCAGGCTGTGACGATCTTGTGAGCTCTGGAAGTCTTTCAGGAATAACTAGCCCAGATCTTGCATGAATGATCTCAGAAAGCAGAAAGAGAAGAAACATCCCAGTTTCTTGTATATTAGCACAACCTTGATCAGAAAACCATACAAAGGCATTGCAAGAAAGGAAAATTACGATCTTTTTCATGAACATGGATGCAGAAATCCTAAGCAATGGATTAGCAAATTTAAGTCAGTAGTAGAAGAACAAGTGTATCGTTACCAATGGATGTTGTCTAAGAATAAGTTTAGCATTAGAAAAATCACAGAATATAATTTATCACATTAAGTGAGAAAAATAATATGACCACCTTAGCAACTTTATAAAGAGCATTTGAAAAAGTCAAGCATACATTCATAATTTTTATTAAAATACAAACCCCACTTAGCAAACTCAGAACATACAGGAACGTCTTCTTCTATAAAGGATGGCTACAGGACCCTAATGGCAAGTATCATCCTCAATGGTGAGATGTCTGGGATTTTTCTTAGAGATGAAACAAGACAGGGTATCAGCTAACACCATTTTATCCAGCTTTGTATTAGAGGTCCCAGCCAGTGCAACAAATAATAAAAAGGAAATAAGGCTAAAAAGATTTTAAAGGAATAAATAAAGCTAGTATTACCATAGATTGTTGTACACATGGGAAAAAAAAAACAAAGCAATTTATAGAAAAAACAAAGAATTAGTCAAGTGAGCTTTTTTTGCTGGCTACAAGGTGAATATACTAGAATTGCATTTTTGTATTTAAGAAAGATACAAATAAAAATATTTAAAAATATGCCATTTAAATAATATCCAAAAATGGCAGATGGCCAGGAGTAAATATTACAAAATATTATTCTCTACAGGGAAAATTATAAAAATGTATTGTGAGACATTGCAAGAATCTTAAGGGATGGAAAGCTAAGTATTGTTTGTGAATTAGTGGACTCAGCACTATTTTACAGATGATTCCCAAACTGACTAAGTGATTCCAAGAAGGTTCAATTACACATCTAAGGAACGGCCATGGATGCTTCCCAAGTAGACTGGGAAATTCCAAGTAGCTTCAGTTTACACTTCTAACAATTTGTGTGTCTGCTTAGTGGAACTTAATAAGCCATCTCTAGAATGTAAATGGAATTGCAAAGTGCTATGCATAGCCATGATATCCTTGAATAAGGCAGAGAGGCTGGTATATCAAATATCAATCCAGGGGCTGGCAGTGTAGTTCAGTGAAAGAGAGCCTACTTAGTATACAAAGGCCCAGGTTCAATCCCCACCACCATCAATTCATAGTGTAAAGCTACATAATTACAATGTTCTCTGTTGGTTGACAAGTGGGTCAACTGATTAGGATGGAAAACCTAGACACAGAGTCATGTGCATATAATATGTGGCTCTTTGAGGCCATGCTTCAGGTTGAAGGGGCATCTAATGAATTTTTTTTTCAATACACAATTGAGATAATTGATGAAGATGAAGGAAATAGACTAAGGATGGAAGGAAGGAAGAAAAGAACAGAAAAGAGGGGTCTGGGGTGGTGGCTCAGAGGTAGAGCACTTTCCTAGCATGTGTGAGGCACTGGGTTCAATTCTCAGCACCACATAAAATAAATAAAGTTCTATCAACAACTAAAAAAATTTTTTTAATTAAAAAATAAAAAAGAGGACTGGGGTTGTAGCTCAGTGGCAGAGCACTTGTCTAGCATGTGTGAGGCACTGGGTTCGATTCTCAGTACCACATATAAATAAATAAAATAAATATCTAAAAAAGTAAATAGTATTGAAAAAAAGAAAAGATCCCCTTCCTAACAATACATACAAAAATTAAAATGCAAACTAAAGAATCAACTGTGAATTTCAACATGGGAAACCAAACTTGAAGTCAAACTTGATAATCCTTTTCCTAGAGAATATGTTTTGTTTTCTTGGTTCTTTTTTTGTATGTTGGGTGATTTTGAGCTGCATCCTGGTAGTTATGAAAATGAAGCATGGTATTCTGGATCTCTCTGTTCAGCAAGTATTTTTTTTCAGCTGGGTTTGAACTCTTGAGTGGCAGTTTCCATCTGTGCAGATCTTCTGTCTTCCATGGGGTGACTGAGCCCATTGCATAATGTGGGGTGACAGGGTCCATTGCAAAATGTGGGGTTCTAGGGTCAGAAGTTAGAGGGAAGGCAGAATTTGGGGATCCCTTCTCTGGATTTTTCTCTCAGGGGGTCTCCCCAGCTCTTCAGCACTCAGACACACTCTGGCTTTCCCTTTCTGGTTTCCCATGCGAGTCACTCCCCGTGGGCTCTTTCCCCACCCATCACTGTGCTTGCTGTGTAGACTAGGAGACCTGGAAACAGGAACTTGCTTACATGGCCTCCCTCTCCCTCCTCCACTGGGGTCTGTCTCTTTTGTTCACTCAACAGTTCCTTCAGTAAATATTTCTTGATTTTGAGGTTTTATGGATACAGCTGTTTTCTGTGGGGGATGGAGTGGGAAGGTCATCAGTAGGGACTTAGTCCTTGATTCCAAAATCAAAAAATGTAAAGACCTGGATATGAAAGTGGATGGTTGGTGGAGGGGCTAGCAAAGATACCTCCCTGGCCTTAGGGGAGGGAAAGATTTCTGAAATGAGGCAGAGTAAGCACCAATCACGAAAAGAAAGGATTGCTTAATTTAATCTATTAAAATTGAGAACTCCATTTATCAAAGCACACCATAAAAAGAGTGAATGGATAAATCAGACTGCTGGAAAAGATAGTTGAAAAAAGACCTGTTCTTAAGATGTATAAAGGTCTCTACTGGCAGTAATGGCCAATAGAAAATGATCCACAAGACTTGAAGGAACACAGACCAAAAGAGCTGGTCAGATGTGGCAAGGTCTTAATCTCATCAGCAGTCACAGAAATGCAAAATAAAACCACAGAAACAATCTAAAGATATAACGACCTTGCCATTATTCCTGCAAAACCTCAAGTTGGATGCTATCGAATGCTGACAAGGATCTAGAACACGGGAAACTGTCCTATGGTGAAGGATTATAAATGGTGTGATCATTTTGGAGCAGTTTGTCTTTACCCAGCAAAGCTGAAGACCATCATGCTTCGTTACTCAGCAGTCCTCCTAGGACTGTACCTCAGAGATGTATTTGTGGCTAAAGATAGCATGTGCGTGTTTGAAGCCCCATCATCCGTAATAACCCCAAATTGGAAGCAACCCAAATGACCATCAATAATAGAAAGGATAAATAAACTGAAGTATATCAGTTCAATTCAGCAATGAAGATGAATGAATGCCAGGTACAGACGGCAGCATAGATGCATCCTATCTATATGACGTGGAGGGGGAATAGCAAGTCCCAAAAGAATAACTAGTGTTTTGTTTTTTTCTTACATCAAATTTAAAAACAGGCAAAACTACACTGCATGTTTTAGGGAGGCAGATACTTGTTATAAAATGTCACAGACAAGAACAGCAACCATCACTAAAAATCTGAGGGAGGAGGTTTGGGATTGGGATTAGGAAGGGAAAAAGGGAGATTCATAATTGTGACATTGTGAAATATGTATTTGATTTTCTTCAAGTTTCTTAGCATGTAACTTACAATATCCTTGGAACTTTCAAAGTTAGAGTGTCATTTTTATTCTGAGTTGACTGATGACCAGCAGCCACTGTGTAGCTTCAGGATGGGGGCTGGTTGCAGGACAACCAAGATAGGGTAAGAGGGTTGAGTGCCACCTGCCACCCTTCAAGGACAGAGAGCAACTGGATGTTAAGCTCACCCATGGCCCACGATTTAATCCGTCATGCCTAAGTAATACATCTTCCATAAAAACCCAAAGGACTGGATTCTGGGAGTTTCTCAGTAGCTCCTTGCCACTTCCTGTGTGCCTAGCTCTATGCATTTCTCTGTCTGCGTCCTTTGAATGCCTTTGATGATATACCAGTAAACATATTTCTGAGTTCTGTGAGCCATTCAAGCAAATTAATCCAACCCAAGTTTGTTCCAAAGCATAGGTAAAACAACCAGATGCTTATAATTGGCATCCGAAGTAGGCAGGCCAGGGGGCTGCAGCATTGCTTGCTTGGTATGGGAGGGAAATCCCACACTCTGGTGTTAGGAGTGTATTATGACTGAGAGTGTAGGAGAAACTGAGTTTGCTTTGTTTTGTGCTCTCTATTGTCAGAATAATCTCTTTCTTGTTCTGGATGGTGGTCTTAGAGGTGAGATTTATCACCAGTGGCTAAATTGCATGTAAAATTCTTCAGACATAATGGTGAATGTCAATATTATAATATTACAAGACAGATATTTAGTTCTGGGGTTAAAAATGAAGAAAAGAAAAACTGTTAAGCATTTTGGTTTGACAGTAATAGCACAAGAAAAGCATTTTGAGGACTTTGTCTCTTGCTCTTCTCTTGCATAGAATCCCCAAAGCTATAAGTGGCCACATGACAGTTCTGGCCAACCAGTTAATGGTGGACAATCCTGAGTGAGGCTTTTCTTTATAAGAAAAAGTCAAAGCCTCATAAAAAGATGCTTCCTGTCTCCTTTACACTCCTCCTCTTTCTCCAGCCACAAATGCAACCTTCAATTAAGGGTGCATACATGGAGGATGGGGAGATCTGGTCCTTGATGGAAGCTGGAAGCTCCCTCTGTCTACCATTCAGCTTCCTGTTGGGTCAGACAGAGAAACTGTGTCTAGAGTTGTGTTGTTGACTGTTGTTGAGTTTTCTGTTATGAGCAGCAGTTACTTTGTCAATGGCCTGGAATGGAGAAGATAAATTCTTGTTGAAGCTCTGCATTTTAACATTGCAGATAGAATGTTGATCAAATCACTTGACCTGATGATTCTCATATTTCTTTTTAAAAACCATCTGATTGGTTCATTCAGAAACTCTTCAAACGTCCTTCCAGCTTCAAAGCTTCTGATTGTGGAACAGTGTTCACTTTTCCACATTCACTGTGAAGAGTGCTGTGCAGGAATTCAGTGACCATGCCATCTGAAGTCCTGTTATCCTGGGTCCGTGAACTGTTTAAAAATACAGCAATAAAAACCAAGGAAGATCTGGAGACCATGCTTTTCACTTCTCTTTGGGCACTTATTCAAGGAGAATAAAATATTTTAATCATTGTTGAGCTGGATTCTTGCAGAGCCCGGGTTATTCTTCTGATAATTAATTAGGCATTTTTAGGAGCTGCATTCACATCTGTGGTCCAGAGCAAACTAAAGGAGTAAATTAGAATTGGTATTGACTGAGTCTTTCTCTTTCCCCTTTTTCTGGCCAGTTGTGAGATGCTGGGGACTTGTAGGCTGCATTCTTGCACCTCTATTCTTCTCATTCTGTGTGATAAAGGGGAGCAACATCACCTTTCCCCAGGGTATTAGTTATCTCATGTAGACTAATGACTCTTTAATTTTTATTTCTAGTTCTAAGCATACAGATGTGTTCTGGATTAATATAGCTAACAGCCTACTGAAACTTTTAGTATTTTAAACTCCGCATGCTTCAAATTCAACTTATGTTCTCTTCCAGATCAGCTTCTCTTCCTTCTGTGTCTTAGTGATCAACACTTAATTGCAGAGGAACCATAATGATCCCAAATAGTTGGTACCAGGGCCTTAAGGTTAGCTTTCAAGCCAGCCAAGAGGATCAATCTAACAGCTAGAGCAGGAGTGAAACTCATTGACAATATCCCTAGCTGGGGCTGGGAAACCGAGTCCTCCTATCATACCTGGTGAGCAGGAATAGGGCTGAAATTGGGAGATAAAGTCAAGGGTCAGCTCAGTGCCTGATGTTAGCAGGACACAGGTGGGGAATGAAGTAAGAAGGACCATCCATGATGGAGTCCTGCAGCTGTCCTGTAGACTATGTGGCTACAGTCCCTCAGCATGGACATGCCATGTTTCTCGTCCCTTCTAAGGCTTTGTTTACGCCCCTTACTCTTGAAGTGCTCATATTTTTTCCTTTGAATACTTCTTCTAATAATTTAAGACTCAGCTAATAGTTCTTCCCTTCTGTGAGATCTTAACTAATTAGTCACTTTTTCTATTCTGCATCTATCTCATGGCTTTTCCCTATAGTCTTCACATTTTTTTTCAATTTCTTTTTTTTTAAAATTTTATTTGAATAAAAGCAATATATAAAAATAGTTTGATGTTAAGAAGGAGCTTCTGGTTTCCAGAAACAGCAGACTGGATTAGTCAGATTAACTCTCCAGCAAAAAAACAATGAAAAATGTTATGTAACATAGTATTACATATTTTTTAAAATAACTTTAAAGTATTGAGATTTGGAAAGTCATTAGGAACTCCTAATTATTATATGAAAGTCTGTAATGATATTTCTAAGCATATGTATATACAATGACCAAAGAAGATCATGTCCTGAGGGCATTTGCTGCACGGACACCTGGATTTTGGTTCTACATCCCTTCAAGACAAGAGGAACAGAAGTCAGGTCCATTATCCAAGGTCTTAAAGCAGATATTACTGATGTTAAGCTGGGACCCCCAAAGAGAATCACACTCAGTTTAAGGTTGAACAAATCCAACTCTCTACCCCAACCAAAGGGAATTTTAAAGAAAGCTACCTCAGAATGAATAGAACAATGAGAACATTCCAGAGAATTTGATTTGGTGCCTGACACCTGCTCTCAGATAAACTTGTACTCAAGTACATATGATCAACAACTCAAAGGTTATGAAAAATCAAGCTATGAAATTGGTTTCAAATGATTGCAACTATTAGTACTTACAATATTCTTAGAAGGAAATATGAATGCCCTTAAGGAGAACATTTCCATCCTAGACCTTGGGTAACTAACAAAAATAATTTCCAAGGGCAATGACAAACAGAGAGTCAAAGATTACAAGATACCAAAAGTGATGGTGGAGGTGGTGGTGTGGCAGAGACATCATGAATAAGAATCAGTATACACAAAAATAAAAATGGAAGTGACCTTTAGGTGTATTTTCTGAAGTTTTGTTTAATAAAGGGCAGAAAATTTTTTTTTATAAATAAATGAAACAATACCTGTACTGTGGGGAGGGGGAGAAAATTTATAAATCATCTATAAATGATTAATATTTATGCACAGCTTGATTCTCAATTGAAACATTCAAAGCAGATTTTCCACTATAAGGAGAATTACACAAATCCATAATTATAGAGGTACATTTTAATATACTTTTCTCAGTGATTGATAGAAATTCTCAAACCAGAAAAATAATTAAAAATATAAAATAATGAACAATATAAATAAACAATCCGGTTTTGTGAACAGTTAATAAAACAAACAAACAATAGGGAGGACTGAGTTAGGCGCCAGTTTGTTCTTCAATAACAATAACAATATTGACAAAACCTCCAAAAATAGGAGTATACACACACCATAACTGGGATGAAAAAGAGATTATCACTAGAGTTGACACTCAAAAAAATATATTAGAGGAAAAATGATATTATTAACAACTTTATGACAATGAATTTGAAAATACAGATGAAACGGACAAAGTTTTAAGAAGTATACCAAGTCTGACTGAAGAAGAAACAGAAAGTTAGAATGGTCCAAAAACCTTTAAAGACTTAAATCAGTTCTACATGCTTTTCATAACACAAACCTACATGTTTCAAAAGTCCAGAAAACCTTAAGGAGGATAAATACCAAGAAACCAGCACCAAGGTATATCATGGTCAAATTGTTGAAACCAAAAATAAAGAGAAAATCTTGAAAGCACACAGAGAAAAATAACAATTATAGACATGTGATGATATGATACAAATCATGGTCAATTTCTTTTCAGAAACAATGGAAGTCAGAATAAAACTGAACATGATTTTAAAATGTTGAGGAAAACTATCAACCTAAAATAAAGAATCCAGCAAGAATATCATTCAAAATTGAAGATGCAAAAAAAGACATTTCATTTCCCTTATAATTATACTATAAGAATTTTCAAGGAGGGTCTTCATGACCCTAGATAGAAATTCAAAACTACAGGAATAAGTGAATGACAAGTGTGGCTTGAATGTGGTTTGTCACCTCTGACTGTCAAGTTGGAATTTTGTCCCCATTGTGAGATATTAAGAGGGTGGCAATTTAACCCAACTGTGGTGATTATAGGTGGGGCCTTTGAGGTCATTAGGATTAGATAAGGCCAGAAGGGTGGAGCTACCAAGATTGAATCCTGGTGGCTTTATAAGAAGAGAGAGGCCAGAATAGATACACGTAGGTGCCCCTGTCTCTTAACATGTGGTGCCCCGTATCACCTAGGGAGTCTGCCAGCAAGAAGGCAGATGCAACCCCTGAACTTAGCACCTCCAGAACCCCGAGCCCAAATAAGACTCTTTTCTTTATAACTTTCCCAGTCTACCTTATTGTGTTTTTAGAAACAAACAAACAAAAAAAAACAGACCAAGACAACAATAATACACAAAAACAATGCAGTATAGGAAAAAGCAGAGGAATTAAAATAGAATTTAAAAAAATCCCCAAACATTTGATTAAAGCCAAAACAACTCAGGAAGGAAGAAAAAAGGGACAAAAAAAAAAAAAAAGGAAAACAAATAGCAAACCTAAACTAAACTACATCTAAATCACATTAAAAGCAGAGCTCAGGATTTGCTGCACTTTGATTGCAGATCCTTTCAGTTTGTTTTTTTCAAATTGCCTTATTCTTCCTATTTCATTCTTTTTTTTTTTGAAACCAATCACAATTCCCCTCTTCTTATAATAGGTTTCCACTATAATTTTCTGTCTAAGGCTAATCAAATCAGTTAATCTCTCGATTCTAATTCTTAATTATTTTTTACTTTGGCAAAGAAGACATCTCCCCAAACCTCAGGTTGTTTTCCATGTGGAGCGGCTTCTGTTAGTGCAGCATTTTATGTCCTTATTTACAAATATACACACATCTGTGCACACCTGTATCTTACCTGAGAGGTGAGTGCAGAAACAATTGGCAGGCATGGGCCCCATGCCATCTTCTCTCTTCTTCTTTAGGGTGACTGTGTGCAGAGAACACACCTTCTTCCGGCCACTAGGGTACACTGCTTGTAAGAAGAGGCCTGCTCCAGTGCCTGTGACAGTGACTCTGTGGACCAGTGCTAGGAGGCTCACTTGCCTGACCATCTATGACACCCTCACTGATAAAAGTTGTATTATAATAAAAATGGATGATTTGGTCTTCTAGAACATTACAGAACCAGAGACTCTGTCTCCCACAGTAAGAGTTCACCTACTTATTGGACTTACAACTAGAGACTTTCAAATGAAATTATCTTAGGTGGCAAAAGAGGGGAGCTTATCAATTGACTTACAAACAATCTCCATTTCTCTTTCATAATCATCTGTTTATTGCTTTTGTTTCCATTTCTTTTTTATTACTAAATTTTCCATATTTTTATTGGTGCATTATAATTATATATCATATAATTATGTATATCATGGGATTATTTGTTACATATTTGTTCATGCAGACAGTATAACAATGTGATTTGTCCAATACTTGTTTTAGTTTCTTTTTGTGTGCGTTATTCAAAAACTCAAAAGTTGTATAGAACACGTTGCTAATAATTTTTTCTCTGCTTCAATTGAGCTTCACAGTTTTGGTTGGTTTGTTTTGTTTGGTTTTTAATAACTAGCCTTTTATAATTTCTTTTTTTTTTCTTGGTGTTCATCATATAAATTATCCATCTAAATTTGTCTTTTCCCCATATTTACATCTATTGTACATTGAAACTTTCGTGATTTGGGGTGGTAGGTATTGAACCCATGGACACTTTACCACTGAGTTATATCCTCACCCCTTTTTACTCTTTTTATTTGGAGACAGGATCTCACTGAATTGCTTAGGCCTCATTTAGTTGCTGAGGCTGGCCTCAAACTTGCAATCCTCCTGCCTCAGCCTCCTGAGTTGCTGGGATTATAGGCATGCACCACTGAACCGGGATGCTTTACTTTACTTGGGAATAGGGTACTTGCAGATTTAACCAAGTTAAAGTCATTATGGTGGGCCCTAATCCAATATGACTGATTTTCTTATAAGAAGGGGAAATGGGGAGACAGATGTAGATAGAGAAAAGAAAGGATAATGATGGCCATGGACAGTGGAGTTGGAGATTGGAGGGATGGGTCTACGAGCTAAGAGGTGCCAAGGACTGCAGAGGATTGCCAAAGTTACAAGAGCCAAGGAAGGCGTCTGTGTTTTCACCCCACCCTCACCCCAGCAGATTGAACCCAGGGAAGCTCTACCATTGAGCTAACCCCCAGCCCTTTCTATTTTTTATTTTGAAACAGGCTCTCACTCAGTTGCTGAGGCTGGCCTTGAATCCTCCTACCTCAGTCTCCTGAGAAGCTGGATTACAGGGGTGCACCACCACGCCCAGCAAGGAATGATTGTTTTTTACAACTGCTAGAGAACCTGTCCCTGTTGACATCTTGATTTCAGAGCTCCAGCCTCAGAACAAGGTCACATATTTATGTTATTTAAAGCCACCCAGTTTGTGGCACTGTGATAGCCTTGGGAATCTAATATCTAATTTTCACTGAGATATCTTAAAAATCATCAGTTTGGCTCTATTTCTCCCTGTTTGTGTTTTCTTGCATTGTCTCTTTATCCATTTTTTGTCCCTGTTCTTTGTCCTTGAATATATATTATTTGAAGAGCCAAGTGGTCTAGTGTGGTCTAGTGTGCCAAGTGGTCTTCTCCCCTCCTTTGCTCCTTCCCCACGTCTTTCTATTACCCTCGCTCTGTTCATCGTTTTTCTTTCTCTGTTTTGGCCTTTCCCTTTCTCTCTTTCTTGTGCTTAAGAGTACTGTTTCTTAGACAGGCACAATGGCACACACCTATAATCTCAGGGGCTTGGGAGGCTGAGGCAGGAGGATCATAAGTTCAAAGCCAGCCTCCGAAAAAGCGAGATGCTAAGCAACTCAGAAAGAACCCGTCTCTAAATAAAATACACACTAGGGCTGGGGATGTGACACAGTGGTTGGGTGCCCCTGAGTTCAATCCCCAGTACTTTCCCCCCGAAAAAAGAGTACTTTTTCTTAAATTTTGTGGCCAGTGATCAGAGGGAGAAAGCAGCACCTCTGACTGAAAAGGTCTAGAGTGCGTTTCAGTTGAACCAAACTTCCACAGTTAGAAATGTTGATTCGAGATCAAAGAAAATAGCTCCAAAATTAATGGATTTTCTATATTAACTTCCTCACTCTTTATCTTCCTTGGAAACACGTTATTCATATGGCACTTATTAAATTCTGCTTTGTTCTGCTGTGATTTATATGCATATTCCTTTCTTCCTGAGGTCTAAAACCATTGAGAAATCTTGCGAAGCCCTGGTGGGACTGCTTACTCTGAAAATGAGGATTCTCCCAGGGCTGTGCCAACCAGATGGATGACCTTTGGCCCCTGGGCTACAAGGCTGGGGCCAGCTGCTGTGGGACAAGCCGTCTCCTGCGCGCACTGGTCCCCGTTGTGTTGGAATGCTTGGAGGTGGCCTGGTACAACCATTTTGATTGAGACACTGTGAACAGTATGCCTGGTGTGTTTTTTATCCATCTCAGTTAAAATTCTCAAGGAGACTGTGTCCTTGAGTTTGGGGTTGTGTAAAAGGCTAGGAGCTGGGGCTGCCCCTCTCCTTTGCATACCACAAATGGAGGATGGCAAATCTGGGGGCTCCAAGCCAGAGGTAGGGTGGGGAGCTGAGGAAGAACTGAGAGCCAGGCAAATCTCACAGGAGCCTGCTTCTGTCCAAGGTCTCCCAGGCCAACACCCAAGGTCTAAGTGCAAGAGAGAAAACAGCTGGGCAACATCTGCGACAGGGAAAGACAAGAGCAGCTGAATCTGCAGCTGGTCAGTGAGAGCCCACACCATGTACTTTGAAGGCGGAGGAGGAGTTAGATGGGAGAAATTTTTTGAATCAGATATTTTGGATACTAGTCGGTTGATTGCATACAAACCAAGTGTTCATCAGGTGTGTGTGGTGTGTGTAAAGCACACATCCCTGGCTCTTCCTGCCACAGTTCACCTTTGTATCTCTTGCTTGGACTTCGGGCCCTACAGAAGCGTAAGTTCCTAAAGGTAAGCTCCTAGGAACAACCTAGACGACATCTAGTACAGTGCTTTGTGACGACTGCTTTGTGAAATGCTTAGAATAATTATTTGGCTTATCTGAATATAAAATAAAAACAAAAGAATAACACACAAGGTTAATTTAAAAACCCCACTTAATCACATAGATGCATTTTTCTCCCTGTGATGATGCAGGTTTGCACTTTCTGTGATACTGTCTGACAGCCCCACGTGCTACCAGTTTTCAAGTTTCGGCCCATGGAGATGTCCTTGCAGAGGTGGCTCCTGCTCCATGCCTGCTCCCTTTAGTTGCTCTCAGTGTGGTTGCAAGTGGATCACAGCTACTTGCTTTCCTACTGGGATAAGCTGAGGGAAGGGTCATCCCATCCCAGGCAGTGACCCATTAGTCAGCAGCACAGGGGCTGGTCATTTTACCTGGAGGCCTGATGCTGTGGGCCAGCTGCTCTGGTCCTGGGACTGGGCCCCAGCGATCTGCTCTTTCTCTTCTGTCCTGATGTAACCACTCTCTCCCAGGTTCTTTCTGTGAGAGCAGAACCTCAATAAGGCACATGAATCCCTCAGTCAGGCCCAGCTCCTTGGGAACCCGACCTGAGACATCACTTGTTTCATTGACATGTCTGAGGGTGGCAAGGACCTGACGCACGCACAGCTACTGAAGCAGAACCACTACCCTTAGTGGAATTTGGATATTCTGTGACTGCCCATTATCTCATGTTCCCTGCTTAACCCCATTCTCAAAGAATAAAGTCATACCTGGGCTGGGTGGTTGGGAAGACTTAAGATGTGTTCTGGAGCCATCCAGACTTTCACAGATGAAAGCATCCTCACATGGCACTCAAAGTATCACCATATCTACCTTTGCTTACTTTTGTTGAATGTATGTCTGGGATAGTGCAGACTGATTGTAAAGGACCACAAGATTCTGCATTGTGTACAATTTGTAGACATTAGGGTGGGTTTTACTTGGTGTAGGAGAATCCATTTAGGAATGCACATGACTTCATGTATGTTGATTTTTCAATTCTAAAGGGATGAGGTCAATGAGTTTTCTTTTATGACCTTTTTTTTTTTTTAACATTTTTACTTTCAAGTTCTGGGATTTAACCAAGTGCTTCATACAAGTTGGGCAACTGCTCTGCCACTGAGCTGCACCCCCCTGTCCATTACTTTGTGAAATATATATATATAATTTACACACACATATATGTGCATTATAACTATGCATATCAATGGGGTTCATTGTTATACAGTTGTACTTGCACATGATAGAACACTATAATTTGGTCAATATTGTCCCCTAATATTTCCATTTTCTCTCCCCTTTATGGATTTTTGATGGAAAAATTTTATTCCCCAACTTCTTTCCCTTCTATTTCAAAAGCTTTTGTGTCACTTTTCTCAGCCATTAGTTATATGAATTCTGCAAATGACAATTAGTTTTAACAATAGCTTAATTACACCAGACGTTAATCAACCAGAATTGGCAAAGGAAATATGTTGCAAAATATCACACAATCTAAGACCAAATATGAATCATTTTTGTCTAATTTGTTACTTTGTGCTATTCCTGTCACCATTAGTACAAGTGATTAAGAAGTCACTAAAATTATCTGAATTATCAGAAATAATTACATTATTGATAATTGTATATTTATTCCTAAGAACACAGAACACATACAGCAAATAGGTGATTCACCCAACATAAATTTTACCTCTTGTTTTTCCGTGAAGATATCTTTGACCCACAGTTGAGTTCTTGGTACTTCCATCAATGGTGTGGAAAAGAAAGAGTACTGTGAGATCTTGGTTTCTTCTCTTTTGCTCAGGCACTTGCTCTTTAGCAGGTAGGTTGGATGGTTGTTAATTTTAGAGGAAGACAAGTAATGAAAGCAGAAATGGAAATACTCATATAGTTTTCTGATCTGAGTCACATTTGTGTGGTTTAATAAATTCTATAATGACGCAAAAAACAAGGTGGTCACAATGTTAATGATCTCTTAATGCATAGACTAGTTTCATTTAAAGGCTCAAGCTGCTTTCTGAATGCTAACTAATTAAACCTAAACTTTCTTTGTCAGATAATTATTCATGTGTGTCCTTTTTTTAAACCCAAGAGTCTGCCCAAGCTCTGTTTCTGATAAGGTAGTTAGAAAAACTGAGGTCACCTGGCATAGTTCTGTATGGAAACTATAGCTTAGAGGATTTTGTCACAGCGGGGTTGTGTGCCACCCTTCCCAGAGGATTTATGACACAAGTACCTGGAAAACTCCAACCACAGTAGTTTGTAACCAAGCCTTCCCAGTGACTCTGGAAGAGGTAAAAACATTCACAAAATTGGGACATGTGCAGGATAGCACAGCATGAGCAAATTCTACGTTAATCTGATAAGGAGCAAAATAATCACCTCTTAAAGCAGTAAGGCTTAGGAAGTAAAGGTGCAGCATGGAGATACACTTCTGCAAGGGGAGCAATTACTAAGAGCTTTGTATTTCCTTCCTGTTAGTTATCTCATGAATAAATAAACCCTCTCTGCTTGGCACTGATACCTTTAGCAGACTCTGATTTAGCACATTCCTTTACTACTCCCTCCCACCCCAACCAGATATTCTGAAGTCTAGAACCCTGTTACAAGTAAGTAATTAATTTTCACTCATTGGCTTGGAATTCAGTGAGGAAAGCAAAAAAACAGAGGTGAGGTCCTGGAAAGTAGGTAAGTAGTGGGAACAAATGACAAATGTTGCCCCATCAGCAGACAATAAAGCAAGATATGGAAATACAAGCTCAAATACTAGCTGGTATGATGTTTAATTAACTGCTTCATTAGATATATGTAGTTGTCCCTCTGTGGAATTTAAAACACCCTTTTTCAGGACTTGTGCAGGCAAAACCTCAGGGTAGCAAAGGTAGCTTACAATGTCATGTTTTAATGTCTGCTCAACACCTTTGTCCTTCACTGTCTACCCTGCCTGCTTCACAGTGGCTGGGATCCTGACTGGGGAGCCCCTTCCTCCTCCTGCCCTCTTTCTTCCTGGGAACCTAAATGTTCTGAACTGTGCCTCAGATCCCCTGGGTTTAATTTTCTAGAGGCTGGCTTATTTAATGAATTAAATCATGCCATAAAATCAATAAATGATGGGCTGGGATTGTGGCTCAATGGTAGAGTGCTCGCCTACCATGCATGAGGCACTGGGTTCGATCATCAGCACCACATAAATGTAAAATAAAGATATTGTGTGCACCTAAAACTAAAATAAATAAATAAATATTTTAAAAAAATCAATAAATGATGATAATCATATATCCCCCTTCCAAGTAACCGTCATGAGTTTTTCCAGTAGTTTTCTAAAGAGAATGGGTCACAATTCCAAAATGTAACTCTGATCCCAGGTGGAAATTTGGCAGAGTTTTTGAAGCCAGTAGCCCTCTTCATCTATTCCAGTCACCTGAATAAACATGTGTTGGACATCTTAGGCCTGCTTTGGTACACACGTGAACAGGTTTCTGTGCTTACCAACACATAGGGATAGCAGGACCACCCCGAGATCATCATTCTGCGAGGCTGGTCAGGAGGGGAGCTGGGTGAGAAATTCACTTTTTTTCTCCTTGTTCCAGTGCAGGACTGCACTTTGGGAAACAATATGCTGCTTGTTATGTCATTCAACCCAGTGGGAGAATCACAGATAAGCCAGTGGTCAGATGAAACACACCTATAAATGACTAATCCTAGGCAGAAAGGCAGATAAAGAGGTGTGTAATTCCAGAGGTGGGAGACAAACTTTCTAATCAGAAGCCAGGGATGGCTTCATGGAAGAATGGCATTTGTTCTGGGACTTGACTAGGAGAATTTCCTTCCTTCTCCTCCTCCTTCTCCTTCTTCAAGCAGGCTCTTGTAATTGTGGTCAGACCAGATCAAGTGATTCTTCTGCCTTAGCCTCCCAAGTAGCTGACTTTATAGATCTGTGCATTGTGCCTGGCTTGACTAAATAAGATCTGATGACTCTAGTTGAAGGAATGATGGGTTGGGGGGACAGGAAAAGATAAGATGTCAGCAAAACAGACACAAGTAGGTGGGACTCTCAAAACAATAGACAATTCTGCAGTTGATCACAGGTGCATGGAAGAGAGGAGAGGAAATTTGGAAAAAAATGTTGTTCTAGGGCCTGTGAAAATTCAATGTCAAATTGACGAGTTCTTTATCTTGTAGGCAGAGACTTGTTCCAAATTGGAGAAAAAGGGGACTGGAACCAATTTGAAATGGTACTTTAGGAAGAGTGATCTGGCCACCATGGTGGAAGACCAATTTGCACAGCAGAGGTGGGATCAGAGGGGAGGAGAACAATGTATGAGAGAAATGTTGTAGGTAGAAATTATTGAAAGTTGATAATAGGTATGAGTCACAGTAAGAATAACTACTGAAATGGGAAATAATAAATTAAGAACAATGGGAAGGACAGGTGGGTAAGATGAGCTTGATTTTGGACACCATGCATGAGTTTTGAGGAAATGGTAAATTTCCTGATGAAAATGTCTATCAGCTTATTGGGAATGCCATCTAAAGTCAAGAGCACATGCCCTACCATGTGCATTTTTTAATTTAATTTTATTTTTATATTTATTTTTTAGAAGTAGTTGGACACAATACCTTTGTTTATTTATTTTTATGTGGTCCTGAGGATTGAACCCAGGGCCTTACACGTGCTAGACGAGCGCTCTACCACTGAGCCACAATCCCAGCCTGCATGTGTATTTTTTAGTTACACAAAGATCCACTGTAATGAACTACCAGTCAAAATCCAACTACATAACCAAGGTATTTAATGCAAAATACATACCTTCTTGGTACCAGCATCAGGTGTAAATGGCCAAGATCTATCCATCCATCACAAAGATAATATATGTACTTTTATTTTGACATCATTCTACCCTAAACTGACTTGATAGCACCTATTGTTTGGAAAATACAGTAGCACTTTGCATAATGAAATGAACCCAGGGCTTTTGCTTTGGAGACAGGAATTGGAATCCTGGTTGGCTCTGACTTCTAGTCACTTACTTTTTTCTCACAGTTCCAAACTGAAAATACAGATCTCTATGAGAGATATTGACTATTCTCAAATCAGTGGGTGTGCAAAGGCTCATCCTCAAGGAGCTTCCACACATGCTAATGAGGAAGACAAACAAGAGGTCAGATGTGACTAGAGCAATAAGTGGTAGGAACACAGTAAATAAAGGAGGAAAGAGATCTTTATGGAATTGACACTGGGGATGGCTGTGTGAGGGTGTGGGTAGAGAAGTGAGGCAGAAACTCCAGGATGGAAACGCACTATGAACAAAGGTGCAGAAGATTGTTAGGTCTTTAGAAACCAGTGTTTGGAGAAGATAAGGCTGGGCTGCAGGTTGAAGCAGCTTTGGGGACCTCCAGTCTCAAGCTAAGAAGTGGGATTTGGATTCAGTAGCTAATGCAGTATTGCCTACTTTTGAAAGGGAACTGGAGGCAACTGTGCCTCAGAGGCAACACCTGCCACGGTATCCAATGGATATTGGTGGGGACACCATCTAGAGGTCTTTAGAAAGTTCCAGGCAGGAGGATATAGCCAGACTGGGAAGAGTGTAGGAATGAGAAGGAGGTCAGATGATCAAGATTTTGTGAGACTTGAGAGGACTGGGAAGCTGAGAATGTGCGAAGACAAGGAAAATGGAGAAGTCACAGTCACTCCAGACTGGATAATCAAGAAAGTAGTGGCTGTTATTAGAAACAGGCAGAAACTAACCATCAGGGGAAGTGGCTGGCTTAGTTTTGGGTTTGTGGAGTGTGGGGTGAGCATGTGTGTGTAGAAGCAGCTCGGTGAGGTTATTCAGTGGATGGCCTTCCACACTGGTCAGAACTAGAGACAGATTTGTTATCAGTCATACATAGGTGACATTGATACTGTGAGAGCTGATGGCCAACAAGGAACACACAGCGGGTGGAAGTGAAGAGCTGGAATTGTAGCGCAGTTATGGCCACGGAATGGGTCAGTAGAAGACCTGCCAAGGAAGACAGGAAATCCAGGCCAGCCTGCGGAAGGTCTGTAGAATTAGGATAGTCAGGGGCCTGCTAGAGCGCCCACCAACGATGTTTAGGCCTGACATCGAATTCAGAGATGAGGTCACCCACCCTCTCTTCCAACCCCTTTCACAGATGGGAAAGTGGAGCCAGGCAAAAGGACTAACTAGCTCAAGGTCATATGCTGTCGGTTCTAGAATCAGAAATAGAAACTTCCAACCTAGTTAGTACTGTCCCACGGCTCATGCTGTCTTTTCACCTCCCCCTTTGAAAGTATTCATTTCAAAAAAACATCAGCCCTCAAAGATCCAGAACACTTTAACTTTTACCAAGCAGGGAAGCTGGGGCTCCTGGAGGTAACCTCTGCCGTGAGCCCTGGGGAGCCAAGGTCCGGGGGTTGGACTGGGAGAGCCCAGCCTCGCGGGCCACCCCGTGCCCAGCCGCCGGCGCGCAGCCTGCTGGAGGGACCGCCACGGGCCCCGGCGCCCCACGGAGCGCGCCCCCGGAAGCGCGCGCCGAGCCAGCGCGATCGCGCGCTCCAGTGCCGGCGCGCCCCCGCGCCCCCGGCGCGCGCCCCGCCCCCGCGCGCCCCCTGCTGTCACGTGCGCGCGCAGCGGCGCTCCCGCCGGGCAGGGCGGCCGCCGAGCAGCTCGCAGCGGCGGTGACCGCGGCGGCCGCAGATCCCGGGGCCCGCGCAGCGCGGGCAGAGCGGGCCGGGGCCCGCGTGGGGGCGCGCGGAGCGGGCGCGAGGCCGCCGTGGCGGGGCCGCGCTGAGGAGGTGCCGAGGGGAGGAGGAGAAATCCCTGCGCGCCCGCCGCCGCCCGGCCTCCCGCGCCCGCGCCCGCGCCCGCCGCCTCCTCCTCGGTGCGGTTCCACTGGGCTCGAGGAGCGGCCGCCGAGACCTCCGCCTGCGAACAAAGAGGAGGCCGGCAGGGCGGGGGCGTCTGCGGCGAGCATGGCGGACCGCAGCCTGGAAGGCATGGCTCTGCCCCTGGAGGTGAGGGCCCGCCTGGCCGAGCTGGAGCTGGAGCTGTCGGAAGGTAACCAGGCCCCCGCCCCGCTCCTCCTGCCCCGGCCCAGACGCCCGCGCCCCGCGCAACGGCCGCGGGCCGGGCCGGGCTGTCACCCCGGGGGAGGGCCCGGGCGGCCGAGGGACGCCGGTGGGCGGGGGGCGCGCGGGGCCTGGGGGCGGGGGCGCGGTGACCCGGCCCTGGGGAGGCGACTGGCCCGCGGCTTGGTCCCGGGGGCCGGGGCGGGCGAGGTGCGTTCCCGGGCCGGGTGCGTGTGCACCGCGGCCCCCGCCCTCCCGGCTGTGCTGGCGTTGTCGTGCCGCGATCCCCCTGCGCGCTGCGGCGGGGCCTGGGGCGCAGCGTTAGGACGCAAGATGGAGCAACCTTTAGGGCCGGCGAGGAACGGCCTTCCCGTGGATGTGCGCTCTGCCCTAATGGAGAGCCGCCGCGTCCTTGATGCAGCAGCGAGGTGCGCGGCGACCACGTTCGATTGTCGGGGACGGCCTGATAACGCCCGCTGGCCTTATTTTAATGCGAAACTTGTCATTGGACTTTCGGATTTGATCTTTGGGGTGTTCCAGGCATCCTGGCTTTCACACAGTCCTGTCATAGCTGGAGGAAGATAGTACTACTATTGTTCCAGCGTGTTGTGATGTGAAGGCTGGGTAGGATCGTAAAACCTCCTCCCTCGGGCCAGGTTTTATGCCTCATTCCCATCGTATCATATTTAGAATTTGTGACAGATTTGCTACAGTGATTTCATGGAGTGTTATATACGGTTTCTTATTTGCTCTTAATGGTGGAGATCATGTGCTCGACTGTCATAAGTTTTAGATCGGGTTTTGCTGGGTCTTAAAAAGAAACACTAAAGTTCCAAAATGTTTATATATATATATATATATATATATATATATATATATATATATATATATATATATTTATACACACATATACAAATATATATATTTGTATGTGTATGTGTGTGTGTGTGTGTATATATATATACACACACACACACACACACACACAAACATACATGCACATACACACATACATACCTAATATATATCACCCACTTCTAAGAGCCACTGATACAATGTGGTGGGGTGGGATAGGCCTGCTGGTCTCAAATTTATATTGGGAGCAGTATAGAGTGTTGAACTTTTTTTCTTTTTTTTTTCCTTCTTTTTTTTTTTTTGTAACGGTTTTTAAGGGCCGTCAGCCAGAAAGTAAATTCATTCGTGCCAGTTTTCATCAGTAGGGAGGAGCTGATGTTGATCTTATGTTTTCCTTTTTAACACTTTCAGGGTGAAGAAGGGAACAAACCTGGGACTTTGGTGTGGTGTCGCCTGCCTTTACCGATTTCCATAGTCCGGATTTCCCCCCTGTTTTCCTATTTCCAATTTAATGCTCTGCAAGGTGTTTCAGTGCCCTGTAGTGTGAAACAGTCCCATAGAAGGAAACAGCACGTTTCCTAGACCATGTGTCTATGTGTGCTTAGTCGTCACTGTTCTGACCAGTTAAAGATGATGAGGGCTTGGTTAGTTCTGAAGAGGACCCAAAGGCAGGAAATCCAGTGCTGGATTAAGTTAAATCTTATATTTAAACTGGCAGATAAAGTGTGCAGTGTGGACAGATTGTTGGAAGGGATAAAGTATCTGTGAGAAAACATTTGCCCTAGTTATTTGATTTTGTCAGTCTTCAGATAGACTTAATTCCTTGGTTTGCCAGCCCCTGGTTAGCTCTGTTTTCTCTTCTGCATTATTGTTGTCTTACTTACAGCACCCTACCATTCACACATTATCTCAAAGCAAGCACTTCTGCAATGTCTGCGTTATATTAATATGAAGTGTCACTACTCATGTGTGCTAGCAGAGTGCAAAGCCATCTGGACTCAATAGGATGAACCCTATCTTCAGGGCCCACTTCTCTCTGTCAGTTGGGAAGTTGGTCTACATTTTCTCCGTGATGATGCCTGGGATTGCTTGTCCTGGCCATTCTCCCCTGAGTGCATTGAGAGTAGAACTTTTTCTAGGTGGTGATACTTACCTGTCATCAGCAGTTGCTCCTGAAGGCTGAGGGATAAGTTTTTGCTGCCTAGCGGATGGCAAAACCACTTTAGACTGAGATGTGCTCAGCCTGATTTCCCATGAACACCTTGTGTCTGTACAGGTCTTTTAAAAAGGGCTTAATGAGTTTCTTACTGAGTAACTGAGCAGAGAGAGGGGTGTGTGTGTTTGCAGGCAGGAAGCCCATTATTGTTTCTTTCTATATAAACCTTGCTGAGACCTGACCTAAACATTGAAGTGTAAAAAAAAAAAAAAATCATCAAAGGATTGATTGGTGCTTTGCAACCTGGGCCACTCCCTGCCTGTCTGACCCCCTTCCTCATCCCCATCCATTAGCTGTGTCATCTTTAACTTTATTATAAAGTGTGGCTTTGTCCATGTTGACTTTATGGAGTTGTGCTTAAAGGTCATTTGAAATTTTATGTCTTATAACCACATAGGATTGTTTTATTGGCTTAAATGAGATGAATCAACTTGTTTTCTGGTATTGCTTAATAGAAACCCAAGAACTGAAGGATCAGAAATCTCAGTGTTTCTTTACATTGTCAAACAAGCAAACAAACAAAAATTCACCAACATACCACTTGCAAAGTGAAACTTAAAATGACTTTTCATGCTGAATTATTTCAATGTATTGCAGTCACGTTTTATCTGCAATCAAAATTCATGTGGAGAGAATTCTTTAAGTTTGTTGTCATCATTTTATTAAAATATCAGAATATGTCGTAGAAACATATGTGGAATTTCCAGTACTTTAGAGGAGGATGGGGGGTGAGATTCCATTTTAAGCATATAACAGAATGAATAGAATGAGTTGAATATTCTTTTAAAAGTTCCTCTGTGGGCTGCCAGCCTTTAATGAGTCGTGTTTTAGCTACATTTCCAGACACTGGTCCAGTTTTGAATTGCACTGTCCACAGGGTTCTGTTATATACACTTTTGTTGTTTTTGTTTTATTGGATCATTGTTTATTTGGTAAAGGGTTACAGATTGACTTCTTGGCTGCAGAACCCAAATTTTTATTTTCCCGCTCTGCTCATCACCTTCTTTTTTCTTGCTACTGTCTGTCACACCCCTCCAACAGTCAGTTGTTTTCTGCTATTCAATAGAAAATGAAAAACTGAAGGATCCCAAATCTCCGTGTCTCTTTACATTGTCAAACTGAATAATAATTATAATAAATTCCACAATAACATAACCACTTGCAAAGCAAAAACTTGAAATGACTTTTAATGCTGAATTATTAGTGCTTCCTGCTGTCTTGTCACTGGGAAAAGCCAGGCTTCCATCATGCTGCAGAAAACCTTGTCAGCAAAATACAAGAGCTTTCTGTGGGGAGATGTGGTGGGCAGCCCCTCCTCTGGGCATGAGCTGCCTCAGATCCACATGTCTGGAGATCTTCGTTGGTGTGGGGCCAGGGATTGTTGGTCTGCTCACATACTTGGGTCTGAATTTGAGCCGGGGAAGAAGCCATGCCTGAGAGCTGGCTGCGGCTGGTGCCAGGTGGGAACGGGTGGTTCCTTTCTCACACTCTTTTTCCTGGATTATTTTTTCTTCCTTTCTCTTACCTACATCTTTCAGAATTGTGCATTTTTCTTTTGGCTCTAAGGGGCCTAAAAAATAATTTCATTAATATGTGAATAAACATATTTGGCTTGAGGAAAAACTCTACATAGAAACATCAAGCAAATGGGAGAGGAAGCAGAAAACTTCCCAACCAAAACAGACACATCTTTTAAAAATAAATAAATAAATAAAGATATTCAGCTGTTGATTAAAATGTAACACTGTTTCTTGAGCTGTGCATGTACTTCACTAGACTCTGGTGATCATGGAAAGCCCCGTGTCTCACTCTTCCAAAAGGTGTTGGATTCTATTTTGATAGACCTCAGGGAAGCTGCCTTGTGATATTTCCTGGGGAAAGTGTGCGTTTTTGTAGAAGGGAGGTATTTTAAAAACTACAAGTCATGTTTTACACGTGTGTGTGTGCGTGCATGTGTGTGTGTTTTGATAGTGGTTGAACCCAGTGCATGCGAGGCAAGTGCTCTAATACTGAACCACATCCCCATACCTTATTTTATTTTGAGGATCTTGTTAAGATGCCCAGGTTGGTCTTGAACTTGAAACCCTACTACATTGGCCTCTTGGAGTAGCTGGGATTTTAGGTGTGCACCTTCATACTTGGCTTGGTGACTTTTTAATTGTTGATGTGTCACATCCCTGCTCAAGTCTTACTTCTGCTGATGGGAGATGCTCAGTTCATGCTCTGTCTTGCTAATTAACACCCCAGATCACTTCAGCTATTAGCTAGGATCCACAATAGAGCCCAGCTTAACATTTTCTCAGTATGTGTGAAACTGCTTGAGGAAAAAACACAAAAGCTCACTCACTTAAATGTCAGTTCTTCTGTGTGTTGGTCAAGGGATTAACATTTTGTTTTTCATGCACATGAGCAGTTCGCATGCAGCTTGCACAGCGCTTGTCACTGGAGAGCAAAACCTTAAAGAGGTAACCACTGGGAAGGTTTGCAGATTTGGGGGGTGGCATTTTCAGGACTATTAGGTGCAAGATAACAGGCACACTTACTCTAGGACTCCAGTTCTTCCCCTGCTCTCCTCAGCCCAGTGTTTTCCGTGGAGCTCCCATTGCTGCTCCATGATTACACACATCTGTGCCCCAGCGTATACCTTACCACTACCTTTGAAAGTCTCCCAGACTCACGTGACTCTAATGCCATCCAAACTTTGAGAACATTCATTAAAAAGAAATAGTTTACCCTGGAGAACAAATTTGTGGAAGCTTGTTTTCTCCTAGAATCTCATGGATAGTTATTTTTTTTTTTCCCCATCTGTTGGGGAGGTAATAAGGGGTTGGTAGATTCAGGAAAATAGCAATGAAGCTCCGTCAAGCTACTCCACTACAATCAGGCCTCAGGTTGATAACTAAATATTGTGGTGAATGAAATGGAATATTTGGTATGCAAATTTAAAACATGGTTACCTATATTAAAAATATTTTTTAAAAATGGCCACATTGCTTGGTGTAGGATTTTAAGAGGGTGGACTTGAATTTTAAAAGTTCTTCTGATTTATGGAAATAGTTGAATTTGAATGTTCTTTTCTTGATGAATGTTTCTACATGTCAAATTTAGCCAGGAACCTCGGAAAGAAAACACAAACCACTGGCTTTCCCTGGCACACAGGTACTTGGGACCTTGTTCCAAATCCTAGTAAAATAGCTGCAGTGCTATAGTCATACTGCTTAGATCTGAACTTTATGAGGCTAAAGCTTAACAATGTCTCTATTTTGTTTCATACTGGACTCACTAGTTTTATATTCTTGTTATGGTTTGGAGGCTACAAGCTTGGATGTTATGAGTCACTTTTTGCCTTCCTCCTCCCAGTCTTTTTCAAATGGGTTGTCTCTTTTTTTAGAACTGGCTTTTTTTTTTTTTCTTTTAAAACAGTGATTTATAGGATGAGTTGTAGCATTCTTCTGAATTGCAAAGATAATGTATTGAATAATCTCAGTTTTGATGTCATATGTATCAACTGACTCACCAGTTGAAATCCAAGTCATATTATTAAGAACATTTCTAGTTCTCATAATTACTCTGGCACCTTAAAAAAAAAGAAAAGAAAAAAGAAAAAGAAAAGAAAAGAAAAAAAAAAAAAGCAAACTCCTGGTTGCAGTTTTGCAAATTGACATTTATCTTGGGAAAAGGAGCCTGACCCAACTTTCTTTCTTTCTCTTTCTTCCTTTCTTTCATGTGGAAGGCACCTTAGAGTGATGGAATCAGTTTCTGGGCACTTTTTGTTGGCCCAGTGCCCTTTCCACATTCTACTTTCCTTTTCTGTACACTCGCTTTCAAGGTTGCTGGCATTAATCTTCCTTCTTTTGTGATGTGTTGTGTTGTGTTGTGTGTTGTGTGTGAGTGTGTGTTACAAAGATTACCCCCATTGTTGCCTTTGCTCTGTTCTTTTTCTGCAGAAGGTCAAAAACTTGTCACATCTCAAAAGAAATAATTGCATCCATTTGTTCATGATGATAATAAATAGTGCTCTTAAGGAGAGGACTCTAATTGGGAATCCCAGCTGGTGTGGGGTAGGAACACTGGAGTCAGCATACCAGAGGAATGAGTGTTCAGACTTTTCTGAGCATACACACACTCCATGTCTTTTTTTCTTTTCTTAGTATCTAGTTGGGGAGTTAACAAGACATTGAAGCAAAGTAGGAAACTTCTAAGGTACTGAGTTGTAAAATGTAAACTTACAACAAAGAATACTTTGTGTTTTGGGGTGCTATTGCAATTTAGTTTCATTGCCTTTTGATCTCTTGGATGGTAAGCGGGCTCTCTGTGCTATGTGAATTATGAATTAAGATAGTTCTTTGTCAAAGTGCTTTCTATAGTATGGATAGTAGGTACAGAATAACAGAAAGGAGAAAAGAAAAAGAAACTATCCAAGAGAGGTATGGAGGGATTCTGATTGATGGTGGCCTGAATAGATCCTCTTCTGGACTGTTGGGTTTAAATCATTTTTTGATTATTAGTTTGGAAAATGGTTTCTGTCTCCTAAATTAAAATACTGAGAACTGTAGGTGACATCCACACTGATTTCATCAGCATCAGGTAGGGAGTTCCTTCCTCACTCATTTGCCTATGTGCACAGTAGACCTTTATTTTCTAAAGTGAATTATCTGGCTAATCAAATCATATTTGATTAACTTCCCACTTATTTGAGAAATAATGTAATATAAATTTATAAAATAAATTTTTATGGGTAGACCTTTCACTGCTTCCTAGTTTCAATCGTGATGTACCTACAGTTTTGTAATCATGTGGCCTCATGCTGCATTGTTATCTTTTTTAGTCATTGGATCAATATATCGAAGTGTGCTTGACCATTCCTTGTTGGTGTTTAACCAAGGGTCTTTTCCCCCTCTCCATGCTAATGCAGATGTAGGTAGTTGGCTAGCATTTTCAACATGATTTAAAGTAGGTCTTAGTTGAAGGCCTTGTACCTAGATTTATCTACCCCCTTTCCTAAAATTATGATAAATTACAATGAAAATTTACTTGATTTTGAGAAAGTTATAACTTCCCTTGGGTTAATTGGTGTTGCAAAATCAGAGGGGGAATCATCAGTCGGGGAGGCCCCTCAGGCCTCAGCTGATGGTATTAAGTATGTTGCTGGATGGACAGCGTGGGATCCTGAACCTTGTCCTCTTAGAGACTTGTCTCTGCAAAGAGCCAATTGCTCTAGAAACAGGGCTATTTGAAGCACTGTTTTCTTTGAAGTCCACAATCAGCAAGTCAGCAAATATCAGAGTGGATGTCTGTATCATGTCCTTTATTCATTTAACAATCATTTACAAATACCTGCTCAGTGCAGTTAGAGCTTACTCAGTGCATGGCGACGCTCACTGTTCTATGAGCAGAAACCTTGTGTCTTTGGGTCACTGTTGTATTCTCAACTTCTTGTAGCTTCTCTGTGAGTATTTATGGGGTGGTTCAGAGGCACAGTTGATAAACAAGGGCTACTTTCAGCGCATCAGCCTCAGGTCCTGAGCCTTGTTGAGGAGGAAGGCTTTAAGGGAGTAACTTCTTTTCTGGACACAGGTCTCCCCCCCCCCCCCCTTACTGGTGATTGAACCCAGGTCCTCATACCAGTTAGGCAAGTGCTGAGCTACATCTCCAGCCCTTTAAAAAAAAAAAAAAGGTTAAGAGTTAGTGTTTTGCTAAGTTTTCCTGGCTGGCTTCAAACTTGCAATCCTCTTGCCTCTGTCTCCCAAGTAGCTAAGGACACAGTGTGTGCCACCATGCCTGGCTGGATATGTACGAAACTATTGCAGGAACACTGGAGTAGAGGTCCTATGAATAGGGCTTCAGGGACAGGGAGGTCCATGTGCCCAGTTTCCTTCAACAGTACACTTATATTGTCCAGAGCACCAGGTCTTCACTCCCAAACAATGGGGGATTAGTTTTTGGCTACTCCATTGTGCTGACATAGAGCCACCTTTCTGGACTTTGTCACTCCTAGGAAAAAAATGAGCCTCTATTTTGCAGACTTATTTTATTCCTTGTTCCCTTTCTTACCAAACTGAAATTCACTTCCCTATACAGATGAAAATGGCAGGATTTACCCTGATGATCTTTCTAAGGAAGTATCAAGAGAGACAAAATAGGTTTTGTGGGCTGGTTTAATCCTCCTATGAAAATGGAAAAGTAAATGGCTTTACCAGACCTCCTTGGAAGATTCTGGGTCTTTCTCAATGAGCAAAATAATACAAAACAGTATGGTTAGTTATATCCCTATTGAAATTGCCCATGTGCTAACAAAATGCAGCTTATTAAACCTCATGTAGAACATCAGGTACCTCTAAGAACAGTTGCAAAGCCTGGCATTGTCCGGGGACAGGAATAGGAAGACTGGCTAAACCCTATAGAAGGGAGATATTCACTTAAGGGCCATTTGTATGACGAGGTTGGATTTTTAGTGCAGTGGGATTTTAAACACACACACACACACACAACAAAACAAAACAAAAAAAAACACCCCAAAACCTCTTTTAGCTTCTGGATGACCTTCTCCTCAAATCTTTTTGGGTCCTTTTCTGATTCCTAGTTTGAGGAGTTTATGCCAGGGGTTGGATAGTTCTCGGGGTGGGGGGGGGGACCTGTGCTTCTGTCTGCTGAGGGTCCTCTTCCTGGTGGGGCCCAGTGCTCTGTGGTTCTGCCACTCACGTGTCATCTTGGGTGGCTAGTGAGTCTCTCCCAGCTTCATTTTCCTCTGCTGTCAACTGGGTTTTAGATAAGCTACCTCCAAGGTTGAAATGAAGATCAAATGAGTTAATGTCACAGCCCTGGGTAAATAGTCCCTGCATTTCTCTCCACAGTGCCATCACTTAGGACTGAGCTCCCTGCACTCCCTATTCTGAGCTTTTCTCCTCCTGTCAGTTTATCCAGGTGATTTGAGGTTACAGTGACTATTGAGAGGGGACTTCAGGAGAAAACAAGCGGGAAAGAATAGCTATCCAAGGAGAAGGCATGGAAGTGGGCAAGCGTTTCTTGTTCTGCTGTGAGTGCGCCTCACGATAGATGTTGCCTGAGTACTTGTTATGGGCTAGGTTAATTTCAGAGCCTTTTTTTTTTTTTTTTTTTCGTTTTTAAGACAAGATTTCTGGCCTCTTTAGGTCACTATCTATTTAAGAAAAACTTCAGGAGGAAAGTTCAGGATTCTTCCTGAACACCTGCATGGGTTTTAGCCCAGGGGTGTTTGGGGAGGCAGCCTGTCTCAGGTTCTAGAGCATTCTATGAACCTTCACTGACTATATTCCCAAAGCCTTCTGCTTTGCTGACTGAATATCTGTGGGGTTTTTCCCCTCCTTCCCTGGCACATTGAAGATGGAAAGCAGAAATTTACTTTGCCATAGCTTTGGGGCATCCTTTCGTCTGGAGGTGCAGTGTCTCAGTGGTCAATGTGTAAGAGAGTCTGAGCTGATGCCCTCTGGGCCAGCTTTTTGCTGGGAACTGGAGATGCATGAACATCCTGGTCAGCAGGTGGACCACACAGGTGGGACCACTTGTGATCCCTGGGGCAGTTCATGGAAGCCAGCCTAGCTCCTGAGATTTGGAGCCTGATTCTTTTTCAGCTTGTGGCCTGTGTATAATATAGGCAGGGGCCTGTTGTGACAGCATGGGTCTGCGTCTCTGACCCTCCTTTGGACACCTGGGCTAGGTCTTGGGGTTTTATATTTTATAATCCCTTGACCAGTCACGTGCTTTGAGCCCTTTTTAGATTTTTTTGTAAATATTACTTACTCTTATAAGATTTTTTTTTTTTTTTTTAAAACAAAAGCCTGGAAATAGACTTTGAAACCCCTACCCCCTGCAAACTTAATGGTATTGTAGAAATTCTGACTTAGGAACAACTGACTTATATACTTCCAAAGTGGGCTGGGAATGTAGCTCAGTGGTAGAGTGCTTGCCTAGCTAGCCTCAGGGTGGGGTCCCCAGCACCACAGAAAAGAAAAAAGGAACAAAGTAACAAGGTGGAGTTGCACCTTCTTCAGTTCTTCAGCCTGGAGCCTTACAGTTATCAGAATTTAAAAGGGGAACTTATTTACTCTGGAGAACATAATGGATGCTTATAAGCAGGCATTTGGTAACGAAGAAATCTTTAAGGATCTATGTAAACAAGGGGCAGTTAGATTGAACTTAAGCCATTAAAATGTATGCACTAGTATCAACTATGCAGGGTTGACACTTTGTTACTAATGTACCTTTTGGAGCCCACAGTTACTGTGACCCTGTTGTATTAAATAGGGAAATTCTGGAAATATACAACTTGGTGCCAGCTCTGGTATTTTTTTTAACTTTTTTTTTTTTATTAGCTACACGTGACATTACAATGATCTTGGCAATTCATACATTTGAATCAATTGGGGTATAATTTCTCATTTTTCTGATTGTACAAATTGCAAAATCACACTGGTCATAGAGTCACCTATATACATACAGCAATCATGATGTCTATTCTATTCTGCTGCCCTTCCTATCCCCCCTTCCCCTCCCATCATTTGGCACTGGTATTTTTGATATTTTGTTTTGCTGGTAGCTAAGATGACCAGTCTTATTTGGAAGTGACTGGGCCTTTACCAGTGGACCATAACATTGACATGGGCCAAATGAGAAATTGTGCTTGGGGTTATTTTGCTGTTGATTATTAGAGTTCAGACTAAGAAATTCTCGGTTATTTTTATACAAATTATCCTGAAAAGGGAGTGGAATTAGTTTTTCTTTTGTTCCATTGTAGATGGTATTGATTTATTTTAATTCCATACAGATAAGGGACTTGTAATGCCTGTTGGTATTTTAGAATTCTTCCTTGTTAATAGGAAGAGAAAATGTCTAATGGGTTGCTGGAACTATCCAGCAATAGTTTGGATATATTCAAATTTCCATTACATGTCTCATTTTCTATTTCTTCCCTAGTATTTCCCTTAAATTCTGGCCCTAGACATGGGCAGAAGGTGGTCTTCAATTTCCTTGCTTGGAACTTTCTGTAAGAGTCATGCAGTAATCCTGTCTCCTGTGAATATAGAAAGCTCTTGGGGAAGGATTGTGGGCATATGGTCCCATCCAGTCACTGATGAAGTTGACTGGTGGGGTGCTCATCCAGGGAAAGGAATTGCACTGGGCTCACCAAATCAGTGGAGCTCAAACTGACAGTTTGATCATTGTGATTCACTTTGGAGGAACAATGTGGGATGAAGGATGTGTTTAGAACACTTGACATTCCTTGAAACAGAGATGTAGAATAAACCTCATGATTGCACAGTGCCTTGTAGTTTCCAGCTACTTTCATGTTGATCTTTTTTTTTTTTTTTTTAGTCTTTCTAAAATGCTTTCCAAAGAGATTAGCTGGGGGTGTAGCTCAGTGGTAGAGTACTTGGCTAACATGCACAAGGCCCTGGGTTTGATGCCAGTACTGAAAAACAATACAAAACAAAACAAAACAAAAAACTTTTCAAGGAGGCATCATTGGATCTTTTGTACAAATGAGGAGATGGAGTTTCAAATGCATCAGAATTCACCAAACCGATGGATTTGTGGTTTCTTGAAACATTTTCAATTCAAATATAAACCATTCAACTCCAGAGAGGCTTTCTTACTCTTAACATTGGGATTGGGAATCTTTGAGGCAAGTGACCAGAGCTCTAGGGCAGCTGCTTCAAGTCAGGGAGAGAGAGACTCGTGTTTCCATCCCATTGGTCATGGAGTAGAGGTGTATATGCTGCACCTTTTCTTAGTTGGCAACCTGAACAACTTTACATTTTAAAATCTAACCTGTGATCTAGGGTGTAGATAAAAGGGTATCCAATGTATGATTCTGTACATTTTCTGTGTGTCTAAAAATGTTGTATGTGTCTGAAAATTTTGTATATTTTCCTGGAAGATGAATATAAGAAAATGCAACCCCTTTGGGTTGACTTTTCTGTATAGCATCCTTTAGAATTAGGAGCCTGGATATGATACAATTTTATCAGAAATCTTAATCTTTTTGGTCAAGAGACAATTCTGCTAACCTTTGTTGTGCTGATTCTTGGAAAAAGAAATGTTAAAGGAGGTTCCAGGAATAACCTCTTTAGCGCCCCTCCAGGAAGAGTGACCTCTCTTGAAGCTTCCCTGCTCCTAAGCAGAGTGATTGTGATCATTTTTAAGCAGCCACTGATCACTTATGAGACAATCAATTTTTAGTTGTTTTAGGCAGAGTGCTTTTATTCCACGTTAAGTGCCTCTTCTGTTCAATAGTGATCTCCTGCTCTTGCAGGGTTGGGGCCATTGTTAATGGACATGGGCTGTGCTCATCTGTGGCCTCTCAGAGGACTGGAGTCTCTGTTGGAGTGGATGGATGGTGCATAACTGGGTCTTTTAAATCACACTGGTGTGTGCAGTCTGTTGTCTCTGGGCAGGGTGGAAGACACTGGTATTTCTTGTTACTGCTTATTGAGCACTCACTATGTCCTAAAAGTTTATCAAGTGTCTTGCATATATTCATATATTACCTTTTTTTTTTTTTTTTTTGCACTCACAACCCAAGCATGGTATTTGTTTTGCAAACAAGGAGACATGTTCAGAGATCCAGAGTGACATTAGCTCAAGGTCGTGTGGCTGAGCTTAATGTCTAAGTCACTGGGTTGCTTGGTCTTGGCTCTTATGGAAGTTCCCTATAGATCACAGCTTTCAGTTTTCCCTGCATGCTGCCTAACTTCATGAAGCAAATTAAGCACATCTGAAGGAGGAAACAGAATGTTAAAAAAGATACCAAGTTTCATGATATATATTGTGATTTTTTTAAAAAACATACTTACTTTCATTTACCCTAAATGCTGTATTTTCTCTACCTGGTATAGCAATTTAAGTTAACTACCAGTTAACTTATATGGTACAAAATTATATGAAGGGTATTTTAGGAAAGTGTAGCCTCAAAAAGATACTTTGCTTTCATAACCATAATTTGCTTAATAAAGTTGTCAGAATTATGGTTTTCTTGTCATCTTATTTTTATTTTTAGATCCCTGTGAGGAAGCTTTTTAGTGATTACTCATAATTGTGAAAATAATCAAATGATTAGAGTATTGTTAGCATATATTTATTGTATCTTCCTTTTTGTAAATGAAAACGAATTGATGTAAATGTTGGCAGAGATGGTTGCATTTCAAGTGGGTAAGGTTTGTGTGGTGTGTGGTCATTTGGGGATATTGTCTTGAGAAATGTTCTACAACGTTTGTCTTTATTCTGACTAATTTACACCTGCCCTCTTCCTTATTATTTGTTTGCACCAGAATTTTGAGTCCATATATCTGAGATGATAATTATATGGGTATATTGTGTGCATGCGTGTATGTGTACCTATGTGTATGCACACATGTGTATGCATGCACATGTGTGTATACCTGTGTGTGCATGTGTGTATGTGTACCTATGTGCATGTGCACAGGTGAATGTGTACCTGTGTGTGAATGTGCATATATGTACCTGTGTGTATGCACACATGTGTACCTATGTGTGTGAAAGTCCATGTGTATATGTATACCTATGTGTGTGCACATGTGTATGTGTACCTATTTACATGTGCATATGCGTATGTGTACCTATGTGTGTGCACACATGTGTGTGTACCTGTGTGTGTGTGCATGTGTGTATATGTGCCTGTGTGCATGTGTGTATGTGTACTTGTGTGTATGTGTGTATGCGTACCTATGTGTTTGAATGTGCATATGTGTACCTATGTGTGTGCATGTGCATGTGTATACATGTACCTATGTGTGTGTGCATGTGTGTATGTGTACCTATGTGTGTGCAATGCGTATGTGTACCTGTGTGTGTAATGCATATGTGTACCTATGTGTTTGTGCACACATGTACCTATGTGCATGTGTGCACACGTGTACCTAAGTGCGTACATGCACACATGTGTATGTGTACCTATGTGTGTGTGCATGTGCGTATGTGTACCTGTGTGCATGTGCATGTGTGTGTACCTATGTGTGTGTATGTGCGCGCGCTTGTGTATGTGTACCTATTAATATGCATTTTTTTATGTTGGCTGATGGAGCATGGTGTTGGACAATGGCAACTTCCCATTTCTGTCAGAAAGTACATAGCTCAGCTTTAATAAAGATGGATCTTCTATCAGGAATCCTTAAAAGCATTTCCTATTCTATTAAATAAATTAGTTCCAAAATGAGTTTTCCGTACTGTGTGTTTACATTAGATTTTCTTGTAAAGAGTAGTGTGAATGCCACCCCCATATTGGAAAACACACAACTAATTTAAACATAAAACAGAGAATGAATTCTGTCTTCAGATCATTTTGCATATTTATGATTGCACCTGTCTTATAAGCTCTGAAAAACACTTGGTCTTGTCCTAGCTTTGCTATGAATTCAGGGAAACAAGGTTTGGCCAGTTTAAGTATTCTAAATCTAAAACTACTCCGTATCTGTATAGTAAACCAATTTTAAGGAAAGACGCAATTTGACTTTTAGTGGATTATATTAATTTGATTATATGTGGCTGAATCATTACAATGCATTATGAGCTAATTTTATTTTTTAGCTTGTCTTCATAATATAGAGTTGTTCTAGAATATTCACTGTAGGTTCAGGTAAAAGTTAATGTTACCAGTAACCCAGACTGTTAGTTTCTATGAGATGATAATCAGAGTCAGACATTTAATTTCTTTTTTCTTTTTTTTTTTTTTTGAATTTTTAACATTTTATTTTTTAGTTCTCGGCGGACACAACATCTTGTTGGTATGTGGTGCTGAGGATCGAACCTGGGCCGCACGCATGCCAGGCGAGCGCGCTACCGCCTGAGCCACATTCCCAGCCCCTTAATTTCATTTACTACATTCTAAATTCTAAATTCCTTCTTACGTCACGTTTCTCCCGTTTTTCACCTATCCTCACTCTTCATTCTTTGTACTCTTTCTAACTCGTTTGTCCTTAGTATACTTTGTGTGTATGTTTGTGTGTGTATGTGTAAGGGGGAATCTGCTGTGAATCTTTGATACTCATGGAAAGGAGTTTTTGTTTTGAGTGAGATGACTATATATGATCCTAAGCATCATCTGCATTGTGGACTCTGAAAAGTTTAAGTCCTTGTCTTTACTTTGATCTTTGTCCTCTGAGTTACTACCTCAAGTCTACGTGTGCTTAAGCTCAGTGAGCCTGTTTGCAACATTGGATAGACATATGTGAATGATGCTATGATTTCAGGTGCTTTGTTGTTGGGTGTTTAATGGAGGTATTGATTATTTTATTTATAATCATTTGATGAGGTGAAAATTGTTATTGAATTTAAGAATTTAGAGTATTGAGTTATGTTCATTGGTGATGAGCAAGGTTTAATTTGTGAGGATTCTATAAGTGTGTCTGCTTTATATAGTTTCAGAAGTCGATTATGATTGTAATTGGTCAACTTTTTGTTAGTATTTTTATTGTTACTGAGATTACTCATGGTAATGAAATAATAAGTCGGAAGGCTAGGATGGTGAATAGAAGGAAGGATAGGAAATATAGTTTGATTAATCCTATTTATTTGGAGAGGTGACAGTTGAAGCTGTTATTTGAATCTGAGAAATAAATTTTGGGTTTTGTTTTGTTTTCTAATTTGATTAAGTATAATAGAGTTGGTGCTGATTTTTGACTTATAGCTAAGTTTAAGTATGGTGATAGGCAGTGGATGATAATTGGGAAGGATCCTAGCAGGTTTGAAAATTTAGAGGTATTAGAATAATGTGTGGCTTTGAGTTTTAAAGTTAGTAGATTGTATTCTAAAGTGATGGCAAAACCTATACACATATATGTATTCTATATGTATATAAATGTGTGTGTGTGTGTGTGTATGTGTGTGTGTGTGAATGGCACATTATCTCTCATGCTAGGGATATTGGTGGCTTCAGGCTCTCTTATTTCTATAAATAAGAAATCACATGTTACCTTACAGGTACTTTTCCCTGACATTTGAATGCTGATCATTTTGTTACTACCAATGACAGAGGTTCCTGGCCTTTGGGACTACCTCACACCAAAGTGGACATGAAATGTAAAATTGATTCTAATCAACTATGGCACATAGGACAGAGAACAGAGATGATTTAATCAGAATAGCAATTTAAAATTAGGATATGGTATCTGTTTGGATATTGCATGACCTTTTTGTTAAAGAACTGACTTTTGTCATACTTTGAAAACTACTTATACAGTTTTCTATTTTATACTTAGAATATCTGCAGTTTCCTTCAGGAGATAATTGCCAAAAAGTAATTGCTTTGGCAATAAAAATTCTCTCTGAAGATTTAGATTGGGTAGCTTTATTGTTATATTATTGCTCACTATTTTTAATACCAAATACAGCCAACTTAAGTGGCTGAATGTTGGTATCTGTTAGGGTGGAATTGTGCGTGTCTTCATGTGTGTGCACACTTAGTACACTTACATTCCATGACAGCTGCCGTGATTAGAGATTGCTTTTGCCGTATGAGAGCTTTTGCATTATCTCTCCTCTTTAAGCTTTTGTTTCCTTAGCAGTTTTTTTTTTTGAGTGAAGCTGAATTTTAGGCTCTATGGTGATAGTGACAGCCTGTTTTATAATCCAGAAGGAGCTAAGACAGCATGTGGGATGTTCAGTATCGATAGAAAAAACAATTGAGTAGAACCTGCCATGAGTCAGTGTGGAATTAGGTGCCAACTGAATGGTCTTGGCAAGGAGTGCTCTTGAGTTCAGAGGAAGGACCAGCTGGGTTCTGTTGGACTGGGTGGGGAGTGGGCTGGGAATGGGAGATTAGGGGATCTGAGGGACCAGGTGCTGGGGAGCCAGTTGTTGGGGGACTTGAGGTCTTTTCAGAGTGGCAAAGGCCAGCTTGTGCCAGAGATAATGGTGGCTGCAGGCTCCCTGCTTCCAGTGAGGTGTCCTGGGCTTCTCCAGGCCTCTCCAGCTTCCAGCTGAGGCATCCTGGAGGGGGGCCAAGAGTCCAGGGTGTTGAGACTATTGAGTGGTGGCATCTGGACTGGGTGCGTCCTTTCCTGTTTTTCACAGGACATGCAAATGATGGGCACTGCTTTTTAATTTTTTTTTGTTTGTTTTCATGTATGTCCTGTCCAAAAGAGTTGTTGTGTAAGAGTTGTTAGGTAATTTTCAACTTTAATTTGGAGTAGAAAATTCAACTCTCTTGAATATTGGGAGTGGAGTCTTAGGGGTAACTGTATTTAACCTTCCCACATTCTGAGCAAATTAATGGAAGCCCGGGGAAGTGCAGCAGCAGCACTGGGCTCCTTATGTGCTGGACTGGTCCAGCAGCTGTCCCAAGGCAGACACTGCTTCCTTACAAGACTACAAATACAGCAGGGATAAAAACTAAATTAAGTTTTTAAGTTTCACAAAAACTGAAATAGCTTCAATGTTATCAATATTTTGTCTATGTGTGCTGAATGCTGTATAAGGGTTACTCACCTATTGAGGTATGTTTTGTGAGTTGTGCGTTTTGTATGTACTGTGAACATGTGTGTTATAAGAGTGCATTGTTGTGATTTGTGTGTGTTGTATCCGGTGGGTTAGATGTGTTTTATCCGTGTGTTGTTTGGTGTATTATACAGGAGTTGTGTGTTTTATGTTGTCAGTCTGGGAGAGAGAAGGGAGGCATGCTTTCCAGATTCTCCCAAGCCAATGAGTCCTCCTGACCAGCTGGGATTCAGCAGATGTGTCTGGCCAGTGCCCCACCCCAGGAAGCTCTTCCAGTCCACAGATTGCTCTGGCCCTCACTTCCAAGTTCAGCATTGGTGGTGGCGGGAGTCTTGTCTCTCATGTTGTCCTCAGACACACCATAGAGCTTTGGTGTGCTTTCTCCTTGTCTGTTTTCAGGAACCTATCCTTTCCTTCTTCCTCTAGCAGCAAGCCCCACTTCGGATTCAGAAAGAAGCTTGATGTTCTTCCAGAAGGGATGCGCTGTGGAGAGGTCACCCTTTGATTGGCCTGGGAGCCACAGGAGTGGATTAAGTGAACAGAACAGTGTACTGAATTTTAGAGACAAGCTGAGCCTTACGTGGAGAAAACTGAGTCAGCCAGGGAGACCAGGATTCCTGCTTAAGGAATGGGCTTTTGGAGCACCCTCTCGGGGACAGGGATCCCCTGCCTGCCATTTCCAGTACTGCCCTTTGGACCTTCCCTCTTCTCCCCCGCCTAGTTGCTGAACCTATTGTGCTGGTAGGATGTGGAGCAATAGGTAATTTCTGTTACTTTTTGGAATGCCTGCATCTTTAATTATCTAGGCCTGAAACAAATACTTACTATGTCTTAAGATTAAAGAATATCTCATTTTGACTGTCTGCCTTTTGGTTAGAAAGCATTATATCTTGGGTTTTAAATTCTACCTTTCCAAAGTCAAAACAACAGCTCCCTTATGGTAGTGTTGGTGCTGATGTCCTATATTACTGGAAGATGCAGTCCTCCTTCTGCAGCCCAGGTCTGTTTCAGATAAGCAGGTGCTTGGCAAGGCACAGTGGGTGGTGTGTGAAGGCTAGGCTGTGGGGTAGGACCCAGCCTGGAGTGATCTGCAGGGGGTAATTCTGCCTTTGATGTTAGTGCCTTCCTACTGGAGGCCCCACCTACCCACCTGTCAGGACCACAGCTCTCCTTCCTCCCTCTGTACCTGGAGAGCCACTCCTCCCTCTCTTCCTCTGGTAGAGTCTGCCCATATTTCAAGGTCTTTCCCTGAGGTTTCTTAGTTCTCACCTTCCCAGAGGGTTCTTAGTTCCTGTTGCTGGGGGTTGCTTCCTTTCTAAATGTATGTATCTGCTGAAACTGGTTAAAATGGACCCCACTGGAAACCATCAGTCACCTGCTACACAACAAAAGACTTTTTTGTCAAATGTACAGCTTTGCTAATAATCAGCGTTCTTACTGAAACACTTGCATATCAGAACACCACATACGCATATGCTCATGTACTCCCCTTTTTGTAGAAAACCACATTGGAATATACATAAAGGAGAGTCTGTATGCTATCATTAGTGGTTATCTTTTGGAGATAATACTTGACACATTTCCATGTTTTATGTTTTTTTTTAAACAAAGAACTTTTGCATTCCAGTAATCAAAATTATGATTTATGGCCTTTGAAATAATAATGAAAATATTGGCAGTATAAACTAAAATAAACAATAGTTGGTGATTAAAATTGCTTTTTATTCAAACGAAGACCTTTCCTTGCCTTCTTCCATGACAGGGCCCATCTGTGCTCCTTCCCCTTGGGCTTTCCTCCTAGATGCTTTCCTGAGGCTCTGACTGCGAGGAGTGGGCTGCTACTTCCCATGGTTGACATGCCTGCTGGGGGTTGTCCTGGGGGTAGTTCCTGGGGAGCTAGGCAATGGGTGACTCCACACCTGAACAAAGCACCTTCCACCAGGCCCTGTACCTGGCTGTCCAGACCCCAGCTGGCTCTTCCTAGAACACATGCTCTGCAGTCCATGGTACATCCCGGCAGTGACCTGTGGTTAGAGTGAGCTTGTTCATTTGCTGCCCTTGCTGTTCTTGAATGCTCAGTATCTGTGGGCCATACCCTGCCTGCAGCCCTGACTTCATTATCTCTGTTTAAACACCAGTCCTTTTTTACTTGTGGTGTGAAAACCTGGCCACTTACTGCAATCACCCAAGGAACAAATGTACTGGTGCCGTCTCCCTAGCCTAAGCTCAGGCCTTCAGGGTCTCAGTCTCCCAGTGATTTCAAGGCAACTGGCCAGGCTTCGGGAGGCTTCTCGATTTGTGTTGAGTCGATCATGTTCCTATTAATGTATAAGCGTAGAACAGAGCAGGAGGCAGGAACACCATGGCGTTGTCTTGCTTCTGCTGCTCTCCAGCTCTGGGAACTTTTTTTGTTTCTTTTTTCTTTTTTTTTTTTTTTGAGACAGGGTTTCTAGGTGGCCCAGTGCCTCAGCCTCCCAAGTTCTGGGATGACAGGGGTATGCCACCACGCCCAGCTTTTTAGCTCTGTGAACTTGGACAAGCCTCTTTTTTTGTTTGTTTTTTTGTTTTGTTTTTGGTACCTAGGGACACTTAACCACTGAGCCACATCCCCCAGTCCCTTTTTATTTATATATATATATTTTTTATTTTGAGATAGGATCTTGCTCAGTTTGCTTAGATGTAGTAAGTATTTGGGGGGTTGGATATGAAGTCCTTTGCTGTCTTTTTAGCTTTCCCATCGGGTGATAAAGAAGTTAGTAGAGGGTCAGTTTGAAGACAAATGAAATTATGTATATTATGTGGACTTAGATTATTTGAAGTAAGTAGACCTCCTGGCATCCCAGCACCGTGGAGGAGATAGGATTCGCCTTGCTGCTCTCTTTCTCCATGACAGCCTGAGTTAGAGTGAAGAGGAGTCATGATCCCCCTTTCCAGCTGTTCTGCCACACTGCTTGGTAATTGCGGATACTCAAAAGGTAAAGCACCATATAAATGTTAAGGCAAAGACTTTGCTCATCTGTGGAGGGAGAGAAAATGCTTCTTTGAGTGATTTCCACCTGATTATTTACCTTGTATCAGCAGATTGTGTTCAGGGATGAATGAATTCAATGTAAGATTTATGGAGTGTTCCTAGCCTGAGATCCAATGGGAGATAAGCTCTTTGTTTTATTTTGTGTTCATGTATTTTATCTGCTTCACTTGATGGATAGGGTTTTGTTTTTGAAAACTACTAGAAAGGGAAAGTGATGTGAGGTTCTTACTCGGGGTTTCCCCAATTGAAGAACCTGGCACTGTGGTTTCTATGAATCAGCATTTCACACAAGAGAAATGAAGAAGGATGGTGTCCCAGTTGACTCTGTCCTGTCACATGGGGGAGACAACATAGATTCTGTAAGACTTCTTTAGAGAAAAAACTTGGATGCTCCCAACAGCCACGTTTGCTGTTTTTTTTTTTTTTTCCTGAAAATCTGCAACTCAGGAAACACTAAACATGCTTAGAGGTCAGTTAGTGTTTTGTGTGAGGTTTTCTGGAATTATTAAAAATATCACCTTCCATACCAAATGACATTATTACTGGGATCATAGAGTTAAAATTCTTAGATTACTCCATGCTCCACCTTTTCTCAGCTAAATAAGTGCCACCCAGAACAGTGTACAGTACTGCTAATCCTGAGTTTAGTTACTGAATGAAATTAATAATGAAGTGCAGGTCACAAATATGTAATGTAAAACACAAATTGCATTTGTATGTTTCAGGAGTCATCCAAAGTAAACAAAACAAACAAAAACAAAAACAAAATAACTCAAAGATTGATAGAACTTACTGGTGCAAAAACTAACAGGCATATTTTCTTTTGTATTCAGGAAGCCTAAATCTTCAAAGTTTGTATTTTGTTTTTCAAGATGAACCCCTACAGAATTTTTCTGTTCTTCATTAGCCCCAGGGTAAAGAGTACTGGTACTGGAGAGGTGATTGTGGGATTTGGTAGTCATAATTGAAGAGACGTTGTCTTGTTAGTTCTCTATACTTGTAAAGGTTTTTATGTACTTTTTTGAGTTTTATGACTTCAGGAATTGGTGAGAACTCTCTAATTTTCTTTTTGCTATCCATTATGCATTTTAATGTGTTAAATTAAGAGTTGTCATTCTTTCTGCCACAAGATTTTTAAAAAAAATTCCCTATATATTTTTATGTGCATTTAAAAATGTTTGACTGCATTAAAATTTTAAAACATCAAAAATATGTTAAAATGCAAATTTTCTTTTATTTCAAGAGTGACAGTATAAAAATCAGGCACATAAATTTAAAAAAATCATTTGTAATTTTACAATGCTAATATAGTACCAGTAGCAAGTTCAAGGGCAGCCTCAGCAACTTATCAAGACTCCGTCTCAAAATAAAAATAAAAAGGGCTGGTGCTATAGCTTAGTGTAGAGCACCCCTGGGTTCAATTCCCAGTGTCACAAAAGAAAAAAGAAATGGAGGTTTGAGGTTAAATGTCCTGCTTTGTTTTCACTGGTGACGGACATGGAGCCAGAGCCCATCCCAGGACTCCTGATTCCGGCATCGTGGACCTGATAATTTCTTTTTAAAAACTCCCAGAATTTCAGTGGCTCTGCCAAAACCTTTCCTTCTTTCCATTGCTTCTTTTCCTCACAGAACAAATTAACACCAGTAGGTCCACCTCTTGTATGTTGTACAGGATTATTATTGCAAGGCATCATACTTTACTAAAAGGCAGACATAGCTTTGTGCATTAAGATGAGTTTGTTGGGCTGGGGATGTGGCTCAAGCGGTAACGCGCTCGCCTGGCATGTGTGGGGCGCTGGGTTTGATCCTCAGCACCACATAAAAATAAAATAAAGATGCTGTGTCCACCGAAAAACTAAAAAATAAAAATATATATTAAAAAAAGATGAGTTTGTTGAAAGCACAAGGCTCAATCCTTTACATCTGGGTTTCTCGCCTTAGCACTCTTTACGTTGTGGACCTGAGCATCCTTTGCAGCTGGGGTTGTCCTGTCCAACCTGAGATGTCTAATATCACCTGCGTTCTACCCCTAGATGCCGTTAGCACTGCTGGCTCCCCATTGCACTGCCCCTGCTGGATACTGCTGCTGTAGATGGCATTAAGAGACATGCAGGCGTGCATTTCCTGAGTACTAGTTTTAACTTTTGAAAATCTGGTTGTGGTAATGGTGAGACATAGCTGAACACCCATCAGGAGTACTCGGCTACTGAGCCCTAGCCCTAGCCCTGTTTTGTATTTTATTTAGAGAAAGGGTCTTACTGAGTTGTTTAATACCTGGCTTTTTGCTGAGGCTTTTTTAAAAAAATTTATTCTAATTTGTTACAGATGACAGCAGAATGCATTTCAATTCATATTGTACACATATATAGCATGATTTTTCATATCTCTGGTTGTATACAATGTAGAGTCACACCATTCATGTAACTTAGAGTAATGATGTCCATGTCATTCTGCTGCCTTTCTTACTCCAGTTCCCCTTCTTTTCCCCTCCCTAACCTTTGCCCTGTCTAGAGTTCTTGTATTCCTTCCATGCTACCCCACCATCCCCATTATGAATCAGCATCCTTATATCAGAGAAAACATTCGGCATTTTGATTTTTGGGATTGGCTTACTTCATTTAGCATTATAATCTCCAACTCCATCCGTTTACCTGCAAATGCCATGATTTTATTCTCTTTTAATGCTGAGTAATTCCATTGTGTATATATACCACATTTTCTTTATCCATTCATCTACTGAAGGGCATCTAGGTTGGTTCCACAGATTAGCTATTGTGAATTGTCTGAGTCTGACTTTGAACTCATGATCCTCCTGTCTTAGCCTCCCTAGCCATTGGGATTACAGGCGTGCGCCACCGTGCCCAGCTGAACATGCATCTTCATCTTTGAGTAGACAGGCTTCCAAACTGTCACTTGGCCTGTACATTTGTATACAACTTCCCTGGCCTCCATTTGTATACAGCTTTGTTTTTCAGAAGCAACAGGCCTTTTTGATGCATGGATCCTGATGTATTTGTGTCTCTCAGCTGCATAAGTATTAAATGGTTCTACCCTCCGGTTCTTGGAGGGGGATAGAATGTTCTCCCTGCCCAGGATGCAGAATTGGATTTCTGCTAAGTCCCATGAGAAACAATGAAAGGACTCTAGAGAGGGAGATTCTGAGATCTCCCTTTATAAAGATGCTTCAGACCCACCCTAAGACCCTTTTAGTTAGGGAAGTGTTTTCTGCCTTAGGGACTCTGTCTCTGCTGTTGATCACTTGGAGGGTTAGAGAAAGGCAGACACTGTCCCTGCGTAATAGCCTTTAAATCCCTGAGTAAGTCCCCTTTGGTGTCTCCTTTCCCAAATGAATTCTGGTCTCCTGAAGCCTTTCTTTTTAGGTCTCCCTACTCATTGTAGTCAGTGTACTTGTTTTCTTGTACCATATCCAAGTTTTCTGGAGTTTACTCAGTCTAGCTTCAAAAACTGGACACAGAATCACAATAAAAACTCAGCTCATGCTGGATCAGGGTCTGCCCAGAGTTCTCTCCCCTCCAGAAGAGAGGAGAAAAGCTCATCAGAAGCATCATTGCTTACTCTTGTTCACTGTCTACCACATGAGGCTCTAGAATATTTAAAATTCTTTCCCAGAGAATAGAAACCCTTTTGACTGATGGATCAGAATCATTATGTTCCATTAATCTAAGAGGCCAGAGTTGGAATCTTAAAAATTATGCATATATACCCAATCTCTTGAGTGGTGAAATGTCTATCACTTAAGCTCTGATGTTGGGACTAAGACGTTTCTGAGTATGGTTCTGCAAACTGGTGGGCTGCAGCATCTTTCTTGCCTATACCACATCTATAACATATGTCTGTTACTACAGTTTAGATTTTTCTACGAGAAAATAAGCAATTGCTTGAGAAACAATCTGTTTAGTCTTAGGTGTAAATATTTTGTAATCATTTTGCCCACACCAAATTTGAAGGCAATTAAAAAAAACCCACAACAAAACCTTTTCCTATATCAAGTCTTTGAAAAGCATTATACTTAATTTTCAGAGACTCAGTTGCTCCCTTTTTGGAGTCATATTTTATTGGATTAAGTAATATATAACAAGCATAACTGCCACAAACATCTTGAGGAGTAAACACGACTATTTCATCATTAACATACAGCTCAGCTGGTGAGAGCAGCAGCTTGCAGGACCACCACTGTGAGAGTTCATCTGTGGTTTCCAGGGGCAGCTGAGCCAGGGATGACACCTCTGCTCCTCAGGCAGCTGCTGAGTGCAGTCTGGGTAAGGCAACTTGCAGCCCACCTGAGTATCTCTCACTTTGATGGCTCTGGGCTCATGTTTTGCAAAAGGTCATGTTTTCTGACAATGTCAAAAGTTTTATCAGGAGGAAAGTTGCTTTTTAAGAATGTGTATTCATTTACTTAAAGATTCAGAAAGTACATAGACATTCCATGCAGCACTTTTACAAGGAGCTGGGGGCCTAGGTATGAACGCAGCTGTGAGGCTTGTGATCTTTGGGAGATAAAGTGTGTATGTGAATATTGGAGGCCAGGAAGTTAGACGGGAGCCAGATGTGGAAATTCTTAACTGTCAGAATATTAGGGAGCCACTAAAGGCTTTTAGAGAGTATCATGAGACTGTCTTGGCTCCACTTCAGATGGATGGCTGCTCTGGAGAAGGAGAGGAAGGGAGGCAGTCTTAGAGTCTGTCACTAGCCTTGATGAAAGGAAGGAAGAGAAGGGAGCAGTTGCATTGAGGGACTTGGTGACCAGGTAGGGGGAGACAGGAAGAGAGAACTGAAGTTTTGGATCTATGTAGCTGAGTTGGTGGTCTTTGTTGGAAATCAGGAGAAGAGCAAGATGACAGACTTCATATTGGATGCAGCTTTGCGATTCTTGTGAGCAACGCTGTGAATTGTGAGTTTGGAAACATGCAGTGATGCCTGGAGGAAATTATAGCCTGGGTTATGTTGAGAGTCTTGTACATAGAAGTGCAGTTTAGCCAGGTGGGCGAGTTCTGCGGATAGAGAGGCCAAAGGAAAGTTCAGATATAAGAATTTAGGAAGAGCCAGATGAGAAAAGGTCCTGCCTGCAGCTCAGAGAACTGAAGGGTGCAATATGTAAAAGTCCAGTGAAGAGATGTGTTCCAGAAGAAAGTGTCCAGTGCTGCTAAGCACCAGGAGAGAGAGGCCTCAGAGTGACATTGGGTGTGAAGGCTGGAGGCCACCAGTCCCCGAGAAGAGCAGCTTCTTCTGAAGATGGTGGACAGTGCAGGGAGCTGGTGTCAGTGGAACTTTCCGAGTCTGTCACTTCACTCAGGGTGGGAGCATGGACTGAAGGCCACTTAGTGTAGTGAGTGGTTTTGCTGGAGGAAGGAACCCAGGCAGAGGGAGACTGGAAGGCATGAAAGGAGGGAATAACCAGTAGAGCCAGGTCCCTAAGAGTGGACATAATTTTTTCCTATCTTTATTCATGAATTGGTTGTTATTCTAAATTCACAAAGTAATCCACTTTGTGCAGCCCTAAGAAAAATCTGAAGAACCCTCAAATCTGGAGTATGTTTTGTGCTTTTCAGAACACTATGTACTTTGATTTTGGTTTGCTGTTGATGACTAATTTTTAGGGTGTCTTTGTTGAAGTCTGCACAAGAGCCTTAGCCAGCATTATGACCCCCACGGTGTCCCTTGGAAGTGAGTGCAGCCCTGTTGGTCAGCCCGTGGGGTCTCTAAGGAGGATGCTTCAGGAGAGCTCTCAGAGTTTGAGTTTGGAGTGTCAATTCCTAAGCTGATTCATTCTGCCTCATATATAAAGTGTGTGCTTGTGCATACCCTTGTACAGAAATGTGTGTGAATGGGTGTGTGCGTGATTTTTTGACTGAATATCTGAATAGTAAATCATAATTACAGTACTGAGCAAAAAAAAGTCTAATGGTGAACAGCAGATATCTTACTCTCATTGTGTTTGCATTTTCCAAGTTTGCTGCACATCATGATGCTTCTGCTTTGATAAGGAATATTGAAACTTCTGCTTTCAGTTCTCTCTCTCTGTGTGTGTGTGTGTGTGTATGTGTATGAGAGTGTGTGTGTGTGTGTGTGTGTGTGTGTGTGTATTTTTTTTCCCTCTCTCTATTGGTAATAGCAAATGTAAGTTGCCAGTCAGAACTTACAAAACCAGCCTCAGTCTCATGCACATGTGATTCAGATGAAAAACAGGAGAGTGGAGGAAGATAGGGAATCTGTTTCCAAAGGCATGAAGGTCTCTTAGATTTCTGTTAATGATAAATGAGCCCCTGAGAGTTTGAGCAAGGCCCCATGTGGGGAGGTAGCTGGGCATTGTAGAAATCAGGTCCTCTTGGGAGAGAAAACAATGGACCCTTTGCCAAATCATTTAACTGACTGTGATCATCATCTTTATTATTATGGAGGAGTTGGTGGTGAGAGCAGTTGAAGAAAGGAAAAAGCAAGCTTTTGAAAGAACTTTAGGTATATAACTTGTGTTCTTCTGATTCTGGGATTTTTGCCTGAAATGCTACTTTTATTTTTGGTTAGGTGTTTTTTAGCACTTGTGTTACAGCATTTGGCACACTATAATTTTGTGATATGTTAGCTGTGAAGATGTTTAAAATTAGATTCCTAGAAATCAGGCTGCAGGAGCCCTGGGCCACTCTGCGTGGCCGCCCAGCAGTGGCTGTGGTCTCCTCGCTGTTGGAAAGAAGGACACCCGAGTCATGCTACTCTAAGGATGTTATTTGTTTTCTTTTTAAGTCTAAAGAATATACAGTCCTTACAGCTCTCTTACAAACAAGTTTTGGTGTACTTGGAACACTTTCTCATTGTATCCTTGAAAAACAGATACACATTTAAAAGTTACCCTGCTTTCTCTTTTCTCTAGTCTACTAATCTTTGTTTTATTCACTGCAACTTCATGAGACAGAAACAAAGGAGTAGAATCTCCACTTTGTACACACAGACACAAAGGAGGCTGAGGGATGTGCTCCAGTTACTTCTCTGAGTTTCTATCATGAGAGGGAACCCAGGACTCTGGACCGTTTATTTTATACATTTCCAAAAAGAATCTTCCTCTTCCCCGTGGTTCACTCTGCGGGGGCCTCATCTCCTGAGGCTGTTTCCTTGCCTTCAGTTTTGACAACTATGATTTAGTTTCCAAGATGATGAAAGAGTAGTGAAAAGGACATGGAAAGAAAAAGCAGGAAGGGAAGGAATTATCTCATGATTTTAGTCAGAGGAAATCACTCAGACAGAAAAAAACGCTCGAAGTGGGTCAGATCCCAGGAAGTTGGATTGAATAAGTGGCACCATATTACACAGCCCCTTTTACAGTATTGTTGTTACCGTGGTAACTAAAAGAATGAGTATATTCATTTGAGGTCAAATGTATGCCTTTGCTGACTCTGACTATAATTAGTAGAATTTGTTCAATTCAAGTTTGAGAACACCATTAGAGAGGAGGCTTTTCAAACTTGCATGTCTTTATATGATGCACGTGTGTTTGAGTAGGAATGTGTGCATGTGTGAGAGACCTCATTATTTGAAAGAAAAATGTGCAATTAAGTAGGTTTATTAAGTTTCAAAGGAGCATTTGGTGGACATAATACTTTTTAAAGAATGGAATGATTGGCCTCCTCTGAGGGATATGTGTTTATGTGTGTATATATCTTGTGTTTGCATGTGTCTGTGGTTTGTGTATGTGTATGTGTGTGCATATATATATATATATATATATATATATATTGTGTACACGTGCATGTATCTATGTATATATGTGTCTGCATTATGTGAATGTATGTTATATGTTTGGTTAAATGTGACTTGTATATATGTGTTTTTTGTGTGAATATGTATATGTACAAATGTGTTATGTGCATGTGCTTACATGTGAATGTGTGTGCATGCACACACCTGTATATGTGTGCTCTGTGTGCATGCAGTGTTATGCATGTTTATGTATGATGTGTGTACGAATGTGGATATATGTGTGTACTTGTGCATTGCATGTGTTTGTGTATTTATGTGCATATGTGTGTATGTATGAATTTGTTTGTATACATGCATATTTATGTGCATGTGGGGGATATGCATATATATCTGCACATAGGTGTGTATATTTTAATGTATATGTTTGTATATTTATGTGCATGTGAATGTGTGTGAATGTGTACATGTATGTGTATGTATTAATGTATTGCATGTATGTATATGTATGTTTTTGTATGTGAGTGTGCCTATTTGATTGGTAAAGTCTTCCCTGGGAGGGGTATGTTAATATGCAGTCTGACCATGACTCTCCAGCTGACCTTTCAAAAATGAGTAAGAATTGTAAATGTTTTAGCCATTAGTTAAACATGCCTGAGGTTATGTAAATTATGTGTGTACATACAGAATGGAGAGTAAATGTATTTTATTTTTTTTCTTCAAATTAGTTATACATGACAGTGGAATGCATTTTGACACATACATAAATGGAGTATAACTTCTCATTCTTCTGGTTTTACATGGTTTAGTGTTACACAGTTGTGTAATCATATATGCACATAAGACAATAATGTTAAATGTATTTTAAATGCGTGCAAAGGTGTTATACATACGTAATAAAATAATGTTAATGCTCCCTTGTTTATGAGCATTGTGAATGATTTCTTAGACATATGATATAATACGCTGTACAGAATAACAGTGGGTCCACGGTAACGTTTACCAGGAGGTCTGGTTAATGATTAATATTTGTAACCACAAACCTGTGTTTTGATTCACATATGTAGAGAAGGGTGGCCAACACTATGCCCATTGAACAATGCCGGTGTCTTTGTTGTTTCCCACTTTCCTTTTGGTTTTATCCAGAGCTGGGATAGCCACTCTCAGATGCATTTTCTCTCTGTAAAGATCTGCAGCACTGAAAGTACTTGATGAACAGCCACCTTCCGTGTGAAAATCAATCCCCAGCATTGTTTTTTTAAAATAATAATTATTAGTAACCACCATGAGTTTTTTTTAACTTTTTCTTTTCAAAGCAAAGTCCCATGTTGTTTAAGATAAATCATCTCTTTCTGTTCGGGCTGGAATTGTGGTCTCCCCTCAGCTTGTGCCAGAGGGTATCAGTTCTGGAATTTACTCTGTCCTTACTGCCTGCCATCTCCTGACAACTGTGGGTCTCACTTTCAATCCTTAACTCAGGGGGTCCAGCGGGTGTGCATGACAGCGAGCCTGTACCCTTACTGGCTTCCTGGGATCTTACTTGGGGACCTCACTCTTCACTAGGAAACCAAATACTGCAAAAGACTTGTAAAAAAGTCTATAGGAGAAAAATATAGAATTATATAGAGCAAATTATATAAAGATAGGCCATGACATTGATTATAGTGAAAAGTGCATTCCTACAGAGCATAATAAAATATCGTATTTAAATACTGTACTCGATAGGAGCTTAGAAAAGAGACATCGTAAATGTACCACTGGCGATGTAGCAGTGTGCTCTGGTTGGCGCAGCCTGGGGCTGTGCGGCCTGGAGCAGGATGAAGAGTGCCCTGGTCTACAGTGTTCTGGGACAGCGTAGTGTGGAGTAGAGTGCATAGTGTGGGGTCACGTAGCCCAGCGTAACATGCATGGGTGGTGTTGGGCAGATGCTCTTTGACTTGCGATGGAGTCTCTTCCTGAAAACCTGTTGTGATGGGCTGTCTTCCAGCCCACCTGACCCATTGAATGGCACGGCTCAGCAGCACAGTGCTCCTGTGGAGTGGCAGTCATCTACTCTACTGATTCTGTGGCTGCTGGGACCTGTAGCTTGCTGCCACTTCCCAGCATCGCTAGCTCAGGGAAATACCAAAACCCAAAACTTTAAGTATGGTTTCTTCTTACTGAGTATTGCTTTCACACCACTGTACAGTCAAACATCACGAAGTTAGGGCGTCCTCAGGCAGGGTGTGTTGTGTGCTATAGGATAGTGCAGAATAGGTGAATAACATAGCAGTCTGAACGACACACAGGCTCTGGATATTTCTTTGGTTTGCTGTGAGAAATAGGTCAGAGAGAGAGTAGAAGGTGAGGTTATTTTTCTCTTATTTTAAGGCCATTTCTGTACTTCCAAAGGATCATTTGATGGTCCTTCTTCATTGGGTAGTATTCTATGTAGTAGTTGTTGTAGTCTATATAGAAATAAATAAGATATTTTATGTAAACAATTGCTTCATGTCTGGAATACGTCAGATTCTCAATGAATTACAGCTATACATCCCATCCTCACCCCTTCTCTGAGTACTGCTGGAAGATCAGGTCCTAACTGGACTTGGTTGGAGCCTTTTGAGGGGCAGAGTGAGTGGATGGGTCTGTATTAGGTGTTTGGAAAAGGCACCCCGGGGTTGCCCTTTGTCCAGATCCCAGTCCAAAGAGACCCCTTTGTAGGGCATCTGTTAATCCAGACACCATTAGCAAACAACAACGTTCTTTCCATTTTGGAGAGTTGGAGTGACTCTTCTCAGCTATGTCTGGCTTCCTTCTTTCCGAAGTCCTTTGTAAAGAAAGGGCTTCATGGCATAAGGATTAAAGTTAATGAACAATTTAGTGTCTGTTTTGAGCTGCCTGCCTTGCTGAGAACAGTTCATGAGTCCTGGTGGTCAGGAGACCACAGCATACTCTGCAGGTCCTGGTGGAAGGCTTTTTCTCGTCCGAAGAAATACATTGTCTTAACATTCCTGAAAACCCGGAAATTTTTATAGAGACTGAAGAATCTTATAATTTATAATTATTATTCTGGCAAGCTAAAAAATCAGACTTACAGTAGAGTTAAGCACCTAAAATATATGGACAACCCCATTCCTTCAAACCCAAAGAATTGGGGAATGCATGCGCTTCGTCTGTTAAATTCCTACTTGTCCCCAAAGGCCCACTTCCTTGTGCAGTTCTCTGATTGAGGCACTTCAGGTCACAGCATGCCCTTGGTACTTTTAATTATCATTATGCAATTTAGATCTTGATGCAAGACTTGGAAGCCCTGGAAGTCAGGGACTGTGGCTCTTCTGTTGTGTCTTACATGGTGCCCAAGGCAGTTCTAGGCACTTAGAACACACTTGCTGATTTTGGATGTCGTAAGATTTTGTGGTTGCCTTCCGTCTGTTCCAGTGCAGCTGTCCTTGCACACCGCCTTGTTGCTGGCTTTCAGGGGCCTGGGGTGAAGAAGGAATCAGGAGAGGGGTGTGGTTGAGGCTGTAGGAATCTGAGCAGCCTTCTTCAGTTGAGAGTTGGGCATTGAACCCTTGGTTTTTCCTCCTCCAGATAAAATAATTGTTTAATGTAGTTTGTTTCCTTTACCTTGACCGAGATGGCACTTGGGAATTTTAAGCCTTCCCTCACTTTTCTATTGGCTTGGGACTGTTAATTCACTGTTTAGTAGGGAGACCCAGGTGATGAAAGTTTCTTGAAGCAAGTTCCCTGGAAAACTGTGTACAGCCAAAATAGAATGTTTGAGAAAGTCTGTCTCCCCTGTAGTACCTCACTGTGCTGTGAAATGTAGGCTGTGTATGCAGGGACCAGGCATGGGGCTCCAGGGTCTGGTGTGTATGTGTCACAGCTTTGAGGTTTTATTAATAAAGCGTTACTGAGTACATTGAAGACCTTTTATTTATTTATTTGTTTTAATCATTAAGGCTTTTTAGGTTGTTAATTGCTCTTAGAATACTGGTAGTTCTTTCCTGAGTGTACCCAATCAGTGTATTTTTGGCAGGCTCCTGTTTATGGCTGATGGACACTAGCCCAGTCACATGGACTGTTACTATTGTGTTTCTCTCTACAAACAACCGCCAGAGAGCCTGATTCCCCCTGCCTCTGACAGTGTTTGTGCTTCTGAGTCCTCTGCCAGGGCGTTACCCTTTATGACGTCCGGTCTGTAGGAAAATGCACTCCAGTTCCAGCTCCTGGGAATGGGCTAGTGGGGCATGTGTGAGCTTGGGTTGCCTGGATGGCAGTGTTCAGAGCTGTGTCAGCGTCTAGGGAGGGACTCCCCTGAGCCTCTCAGATAGCGAGGGCCTTTCCCCCGTTTGTTAAATTAATGAGGCCCAGGTAAGTGGAGGCTCAGAGTTGCACTGTGCTCCTCAGAGTTGGGAAGGCAGTCTGGTGCCTGAGCTGCACAGCCACGTGGCACTCCTTGCTCACTTCCTGCATGGGCAACCCGGGCTTTCCTCTGTCATTGTTTATGTGTCCTGGCCTCCCACCCGGACCTGTCAATCAACAAATCTACTAAATTGCCAGCACAATCCTGGCCAAGCTGTCTGGGATAAAATTGGAGAAATTGCAATGGTATACCAAAGAATATATTAAAACATATTCATTCAGTTTGTCCGTGCAATGACATGGTTAGTGCACACTGCTTAGTAGCTAATGTGGTATTGGCATGTCAGATCTTAAGAACATTTTTTTTCCCCTTGGGAAAATTTGGGACTCTAGTCATCCAGATGTTGTCTTCTAACCATAAATGAGTGGTTTTGGAATACGAGGAAACATGGATTTTTGATGGTACATCCTGAGTCTGGAAATATTTAGTGATGAACGGAGATGCCAAAGCCCAATTCCCAACTCACCAATGGATGACTTCCCAAGAGAGTGGAATTAAAATAAAGTACTGTGGCAACAGTTTTTGTATATTCAACTCACCCGGAACAGAAGGAGAGAGTTAATCATCTGTATTAGGGGGGAAAAATTGCCTGGGTACAAAATATAAATGTTTGATTGACTGTGAATATAGCTGAAAAGCCCTTACTCTCCAACATTTTTATTGGTCCATAAATCAATCTCCAGTCATTTTACAAGCTAGGAGCCGAAGGCCACTTTGTCATGGAGGGAGAGGTCAACCTTTCCCTTTTGCTCCACTTTGCTTGCTGTCCAGAGATGCAGAGTGACAGGAAGGCAGTTCCAGTGAGCAAGGAAGGACATTTGCTAGAAAAAGTGACCGATAGCTATGGAAAGAATGTTTTGGCTCCTGTGAGTTTTTTTTTTTTTTTTTCCCCCTGTGACAATTCTGAATGTAGCACTGGGTAGGGGGTATCTCCTAGCTTTCACCCCATCCCAGCTTTCATGGACAGATGGTTCTCTGGGAGTGCACTGGCTTGGGGTCGACAGTCTCCAGGCTCTGATGGCCTTATACTAAGCATTACTGGTTAAGTGACATGGAGCCATCAATCTTCTGTTAAGGATTGGGTCACCTGGCAAATTGCGGCCAGCTCAGTGGTGACAGGAGCCACAGCACTGTGCATGGACCCCAGAAGAGCTGTTAAAGAAAGCGCTGGTTCCCTCTGGTCCAGCATGGGAAAGTGCCTGAGAATGTGAGGAAATGGGCAAAAGAGCATCTCCTGCCCTGTACCTGTACTTTTATTAAATAAATAAATAAGAGTGTGAGTGTAAAAAATGTCTTAGAAGCAGTTTTTTTTTTTTTTTTTTTTTTTTTTTTTAAAACAGGCTTAGACATGAGAAGTGAGATAAGGGTTGGGAATGGGTGGAAAGGGGACTCATGTGTCACCTTTATACTATTGTGTTTTGCAAAGCACATGATTGAACTTTTGCAAAGCACATGATTGAACTGTGGGTTTCCCTCGGCTGTGGTCACATGTAGGTCCAAACCTGTCTGACAATGGCAGTTTGTTTTCTGGTCACAAATAGGACAGGGTGGTGGGATAGATGGGGTGGCCCTATCCCTGCAGACCCAGGCTGGGTCAGCCGCTCTGTGTGCTCAGCGAGGGACTCTGAGGGCCACTCCAAGTCCACCTGAGGAAGCAGTGGAGGAGAGGGGAGGGCGAGGGGCCGACCTGCGGGTGGTGTTGGGCCTCTGCCTCAGAGGGTCTGGGAGCTGGTCAGGATCTTGTCAGGATGAAGACAAAAGTGCGTTTTGACGCACAGCTAGTGGCTGCCTTCTCCACAGGAGACGCGCAACGTGCCAACTCACAGAGGAGGATGCTGCTTAAGTGTTTGAGTGGTTGATTCTGTTGACCATGCCGCTACTCAAGGATGCGGGCCTCCCCTAGGTTGGAATTAGTGTCAATTGGGTATTTCGGTCGTGGGTTATTGCTTTTATGTAGTTTCTTTCAAGCTCCCCTTAACACACTCCCTTTCATTACATGGTTGCCGATGGTGACAGATTACCTGGAAGTGGGAACTGGCAGCTCACACGCACGTGCTGCCTGGACAGAGGGATTGTTTTTGTGTGCCAGAGACAGTATTTGGAAAACCCCCAGATTTAGGATAAGGAAGAATTTGGGGACATGAACTCACTTTGATATGCGTTCAAAGTTGCTCTCGGAGGCTTAAGGTTTTATAAAATATATACTTTTTGGTGAAGATATTTTTTAGGAATATATTTTATTGAAAGGCATTGAAATAAGAGTCAAAGAAAAACTGACCTTTTTTGCATAGTACCCTCTGTGTGGATACTTATCATAAAATTGTAATCATCACATGGATAATGTACTGTTTTTTGCTATTTTAAACTCACTGTGTTCTTTTTTTCAATCATTTGGTTATTCCATATTTTGTAGTGCATGCCTTGGATCTAGGTAGATGATGGAGGGCCTAGGTGGATGGTCCCTGGTGGTTAGGCATCCACCTTAATGGGTAGACAACAAGAACAGAACACCATGGGGAAGTGTAACAGTGGTTCCATGCTGGTGATGACAGGAATGTAGGTGTGTGTGGGGCTCTGTAGTCCAGGACCTGGGCAGTGGAGGTGGAGGGCCACCCGAGTTCCTACTGGACCTTACTGAGTATGGAGTATGGCAAGAACTGGCCAGGAGAGAGGGAACTGCAGAGATGTGGCTGGAGTGTGGGAAGGAGGTCTGAGGCCATGCAGAGCTGGAAGGGCAGGCAGGCACTAGGGCAGGAAGACTGGGCTTCCACTATGTTGGAGAAAGGGTCCAGGGTGGGGCTGGGATGAGAGGCGCAGAGAGTGTCTCTGGACTCTTGAGAAGAATCGTTGGGACTAGAAGCTATATGCCTTTAGATTTGCTCATGAGGATACCTGCAGCTTACCATGTGGCCCCAGAAATTTTAGGGGGGCATTTGTGTTATGTTGTATGTAGATCTTGCATGAGTGGGAGCAAAGACGTGGGGCTGAGTCCTGTTTGCAGGACAGTGGGTCCTGGGACATCTGGATTCCAAGTGTGAGCTGGCTGGGATTCTGGTTGCAAATTATAGAAGACAACTCATCCTAAATTATGCAGGGAAATTAGCAAAAGGATGTCGGGTTTGTCCTGGCACAAATGTGTCCAGGCTCTGGGGCTGGGAGACTTTGGGGCTGCCTATCCCACTACAGCCTGTGTGGGAGATCACTTCGGGGTCCAGCCCATCCGGCAGATGGAAGGTGCTACCTGGAAGTTCCACACTAATCAAAAGAGTCTGATGCACTCTGTTGGCTCTTAGCCCATGTTTTCAGGAAAGGACTGTAATGAGCCCACTGGGGCAGTTCCCTCTGGTGACCAGCTGTGACAGTGGAGGGTGAGGAGGCCCAAGGTAGAAGTGTCTGTTGGGACCCTAGCCTCTTGTAGGATGATAACAGTAGTGCCTACGACATACAGAGAAATTGCCAGCTATGGGCTTTGTTTCTCTAGGCTGGGACACGGGAGGTGTGGTTACTTTCCCTCCCAGCACTCTGTTGCCACATCTCCCAGATACAGAGGGGCAGACTCAAAACTGCTCCTCCTGCTAAGAGGATGCAAGCCTTGCTAGATAGCTTGAGTTGACATGAACTTTGGATCACAAACACTGCCTGGGTTTTCTTTTCTAGTTAGTGCTTGCACAGTGTGCTTCGAAGCAACAGAACACGTGTGTGGGTGAGGGGCAGTGGCCCATAGGGACCCGGGGCTTGTGTGGTGCAAGGAGGGCACTGCTCCTTTTTACCTCAGAATGTTTAGTGGTTTCGGTCTGAAAGAACCTTTCCTATATCTAAAACACATAGAGGATCATTTGGCAAGTGATTTGGGATTTTGGGTTAAATGAAAAATAAATTAGTTTTATTTGCTAGCACCCTGAACATGATATTTGAGTTAATTATTCATTGAGAATTTTACTAACACTGCGTTCCGACTTGTGATTCCTTTTTAATTTGTGGCATTTGGTATAACATGATAAATTCCAGATCTCAGAATTAGTGGATTAATGTGAGAAAAGGAAAAGTTGGTTCTCTGCTTTAATGGAATTCCATTATTTTTTATTTATTTGTTTTTGCCCTTTTCTAATAAGAATGACTATTTTATCATCAGAAATGAACTTATATGAAAATAATAAAATAATTAAGTTTTACAAGTGTGCATATTTAAATTAAAAGTTCCTAAGTTGCTATAACATGCTACATTTGCTGCTTTCCCTCTTTGTCCTTTCACTTTCCTTCTTTGTCCTGTAACTTTCACTCATTTTCATTTAGAAAAGAGGAAACATCATTTCTCAAAAGCATCAATGCAGTTGTTTTACACAGGGCATAATTTCAGTTATCAAAGGGCTCACCTGGGGCCGGGGCTGGGGCTGGGGCTCAGTGGTTGAGCGCTCGCCTAGCACGTGTGAGGCCCTGGGTTTGATCCTCAGCACCACATAAAAATAAATAAATAAAATAAAGGTATTGTGTCCAACTACAACTAAAAAATAAATATTAAAAAAGAAAAAAGGGCTCACTTGAGTGGGTCTGCCAGGGTAGGAAGGACAAAAACAAAAAAGACTTCAAATTTGTCCCCTTTGAATGTCCCATCTCCTTCACTTTGAGAATCAAAGATTTAATTACTTTAGTCTTGAATTTAAAATAACTTGACAGTCTAACCAAAACTACAATCCTATAAAATTCTGCTGGCATGTTTTGTTTTGTTTTTCGGTTGCTTGGCTTAATGTGATAAATTAATGCATCATTAGTTGTTATTTTACTAATGGCTATAAAATTAAAGTGTGTTGTAACCAAGTATTATACAATTAATCTTACAGCAAAGTGAAGATGAAATTGTGTACGATTCTTCTGTGATAGAACATCCACCCGTGCTCAGACAGATCTGTGATGTCTCTGTGGGGCAGGCCCTGTCCCCCTGAGGGTAGGGCTGGAGTGGCCTCCTACCCGCCTGTCACCGCTCTTTCCCCTGGGCTTCCCCAGGTGCAGCACATTTCTCAGGTTGTGGTAGACAGTGGCAGGGGTTCAGTAACAGAGTGGCAGAGAGGTGACGGGTGGAGCGGTGCACACTGATGCTGGACAGTCCTGGACAGAAGCAAAACCTGGAGCGAGGCAAGACAAAGACACCTGCTCTGTTAGAGCCGCAGGTGGGCGTGGGAAGCTGTGAGAAGCTAGGGCTGAGTGATCCTGAGGCCTTAGAAAACTCCAGCCGGGGCCGGTGGATGAGGGGAGGAGGTGTGCAGGCTTATTTCCCACACAGGCCAGGGTTGCTGAGTGTCCCTGCGCCTTGCTTGCACTGTGCCAGCCTGGTGTATTCTCAGAACGAAACAAGTGTTTATTAAACTTTCACATGTCACCTTTCCAGAAGAGTATTTGAGTCAGCATGTAATTTAAAAAACATTTATACTATATTTTATTTGTTTTGGGTGGGAAACCCCAGTTGATTTAAACAATAATATCAGACGGACGGGTGAGAGACAGAAGGCTTGTGTGCCATTATTGGACTGTGTTTCTTAAACTGTTAAGTTCATTCTGGTTTTTATATAAATGGCATGTTTGTTAAATATAGGGAAATAGAAGAAAAAACCACCCTCAACTCACCTGCATTCAGAGATAGATATTATCAATACACAACGGATTTTCTTCTCCTAGTTCTGCTGCTCATTTTTATTGTATGATTATGCTCATGTGATAGATATATAATTACAATAACTTTAAAAGCACTTTTATTATTAAAAATAAATGTGTTCCTTGAGGAAAATTTAGACTTTTTTTGTTTAAAAATAAGTCATAGTAGCTTTAATATTTTTATAATAATTTTGGTCTTTTTATATTTTTAAAGTATGACAATTTATAAATAGCAAATAACATAAATATTTATAAATAAATATTTTTTGGTCTTGGGAATGGAGCAGACAGCAGGGACCAGAGCTCTGGTCAAGGGAGGCCAAGTGCTGTCTCTGGTCGAGTCCATCTTACAGTATGATCTCCTAACCCGTGTCTGGGGTTTGCACTAGGGAAAGGAAGATTTAGAAATCACTTTATATAGTATGTGTTAGCTTTTTGTCACTATAATAAATACGTGAGATAACCAACCTAAAAAGCAAAAAGGTTTATTTTGGCTCACAGTTTTGGAGGTTTCAGTCCACCATTACTTGGGGCCTGTGGAAGGTGGCAGTGGGATCCATGGTAGAGCCAAGCTACTTCCCTTCAGCTTGGACTTTGAGAGGGAGAGCTGGAGTTGGGTTCCCCTATACCCTTCAAGGGCACGCCCCCAATGCCTTGAAGACCTCACTGGCCCCACTTCTTAAGGGTTCCACCACCTCCCAATGCGCTACCAGCTGGGATCAAGCAATTAACACATGGGGCTCGGGAGACACTTCAGAGCTACACTGTGGTAAACCCCTTCCCTAGGGCACTGTGCTCCCTGCAGCACCAGCTCTTACCTGTGGTTTCCATGTTGATCAGTTTGTCCTTTGGCAGATTTCTCAGGAAGGGGACTTCACTGAGTCTCAGGCACGAGGGACAGCTCAGCTAGGTCCATGCCAGCCTTTCCTTCAGACCACTGGGTGTCACATCGTCACCTGTAAATGGTGTTGTGGAGGAGACCTCTGGGCCATGCTGAGTTTTGTTTTTGTGGCAGGAAATGTGTATTTTCTTTAATGTTTCAGGCTTCTGCCCCACCCTCATTTTTATAATAAAAATAATGTTCAGCTTCATCTTGATGTGGTCCTTTTTAGAGTTTTGTCTAGAACAGGATGGCCCTGTAGGAGTGCTTATTTAGTTCTTATTTTTAGTTTCTCTTTCTCCACTTTAGTTTCACTATTTAAAAATAATTTTTGCTAGCCTTCCATTACAGTTTTCATTCTTGTTTTGTAGCCACCATGATTGCATGATCCTGTGGGTTTTCTGAGCGGGACCATATGTCTGAGGCTTTGAGAACTGTTTGTTTTCTTGCTTCTGTATGTATTGTTGAGAGGTGGGAGAGCTTATCCCAGGGTTGCACATGGTTGTTGCTTTAACTGGACTCTCCACCTTAAGCCTCTGAAGCAAGGAGAGCATTGGGCAGGCATCCTGCTGGTCTGTGATAGATTGTGTTGTTGGCAGAAGCCAGGAGCCGGCCCTCACTGGCCTTGCACAGGACACACATCCTTACCCACATGTAGAGTTAGTATTACGAATAGGGTCATTTCCTTACCTAAAATACTTCTTAAAAATCATGAAGCAGTTGATTGTACATGTGTGTGTGTGTGTGTGTGTGTGTGTGTGTGTGTTGGGTATTGAACCCATGGCCTCATGTGCGCTAGGCAAGTGTTCCTCATAGCCCTTTTTAATTTTTTATTTTGAGGTAGGGTCTAAGTTGCTCAGGGTAACCTTGAACTTGCGATCCTCCTGTTTCAGCCTCCTGAGTTGTTGGGATTACAGATGTGTTCCACCACGCCTGGCTGGTTTTAGACTTTCAACAAAATTTCACTCCTCTTAGAGACCAGGGGACAATTGACAATTAACTGCAGAGTTGATGCAGGTGTCCAATTTTGTTAGGAATTTCTTCCGGCAATTGCTTGGCTGCTCTGGAGGAACTCCTTTTATCTTGAAGGGTCCTGTCTTTGTTTCTGGAAACAGCAGGGTCATTGTTTTCCTAAGGGGGTCCTGGGCTTTTTGAAGACAGCTTTGGCATGTTTATGTGTAATCCCATCTTTTCTCTTTTTAAATAATGAAGAGCTTACAGAATCCTGATCTTTTAAATTGTTTTTTAAGACAGCCATAGCTTCCCATATCCATTTTTTGTATGGTGTGATTTTTTTTTTTTTTCTGCACTGAGTGAGCAGAATTGGAATCACAGGATTGAGATAGTGAAGAAAAGAGAGATGTATGGGTAGTTCCATCTTGTCTTATTGTCATTGTACTCTTTCCATAAATATATCCCTTCTACTTTTCTACCACTGTTCCCAATTCTGTAATTTTCTACCCTGAAGTGAAACATTCTCCTTCTTATATGTTAACCCAATTTAAAAGCATTCAGTAGGATTTAATTTTAAAAAATCCATCAAATTGAAATTGAACCCAAGGGAAAAACAGTAGGAAGTTTTGATATGAGTAACTTTACAAACCAGCCGAGATTACTTTCTTAGGTTTACTGAATGGATTGTCGTAGGGTGGCTGCAATTTCCTATGCATCATTGTCATCTAATGCATATGTTTTGAATAAAATGAGTTTAATGAAAGAGTAGGTGAAGGCCAAATCCCCTTCCAATGCTAATTTTCTATGATTGTGTTCTGTTAACGCGACAGTTCTCTGAAGTCAGGTTGAAGATTCTTTGAGTGCATGACATTACCTTGTGGTGCATAAAATAACACACGTGAAATGGTGCCAGGGCTTATGTCAGGAGCTGGAGTTTGATTAACATCTTTTAAAAAAACTTTCTTCCCCCGGGGAACCTGTGTTAATGGCCTTCCTTCCTTAAGCTTCTCATGAACACCAGCCCTGGTTTACAAAAGAGTAGAGGACCAAATGGTTCTCATGTCCAGGCAGCAAAAGAACAAGGGTGCCCTGTGTGGTGTGGGTGTGGTTGTGGACACGAGGCATGTGTCTGCAGGACTCTGACATTGGTGCAGACCCTTGAGCTTGACATGTCAGGCATAATGTTATTCTGAATAGAATTACAAAGGACAAGCTCTGAAGTCAGAATGATCTTTATGGACAGTTGTGTTGGCCAACATATCAGGACTTAAAATCTAGTCAGTTTCAGCTGCTTAGTTATTGTTCGTATTTCACAGAGGCATGGTGTTTGGACATTGGCTCTGTAGATGTGTTCTGTTCGGTGATGCCAGGACCAGCAGCAGCACCTTCTCTTGGGCACCTGCTAGGAATGCAAACCCTCCCTCTGCACCCCAGACCTATGGAGTCGGAGATTCTAGAGGAGAAGAGCTCCCACATCAGCATACCCTCCAGGTTATTCTGATTTTGCTCCTGAAAGCTGGTTATTCCAGAAAGCTGGTTGGCATGCCAATAACATGGTTGGTGTCTTTCCAGCACAGTAGGCTGCGTGCTGAAATGGCAGTGGTGGTCCAGACTCAGGAGCAACGGCAGGGTGCGTCTGGCACCCAGTCTTTGCAGTTGCAGGTCTGCATGAGCTTGGGGCTCTCCCTGATGGGGAGGTGTAGGAACAGGTGAATGACTTAGTGAAGGTTACAGAGCAGCTCTGCCAACACGAGGAACACAGAACCAACATTAGTGGCTTGTCCTGTGAATTATCCCCAGCGATGACTGGGAAGTTGCACGGCACCAGTACTGCAGGTGGGTGTATAGTCTTCCTTGTAACCTAGGACATGAGTTGTTACCTTGGGAGCCTCTAAGAGTAGGATAGATTTTAGGGCTATTAACAGTAATTTGTTAATGCTGTTAACAATGACCTTGGACCTATTTTCCCACTTTTTTGATAGGAAGAGAAGCAGAAAACCATATCTGTAGAGTCTCAATATGCCACATGGATGTAGCTCATAAATAAAGCCATAGAGGAGAAAAATGATCATGAAGTAGTACTCTGTATGAACTGGGACTTCTGCATTTGCACAAGTATGTCCTGGTGTATGCGTGTGTATAGCCCAGTTAGCACTTTGAGTCGGGGGCTAATCCCTGTTCTCATGGCCTCCCCTTCAGGGTTGGGGCTGTCTCTGTGGTGCCTGCAGCAGGGGCTGCCTTGCCCGGCCATCCTGGTTTTGCTTCCCTGTCTCTGCCCCCTCACCTTGTTCCAATTTGGAATGTGGTGTGTATTGCTGCTCCTGGTCCTCAGAGGCCGGAGGAAGGCTGCCTCTGCCTGTGATCTTAGTGCATTGAGGTGTGTGACACTAACAGCCAAGATTGGCTTCAGAAGCTTTTGGGGCAGAACTGTACCCTGGGGTGTCTCTTCCCCAATTCCATGTGCTTGCTCATGCCGTCCCTGGGCTTTCCAGGTATAGCGCTGCCTGAGGTCAGGCGGTGGGAATGTTGCTGAGCTTTGATTTTCTAGAACTTGGCTGTTGGCTTTATTGCATCTGTGTGGATGGATTTCTCCATCAAAGGGCACTCAGGTGCAGAAGGAAGCCTCTGAACCTAGAGCAGCAGGCCTTAGCGCGTGTCTCAGGGCTCACCAGCTCCTGGTGCTTCATGTCTGCTGGGTGCTCTGCCAGCTGTAGGAATGTTCACCTGCTGTGCCCCTGGAGGGGTGGGCATCCTTCCAGTGCTCCTTGCAGGGTCATGGAGTGGCCTGTGTATACTCACAGGCAGGGGTCACATGACAGAAAGAGCTGCAGGGCACTTAGGGAATGCCATCCAGTTAGCGAGAGTGATGGACATAAGCCAAGCCGAGGGCTTGTTTTCTAGACTGCTGAAAGTAGGCTAGAGCAACGTCCATGGGTATGCTGCCAGTTGCCTTCCTGATGCCCCAAACAGTCTGGTGTTGCCTCTTATTTGTGTCTGACCTTGGACAAGGGTCTATATTTATCAGGGCCTTGACTTAATCTGTAAAATAGGCACATTGGGTCAGCAGACTTAAAAGCCTGCTGTGGAGTGTTAAGTGCAGTGAAAACGTTCAGTTGTCAATACTGAAGTCAGACACACCAAGGTGGGCTCACCATGCTGCATCTGATGACATTGGATGGGAGCTTTGTACACCTTCCGGAAGGTGCATCCAAAATGACTTTATGGGGTGGTTCCTGTAGCAGCTGCTCATATGCTGCTCACAGGGAGCCAGACAGCACCCTACTGTGCTGACAGGTCCCACTGGTCACTTGTGTTCTGGTTCCACGGTGGACCCTTGACACACATGTAATCACCGTCTTTCCTTTAAAAGACAGCAGGGAGGTCAGGCCTGTTGCTGCTCACTTTCTTGTGGTGAACGGCAGCAGGCATGAAGACAGCAGCCGCTGGGCGCCGATGCGTCTTTCTGCACGTCAGCGGTTTTATGCGTTAGACTTTTCCAGCACTGCTTTGCATCAGGGTGAGCTTGAGGAATGAGCATTTCTAAATTTGGTAGCAAACATTTGAGACTCCTGTGACTTTAGCCACATTGGAGGAATTATTTATTTTTATAACATAAATGAGATAGGCAGATGTGAGTATTTTTAGTCGCATGGGACCTTTGTCACGGAAGCAGGTGGCGGCCAAGACACACATTAAACTGAACTCACGGAGCAGAGTTCAGAATAAGACACATGGACTTCATCCTTCAGCCTTCAGAGACCCCCTAAGAAGCCAGGAGGCACTGGAGGTCTTGTTTGTTTCCTCCTGGTGGCTCTGGCATCTGTATCAAGGTCATTTTGCAAAATAGCCCAGGGATAAGATCAGGTCCTGCAGAGCAGCACATGATATGTCGGCTCCCACCACTCCCCACCAGCCAAGTGCATCTGTGGTTTTAAATATGTGTACCCTGGAGTTCTCCAGCTTTCTGGTAGTCTGTATGGATAGAAAAAAAGTCTAGAACTGTCCAGATGCCTGTAACCCTGAAACAGGAATGTCCCTGTGTGAATTTTATTACCAAAACAGGATGTAAAGGGAGAGAGGAAGGAATTTCTTGATCCAAGGTGGCCCTTTTCTTGTAATTCACAGTCAAACTTTGTCAAGTTCTAGGTGATGTTGCCCAAGGTGATCTATTTATTTGTGTTAATGTCTTGCTTTGTGAATACAGTGCTTCAGGAATTTAAATATTTAGGTGAGATTGTCATGTGTGATTGAATTGGCAGCATAATTTTACTGTTTGTAAAGCCTTTGGTTCCCCATTAGAATTATTTACCTTTTCTTGAGTTAACTGAAGCAAACCCTGCTGTCAATATGAAGAATGCAGTGGTCTATTCGGGATGTCAAATTAAATAGTTTTCCTAAGTAGAGCATGCTCTTTTCATACATATAAAAAATTCATTTATTCATCAAACATGTATTGAAAGCTTTCCATCTTGGTTGCCTAGTCACTGCTCATATGTATTTTTAAAGAGTTACTTCCATCCCGTTCTGAAATAAGAATGCATTTAGAATTTGGCTTACAGATAATTAAGGGAGATGTTTTTTGTTTGTTTTTTTTTCCCCCCACAGCAGTTCTGTTTTTATTTTATTAGAAAAAATTTTCTGAGATTTGATTCTCTGCTTTTGTTTCACCTGATGCAGGGACCTGTCTTTCCTCATCTGGGGTGCATTTATTTTTATTTATTTATTTATTATTTTTTTAAAGAGAGACAGAGAGAATTTTTTAATATTTATTTTTTAGTTTTCAGCGGACACAACATCTTTGTTGGTATGTGGTGCTGAGGATCGAACCCGGGCCGCACACATGCCACGCATGCTACCGCTTGAGCCACATCCCCAGCCCAAGGGGGTGCATTTATATATACACAGGGAGATCCAGGAGAGGGAAGGTAATGTAAGTACACGTGAACAGTTGTTGGATCTAAATGGAGAAAATTTGGGTGTTCATTGTAGTGTTTTTTTTTAAAGTTTTTAGTATGATTGAACATTTTCATAATGAAAAATGAGGGAAAATAAAAGTACACCTGGAAATCAAACAGGAAGTTTGTATCCAACTGCTCCTCTCTGGATTCAGATGTGACGAGTTGAGGTGTGCATGGCCTTCTCTTGTCTCATCATAGTGATCTCGTCCACCTGCCTTTCCTCCTAATAAATTATTTTATATATAGTTAAGGGCATAGATTGCAACAAAACACCTGTTCAGCATGGATTGTCTTTAAAAAATAGGAAAATTGGTTGGAGAAATGATTATAAGATTTCCAGGGAAGTACTGCCTATGACCATTTACTTAGGTATCATTGTGGGAGGTTTGAGTTGGTCTTGATGATTTTCTGTCCAAGGCCCCAGTGAGGCCTCCTTTGAGCCTCTGGCTAAAGGCGATTTCTCCCTGTCCTCCTCCCCCATTCCTTGGTTCCTCTAGGTTCATCAGAACTGGGGTGGTCAGGACTCACTTGCCCACAGTGTGAATGGTAGTGCCCCACGCTGTTTCCTGTTCACAGTACTAGTGGGGATGGTGCCTTGTGGTGCCCAGCCAGCTGGACAGCTCCCCTGTGGCTCTGGCCTTCACTTCAGAGGCCTGGGGCAGTTTACCACCATGTCATGCTGGAGGCACCCAGACTTGTCAGAGGCTTGGGACAGTACTTGGTGACTTGGGGTGTATACTCCACCAACACTTCCCCCAGTACACGTTCATTACCTCTGGTGCTATCTGCTGAGTACAGCTTTCCTCCTTTTCCAGGTGGCTCATTAGGCTCCCAGGGAGCATCAGTAAGCACCAAGGGGCACCTCTGCACCCCGGGCTGCAGGTTCAACTGTCACCATTCAAGACACAGCAGGGGATAGGCAGAGGCAGTGGGAGTGAGTGGCAGCAGCTCATTCCCCTGGGTCCTTCCCAACTATACACCGACACCTGCATGTTCACTCTGGTATGTAGAAAAATGGGACTCCCTGCTAGCTGGAGATGACAAACCGTGTGTTTTGATCATTCCATGAATTTAGTGTTTATTAAGAAAGATGGTTTTAGTATGCATGACCTCTTGACATTAGGGCTTGTTCTGGGGCCACGTCCTAGTTTTATGGGCATGGTAGAAACCACTGGGTGATATTCAACTGACAGAGCATAAAAACAGGCAAGGAAGATCTTATTTTTAAAAATTTAAAATTTTATTTTGTGGTACTGGGGATTGAACCCAGAGACGCACACTGAGCCACATCCTCAGCCCTTTATATTTTTTGAGACAGGGTCTCACCAAGTTGCTGAGGTGGGCCTTAAAGTTGCAATCCTCCCACCTCAGTCTGCCGAGTGGCAGGGATTACAGGTGTACATTATGCCTGGGTTGAATGAGTTGAATATTATCTCTGTTGCCTGCTACAGCTTTAGTTCTTAATGAAAAGTGCCTCATGCTATTGGGGAAGAAATAAAGAATTTGTCTTTACTCTTGTCAAGCTGAGAACAGAGGTGGGGCAGATTTTAAATAGCTGAGCCCAAGCAAGACCCACGAGTCACAGCCTTAGGTTCCCAGAATCACTGGGGACCTGTGCGGGTCACTTCTAATGCTGGGTTCAGAATGGGCAGTTTGAAAGCTCCTCTTGGGGTTCTGATGTGCAGCAGGTGTGAGGAGCTCTTCTCCAGACAAGTGTTTAGGTAGAAGTCGAGAACGTTCCCTCCAAGGTCAGTGTTTTTCATCAGGTGACCAGTGTTCAGATGCAAAGTCAGCCTTGCTTAGCTTGTAAACTGCCCGGATTTTCACTTTTCAGTCATTTTGAGTAACAGCACTGGCGGGTAGTTGGGGGAATATGAGGCAGAGATCTGAGGCAGAGATCTCGTGCTGTGAAGGAATGGCTTCTGTCGCACTCCACAGGCTCCTGTCTTGGGAGCGGTTTGATTCCTTGAATAGAGAAGTGCACATCCTTTCCAAACCCCTGCATGGAAGATGAAGTTGCCAAGAAATTGCCAGGTGACCAGTTTCCCTCTCAGGCTTCTCAGGTGGCATGTGGGAAAATCTCTTCCTGGTTTCTGAGAAGAGGGTTCTGGAGAAGCCCATCCAAGAAGCAACCTGCCATGAGGTGTTGATCTTAGTCTGCAAGAAGGAGAGAAAACAGGGTTCCACTGAGGGATGAGGGGAATAAAGGACAGTGAAGTAGTCCATGCAGTTCAACTTTGAACAATATGGAGGACTGCAGAAGCTACGGAAATCCAAGGTGTTTTAGAATAAAATATTTTATTAAAGGTTTCCTGATAAAGAAAATCATTTACAAAACATCTCCACTGAAACAGTATTTCATGTCTGTCCTCATTAGTTGCTTCTGTACAGAGTAATTTCTAGCTCAGCGGCTGCAATGGGACCTTGTGGGTTTGAGCACTTCTGGGAAATGCTGCAGACAATCCCAGGCCTCGAAGCCTCTCTGCGTCTGAAGTCAGACCTGGGCCTGTGGCTGCCCAGGGCTGATCATCTGTGTGGCGCTGAGATGATTAGACAGCCTTTCATCTCCTTCTCCCTCTTTCCCTATCTCACTTCACCCTGTGCCACTGGAAATCATAGAAAAGGAAAGGCCAAGTGTTTTTATGATTCACACCTGACTTTTCTGAGAGAGGATTCTGTGTTGTTTGGAAGATCACATAATCTTTTATGAATCACTACCTATTAATTAAATGATCATGTTGTTTATATGCTCAGACTCCATTTGGTCCCCTAATACAGGTTCTTCAAAGACAATAAGTAACCTTTAGTCATACCTCACAGTTTCTAAAGTTTACAGAAGTTTATTGGTATATTGCTTACCAACATCAGTGGTTTATTTAATGAAAAATTACATTCTAAATAGAGTATTAAAGTGAAAATGGTGCTTTGATTTTATTCATGGATCTGTGTATAAATATTAAAATGCCTTCATTGAAGTTCATATTATTTATGTACTAGGAAAATGTCAAGGTTCTGGGCTCTACTGTATAGATACTACCCAGGAATGCATCCTTGAATACATCTATGAAAGCATTACTCTTTTCTTAAAATATAGATATTTTTAAAGGGTTGGCTGGGTTTAGCATTGAAGGAATGTTTGGTAAAGATTTGTGTCAATATAAATATAGTTTAAAGAAATCTTTAGAGTTTCCTCTGAGGGTTTGCCTGTTAAAGAATGCTCTTATAAAATGTGTTAAGCGCTTTGACGTCCAGAGGAACTCAATACTAACCTTCCTCTGTAGTTATTAGCTGTCACAGAGACACATTTTAGTAGTGTTGGTATTTGCAGTTGGATTTCAAATGTGATCATATGTCACCGTACAGTTGAGTCCCTGAAGATGATATAATCTTATGCAGATTTAATTACAATGGAGATTGCTACAAAATTGTAAATGCCCCAAAGGACTGATAAAAGTCTGGGAAAATAGGAGACTCCAGAATATACTTACTGTACTTTGATAGAAGTAATCTTACTTTCTCCTAAAAGATGGAAAAAGCAATAAATAGAGAGTACCAACCATATGATTCTTTAAAAATTATTTTAGTTTTTTTTCTTTTCTTCTTCTTCTTCTTCTTCTTCTTCTTTTTTTTTTTTTTTTTTTGTGATACTGGGGATTGAATCCAAGGCCTTGTCTGGCAAGCACTCTACCACTGAGCTGCCTCCCCAGCCCTAGTTATGTTAGTTAAGTATTTAAAATAATTTTTATTGTTCACATGAATTATTTGAATTAGTTTTAGTCATTACAATTAAATTAATAATATTTGGAGTAATTTAAATTATTTTTTTGGAATTATTTGAATCAATAGAGCTGAGTTAACATTATTATCTGAATCCCTCAAGGGTTGGGGAAGAACAGATATGGACAGGAGATAAGCCGGGTCCTCTGCTGCTTTTCCTTTTAGTCACTCCTGCCTCCTTCCCCAGGGTTTACCAGAACTTCCCTGTGAAGCCTGAGTTGGAGCTCTCCTGTGGTGGTGGGGAGCTGTTGGTGGCGTCCCCTGCAGCCCCATCTGCCCTGCAGCACACCCTGATGTTCCTGGGCCCTGTGACTGCCTGTGCAGGGACAGGTTTCTGGGTGTCTGAGAGCAGCTGGCCTGTGGACAAGGCCCAAGGGCCCTGGATTCCGTGGCCCCTGGTGTATTTTCTGGTTTGCTCCTCTAGCAAGATCCTGCGGACAAGACCCAGACGCACCCGCCCCCTCCCCAGTAGCTTCCACTTTTCCACTGTAATGCGGGCCCCTAGCCTGCAGTGTAGTGGGAATCAGTGCATTCCACACAAATAATATTATCTCTATTCTGTACACAAAGTATGTTTAGGCACCAATGCCTCGGTTTTGTGTGTATGCTTAAGTATGAAACTAACTGAAAATTTTACCTGTTTTTTTTTTTAAGGCAGAGTTAAATTATTATGAACTCCTTTGGCTGCCGTATATTTAATAAAATAGTCCCCATACCCTAGAGTAACAGGAGAGCTCAGAGATGGAGCACTGCCCTCCTGGTCTGAACCAAATCAAAAAGGTCTTATTAATTATTCATGATGACATTTTATATGTTATTTTACCTTTTATAATTACCAGAGTCTGTATAATTAACCTTTCATTTAGTTAAAATACTTAACATTAAGTAGGGATATAATTACAACATTAAGTAGGGATATATTTTAAAAAGTGTATGGAAGAATTTAAAAATCTTTCATTAGAAAGAAAACTTTTTTTTTAAAGCTCCATAGTGAATTTCTTTATTTGTCAACAAACATCTTCAATTATCTAAACAAAAAGAAAAAAACAAGCCTAAAAAGCAGAGCCATGGGCAATGTTCTGGAAGGGGACAGCCCTCCAGCTTCATGGACCTCCCGTTTTGTGTTTTGTGTCTTGGAGTAGCCATGGGCTCCTGCTGGAAGGCGCAGGGAGAAGGGAAGTGCCCCCTTGTTCTTCTGTGGCCAGGGAAGCAATTCATCTTCAGCCCCTGAGGGCCTTCCTCACTTGGAGGAGGACCTGCTCCAGGGAGAAGTCCCCAGACTGGGCCCCTGCCACTTCTCCTTGCTGTACAGGGCTCTTTTAGTGGGCTGCCAACTGGGACCCACTCAGTTTAAGTCTAGGGAGAAGGGGCCAGACTGGAGAACCACGTGAGGAGCTAAGGCATGGTTAGCTTGACAGAAAGCATCCTGCGCCTTGGCCTGGGGGCTTCTTTACACGGTCAGTCACCCACCCCATTCCCATGATCACCCAGCTTCAGGAACCGCTGGTCTATTCTCAGCAGCTGCTACAGTGACTCGCATTTGGATGACCTTCAAGCTGTGATCCAGGAATGAGGCCCATCTGAGGGCCGCGCACTGCCCGTGCCGTAGCTGCTTTCCCAGGAGTGAGAGGCCTGTTTCCACCTGGTGGATGTGAGCCTCATCCTTCAGGCACAGGTGAAGGCCCTGTGCTTCCCTCTGTGAGGTGCCCTAGTGCACACGTGGCCACGCAGAGCGGACACCCTGGATCTGGCCACAGGAGGCCTCAGGTTTCCATTTCCTCTCCAGCAGTGGGTGTGTGTATGTCCGAGTCCCTCAACTGCATCCTGTGTCCATTTTCATATCTGTAGAAAGGGTGTGTGATTGTATCTGAGGTTGGAGTGGTTGTGGAGACCACTGCAGAGCACTTAAAACGATACCCGCACACCCTTTGCACTTGGCAGGCGTGAGCAGTCACGAACACCTACTTTGACATGATAGAGGGGCAAGTATAATTGAACATTGGAAGGAGTGTCCCATGGAAATAGTGGCTTCTTGTATTTGTTCATTACTTCATTTGTTCATAGCTTGAGTATACTTTTAATTTTTTAAAAAATTTATTTTAGTTGTAGATGGATATAACTTTAATTATTTATTTATTTTTATGTGGTGCTGAGAATCAAAGCCAGTGCCTCACATGTGTTAGGCAAGAGCTCTGCCACTGAGCCACAACCCTAGCCCATACTTTAATTTTTAAAAACTATTTCTAAGTGATTTTTTTTTATTTTTGGAGGATTTTTTTTTTTTTTTGTGTGTGTGTATCATCATATGTAGTTCTTCTGTTTTACAGCATACAAATCTCTTTGGACCTACAATTTGGGAAATAAGATCTTGGAAGCCCTTTTTCAAGAGACTTTAATGGTCATCTTCACTATTTTATTCTATTACCTTCTAATGTAATATCCTTTTCTTTTTTTGCTCATTTGTATTACCTATTTGTAAGTAATTAAAGGTTCCAATACAATTGTAAAAGGTGGTTTCTGTATTTATTTGGGTATGTTAGGAGCTAGTAACCTCTGCAGCCTGATGGAGATGGCAGTGTGCACAGAGCCTTGGTGGCTGAATGTCTTTTGCGTGCTTGGTTGTCATTGTCTCTGTTCTTCTCTAAGCTCTCTTATCCTTGTTCACCGTGCACAGTCCCTTCCCAGCATTGGGAAGCTGTGCTGAGTGATATTTGACAATGTTAGGATGGCCTGCCCGATGCTGGCAACTGAGGCCTCAGGACAGTCTCCAGGTATCCTAGACCTCTTCCTCCTTGCCCTCAGGCTGAGGCAGAAAGCATGAGCCTGTTATCAGAGCCATGCTAACAAAGAAAGTCCTCTGAACAATGCTTGATTTAGGAGTCAGCTGCCACCAGCTGCCCATTTTTTAGGATGTATTTAAATTTTTACATGATTTTTTTTTTTCCTACACTGAAGCTAGTGTGTGACTAGCTCTTAGTCATTGTCATGGGACTCAATGTGGATTTGCCTAGAATTGGCAGAGGGAGGCCTGCTGCCTAGAGTCCTCACCCTGCAGTTCCCTGAGGCTGGTTGGTGGATGGATAACAAAGGGTTTGTGACCTGCCGGGTACACTTGAATTCAAGCTGTTTTGTAACTGTTAGCATAAATAGTGACCAAATAGAGAAATGAGGGTAATTGAAGTGGACATGTTTTTATTTTCATAATTGACATCAGGCACCTGAATCTAAAATACTGGTGACTAGCAGGCAAAAAATGCATCCCAAGGTGTCTTCCTTGGGCCTCTTTGAAAGAGGGAGTGATTTCTCGCTTCCTGTGTTGTGTGCCTTTAGAAACCACAGGTGGGGGGTGCTTCCTGGGCCTGTGACTGCCCAGGGAATTTTCAGGAAGCTGGCCTGTGCTTAGGGCTTTATTTGCTCTGGGGACCCAGTGTTCACCTGAGTTTCCTTGCTGTATTCTCATTGCAATGTGTGTGTGTCTCCATGTGGGCACATGGTGGGCACACAGTGGTGCTCTCAGTGGTGCCCACTTGGTGAGCGTTTGTGCTGTGCCCATCCTCCTCCACACATGGTTCAGCAAGCCCTGAGTGAGGAAGTTACTCAGCCACGCACTCATAGGCGTGGGGTGTTTACAGATGGCCTTTATCAAGGCAGAGGGGTTCCTCTCCTGCTTTGGTGACTGACCTTAGAGATATCCTGGTAAGAGGCTGGCGTGTCAGGCCCGCAGGGCCATGTTGGCAGGCCTGGCTTGGGTGCTTGCTGCCGTTGGTAGTGGAGTGCCTGGGTTTAGTTGGGGTTGAATCCAAGTCACTCAGGGTGCCGTCTCCCTTTGTATTCATAAACTATAAAAATTCAATTATATTAAAATTTAATACTCCGGTTCTGCGTGCTGTTGACTGTGGTACATGCTAAGTGGAAGAAAAGCTGAGTTTCCAAATGGAGCTGAGTAGCCCAATCAATACCTCTCAGTCCTTACACTGTGTTATGCTTTGGAATTTTCAAGACAGCTGTGCACATACATGATTTTATTTGCTCTTCACTGTCCTTGGGGATGGACAGGGCAGACACGGTGTCCATCTGACTACATGTGAAGGCATGGCTAAGGTTTTTGACTCAAAAGCTGTGCTTTCCCATTGTATAACACTGACTGTGGGATCAATGAAAAATAAGCATCGTCAAAAAATCAATATTGTCAAGAAGCTTTCAGAAAATATACGTTTCTAAAACCTTCCAAAAACAAGTTAAAAGCAAATAATTTCTCCAACATGCATCCACCCATCTAACCCTCTTTCCTGCCCCCAAATCTACCCCAAATCCATGCTTTCCACCAATACTCCTGTACTCTGAAATACTGCTTTATTACTTGCTGAGTTTTCAACAGTAATGATAAAAACTTCCATGTTAACAAATATTCATACAAAAAACCATTTTTAATGACCACATGGTGTGTAACAGATTTCTGAATCATAAAGTATCTGTTTTAGTCAAGGTGGAAGGAACTACAAAGGGTACCACCTGCAAGGGCAAAGTGGGCTGAGTTAAACCCTGGTATCCAGTCCTTGATGTCCTGCTGCCAAGGGGTGGACTACTGTAGATGGTGGGCTCTTGCCATGTGCCAGAACTGAGCAGCATTACTGTCACCTGGGAGCTTGTCAGAGATGCAGAGTGCTGGGCCCCACTCAGCCCTCTGAATTCCTCCAGGAGTGCTGCCAATGGCCTGTTTACCACACCTTCCGGGTCATTCTGGTGCAGACTGAAGTTTGAGAACCATTGTAGCATTAGACCAGGTTCAGACCTATCTGAGAATACAGTTTATTTACTTGGTGTAAAACACTGTAATTCACAAATAGGCATCTGATTGTATCTGCAAAGTATGGGGGTAGTATCTGCAAGGTGGCACCGGTTTAGAGACCTTGCTGTGCAGTTGAGGACACTGGGAAGATAATGCTTGAGGCCAGGAAGGTAAATGATCCTAAATGGTAACAATGCCCGATGTCCAACAAGTGGGCTCAGATCCCACCAGCCAGCAAACCAAGGTTGCATTAGTGCCTACCACATAGTAGACAGTGTGCTGGGGACCTGATGAAAGCAGCCCAAGGAATGGATATTAAGGGCTGCATGATGAAAGGTACCTCAACAACTTCTTTGGGATAAACGCTATGAGGTCAAGAAGTAATGGGAGAAAGGTGCTTCCTCATGAAGATGTCTCACCCTGCCCCTTAGCGCAGGCAGCAGATAAGACCCGGATTTCAAATGTGGGGTCAGTCCTTTGTTTTGCTTGATTAGTAAGGGACTTAAAGCTTTCTGATTTGAGTGCCTTACGAAGGGCACCCAATTCCAGTTTCCCATGGCGGCCCCTGCATGGCTGCTATAGCAGTTGGCCTCCGCTGCTTCCAGAGAGTGTCTGAGTTTTCCCCCTGGTTTAAGCCACCTAGCACCTTTTCCTGAGATTGGGCTCCATCCACAGCAGCTGTTGAGGGCTTCAGCAGTGGGGTCCTGAAGAGGAAGTAGACACGCTCCCACCTGTGGTCAGATTATCCCACCTGGTTTGGATTTTTTCTTTTTCAGCTTGGGTGATAGAGATGAAAAGAAACTTCATCTCTGAGGCCTTTCCCAATCAGGACCGCAGGACTTGTGATGATGCCCATCATTCCATTTGCTTGTTTATTTGAATGTTTGTGGACAGTTTGTGGACAGCCCCGGTCCTCAGTGACCTCACCTCTCAGCTCAGCAGCACTGGCCCCATGTGGAGGCTGGTCAGGTGCAAGAGCTGGGCCTGCCCTGCCTGCAGGAGAAGACAGCTCGAGGTTCTTTCTCCTCCAGGGCATGGTCAAGAGCACAGGTGCATGTGAGTGGCGGCAGTGGGGATCTGGGCAGTGGGGATCTGAACACAACTATTTTGTCTTCTTTCCTCTAGAGACTTTTTTCTTTTCTTTCAAAATATTATCTTCGAATTACACAAAATGGAAACTTGGGAAGTATTTTTTTAAATAATATTTTTGAGTTGTAGATGGACACAATTGTTGAGGGCCACAGCCAAGTTGGGATGACGCATGGCATTTTTGCCGAAATAGTGGTTGAGAGGTGACACCAGCGAGCCATTAAGTTGAGTTCCGGTTGAGTTCTCGCGGGATTTCTGAAGAGTTCACGTTGGTTGGGGAAGTGCCGGAGGAGGGATTTCCGGTTGGTGGTTCCTGGAGGAGCCGCGTGGCATCATTCGGGAGAGTTCCCGGGGAGCATGTGTGGAGTGTGCTGGTGGAGTTCAGAAATAAAGTTTGTTCCTCTTGAGTGGCTCGTGATTTGTGCCCAGCCAGACTGCGGCACACAATACCTTTATTTATTTTTTGTGGTGCTGAGGATGGAACCCCAGCCCCTCGGGAAGTATTTTTAATGATTATGGTTGAGATACATTTAAGGTGTGTTTGCCCTGGATGCTTATTTTGTAGGCTGTCACTTTCCTTCCTGGAGCTTTTGTTGCTTTGAGGCTGCTGTTGGTGGGGTCAACACAGGGTATGAAGTGCACACCTACCTGCAGACCTCCGGGGAAGCATGACCTGGGACTTCAGGCCATGTGATGCTGGCATCCTCTCTCCATGGTCTGCCAAATCTCTTCTCTCTCTGCCTTGGCCTTTCTGATCTGGAGACCCCACACCCCAACCCTCATGTTCCCAAGAGAACCATGAGATTGGATCTGGGAGTGAAATGTGGGGGGCTTCTTTCTCCTGACAGAAGATGCTTTTCACTCTCTGTGCAGCCATCCCCAACCACAACCAGCTCTGAGAGGTGTCTGATGTCCAGGCTCGTCTTTTGTGTCCTCTAATGTTAGTTACCACTCTTGTTTTGACTCTTCACCTATTTGGACTTCCTTCAGTGACTCCCTGGTGATAGTCAGGCACTGGCCCTGGGAGCCCTCCTCCATCCATTCAGCATTCCAACAGGTGGCTGTATTTAGGCTTTGAAATGTAGTTTGGAATAAAGAGACAATTATTTTGAATATTATAATCATTGGGCTGGACTTAACTATATTAAGTACTTTTAGAAAATTACATCTGGAATTGAAAGGAGAACATGTAAGCTTCTTAAGGTCTAAGTCGCTGTCCCTGCCTCTCACTATACCCAGTGTCTAATGCTTCCATTTCTTGATAAATGCTTATATAAATGAACTAAACCGAGCTTAGCATTCCACCCTGAGTTCTGAGCTACTCACTGGGCCACTGGCATTTAGAGCATGAGCTTTATCTTTTTTTTTTTTTTAATATTTATTTTTCAGTTCTCGGCAGACACAACATCTTTGTTTGTATGTGGTGCTGAGGATCGAACCGGGCTGCATGCATGCCAGGCGAGCGTGCTACCACTTGAGCCACATCCCCAGCCCATGCATGAGCTTTATCTTAATTTGGTGAAGTCCAGGTCAGCATTGAGTGCTGAGTTCAGTGCACCTCATACACAGGGTTGCTCTTGGGCCAGTGATGGTGTCATCATTGGCTGATGGAGAGGGCACTCTCTTCCTTTTGGGTGAAGGAGGAGCAGGGAGGAAGAGCAGAGATGTTCAGGAATCTACATGCTTGGTCTGAGCAGAGTCAGGAGCAGAGTCAGCAGCAGCTGCTTCACCCGCCCCACTGCAGGTGTGTGGAAATCTGAATATGGGATCTTCAGTGTAGTGAGGAAGGTTGGAGGACATGCAGTGCTGAAATATCTGGACAGAAAGAAAACTGAACTATACAGAAGAAGGTAGATCCTTTTCAAAGCAGCCAGACTATGTTGTTTGGGCATAAAAAAACCCACCACCACAACAAAACTTTTTGTTTGTTCTTAGACCTGTTAAATAAAATCTGTGGGCAACTGTGTTGGACTGGGCATGGGCACTGAGTGCAACAGACTTACCAAATATAGGGTTCAGTCCAGTAACTGAGCTTTGGCTGGCTGCAGGAGACTCTGTAACCAATTATCTAGTTAAGTTGTAACTAGTTGATGGGTTGATTGACTAAGCTGTAGCCAATTCACTTGTCTCAGTTCTTGAGACAGATCAATGCTATCAGATCTGGCTCTTGGTTGGAGTTTTCAGCACCAGTCTGCTTCTCACAGGCAGTATTTTTGTTTTGCTCTGCGTTCAGTTTGCTTTTCTCTGCTCCAGGAAATCTTACTGGTTTTAATTGATCTAAGGAATTCCCCCAACCTTTTTTTTTTTTTTTTTGAGGTAGGGTCTTGCTATGAGGAATTTTCCTTTTACAAGATCTGAGCAGAATCTTAAGTCATGCGTATCAAATCATAACTAAGGATATCCTTTGGGGAATATGTCAGCCTAGTGTTGTTTACCTGGCTCAGCACCCTGGTGTGAGCCTCCCTGCATTGTCTATACCTTGTCATACCTATGCAAAATGTGTCCTTACCTACTCCAAGAGAGAACTGATCATTGAGGCCAAGGTATGTCAGTAAGCCTAAGGAACCTGCCAGGGTCTCACAGGGGTCTTCTGCTCACCCAAGGGGTCAGAACTGAAGCAGATCCATGACCTTATTTGCTTATCCTATTCATCCTCTTCCAGTTTGTGACTGTCTGGCAGCTACCCCAACAAACGGCATGTGTGGGTGAGAGTGTGTATATGTTATTTCATAAACAGCTCATCAGTGACTTGTTGTGTCAGAGAGCCCTGCTCCAGGGTTGAAATCCATCCGTGACCCCAGTGACTGTTAGGCCTGTGCATCTCCCCACGTGAACATGGGTATCTTGAATTTTAAGATTCTTCATCTCCCGGTACTTGGGCCTCCCCAGGACCAAACATCAGAACCAGCTAGCTGAAAAAACTAATTTTATAAGTTTGCAGCTGTAGGTTGAAGTATCGGTATAGTTTCAAGAGCCAAAAAGACTCCCATAAAACAGAGAGGAGGAAAAAGCCATGAAAATTTAATAGAACACAATAAAATGTTTGAGGTTGTAACAGTCCATACTAGATAATACATTCGGTCCAGGAAGATCAACTGTAGAATCCTCATGTGTGGCCCTGAAAATGAACCCTGGTATGTAATCTTGACCAAAATATTTTTAGGGGAGTTCCACCCAGGTTGTGCAAGCAAATGTCTTTAATTGGGCGTCATGAAGGTGATTTATTTAAAGCAGCAGTATTCAGGCTGGCGGAGTGGGGTCCACAATGCCAACCAAAGTGCAGTCATCATTTCAGTGATGACATTGCTCTTGGTGTAGCTCATCCATCATTTCTGTCTGAAAGACAGGAGTCCCGTTATTGAGCAGATGATTGCTGACATCCAAAGTGCGGCTGTAGCCCTGCGTCATCTGCTGCAGAGCCTGGGGCAGGCGGGCAGGCGGACCTCGGGCCCACCTGGAGCAGCTGGGCGGGGTTGAGCAAGCCTACCACGCTCTGTGGTAGCTGTTGATTAGGCCAAATCTCAGAGCACGTGGACCCACACACGGTGTATGCTTGCCACTTGTTAAACAACCCGAAGGCAGGTGTGTTCCTTGTTATAAACAACCCATAGGCAGGTGTGTTCCTTGTTAGAGTCATTAGGTGGGCAGGGATGGAGCTGGACCACTACAGTTGTTTTGCATCCCCTTGCACAGGTGAAATCCAGTGAAAGTAAAAGCCATGGGGACCTCATGCCAAGGGATTGAGAGGGGAAATAAAGGTTCATTCTGGGACAGAGCTCGGCCTTTTGGCTTTTGCATATCTCTTGGCCTAAGTGTTGTGGAAGAGGCATAGCTGAAGAGCATCAGGTAGAGTGAGCCATGCCAACGACGGAGGCTGTAAGTGTGCTTTCCAGTGAAGGTGATCTGCTGGTGTTGGTTTTGAGGGCGGGGGTACTGTGGAGTGAAGGAGATGGGGGCCTGGTACCTGGGCAAGGCCGCGAGAGGAGTCCTCTTTGGAGACTCTGGAGGGAACCAGTCCTCCTCTGGAGAGATCTCTTCAGCCTTCTGACCTCCAGAAGGGTCAGTTTGAGTTTGTGTTAAGTCTCTAAGTTTGTAACTTCCTGCAGGAACAACAGTAAAACTAACACGTCAAGGCGACTGTTTAAGTAAAATTTGCCTAGCGATTCACACGGAGGTTATGTAAACGGCACAGCGAGACTTTGTGATTACGTAGCTTTATGTAAGCAAAGGGAGTTCACCATGTTTTTTCTTATATAACTGAAGGTGTGGATTATTCCAGAAGGTTTTGTCTGCCACATAGCCAAGGAAGCTGAGTTCTGGTCTAAGTGCCTCTCATGAAAGAAAAGCCACAGTGCCACCGTGGTTGAGGTTGAAGTGACCTTATTGAACTCCAAATCAGAAGAAAAACTGAAAGTACTTCTGGTGTCTGTTTTGTGTACATATTCCAGATTTTTAACTTCTGGAAAAAGTGAAAAGCCAAGTCAGACCTTCAGGAAGAGAAAGGTGGTCCTGGGAGCAGTACGTGGCTGGAGGCTCTGGGTTCTGCGAAGTGCTTTAGGGCCATTTCTTTTAATGGGTTTGTATGTAGAATTCTCGGAACCTGCTGGGTGTTGTGATCACACTGCTGATAACTATCTGAGAGGTTTGTTCCAAAAATAATTCATTATTCCATAGTTTTAGTCTGTACCTGAGTGATAGCCTTAGTTCTATGAAAACAAGCACGCCCGCAATGATGGTTTAAAGGTGATTTGTAGTCATGGCTATAAATATAACTTATGGCTTTGGAGTCAAGTGTATTGTGCTGAAAACCATTGTCACCTGTGTCATGGAGGCTGGGTGGGTATTTTTAACGTTGAGCAGGAGCCTGCATGCTTGGCCAGAGTGTCAGTGCTCTGTGAAATATGAGCAGCAGCTGCGCATTTGAGAAATGTGGGTAGGTCAGCTAATTCAGCCAGGGCTGGGGCGTGATGGGGTGAGGGATCTGGGAGGAGGCCACAGCAGTAGTACGTCCTTCAGATTTTGTTGGGCAAGTGTTCATCTGCCGTTACAAGCTTCAGGGTCTGCCAGGACTGTTTTCCTCTGATTCTAGTGTGGGGAACTCCTGCTTCTTCGGGGAAAGACTTGGGTTCTATATTTGAATACTGAACATATACATTAGAAAATATCTACTTAAAAATGCATGAAACTTTACTGTCTGGCAAGTTTACAACTTAATTATCATCGAACCATTGAGGGCATTTGTTTCACTTGTGATTTTTTTTTTTTTAAACTCGAGTTTCATTTCGTATATAATTTTTTTTTTTTTTTTAAAGTTGGAATCTTAGACTCAGAATCCAGCACAATGTCCATCTAGGCTGGTAAGGATGGTTCCTTTTTCTCCTGGAACTTACACACAAAGATCTAATAAGTTATTGTGGGAGGCCATCCTTGCACATGATTGAGTTACCTCCCCGACTGGGTGAGAGGCATTCAGACACTTTGTTTTAAGAGCTTTCCCCACCCTTCTTGGGTCCGAGGGCTTGTCAGTGTGGAGGCGTGCCTGACCACAGCCCTTGAAGATCCAATTGTCTCACCTGACCTTGGGACATTGCCCCCCTTATTCTTCATTGGATGGGATTTTCCCCAGAATTCTTTGTTCCCCAATAAAAGTCCACTCCCTGGCGTGTTCTTTCTCGCTGGCCTCTTCAGTAAACCTTGCTACTTTAATGGGTAGCTAGAGGCTGGGGATTCAAGAAGCCATCCTGGAGCTGGTTTAAAGGTAATTAGAGTCTGTCTTTAACTAAAAATCCCTTACGATTTCCATCGAATCCGATCTTCATATCGTCTGTGCTGGCCGCGGACTAAAAGTTATAATGTTCTTAAATAGCTTCTTCAAATGTGGTAATAGTGTGCTAACAATGAGCAGGTGAGCTCAGTTTGGAGGGCAGGTGGTGAGGCAGGCTTCCCTGAAAGGGTGGTTTTGAGCTACTTTTTTGGAGGATAGAGATGAAGGTGCTTCAGTGGAGAAAAGGGGTGTTTAAACCCCAAAGCCAAGGATGAGGAGGCTCGGATCACTTAGCAGAAGGCCATTGCACTGGAAAGTTGGGAGTGGGATGGAGGAGAGATGTGAAGGAGGAATTCGAGTGTCAGCATTCAGGTATACTAACTTGATGGCAAGGGGGGTGGTCACTGAAGGACTTCATAAGTGACCTAGAAGTGCCCTTAGTTTCTCAGCATGTGCATAGTATGGGTTACGCATCCTCTCACTTAATCTCTACAATAACCCCATGAGCCAAGAGACTTCCTTGCCAGCTCTACAATTGAGACACCTGAGAGCACACATCACTTCCTTAAGGTGGAGCAGCTGGGGGTCCAGAGCCCACACTCCTCAGCCTGGCTGTTCATAGTTGGCTGGGGTGCAGGCGCACGCTGAGGGTGGGAGGCATGGCCTTCCAGCTGGGGGGATTCTTGGGCAGGTCAGATGACTGAAACGGTAATCGTGAGGATGTGTGGAATAAAATGAGGCGAAATAGTGGCAGCTGCATAGGAGGAGGGGGAAAGAAAAAGCCAGAAGTCTAAGGTGCAAAGACCTTAGATGAGAAGAAAGGGCCATGGGAGGAGCAGAAATGGATAGGCTACGTGGTTGCCTGGACATGTTGAGTTTGAGGGGCCAAAGCTTATCTAAGCAAGGACAGCTGTTGGTAGAAGACGGCAGTGTTGCTGGGGCGGGAGAATGGGGTTAGAGGAAACCCATTGCGATGGGGCTCAGGTAAGTAACATCCAGAGGACGTGCTTGGGTATGGTAAGAACCTAGGAGGAAACGCTGTGGAGAGAACCATTCAAGGATGGGACCAGTGAATGCAGAATAAGCAGTCAAACAGGGAGAAGGGCTGAGGATGTGCGTTGAATTAAGCCATCAAGGAACCTGCTGGAAGCTGGGTGTGGTTGCACTTGTCCATAATCCCAGAGACTCAGAAGGCTGAGGTGTGGGAGAAGGTTCGAGGTCAAGGAAGATCTGCCTTCAAATAAAAACAAAGGGCTGGAGATGTAGTTCAGTGATAGAGTGCCCCATTGCCTTAAGAGGGACACCTTGAAATGTGTATTTGAGTGAACGCAACTGGATACTAGTGGTCAGGTATGGTAAAACTTGGTAAAACTAGCTGTTATTGAGTTATCAATTCTAATTTCAGATAAACTAAACCTGTTATAATTTTCATTTCTTGGTCAACTTCATTGAGGTAAAGCCTGACCTTGTGTAGCCAATGGAGCCCTCGTGATGAGCACAAGCTGGTATCTTGGTGGTTGTAAGGTGTTCGCTAGGTTTCTCTGGGGACAATAAGTACTAAGATTTTCTTAGTGACTCATAAGTACATACACTTAACTGTCTTGAAATGGATGGATTCCAATGAATTAAGATTGTTTTCATTGCTGTCCCACCTTCCCCCATACGTGTAAATGATGTGGGTTTGCTAAGATGGGGATTTACTTCAAAAGAAACTGTGGGTGAGTACAGCTTGAAAAATTTTTAATTTTCCTGGAGAGGAATGTTGTTGAGAATCACTGTTTGGTAATAGGTCAGGTTTCTTGGAATTCTGAGCTTTTAAAATCTTTCTAAGCTTGGAAGATTTTTGACTTTTTAAATACTTATTTCCGCAGGATTACTGGTTATCCTGTAGCTCTTGGATGCTGTTTTCTGGTCCTCTCCTTCACATTCCCATACCTGCCCCCCATCCCACTTTGTTTCACTTTAGGTGGTTATTGATCTCTCTCCCACTTAACTGGCCTGTAGTGGTGAATGTATTGAAGGCATTCTTTATTGCTATGATTTTTATTTTGCATTTTACATTTGACTGTTTCCTTCTGAAATTCCTTACTTTGTGCACGTTAGCTACCTTTTCCATTAAAGCCTTTAACCTGTGGATCATGACTTTAACTTCCCCACCTGGTAATTCTTGCGCCTGAGCCATCTGACTGGTTCTGTTGGCTTGTCTAGTTATGGTGGGTTTTTAATTATTTTGAGTGAAGACCTGATGAGTGTAGGATCGTGAAGCTCAAATAGAGGACCTGTGGAAATAGCCCCACTCCATTAATGCAGAGATGGAGTCCACCTGGTCAGGAAGTGAGTTGGGTTTGGATTTTGGTGTCATGGTGACCTCCAGCATCCCTGGCTTCAAATCCCTCTGCCTTGTGCCTAGGCTGGCTTTCTAAGGCTGTACTGAATTCCTGATTGACTCTGACCCTTCCGCTTCCTCAGAGGAGTCTCTCCAACCCCCTGCCCCCCAGCTGTTGCTTGTTCCTTGGTGCTTGCTGGTGGTCAGAGAGGGTGTCCCCGAGTTTAGGACAAAGTGATGTCTTTATTCCCGTGGCTGCCATTCTTCATCTCATAGCAGGTTCTTTAGCAGGTTTCTTTTCTTGCCCCAGGGCTTGTAGGTAGCTATTCAGTTGGGGAGGGGTCCTACCTGTCCTCCTCATGCTTTCCTGTTTTTACCCACCCTCCGTCTTGAGCTCTGGTACTGGTTGGTACAGTCTGGGGAGGGCAGTGAGCTGCTCTGGGCCTGTGCATAGATCCTTTCTGGGTTCAGAGTTGCCCATCCTTCAGCAATTGGCTAAGCACTTCCAGGTGGAGTTGCAGTCCCTCTTCTGGGATGAAGGTGTTCCGCTTGGCCCTGCAATAGGTGAGCCATAAACACTGCTTCTCTTAGGAATCGGGGTCAGGTGGGGCTTTGCTGGTATCTGATCTCTTTCTACCTCTCCACCCCACCACGTGGTCTAACACCTGAATCCTGTCCTTCCAGACTGAAAAGGAGAAAACCTATTGGGCCCGAGGCTTTGACTGCCTTTGTATGACAGCTGTGGTTCTCGAGCCTTCACACCCATTAGAATCATGTTAAAGTTCAGATTCCTAGGCAGTCCCCATTAGAATCTCTGCCTGAGCCTGAGTGTTTTGAAAAGGTTAAATGAGGATGCTGGCTTGTTCCTGCAGTGAACCGTCACTTCTAAGGAAGTTCTCAGATGCTGAGTGCCTACTGTGTGGTAGATGGTGCTTTGTTTTAGAGACAGGGCCTTGCCATGGTGCTAGGTGGCCTCCAACCCTTGGGCTCAGGTGCTCCTCCTCCAGTGTTAGCGTCAGTATATACCATGGCATCAGTCCTAGCAGTGACCTGAAGTGCCTGTGATCCTGGGGAATGTGAGTGGGGAATGGTTCTTTGTCTTAGCCTGAGTTTCCAGGGTCAGATTCTAGTTGCTATGCTGCCTTTTGTTCAGTGGGATTGGCAAGGAGCATTTTGAAGAGTTGTACAATTGGGAAAAGTAGAAACCCTTACATACTTAAATGTAGCTGTATGAGGATTTTTGTAAGACCATAGAATTAAATTCATACTAGAAACAGATCTTTTGAGGGAAGCAAATTAATTTGCACTTGACTGAAGATACTGTTGCTTGAATAATTGTCTACAAAACCGGCCCCATGAACATATCTACAAATCAGTTTTCATCTTAGTCAACAGGAGCTATTATTGCAGTCTAAATTAACTTTGTTTTCTATCATTGTGGTCCAGATAATGCAAAAGAGTAAAGAGAATCTCTGTAGTTGAATGGAGTGAACTGGGAGTTTGGGAAGGTGCAAGCCTGAGCTGTTCCACTGAGGTGGGCGACTGTTCCAGTTCTCAAGAATTGTCAGGAGAAAGCTGAAAGAAAACGATGCTACAGATGAAAGAGTTCAACCTAGTTGCTTTCCCTCCACCCTGAACCTTTATTGTCATAAAACATGACTAGGCTGAATCAATGCCACCTACTTGCTGACAAAAATAATTAGTTTGGAAAGGGCTAGTGACATTTGATGCCTAAGCAGCATTTTATTTCTCAGGAGTCCTTTTGGGTGACTTGGCATGAGTCACAATTTCTGTTTGGAGGGGAGTGTAATCTGATGCAGAAGATGTAGATTTTAAACACTGAAGCCAAGGAACTTGTTGCAAATGGCTCTCTTCCAAATGGGTTTGTGTGCTGTGCATGGATGAAGCAGGGATGTATCATCCTTAGAATCTGGTGACACTGTATTGGATGAGTCAAAAGCTCCGATGAAGTGAGCAAAACTGTCTCCTAGTATCCTAATAAATTAACCTCTTATAAGTATAAGCTTGATAGGATAAATCTAGGGAATTGAAACTTGGTGATAAAACATCTTTAGCTCTTCTGTAATTGTAGAGATAGGACTATAAATGGTTCCTCAGTGGTGAAAGTTTGATGGTTTTCACTGATAAATTTAATTCATAGTAACTAACCTGGTTTTCATTATGACTCCTAAAATATCTGCAAGTTCTCAGGCCTTGCAAAAGTAGCTGCAATGGTAGTTGGTGGTTAAATAGAAGACATGAACCATTTGATGACTGCTGTTTAGCAGCTGGGTAAATGATTTCTCCTGAAAGCAAAACCCAGATGGAGTTCACAGCCTTCTATTTTTGTCCCCTGAATATTTACAGAAAGTGACATGAAGGAGCCTGTCTAGGGGCCGCTCAGATCCTACGCTGTTTCACAATAAAATTTCCATTTATATTTCATTTAGAAGCAGAGGATGTGTCATAGGAATTGTCTCCTTAATCATTTCCTCTTCTGCGTCTGGGGACAGGTAATTCTTTACATATATTGCAGAGGATGAGCAGTTGGTTGTGTGGGCACCAGGCACTTGGTACAGATGATTCAGTAAGGTAGTCTCTTATGGATACCTGTCCGTGTGGGCATTAGCAATATTCCTTTGTGCAGAGGAAATGAGATGATCACGAGGTCACACTGGAAGCTAGGGGTCAGAGCCAAGTGAGGTCTGTCAGAGGCTGTGTTCTCATTGCACCGTTCTCAGCCTGACAAAGTGTTGGGTTACTTTGACCATGAGGAGGTCCTGGGCATCTTTCTTTCCACACTTATAACCTACGGTCTGTGAAGACTGTGAGCCAGTAGTCTTGGGCTAATATTTAATTATAATAAAACTACATATTCAATGCATTGGAAAAGGTCTGTCTTTAGTCCTTCAGAGTAGTCACATCTCAAGTGCTCTGTAGCCGCAGGTGGCTGTTGGCTTCTGTGTGGGAAAGAGCAGGCCAGGGCTTGCCATCATGGCAGGAAGCTCTGCTGGACAGCTCCACTGGAGGAGATGCCTTGGCAGAAGAGCTGGGGGTAGTCCTTGAAGTCTCTGACCAAGGACACTTCTATTTGGTGAAGGTCTATGTGGAGCTGGCCCCTGTCTTGTGGCTCTGCCTGCAACTAGGTCACATGATGGTCAAGGTGGATTCCTGTGGTTATGGGGCCAGTCTTGGAGTTTGGAGGTCATGTGCCCAGGCTATGTGGAGATGGGGGCAGCTTTTGTTCCCCTCAGCCAAGTAGGAGTCTGCAGGGAAAGCACAAGCTCTGTCACATGTGTTGCTAGGGACAACTCCAGGGCTCCCTGTTGGGTTGTGAACTGTGAACATAATGTGACTTGGCTCTGACTCCTAGCCAGGAGTGGAACCTGAATCGCTGTCCATGTGTGTAGAGAAAGAATGTGCTGCTAACTGGAATTCAGTTGTGTATCCATTTTGAAAAGGGATTCTATGAATGCTGGTTGAATTGTCTTTCATGGTTTTTGGTGACAAAGTGCTATAGGTGACTCAATGACCTGGAATGCAGTCGCTGGTTTTTAGATGATGCAGGTTTCTGGACCATCTGTGGATTGGGAGACCCTGTCTTGAGCTGGAGGGAGGCAGGGCTAGCCTGGGTAGCATTTTGGTTCAGGAGGGGGAAAGGAGGTTGGATGCCATGCCTCTGGTAATGTGCAGTTGGCTCCCAGGCCCATGTTGAGCTCGGCACCATCTCCCCTTCTCACCTAGACTGGGACCTGAGGGAAAGGCTGTCAGAGTCCCTCTTCCCCGATCTTGGGAGAGCTTATTGATCCCCATTTCCTTGGTTCATTTTTTTATTAGGAATCTGTCATCATAATTAAGTAGCAAATTGTGCATTTGCTGTAATTACCAATTATCACGAACTAGCCACGGTGATAATTATTGGGAGGCAAGGAATTGAGATCCAGGGCAGGAAGTAGTGCAGTTGTTCGCCTGGTCAGGCTTTGCCAAGAATGAAACTAGCGGAACCAATCTCGGGTGCCTTGAATTTCCTCCGCCTCGGATTCCTCGGCGGGCTGGTGTCCTTTCCTCGGCTGCCGCAGTGCTTCCTGGACCTGGCAGCACTTTCCAAGCATTCCCGTCTCGCCTCACATGCCAGGATGTGCTTATTATTTATAGAAAATAACACCACATTATCTATCTGAACTGACATTTCATACTTGTGGAAACTGAATCCGAGGAAGGTACGCCCTCTGGTTGTTTTCCGGGGTGAGTGGCAAATGCTTCCGCAGGAATGGCGCAGCTGCTGAAGAAGCCTGGGGGTCCAGGCGCCTGCCTTTAGCCCTGCATCTGGCAGGAGAAGGTGGGAGTCCAGCACTGCCTGATCTGGGCACCGGTGCGGAGGAGGAGGGGGTTATTGGCTCCCACCAGGTGGAGCTCTCAACTGACCTTCCCACGTGAGGTGAGAGCATATCCCGCCTTTCCTCTCCTTGGAGTTGGGGGCAGGAGGGAACCCTCAGGAGCTGGTGTCTGAGATGAGTCCCCTCATAGTTAAGGAAACTCGAGTTGCTGGTTGTCCATCCGTTCCTTCATTGAGATGCGCCTTCTTCAGAGACTGGGTATTCTGGGGCCGAGTCTCTTCCTGGTTCATCCTAAGCAGAACTTTGAGGCTCAAACAGTATAAGGTCCATTGTCTCTCAGTTGGCCCCTGAGACTGCATAAGACCCAGAGCTAGTCAGCTTAATGTTCTTGAGTGGCCTGGGACAACAGATTTTTAGGACCTATCCCCAAAAGTTGATTCTTCAGATCTTGGAGGCTAGAATGTATTTAGTGAGTTCCTGGCAGACTGATGAACATTTAAGTAATTCTGTCCAGACCGTCCTATTACTGACTTGAGAGAGCAGGTAAATGTCAGTTCTTCTTAAAGTTGTTAGGGAACAAATTTTCTTGGATGCTTCACATTTCCTTGTTAAATTTGTTCATAGTGGTTTCATCTGTAAGACAAGCTGAGGCTACTTGGATGAGACAGCACACAGTTCTGCTTGTAATTAAGCTGCAGGCCATGCATCTGTCAGCCATCTCAGATGTGTGGAATGTTTAACACCAGGCGAGTATGTGGCCATAACCCACTGCCACTGAGAAAGGGCCAGCTAGTAGTCTAAAAATTGTTAGGGCCAATCTAGCAAGTAAACAAATAACCTCGGTTATTAATCTTGAGTCTCATGTGACACCTGACACCACCTGACTTTGAAAAAGAACACTTGGTTCTGTGGAGCATCAGTATTTGTTTCTTGCAGTTTTGACTGTTCAATGCCATAAGCAGCAGGTGTGTGGAAATCGGGATCTTGTGAACCCTCTCCCTGAGGTGTTTAAGGTCTTCATACTTGAAGCTTTTAAACTTATATAATAACAGCCCTTCCCCCATTCTTGGAGAATGATATTTTCATATCCTCTGGAAAAGATGTAGTAAAACTTAATATTTATCAGATTTAACAAAAAACGCTTTCCAGCGGTGGGGATGTAGCTTAGTGGTAGACCGCATGCTTGGCATACCTGAGGCCTTGGGCTTAGTCCCCACCCAGCGCCACGCACATGCACAGAATGCTTTTCCATGTTATGTTTGAATGGATATTTGGCATTTTGTGGGAAATTCATAGGTGAATTGGCTCGTTAAGTGTAGAGGATCCTCTTAAAAACAAAGTCCAGTTTAAAACTTGAAGACTCACTTGAACAAAGGATTTGGATGCCAGCTTAATGCCCAGAAAAAGTTATAGGTATGTGGGCCACTTCTCCTGTTAGATCTAGAGGTGCTTGACTTTTGACCTGTGGATATTGGAACAGACAGCTAATATTTGTTGTATGTCCACGGGCCACTCTTTAGAAGCTGGCAATGGCCATGTATAACAAATGGGAATTCCTGACCCTGTAGCATATTTTTGAGAAAGTAGTGTAAGGTGTTTAGAGTGAAAGGAAATGCTGAGTTGTTTTTTGCTGAAGGAATTGCTGATGAGGGCGGGCTCTTGGCAGTAGGGTATTTTGGACCTGTTTCCTCAAGAGCATGAGGATGAGTATGATGGACATTATGATTTGCCCAAGTTGTTAAGTGTACATAGCCCCTTAGTCACCTCAGATTCTAAGGGCCTGGAGAAAATGGGTGAAACCAAGGGGCTTCTCATTCATTGGCTAGAAGGGAAAAAGCTTGTAGCCCAGAGCCCTTTCTGTACATGTCTCAATCAATTCAGTCTTCTATTTGGGACTTTCAATCATAGCTAATGATTGGCTCAGGCCAAATGTCCTCAAAGCTGTCACAGGAATGCCAAGTTCCTCTGTACACTACAAACTGCTTTCCACAGTACAAATAAAGCAGAGGCGCTGTTAGACGCGCAGTGTGACTTCTGGCTTTCATCCATAGCCGGGTTGTCTGGGTTGGTTTAAAAACCCAGTACCTCTCTGCCTGAGAGGAACGCCGCCTTGGCACCTTTACACCCTTCCGCGCTTTTCACCTGGTTGCTCTGGTGTTGTCAGTGCTCTTGAGATGACCAGTTTTATCCTTAAGTAGTAAAGGAACACAAACTACTGCTAGACATTCAACTGTAGATGAAATCAGTGAGAAGAGAAACTAACAGGGGTGCACTGATCCCCTTTCTTCAATGATAAAAGGACCACTTATGTTTTTTTTTTTTTTTTTGTACTGGGGATTGAATCCAGGGCTGCTTTACCACTGAGCTGCATCCCCAGCTCCTTCCTCCCCACACCCTGCTTTTTATTAAGTTTTGAGACAGGGTCTCAAGTTGCTGAGGCTGTCCTGATGTTTTTGTAATCCTCTTGCCTCAGCCTCCCAAGTCTCTGGGACTACAGGCATGTATCCCCACTCCTGAGTTATAAAAGCCTAATGCTCTTGATTGTGAAATCTTAAACACCTCTGAGGACACTGGGTGCTGGAATAAATTAAGGAAAATATTCTTGATCTTGATCTTTAAAAGTGACTTTGGACTGTATCTAATATGTAAGATCAGCATATTTCCTAAATTGTAAGTGAACATAAAAATCAATTGTACTGTCTTGCCACAATAGTATTTATCAAGGGAAAACTTCCTTATGGGGAACAACCACCTCCAGTTTTTCCCTATTCCCTTACCAGAAAAATTATCTTACCTGGAACTTTGTAAAAGTAAGCTCTATGACAATAAGACCCAAAGTAATAGTGCTTGAATAGTGACTTGAATTTGGATTTAGATTAAGTATTGTGTAACCATATTTGTCAGTATTTTTAGCAACTTTGCATTAAATTTGGAGTGAGTTATAAAAGCCTAATGTTCTTGCTTTGGACTTTTGTGATAATACTGTCCTTATGACTGGTAAAGAATGACAAAATTATACTTGTGACATGGGATTGGGTTGACTTAATCAGCTATGATTCTAATGTGCTGATGGAGTAAATGGTACATCTGGTGCATTATTAATGAACCATATGAAACTTTTATGCAAGGTTATTTGCTGAACTTATAGAATGAAAGATTCGTATACCAAGACTGCAATAGGTTGGAGAGAAATTTAGAAAGTCTCTTCTGAATGGCTGAAATGGCATATAAGCACTGCATTCAAGGTGATCTATGCAGGGGGATACTTACTTTCTTGGGTCACAGGAGGGAGTTACAGCAAAGATACCAGACTTGCTGATGAACATTCATGCATTTTTCTAGTGAAAATGTGAGACTGCATCTGAGGGCTTGGGTTTTCTCCCATTGGAGTTCATGAGCTGGGAGCCTGTCTCCTTGCATTACCCACCCCATGGGGTGGTGTCATTGTTTCAGACTCATGTGTCATAGAAAGGTTTATTAAGCCATGCATGCCAATCTCAACTGTCCAAACTGCTAGATGCTAAGAATCTAATTTTAGATTCTTATCCTTTTTTCAGGATTATGAAATGTGATTCCAAAGAGGTTCTTTGTTTCTATTTATAATGGGGAATGGGACTATGGTCATCAACAGACTTATGTGACATCATCAGAAATGTATGGCTGTTTCTAAAAACAAAACTTTGAATATGATTTAAAAACTTGGAGGTTTCTAGAAGCACCAGCAGTTTCTGGAAGGTACAGGCAAGGGCCAGTTTTGGGTGTCCTGGAAGTAATCCTGTTTCTATGGCTCAGCGAATTCTTTAAGGGTTAAATAGTCAAGCAAGTTAGCAGTGGAATGTTCCTGGGTTGAAGAGCTATGGGTATATAGTATTAACTCTTACATTTGAATTGCATTACAAGAGGCAGATCAGATCTTACTGTGTTTTTGAGTCCTGGGACTTCGCAGAACAAATGAAGACTTTCTAGAGCTTTGATAATCTTGGTGGATTTCAAGCCTTCACCTAACAGCTAGTAGGTGGTTGTTTATCCTTGACACCATTTCTGGACATGGTAAAGGACTATAGAACAGAAATCTTATATTTTCCTGAGTATAATTTTCCTGAGTATAATGTGTAACTTCTCAGGGTACAACCACACGTGTTGTAGAGTGGTGTAGTAATTCTGGTGAGACTACAGGGACTGAGGTTTATGCTGGTATCCCATTGCCTGTCAAATAGTTGCTCGGAAAGAGCTTTTTCTGATTCTGTCTGGGCCTTACCAGAATCGCCTTGCTGGAGTTCTGCCAGCTGTACATGCCCAGCTGGACGTCAAAGGTGACGTCTGAAGGAGTCAACTGCCAAATGTGTGTCTTGCCCATCTTGGGATGGTCTAGTTCTCTGGTGTTACAGAATCATTAGCAAGCAGCCCTTGGAACAGGGAAATAGTCTTCCCGATGACAGATAATTGTGGGAGGTGAGTGTCCTGGCCTTGAGCAGCAGCAGCAGCTTTGGCTGGTCCCTCCCTACCCCTCTAGAGTCATGGATGGAGTGGGCTGGGGCCTGGAGGGTCTCTTGTGGAGCAATTGAGACTACTAGTTGAGAAGTGCGGCTCTGTTGTGGCTGATATGCCACATTAGGCCCTCCGTGTTGAGGATGTCTGTCCACATTGACACAGTACTCACAATTCAGAGACCTGGGAATCGGAAGAATGAAGAGCACGCACTTGGTTTCACACTCTCAACATGTACTCCTGGTTCTCGACGTCGAATGCTGAGCCAAGGCAGTCTCGAGGGGTTTCCTTAGGAAGACTGTCAGGGTGAGTCATAATTGTGGCGTAAAGCTGGGCTGGAGCCTGAGCTATGCCATGGGGACTGGAAGTGCAGGGTGGAAGTTCTGCAAATGGAACCATCTGAGATGGGCCCAGAGAGCTGAGTCTTCAGGAATGGTGATTCGGAAATGAGTGCCCTGATAGGACTGGAAAGACGATTGACAGCCTTATATTTTTTTTTTTCTAGTTTCTCAAGTTTTTTCTCCTGTGGAGGTTGTTTTCACCTTTATTGGCCTTACATTGAATTCTAAGCTGCTTAATACAATTATAGAAATCCCTAATGAAGCACCTGTATCACTTACCATTGTTCTTGTGGCTGGATGAATGATATGCAAGTATTGGTGAATTATTTAGTGGTTTTGAGTGGTGGTATTCAAGTCGGAGGTGGAAAATGAAGTAAAATATGTGCAGGCTTTAAAAAATGATTGTCGTAGGTGGTGAATTAGAGACCTGACTTGATAAGATTTCATACTCGGATCCCAAATGGGCCAATGAAATTTCATGGATGAGCATTGGCCTGGAGAACAATCTTGTATAAATAATTTTATGTGTCTAGGCCAATGCTAAGAGCAGGACATCAATTGATTTTATTTGTGATGCTTATTGTAAAGAACCTAAATTTTAGACTTAGACACATTGAAAGAATGCTTCAGGGAATTTGGGAATCTATAGTGAAATTAAGGTTTGAGTTACTACAACTTCCTAACATTCTCTCTCAACCCAGTAATTGAGAGAGTTCAGAAATTGAATTGTGCTGCCCTAATTTCTTCATCTTAAAAGGAAAACATCACTTAGATCTAAAATGTTCTGGCTGGGCTCTGATAGCTAATGTGGCTGGAATTAGCAATTCGGACCAGAGGCAGGGAATTACAGCGCCATTAATGCATTGTCATAGCTAGGAATGTCGGACCACTGGTCCCTCAAATATGATTCTTCCGTTTAAAAAAAACAACAACAAAAAACCCCAGATGTTTGGAAATCTCCCTTCCGTGCTTAAATCTTCTATATGAAATTTCACTGTCCATGCTTTTTGATTTACCTATACATTGAATTTTTTTGGAAATGGGCCTTTTCCAGTATCCTTAAACTAAAAAAAAAAAAAAAAAAAATTGTTTTAAACAGACTTGTATATGAGAAATATTGGATGAACAATTTGACAGGAAACCCAGTATGCATGATGTGGTCACCAAATAAAAATTCATTTATTTTCTCCAAATTCTATGGTTCTTTGTTTGACCTGGAGATAATCATGCTTATTTATCATAGGCAGATTCGCCCATAATTTTTTTTTTCCCCAGAAAGAGGAGGAAAAAATGTCTTATTATTGAAGCCATTTCTTCCTCTTATGGAAATCAAAACAGGATTTTCTAGATGAAACTTACTTGGTCAAGGCAGTTCTTTTTTTTAAAATTCTGTTTCATGGTAAGAAGTTTAATTAAAGCAATTATTTGTCAACAAATTATATTGCAGAATTGACAGTAAAACAAATCCTTGATAGCACGGGGTCCTAGATGTTTTTTTTTTTTTTTTAACTACATGACAATAGTGGAATGCATTACAATCATAATTATCCATTCACAGCACAATTTTTCGTAACACTTCTTTTAACATGCCTCCTTAGTTCATGAGACAATACAATTGAAAAGTGTTTTTTTTTTTTTGTGGGGGGAATGTCCATAATTATGAAATTCTTAGTCATAAAAAATACTTAAATGACTTGTAACAAGATGGCTTTAGTTAAACAATACAGTACTTAAACTGGAATGTACTTAAACTGGAACGTATTATATCTGATTTTTAAATGTGTATGTAGTTCGTATCAAACTAAGCTCTGAAGTATACTTAGGTACTCAACACTTTGGAATTTTAAGTCATTGCTTGGCATCTGTTTGTTATTACATCCATTGACAATTATATGTTAAAGCCAACATGAGTCTTAAATTTAAAGATTTAAAAGGAACCTTGCCTAGGCATTCCTGATGTAATTTTAAGTTAAGGTTTGTGGTCAGCAGAATGACCCTAGAGTGACAGTGTCCTGACCCCAGAACCCGTTCACCTATCCCCTTACGTGGTGAAGCAGGCTCTGCAGATGTAATTGAGGATCTCCAGATGGGAGAAGATCCTGGGCCCCCCCCAGGTAGGAGGGATGCGTCCACCAGACTTCTTAGGCTGAGGAGGAGGTTGGGGTTGAAGCAAGCTGGGGTGATGCAGGCTGTAGGCCAAGGGCCCCAACAGCCTTTCAAGTGGAGAGGAGGAAGCCTCCAGGAAGGGACAGTCTTCCAACACCTTGGCTCCAGGGACCCATTCTTCTGGCATCTGGTGCCAAGAGAATACATGTCTATTGTCTTAAACCATTGTATTTGAGGCAGTTTGATACAAAAGCAATGGGAAATTAAGTGTTTCTATTTTTTACCTGAGACTTTTAAAAATAAATTGTACCAGCTTTTCTTATGCCCTAAATTATAATGAGAGATGGTTTCTAGGAAACGGTAGACACTTAAACTAGGATGAAAGTGAAAATGGGACCGAAGTAATGTTTCCTGCAGGCCTGTTGTTTGTTGTTTAGCTCTTTAAAGTCAACTGTGTGTTGCAGTCTTGTTAATCTTACCTGAAATGTTTGGACCTTGGCGGGTGGAAGGAATAGTCTTCTATGCATTTTAGGTTGGGCTTAAAAATTTATGAACATCAGATGGAAATTACAATTGATTCTATGTTCACATAGTAAAGGGGATGGATTCTGTACTCTTATGTCTATGTAAAAAGGTAAAACTGCATAATTGGATCCTGTTTTGTGATAGTTTGTATAAGATTGCATGTTGACAGACTCCATGTGTAGGAAACGAATACAAAATGCCAGAAAATTACTGTGGAGTTCCTGGGGCTAGTTTCGTTTTTGTGTCTATAAACAGGGCTGCTGAGTTACGGTGAAGTATCTCTCCTACTGTTGCTTCTCCCAATAGCCCATACAATAGTATTTTCATGACCATAGTCATTTAGAGGTGGGAAATGAGGCTTGGATAGGTGGCACACTGCCATCTAGCCCTACTGCCTGCCTCCCTCCTGTCCACCCCCTAGTTTGCTGCCCCTGCCTAGCTTCCCTTCTGTAGGCAAGTGTCAATGGCTCTGATTCTCTGACCTCCTCTCCACCCTCCAGGGAGTTTGACTTGGTACATGGTGGTGCCTCATCAGAGGATTCTGGCCACTGAGAAGTAGTGACTAATGATATGTTACCGTCGTAACCCACTAGGGGATGCTTAACAGAATACTTTGAATTGGGTACTTTATAAACTTATTGATTGTAGTTGTAGAAACTGAGAAGCCCAAATCAAGGGGCCAGCACACTTAGACGAGCAACAGGCCCTCAAACCCTATGTCACCTTCTTGCTGCTGCATCACATGGTAGAAGAGCAAAAGGGGGGTCCCTCAATTCCTTTATCAGGGCACTGATCCCATCCTTGTTGGAGCCTCCCAAAGGCCTGGCCTCTTAATGCCACATTAGAATACTCAAACATGAATCTGGGAGTCAGATACTTAGGCCACAGCAGTCGAAGTTTTATGGTACTATGGCTATCATAATTGTTACTATTGTAGAATTAATGTATATTTTTGTACTGGGATTGAACCTAAGGATGCTTAACTAAGCCACATTTTCGGCTTTTTGTTTTTTGAGATAGGGCCTCACTAAGTTACTTAGGGACTTGCTAAGTTGCTGTGGCTGACCTTGAACTTGGGATCCTCCTGCCTCAGACTACCGAGTTGCTGGGATTACAGGTGTGTGTCACCATGCCCCTCAGAACCATATTTTTTTGTTTGCTACACGAAGAACCTTATATGAGTCAGTACTTGGTGCAAGAAGCAGAAAGTTTTCTGGAATTTGTAGAGGAATTTAGTACAAAGACTCGAGCTTACAACCTTAGGACTGTAGGAATGAACTCCTTGCCCTCAAAGCCTTACATAACATTGAACTTTGCCTTAGTCCCTATAATCCTGTAAAACAGCAATGGTCAAGAAATCTCCCACCCTCTTTAAAGAATTTCCTATGTGGCTTAGCGGATGGATGACCCATTTACTTGGGACAAGTCCAGACGCAGCTCCCAGTACCCACTCTCCACTTCCAACAATCAGCTGGAACGATTTCATGCACTGATTGATCAGAACAAGATGCTTGTCAAACTTGGATTGTGCTTCTCTCTCTGTAGCTCGGACCCCTCCTGGGAACAGGCAGTCACAAGGTAAGACCTTGACTGATGTAGCATCTGGTCGGCCACCTCTGCGCCTCACACCGTTCCTTCCAGCCTGTTTACTCCATACAAAGGAAAATGCCTGCTACCTAACCACTCAGATGCTGCAGACCTCATGGCCAGAACAGTAACTCTCCCATGTGGCAATGACATTTCTGAATTGAGCCTTCCCTTAACAAGTTTGGACTGGATTTAGGGATTGACATGCTTTCTTCAGAGACGGCCAGGGTAGGCAGAGAATTATGTCATGACCACATTCAAGACTGTGATTGACCACAAAGGGAACCTTGTGCCATGGCAGGGAAAAGGTTTCTAAACTTCGTTTCAGGTGGAATCAACATGGAGCAAGCGAATCCACAGCATCCACATCCATCCCTCTGTGGCCATGAACTGTCGTAGTTTTGAAAAATGGTGGCCCCTATGTAGGAGTACAAAAAAATCTGTTTTTCCTCATGTGCCTTCTATTTAAATAGAGAATAGTGGGTTTTGAAGCATGAGTGTATTTTTAAACTACTGTTGTAAACCTTAATGTACCTGTACTTTTTGCTTATTGCTGGAGACTTGCTGATCTTTGGGGTGTTTACAATGACTGTAGTTAGACCTTTTAATGCAGCAATCAATGTGCTATAATTGAAAACCCACATAGTCGGCTAAGCCAGGTGGCAACCGCAGTAGGGCATTTTCTGGTTTTTAACAGTGAGCAGTGTTGGACTGAGGGGGTAAGTCCATTCCAGCATACACCAGAACACTCCAAGATTGAATGGGTCTCCCAGCAGTTCACACTTCCTTATGTTTACACGTAATGTGCCATAAATTCTGAGAAGACTGGTTGCTGTCTTTCAGAAAAGCCACACCTGGGCCCAAGAGTCAGTTTTTAAAACTTTTGTTTTAATTATACATGACAGTAGAATGCACTTATGCACTTTGATATATCATACATAAATGGGGTATAATTTCTTATTGATAGTACATTTGTAGAATCGAGTCATGCAGTCATGTACGTAAGGTAGTAATGTTTTTTTTTTTTTTTTTTTTTTTTTTTTTTTTTTTTTTTTTAAAAAAAGAGCCTGGAAAAACATTAGTTCAGTTTATCCAGTCTTGTTGTAGAAAGGGCTGTGACAAGAAGCCCTTTTGACATGGATTCTCTTGCAATTGTGACTGACTTAAAAGGGCGTTTCCTTTGTGCTGATGGGTGCTTGGCAGTGTTTCTTACATCACTGCTAGTCACAAGACTGAGGTGTGAGATTTGAGGTATAAAGAGTTTTTGGAATGCTGGAGAACATGCACACAGTCATGGCCACCAGGAGTCTCTTTTGTGTTCTGAGTCACTTCCAATTTCTCATCTCTAGGCCTCAGGCCATTCTCATTAGCAGCACTTTCCTGGCCTACAGAGGAAGCATATGTCTTAAAAACTCATGTTATCCTCAGCTGAAACTAAGTGTTTAATACCCTTTTACGCGTTACCTAACAGCAGTGTTCTGATTATTATACAGTCAATCTGCAGCCCACCTTCAGTATTGGCTGTGCCTGTTCCTATTTAAGCTGTACCCTAATGAACCATAAGCATCAAAGTGCTATTGTATGACAAGTGGTAAAATTGGTGTCATTTATCTACACCATCAGTGCCAAAGTTGATCTTGATACCCTATAGCCCTTGACACATTATGCCTGCTGATTGTAGTATATGGTCTGGGTTTTGTCTGTCCTGTGACTACCTATTGTCCATGTTCAGTTGACGAATTCCAGATTTCTCCAATGGCTCCAATTTGTTGTCCTACGTGTTACTCTCACTGAACCACCCTTATCTCAGATTTCTTGCTCAGCTTGTCTCTCTAGACATTGGGATAAATGCAAGTCTGAGCTGAGCTTGTTCCATAGAAGTTGCAGGAACTGACTCGAGGTGGCCTTGAACTTAGTGCAGCCTAGATGACAGACTGCCTGGCAACCGCTCCTCCCAACCCAGGTTCTTCCGTGCAGTCCTCAGCCTTCCTGTATGAGGTGACCACCATTGTTGGCATGAGGCTGAGCTGGTGCACTGGCTGTGAATGGCAGAGTGGGGAGCAGTCTTGGTGGCCCTCCAGCTGGCTCTACTGCTTCTGACCTGTGTGGAGGTTGGAGCTGTGGCCTTGGTTAGTGCTGTGATCTGAACTTCTCTCTTCCTGGATGAGCTCTGTTTAATCCTTAGCAACTCGTGATAATGCAGTGATTTCCCTCTTATTCTGTTGCTTCTAGTTTTGTGTCTTGTGTTGCAGAGTTGCCGTGTGCCCACAAACACGTCTTTTTCTACAGATGGTTGTCCCGTCTGGAGCCCTCTGCATGAGGCATACAGCTTGGGAGTGAAACACAGACCTGCCATTCTTGCCCCTTTTCTGAGAAATACTGCTGGCACATGCTGGTGTAAGGGCATGTGGCATGCCCTGTTAAATCTTTGAAGAAATCTAAAAGAATCTGCCCTGGGCATTCTGGTTGTCTTTAGTGTAATGGGTAATAGGCTGGCCTTCCTCGTGTGTTTCCGGCTCGAGCAGAAACCTGGTGAGGAAGCTGGTGCTGGATTCATATAGGAAGTGGTATCACATGGAAAAATTTACTTAAGCTAGAAAAACCCACAAACACAATCCCCAATCCAACAACCTCTTTCTCTTAAAAACCACAGAAACTTGTTTACATCTACAATTCTAATAACTTAGAATTTTGGAAGTCTGTCCATCTATTCTTGCCTCATCTTTGCATTTTAAAATTGTTACTAAAAATTAAGGGTATAATCAACTGATTGGAACTTGATAAATTATCCAAGGAAAACTTTGGGGGAAGTTTAGAGATCATAACAATAAAAAGGCTTTCATTCCTATTAGAGTCCTATGATTAGATTTTAAAGATGGGCAAAATAGTTTTAAATTTGAAAGCTCTCCAACCTAGTATCAGTGGAACCAAAACACATAGAAATAGTCATGCAGATCTCGATAAGTGGGCGAGGACTTTTGGGTGGTTGAGATCCCTGAGGAGCTGCTTCCTCTCTGCTCTGGGTGCTGGGCATTGGATTTTCTTCCTGGGTGAAGACAAGGACAGAATACTCAGATTCAATTTCCTGCTTAAACAAGTTTTCTGTAGGCTTTGAAACCACATTTCAAGTGTTCCTTGACATCAGTTTATGTGTTCATACAAATACTTTCCCAGAAACACTGAATGCTTGAAGCATAACATGACCTTTTATAATAAAGTGGATGAATGAGAATATAGTGTTTGTGAGAGGAATATCCACATGATGTAAGAAATGTGAATGGTGTTGGGACCTTTAGACCCCAGTTGTGGGTTTGTCTCCAATTCACAGGGAACTCTGGGCTCTCTGAACCTGTGGTTGTCATGTGCCAAACAAGGGATTAGATTATCTGGAAGTTTCCATCTAAGATCTTGTCCTTTTTGTTAATACTTGACCATGATCCTTAATTACACTGAGCTCATTCACTGACCCACTGACGGCTGGCTGGTTGGCTCTTGGGGCGTGGCCGGCTGGGCACTATTACTTCCTTTAATTGTGAAGTCTGACAAGATTCAACTTTCGTAAGGACTTGGTTCTTATTTTATCCTGACTTAAAAAAAAAAAATTCGGCAGTTCTGAATTGGACTTGTGATTACAAAGCCAGTTTGATTTCTAAATATCATAGGTAATCAAATGAGGTGAGGGTCTTTAACTTTTGTTTTTCCTGGGGGTTGTGTTTACAAGGGATGTCATGTTCTTGGCACATTTTTCTGTACATGGTTGACCACATCTAGCCAGTGAAGAGTCACTTCTGTTATGATTAAAGTACAGGAGGCTACTGTTTCCCCCTTCACCCTGCCTTCACCCCCCAGTAAAGGAATATAAGGAAATAAAAGGAAATGTTATTGGTCCCACTGTCCTCTGGGGAGGCAGTCTGGGATTCTGGCTCATGGAACTTGGTTCACACACCAGGAGAGTGGCTATGGGGTGTGGGGCCTGTCTTGTGAAGAGCTGACTATTTCATTGCTGAGTCCTGGTTTTCAGTCTTTGCCACTCGGTTCACAAAGCAGCGACAAAGGAATTATGCACAAGAAACCCTCTTCATGCCAATGAGGCTCCTATGCAGAACTGTAAGGTGGACTTTGAGGGTTCAGTGTATTTTCCCTGCTTCTAACAGAAAACCAAATATTCATGGGTCTTTGCTAGTGATGTTTTACTATAATCTGCAAGGGTGCTAATGGTGTTAGACATGTTATATGACCTTAGTCCAGGTATTTTGCTGCTTCCTATGCCTTCATATTTAGTTTTCAAATGAAGATTTTTTTTAAGGTTTTTATTAAAGCTAGCCGGGGTATGGATGTCCTTGTACACTCCCATGTTCGTAATTACTTTGGATATGAAGAACGGTCAGCTTTGAAAGGATGTGTGGAGGAGCCTCTGGCAGAGTCATGGAGGTGCTAGACAGGAAAGGAAGAAGGTCTCTGCTGACTCTGCCACCAGGGTGCTTGAATGATTTGGTTCCTACAGGAAATGTGCCTCATAGTTGTGACGGTGGCTATCTAGATCGAGAAAGGGAATGTCTATAGTATGACTTACTTTTTGCTTGAAACAAGGTGTGTGCTCAACTTGGTCTTTCATGGTGGGAAGGTGTATGCATAGCTGAACTCTGGGAGCAGCAGCTGCTCTAAGCATTTGCTCTTTCAATGGAAAGGGCTCTGATAGTCCTCATTGCCCTCCATCCCCCTTTATGAACAGTGAGGACCCTTTACTTTCTAAACTGGTTATCCTTTACAGCTTGGGTTCTCGGGTCTGAGTCCTGCATCCTTGACCTGGCGTAAGTTCTAGGAGCTTTCAAAGGGGACACCAAATGGCAACTTGAAGATGAATACCACTGAGTGAGCCCTGTTGGGTGGAAGTATGTCCCTATTCAGGGTGGTATAGTAATGGAGAAGCACGTGTGTACCTGGGGGTTGTGGCAGAAGCGGTGCCACCTCCTGCAGAGACGGGTACTGTCACTAGGCATTGGGAGCGTGGGGCAGGCTGCCCTTCCTTACTCCTATTTTCTTCCATAATTTTCCTTCTAGAAAGGAAAGAAATTGGGGTCAATCGGTACCTTATGGGTATAAGTTCTGGCCTCATGTTGTCCCAGCTGTTGTCAGGAATAGTATTTATACTTTTCTAACCTTAGGCTTTTTTTCTATAAACATATGAAGGGACAGAAATAGTTCAAGGACGTTTAAATACTTATATAATCACTATTAGGCCTAGTTTTGATTCCTCATGTATTATGAACAAGTCATGAGACATTCATTCAAATTGTAGAAAACCTTCATTCTCGAGGCAAGCAACATGGATTATCTAGTAAAAATACTTAGTACCCTTAACTCATGTTGCTGGCCTTGGTGGCTGTTTTCAGGGTTTGTGGCCCCTTGTGGACACTTGACTTCATTGGCCTCGATTACCAAGTGTCTCCATTGTGTTTAGAATTGAGCTGTGAGGACTAGGGTTCTCAGGGTTCCAGGACCTGGGGACAAGGGGGAAGGTTGAAGACCACTTGAGAAGGTGATGATTCATATACATAGAATAATCTAAGCACTGCAGTTGAAGCTCTTCAGAGAAACAAAACAGGATTGAATATTGGCTCAAGCAAATAGAGGCTGGTAGGTCCCACTGCCTACCATCTGCAGGCCAGAGACCCAGGATGCTGCAGTGTGAAGGCCTGAGAACCAGAGCCAACTGTGGATTCCAGTCTAGGTAGGAAGGCTTGGGGACCAGTGTCACTGAGGCAGGAGAAGGCGAGTGTCTCAGAGCAGCAGCCAGCATAGCTCCAGCTCCACCTTCCTTCTCCGTCCACTTTAGGACTGAGTGGCTTCTTGCTGTGGTGAGGATGATCTGCTTTACCCAGTCTGTGGATTGCAGTGCCAATCTGATAGAAATGCCCTCACAGATACCTAGAAATAACGCTACCTATTACCTGGGCACCCTGTGGCCCTGTCAAGTTGATACATACATGCAGGTCTTACTTCTGCATGTTTGTGTCTCTGCATGTGTCTCCACATGGTTTGTCACCACCTGTTAATTTATGAGCCTGTCGATGGTGGTTCTTATGGGCTGTAAATGATCACTGGTGGTAAGAGTCTAAGCAAGTGGCTGGCCCAGATGCAGAAGTTGAAACTACCAACTATTTACTGACATCCGCAGGTGTACAAGAAGCAGGTTACCTCTAATGAACCCCTCATGTTGGCTCTCTTGCCATCAGGTTTAACCTTTCAAGGAGAAGCTCATTTGTCTTTATCTCCTAAAGTTCAGTATTTGTAATAGCTGGATAAATACATTAAGTAGGTAAACAGATGATAGGCTCATGGGAGGAAATTATAGTACCAACTTTTTGTCATTGCCTGTTAAATGATCAATTTTTAATAGGACTACTTGTGCCCTTTCAGCTTTGTGGCCCCTGTAACTTGTCTTTCACAAAATGCTCTGCAGTGGTAGGGGAAAGGGTGGCTGTCCCTTTAAAGGATAGGGAAACTGAGGACCACAACCCCAGGCTCTGGAAGTTCCATGTCTTTGCCATTTCTGTCCTAATGACTTCCACTCTTCCTCGGCTTAAAAGTAAGCTCTTCCCTCTGTAATTGGAATAATCATTAAACTGATGTTGAGTTGATGTCAAAAGTGATTGCTGAAACTTCTGATCATAGCACAAATAGTAAAGAGTTAAGCTCATGTCCTGCCTGTCCTAACCAGGATCCTAGGGAGTGTTAAATTATTTCTTTCAGATCTTGGTGTGATATGAAGGTAGTTCTCTTGAGTTTCTCAAATCCTGGGTGAATAGATTGTTTCAGTAAGGGACCATCAGTCTGGAGAGATTAGTTCTGATGTCAAACTTCACGTTTTAGTTTCACAAAAGTGCATTGTCATGTTCATTGTGGTTGAATTACATGCAGTTGTCAATGTTGATCTGTTTTGGACCTACAAAACAAGTTTGTGGTTTAGTTTGACATTTTTGAATTTGAGACAGTTTTTTAAAAGTTTTCCTTCATGAGGAAAGTAGAAACCAATGAAAGTAAAGTTTTCTGTAACAGGACCCCTAGTCAGATGACTCTAAGTTACACAGGATTTCTTTTTAAGACGGTTTAAAAAATGAAGATCCAGTTTAATTTGGCTCAATGCATTTTAAAATCTCTTGTATCAAAATCTGCCCCCCTTGAAAATGATGGGCTGCTCAGGAGCCACCAAGCTTGGGGTCCCTGGGCCCACACTTGCTGGAGAGAGGAATTGCCATTTTTGTCTCACAAAGAGTTCAGGAGACTTTAGTGGTACCAGATGAGAATCTAAAGATACAGGAATCTCAAGATGGAAGTTTAAGATAGTGATAACTTAGTTTTATTTATTATTATTTTTTTGTACTGGGGATTGAACCACCCAGTGGTGCTTAACCACTGAGCCATATCCCCAGCCCTTTTTAATAATTAGGGGACAATATCTTGCTAAACTGCTGAAGAAGCTCAGGCTAGCTTTGAACTTGTGATCTCCAGCCTCAGCCTCCTCGGCTATTGGGATAACAGGTCACAAGCACAGGGCATGATAACTGAGTCTTAAAGGAAACAAACATGAGCCATTGAGATGCAGAAAGCATCCTAGAATGATTGTAGGCTTGATTGTAATTCCCGATTTGCCTTTGGCTGGTTCCCTTATAAAAATAGGGAAGTGCACAGGCAGTTGGTGTAGCTCCACCTCTAGGCCAGCCCGTGGCACCAAAAACTAATGCCCCCACATAGGCAGGTTGCTGCCTCTCCCCCTGGAGATGGCTACATTCTCCTGTGAATACACACCCCTTGCTTTACCCCAAGGTCAAATCTCTTGAGATGGTTCCTGTTCTCCCTTGCATATGTGTATCTACTTTCCTAAATAAACTCCTGTCTATGCCTTTGGCACACACTGGAATCTCACACTGAGATGCTCCTCCACCCTGGGGACTCCTTGAGCCTTCTCTGGAGATCTATCTCTTGGGCCAGCAAGAGCAGGTGTTGGAATACACTCTGGCTTGTGAACCCATCAGAGTGGCCCAGTGACTGACAAGCAGGCTCTTGAGGCCATATGAAGTAATGTGATCTTCTTCCAACATTATCTTCGAGTCCTCAAATCGGTCTTGGCAAAAGCATTCACTAACTTTTCTCAACACCTTAAAACACTGTTTTTGCCTCGCATGTGCAGTGCGATAACACATGGTTCTAGACTATCGATTTGTAGCGTTTAAGGAACAGTGGGGACTTCACAGGACTACAGCCTGTTGTTGGACTTTGCAGTGTCCCCAGCCATCCTCTAATGTGTTTGCTGGCTGGCTGGGAGCTTCCTGTCAGTGTGCAGAAGGAATTGGGGCAGGGCTGTGTGGGCCTTGGTCTGTCACCTGCAGGGCACCAGCTTACTCAGACCTAGAAAGAGCTTAAGTACGGGGCTTTGTTGAAGCCTTCCTGGTGACTCTAGTGTGGAGTCTGCATTATCTAAAACCTCTTTGAGTCACTTCTTTTTCACCTAAAAAAGAAGGGAACTTAATGACAGGGGTCCCTAAGGTCTGCCCAGCTGTAAGGCAACATGAAAGCAGCAGCCACTTGGTCTTCTGTTGTGATGTCTTTCAGCTTGGTGACTCAGCAGCAGTTGAGGTGGCTGGCTGGCTGTGGGAGCACATTAAGCACTTTTAGTAGCTGCAGGAAGCTCCTGTAGTTGGTTCCTGGCTGTAATGTGCCCTAGGCCCAGAGCTCATAGCCTACAGTGATGGGTGCAGTTAAAAAGGGCACCGGGTTGGCCTTGAGCAAATGTGGTGGTTCAGCCACTGGCTGGTTTATATTGCTGCTTGGGACAGTCATGATCCTTGGAGCTCAGGCTCAGCCTGAGACTGGAGTCAAAGGAGGGGTCTCTATCTCCTTCACTGTCTGTATGAACCCCAGCACTGCCTTGTGGCAAGAGAGGTGTCATTCATGGTGGACTGAATGCAAGGGCCAGGGCTGAGCCTTGGACTTGCACCCTGTCAGGGGCCAGATGTAGGACTGCAGGCCTCACAGGCCTCTTATTGGACTTGGTTATACAATTATCTATTTCTAAAGGGCTCACTATTCATGGCCCTATCACATACCAAGTTTTGTTAGAAGTCCTGAGGAGTTCACTGCAAAGGTTCTTGCTCTGTGAGGAGTGCAGTGTTCGTGCCGTATGCGATAGGAAGTCACAGCTTGTTTAAAGACTATTTCTAGGCTTTTAAGACTGTTACTTTGTCTTTTGAGTAATACTAACTCAGTTATTAGTCATTAGCCTGTTCACTGATTTAAAAAACAACAAACTGTTGTTCCGCCAATAAGGACGAAAGGATTTACTCTAGCAGTTCCTAGTGTTGGGATCAAAGGGCCCTCCTTGCTTTGTTCCAGGAAGCAGGAAGGTCAGATAAGGAACTAGTTTGCAGAGGTGAAGGAGCAACGTATAGAACTACATGGTGAAGGGACTGAGGATGCCCAGCTTTTACCCCAGGGGTCTGTGCTCAAGGGACCCCCCTGTGAATCCTGCTGACCGTCTCATTAAATCGGGGTCCTGCTAATATTTCAGGATTGCTGTTCATGATGATCCTCATCACCTAATAAGTGTGAGGGTGCCAGGAACAAATGTCTACTCCACAGGACCCTCTCCTTAAGAGCTATGTTGAGGGCTGGGGATGTGGCTCAAGCGGTAGCGTGCTCGCCTGGCATGCGTGCAATGCTGGGTTCGATCCTCGGCACCCCATACAAAAATAAAGATGTTGTGTCTGCCGAAAAATAAAAAATAAATATTAAAAAATTCTCTTAAAACAAAAAAAGCTATGTTGAATGTCGGGGCAGGATGTCAAGCAGCTCCTGTAGCCGTACCCAAGCATTGGCAGTTGCCATTTTCCCTGTTTGCTTCCATGCCCTAGAATGCAGAGGCTGCTGTGAGCTGCTTTCCAGCATGGCTAAAGAGCCTTTATAGAAAAAGCTGAGGCCCACAGGCTTATTCCTATGTATGTGCTGGCACTTGGCATGGACAACTACAAATGTTAACATCGGAACTGCACAGGAGTCAAAATTTCCTTAGAGGAGGAGTCTGGGCGATTTTAGCTTGGCCTCTGGTTCTCTTTCCTTTTCTGGTAGTGGAGTCATCATGGGCCTCCTTGTTGCAACCTGCATGGGATCCCACCATATCCCAGTTAACCTGTGTCTTGGGAAACCCAGGGAACTACAACCTGCATGAGATGTGGCTTGAGAAAGGGTCATAGTATTCCCCCAGAAGAGTCCTCCATGTTTTTCTCCTACAGGTTCCCGCACACAGAGGTCAGCAGCTTTGTCATTGGTAGGACCAGGGCCATTCACAGAGGTATTCATACCTTTTCTTTGGGCCCCTGTCTGCATCCCCAAGTGCCAGGTTGAGCTATCTATGGGCAGATAGCTCTGGTATTTCCAGCTCATCTGGCACTGGAGTCCAAGTAATTCAGGGTTACTGTTTGCGGCCGAGTCAGCAAACAACCTAACTTGAACTCGGATTGCTGTTCAGATCTGTGGTGTGTTCCCTCATTGCGTGGCCTTGAGAAAATACATCATTTTGAACTTGTCTAAGTCTGAAATGGGACAGGTATCACCCACCTTTCAGTACTATTGCAAAGAATTGGGTGATATCAAACCACACATAAAGCAGTAAGGCTTCCCCGTGCTCCACCAGGATTGTATCTGGGGCCTTGTGCATGCTTTGCTAGCCTCCAAGTGCATGTAGTAAGAGCATAGGAATAATACCTCTTGCCCCCCCCCCCCCCCGTTCCCTTCAGCTCTAAGTTATTTGTACTTAGGCTGTGGAAGATCAATTTGAGTATGAAATGGTAAGTTTCACATGGGTTGTACAATATCTGTTAGATTTTTATTCCTTCTTTGCATATTTTCTATGCAAGAATTTATAGAACTTAAAGGGCTCTTAAAAATGTTACTGTATTTTAAAATACCTTTATTGTCATGTGCTGAGGATTAAACCAGTGCCTCATAGTTGGCTAGGCAAGTGCTTTACTCCTGAGCTATAACCGTGGCCCCAGAAGGCCTCTTGTTGAGGATAGAAGTGTTGCACATAAAGGTACAGTGCATGGTCTCAATGCTCCTTCTATTTCTGGCAAATTGCCTTACAAAATGAAGCAGGAAACTGATTACATGTGTTCAACTCTCGTAAGATTCTTTACAGACTGAAGAAATCACATAACGTTAAATTGGGATAATGAATAGAATGAAGAAAAACAATGAGCAAACCTTATATTGGTTAGCAGTGATTCCTGAGGCCAGTTCTGTGATTTGAGTCATTAACAAAGTGTGTTGGACTGCTACAGAGGATTCACAATTTTGGAGACATTTTAACTCTGCATCAGAAAGTGGGCTCTGTTATGTGCTTATTTCAATTAACTGTCATTTAGAAAATGTTCAGTGAGACCTCAGGGCAGTTGGCACTGGAGATAGATGATGAAATCCTCTCATAGACCACATTGTCAGGTATGGATCCAGTTGAAGCAACTGGAATGCAGCGAATTGGTCCTATAATGAATAATGGTGTAGGTATTGTTAAGCCCTTGTGCATAGGCAGCACCTTAAGCGTAATCCCTGTCTCTTTAAATCCCTCAAATCTGGGGGAATAAGACAAGGGAATTGGGGTAGAGTTTGGGGACCTTGCCCAGGGCATCCAGGGTAAAGCTAGTTCTTGCCCCAAGTGATGAGGGAGCACAGAGGGGCTCCTGGCTTTGCTTGAGAAGCATGGTAGTTGGGAGGCCTTATAGGGAGGTGGTGGTCCCAAGCAGAATCCTCAGACAGTAGGTGGCGCATAAGCAGAGCAGCACAGCTTGGCAGTCTGGTGGTAGAGGATGGGTGTGCTGCCCCCAGCAGGTGTGTTCTGAGTGGGAGGTGCTGGATGATGGCTGCTTCCTCAGCTTCCATTCTCAGATGAAATGCCTGAGATAATTAGGCTTGTTTTGTCTCATGGTTCTGGAGATTCCAGTTCAAGACCCCATGGACCTGCTTGGTTTTGGCCTCTGGGGCTGCTGCTTGGCAGTGGTGGAGCACACTGCTTACTTGCATTATGGGCCTTCATAAAGGGAAGGGGAGATGGAGTCCCCAGTATCTGCTTGGACCCCAAGCTCCCAATGACCTGAAGACCTCCACAAGGCCCCCATCCTTCAGGGTAGTGCCATCTTGGGGCTTTTACACGTGGACCTTTGAGGAGCATTAGTAAAGGATGAGGTGCAAAGGCAGTGGGAATCTTATTCTGTCAGGGGCGAGGGGTGGGCATGACTAATTAAAATCCTAGTCTGAAAACAGACGTAAGTCTGAACTCTCTGGGGTAAGTGTATTCTTAGGCATCCTGGATATAAGTCTTTAGGCTTCAAAGATACAAATTCAAGAGTCATTTGTGTGGAGCTGAGCTCTTGACTAGATGAGACTTAGGTGAGTACACACTGTGGCTGGCACACAAGAGGAGAGGGGCCCAGGAAACGGATGCCCTTAAAAAGGTTTAGTTAACCAGAACGGCAATTCAGTTTCAGAACTCGGTCTTTGATGTTTTATGTGATTTGTAGACTACATGTACATGTGTATACATATACAAGAGCAGCTAGTATATTTTCAAGTTGTGATTCTATCTAACTTGGAGCTATTTACTTGGATCACTTAATAAAATGACCAGCTGGCCAAAGCAACAGCTGGGGAAAAAAATCTCGTTGCGCTTTACAAAGAACTTAACGTGTGTAGTCATTTTTTTGCTTTTTCCTTGGGTGCATTCCTAAACGATGACTGAAAAGGGCATCACTCAGCAATTTAAAAATTACAAAGAAACATCTATAATGTGTAAATTCTGTCTAGTCTTTTCCCTTAATGTATATGGCTTATTTTATATTATTTGATATCCTAGCTCCAATTTATTGTTTTCAGTTCTGTACAGTAGTCTCTTATACATACCCACCATAGCGCATCCACTTTGATATCTATGGACATTTGAATTGTTTGGGGATGTGTGTCCTTTTGGGTTTTATTTTCCTTAGAATTTTCTTGTAGATAAGAATGTTAGTGTGGTAGCATTTTCTGTTACTGAGCCAACATGGACTGATTTTGGCCATATAAAGACTGTCACGTTCTGTTAATACAGCAAATCTTTTGCTTATATTCAAATACATGCAAACGTAGGACATATTCATATATAAGCCTCTTTAGGTCTTAAATTTGTAAAATTCATTTTTATTAATATTTCTGCTGATTCACCATATTATACCCAAATCAGAATGTGAAATGACCAATTTAGAACAGAAATAAACTGCATTTATTTAATGCCTCCAAATAGCCACATTTTCCTCCTTACACTACCATGGTGTTCCTCACTTGAGATGGAAAAGTTTGGCTGGAGTTCTCCAGCCGTGCTTTCAGACTTGCACATCATCCTGCAATGAAGAAGGGTTTACTGCAGGGGGGTGACCATCCCATCTGTGCACTTTCCCAGTCACCAGGTTGCCGGATGTAGTTCCCCCCTCAGTCTAGCTTGCGCACAATGCCTGTGTCAGTGTGACTTGCTGATGGTCCCCTTGAGTTGCCTGTAACATATATGACTGTGAGCAGGGGTGGACTTCCAGGAGAGTTTCCTGTGCCATCCTGAAGCCCTTAGAGGGAGTTGGAGCATGCAGAATATTGAAGCTTTGTGTTTATACCTGGAGATTTATTTGAAAGTTCTTTGCCTTGGCATAGCCTATGTATATGTTCCTAGTTTGAGGACTTAGTGCTGTTGTCTAACTCACAAAATAGATAGGGAAGTCTTGAGCCCGGAATGCCTTTGCTAGCCCAGGATCAACCTGATAAATTGAAGCTTCTTGGGGAAAATTGATACTTAATTTCTATAAACAGTGTTACTTGTCCTTCAAATAGATAACTGTCTCCTGGTCCTTTAAAGGAAAAATACAGCTGTGAAAATGGTTTTAAAAGATGCAAGAGTAAAGGAGATTGGCTTACAAGTCATATAAAAGAAAGACATCATTGGTGATAAATGGACCTAATTACATTGTCTTTAGTGACAAAATTAATATAATCAATGTTTGCAGTATTGATTTCTCACAAAAATGGTAAAAACTGTATCTTAAGTTGAGCTTCACCATTTGTGCACAATTTTCTTGTGTCCTGATGGACGGAGTAGAAACAGACTAAGGGTAAAATTGTGAAGTGCCATGAAGAACAGCTGCAAGTTGGCTGCTCCTGGACCCTGCTCTGCAGAGGGTTTCTCCTGCTCCCTCATGCAGTCATGCAGGGTGTGTGTTGTGTGTGCACTAAAAGTGGCAATAAGCACTAGGCTCTAAGAGTAGGGGAGCTTCTAAAAGGCCTTCTCCAAGGAACCAGTCCAGTTGAACCGTTGGAGGGGGATTGGCTTTCCACATCCTCCCTGCCCAAGTGTTAGGGTGGTGGGGAGCAGCCCGCATGCTCCAAGGGTGTTCAAGGGTGTACCATGTGTGTAGTTCTGCAGTCCTGAGGAGTGGTCCTGACAAAGTCCCCTATCCACCAACACAGTGAATTTGCTCCATTTGTAAGTAGTTTTGAGGGTCCAGTTCAGTAGAGAGAGCTCACAGGGGAGGGAATGTGGAAGATCAATTCATGCTCTTCTGCTATTCCTTTGCCCAGTTTATTGGTTACATGAAAAAGCCAGTCACGTTGTCAGGTGTGGGGGACGCACATCTGTAATCCCAGCAACTTGGGGGGCTTAGGCCGGAGGATCACAAGTTCAGGGCCAGCCTCAGCTACTTACTGATGAACCTGTCTCAATAAAAAAGGACTTGGGATATGGCTCAGTGGTTAAGCACCCGGATTCAATCCCCAGTATCAAGAAACCACCATTTATTTATATCTAAATATGTTTAATTCACCAGAAATTGTCATCTCACTGTTGACTACTTACACTTAATCCTTCCAAGAATGAGAATGTGCCATTAGCCACACACTCATTCAAGCACTGGTTTGGGGATCATGATATTTGACTGTGCTGGGAAAGCGGAGGCTGGTAGCTGTGTTACAGAGGTATTTGGAGTCTCGGCTCAAAGAATCTTAGGAATTTCTTTCACCCCATTTAAGACAGAAGGAAATGCCACACGGAAATCACAGTTCAGTATTGTGAATTCATGGGGATAAATGTGTGATTCTTCTTAGTGGCCCATTTGAAAGGGGCAGCTCTTGAATAGGTGTGCAACAGTATGTTTGTTACAGGAATCAGTTATGTTCCTACCTTGTGTGAGTTCAGTGTATCATAGTATCATTCTTCACTGTTTCATGGAGATGGAGAATCCTTAAACAAACCAAAATGTTTATCAGTGGGTGCATATCTTTTACAGTGGGGTTATTTCTCTAATAGTTAAATCAAAATAATTGCAAGGTATTTGTTTCTCTTTGATTTAAAGTGGTTTCTGGATTTCTTTGAATATTCTGAAGGCAAAGAAATGGAAAATAGAAACCCGCCTAACTTGCAGGGGGCTGCACATTATAATAGGAATGGATTGTAGCGTCTAGTTCTGTTCTGGAAAGGCCAGAGGGCTGCTCTTGAGCATGGTCGGGGTGTGAATATTCACCAATAGTTGAAATATGAATGAGTTAAAGCTGGCATGGGTGTTGGTGAGATCAGGTTTTAAAGGAGCACCAAACCTCAAAAGTGCTAGTGGCAGAGCTCTTGGTTGAGCTTTTTGGGTTGAAAGGAGATGGAGAGCCCTGTGTCACCCACCAGGTGGCCACTGGGAACAGATAAAGTGTGGGTATTAATCTTGAGCCTTTCCAGGACTGAGCAGCAGAGTGGGCTGTGTTTAAGAACCCATGTTTTGGGTCAATTGATTGTGCTTGAGTCGAGGTAGTGTTTCAGACTCTGACTTTGCACCATTAAGTGGTTGATAACCTCTTTATTCTTGTTCTGACCTCATGATTGATGAGCTGGCTCAATGATCTCTCTAGTTTGCAGCCTTTATGTTTTAGGACCCACACCATGAAATGAACTTGGCTTTTTGGCTTTAAACTGCCAGTTTTTTTAAAAAAACAATAAAAACACAATAGGCTCACAATTTCAATACTGAAGTTTATAGAAAATTAGTCACTAGCTCTGGTCTGTAATGTAGATGCCCTGAATGTGGTGTTAGATGCTGTTCGGGAAGGAGTTGGGTTGGTTTGGGCATTGGGTATAGGAAGGGCTGCCAAGCGATGCCTGCTCCCCAGCCCCCAAATCTGCCAAAATATATGAAATCCATTGAAAAGACACTTGGTATAAAACTGGAATTGGAATTCTTCAGAGTTGTAGTTGAATAGTAAAATAGTATAATAAAAGCTTGAGGAAAATCACTTTAGTGGCTGGGCTGGGGTTGTGGCTCAGTGGTAGAGCACTTGCCTGGCATGTGTGTGGCCCTGGGTTCGATTCTTAGTACCGCATATGGACAGATGGCTAAAATAGGGGTCCATTTAAAAAACAAAAACAAAACCAAAAAAACAACAACAACCAGCAATGATTCCAGGGAAAGTTATCCTGAAGTGCTTTTTCTGGGGGAGGGGAAGTGTCCTTAACAGTTTCATGTTGGTTTTTATCTTCATCTTTTGTGGTGCAGTGAGAACTTGAAAGCTACTGTGGCGTCTTTAAATGATGCAGATGATGCTGTGATCTGGAGCGTTAGCTCCTGCTAGGTCTGAACAAGCAGCAGATCTGGTCAGGAGCCCAGGGCTAGTAAGAGGGGCCACACGGACTCTTGGGGCAGTCTGGGTGCTGGCCCACTTGATAAGGAGGTCAAGTCCTCAGTACTTAAACTCAAGGTATTTGAAGCCTGAGGACAGCCCATTTCGTGATCGGCATGTTGACCACTTCCTCGGCAGTGGAGCAGATTGTTTGGCTATAGCCCACCACCCCCCTTCCCACCCCAGCTTGGATTTGTTTTCCAGTAGGATTTCCTTGCCTCTGTAACTGGGCCCATCCTGAGGGATTTTGGCATGGATTTCTCTGGAGGTCCTGAGGTGTGGGCAGCTGCTTCCTGCAACAGAGTTCAGTTTGAGTTCTGCCTGACTTTTCATTCAGCTACTTTCCTTGCCCAAGGCCAGCATCAGCAGAAGCCTGTTAGAAATGCAGAGCCTTGGGTCCTGCTTAAGACCCTCAGAGATGGAACCTTTATTTCACATGTTTGCTGGTGACTTGACTCCACCTTAAGGTCTGAGCAGCACTAATCTGACACTTTTTGTGGGTTTAAATTCTCAAAACTGAGTCCTGGTTCTTAGTCCGTCTTCACCATATGTGAATGGGGCTTACAGGAGGCTTGAGGGTACAGGTTTCTCCTGAGGCGGGGTCTCCTACATATTACAACTAGCTCCTATTGCTCAACATCCTAGAGATACTTGGGATTGATGATTTTTATGAAACTGTTTTTGTGGTTTTGGATTTTTGATAGAATTTTGAAAGATTTCATATAGGGTTACTGTAATAGGATTTGTGAGCACACAGGTAAGTTAGCATTGACATGCCATCCTGTGTGCCTTCCCTGTGCAGTCCCATAAGGCATTTCCTCTTAATCCTATTGTTAGGACCTTAAAGCGCAGGGAGTTTGGGACCCACTGTTAGCAGAGACCTGGGCCACCTGGGCTGGGAACTTATGCTCACAACCACTGTACATTCCAAGTGGCAGTTTTCCTTTCTGCTTAAAGTTGGCATTTTATAGTTTGTGAAATGGGACCAACACTTACCTGTTGATGGATGAGACCTTATTCTTTTGAGATCCAGAATGTTCCTTGGAATGGTGTTGCTGGGAGTCAAGTGGGGTAAATACAAATGTCCCACTTGCGTGGCCTATAGTTGTTTGGCCAGGGCTGGTGAAACAGTCTTTCACAGGAGGTCTTCTTATAAAAATCTCTTTACCAAAGACTGTGTAAATATGAACAAGATTTCTGGATTCTAAAATCTTTAAGAGCCATTAAAGGAAATGAGCTGCAGCTTTTTAGTGCAGAGCTCCTGGGTCACCTGTGAGTGATATCATGGAGATGGGCTGAGGTCATCTGTTTGATAGTCTGGTGAACTGTGCCCAAGCAAACTGAGTCCTGTGTGGCTTGGTTGAAGTAGCTGAGGGATGTTAGGGTCTCAGGTCCCCAGGGAAGCCCTCCAGCAGACCCCCGTGGCAGGCTCAGGATAGGGAGTGAGATCTCTTGAGATGGCTGAATGGCTGAATCACTTACTCTGGGCATCATGTGTCTGAGGCATTCTCGCACTGAATCTCATGCTAGTTTGGGTCAACCTGAAAGGGTTATCAGAGTTGACTCTAATAGCATAGATTGCTGTTCTTGGCTTTTGTGGAATTTTTAGCATGTTGAGGCTTTAGCACAATTTCTTTCTCTTCTAGATAAAATTTTAGAATCACTTAGCTAGAATCTTAGAATGAATTGAATACAAAATTGAGCTCACTAATACTATGTGACCGTGGGCCTTAACTTCTGGGAGAGGTGTATAGTAATGCACCTGTTTGAGCAGTAGCAAGGGCCATTTCTGAAATGTCCTTGTTTTTTAATCTCCTCACCTGACTCTGCCTTGAAGGCCCAATCTCTTTGAAGTTAAGGAGATTTGAAGAGGACACCTAGAGAGACTGTTTCTGGGCTGAACAAATTACCTTTGCTACAAAACAATGACCTCCTCTTACCCCCCGCCCCCCACCATCTTCACACTTTAAAATTGTGACCAAAAGCATTTAAGTATAAATAAAATTCACTTTTTGAGGGCTAGAAGTTTTTTATTTCTGGTCATTTCCAGCTAGTGTTAAAATTGAGATCTAACAAACTTATGCTGTATTCCTCAATTTGGAATGATATTCTTCCCATGTCGAACCTTGGAGAGATGTCTGGATGAGCTCTGGAGCTGGGGAATTGCTGGCTTAGTGGTTCTGGCTCATCCAGGCCTTGTCTATAAATTACACTAGACCTTTTTTTTTTTTTTTTAAACCGACTCAACTGCAGTCAGCTGTCAGTCTGGGATGTGCATGATCACGTTACCTGAGCCATGATTTCCTGGATCACGACTGTTTTTCTTGGCTTTATAGAATTATTTGGGATTGTTAAAAGTAAAAGCACTTGAGGGGCATTCAGATTCCATTTACTGAACATAATTTACCTATAATCTTTCAGAAACGGTTCCTCTAAGACAGTGCAGATCGCACTGTGTTCTGGCTGCGTGCCATTTGGTTCTTTTGACATCTAGATGGGAATCTTTTTTACGCTAGAGTTGTCTTCAGACTGTGAGGAGTTCCCACACCATCACCATCTGAAGTCAGAAGGTGGTTCTCCTCTACTTCCCCACCTCACGCTCCGGAGGCCTTTCCCAGGGCTGGAGCCACAGGCCTGCTTACCAGCAGAATTGGCTTTCTGAAGGCCCCCATTTCCCTTGTCCTGTAGCAGCTAGCCCGGGCTGTGCTGTGTCGAGGTGAGCTGCCAAGGTCTGTCTGCAGCCCCAATACTTGAGGGAAAGAGATTCTTAGCAGGAATGGTGGTATGGGGAGCTGTGAAGGGAGCTGAGAGCCCTGTTGTGGCAGATGGTGACGTCTTGTAGGGCATGGTTCTGTGCCACACTCACTACTTGTTATGGTGGGTTTCCGTGTGGACATCACAACCCGCTGTAGGTAGGTGCTGTTCCCAGCTCTGGACCTGAGTGGTAGTTTTTGATGTATTAGGTGATAATAAACCCCCTGTGTGCTTCAAGGGGTAGCTGTTGTAAAGTGACTCCTTCGGCCGGGTTGATTGGTCATCTAGAGTCACCAGGCTCTTGAGTGCCACCCTGATGGCTTTGGATCTTTCCTGCAGCTTGTTCTGTCCTCCCCCCATCTCCTGGTGCCCTGGTGCAATTGCAGTCACCAGCCCATCCAAGGATATATTGTCATATTGTCACCTGACTGGATGTGGAGAGAGGTTTGAAGGTCTCCATCCCAGCATCTGAGGCATCAGTTAAATGATTATCCTTTTTAAGGAGATGTGCTTGAACATAAATCATGTTTGGAATCCCATTCAGCCGTCATTTGGTTTTTTTGTCACTTAGTACCAGAAAGAACTGTGCAAAGCCTCTAGGAGATGAGAATGGAGAGTGGAGCGCTCTGCTCCCTCCACAGTGCAAATGAGACTGAAGGCTGTGTCCTGGCTCCTCTCACTCCTTGCTGTAGCCTGCAGGTGAGGTGCACTACGTTTTTAGGGTGAGAATGTTTTCTCATTTCCCTGGCTTGGCACTGTGCAGTGAGTGTGGGTGAGAAGGGGCTGGCGCCTCCTGTGAGTGCCTTGCCTGGTTGCTAGGTGACCTGCAGAGACCTGCTGCAGCTCTGGCTCCATCTCCCCCAGAACTGACACATGACCCGCCCTCTTTGGGGAGAGGACAGCTGCAAGGGAGGGCCGCGCTTGATTCAGACTCTGTGCTTCCACTTGGACGACTGAGCCATCATTCAGCCCGGGCAATTACAGGAGGGCCTTTTGTGTCCGCTCCTCCCTCTCCAGGCTGCAAGTGCTTTCAGAGGCCTGGGAATGCAACTTAACTCGTCTTCAATTTAAAGTGGATTATTAAATTTTAATGTTTAAATTGATGGATGTATCGTATGGCCTTCATTTGATTTCTCTATCGATCTTTTCTCCCTAAGAGATGAGGTGCTTTAAAGGAAAAAGCCAAGCATAGTCCCATGCCTGAGGACCAATAGTGGCTGCTGAAAGCTCTTAATGTAGGCAATAAGAAAATCGGGGACAGTTATTAAAGTTCCTTCCACCAACATAGAGCATGGGCTCCTGAGCAGAGGGAATCTGCCCGGCTCAATCCCCGGGAGGGAAAGTGAAAGCCAAGGCTTCTGCCTGCCCTTGTGAGGAACAGAAGCAGTGGGAACTGCCGGCAGTGGGCTCTGGCGGCAGTGGGCTCTGGCCTTGGTCTCGCTCCCCTTCCCTATCTGGCCTCTCCAGTCCTGTAGGCAGGGGTGATTCGGTGGCCCATGCCCAGGGCTTGTGCCCATTTGTGGCGCCTTGTCCCTCATTTGGTACATCTTCATCAGCCCAGTTTTGTGACCAGGACTGCTATTTGCCAATACTTGGGTTCCAGCATGTGTGTGGGAGCAGGACCCTGGGTACATGGCCTTCTTATGGGGAGGCAGTTATGAGCAGGCTCACGTGGAAGTGAGACAATGGTTCTTGCTCTGGACTTGTGGATGTACAGTCTCCCTGAGACTCCAGAGCCCTTAGTCACAACTGTCCTTCACCAGCCCTTTCCATTTCTCCTCTTTGTAACTGTACCATGTTTAGCAAAGTTACCAAGATTCAAACATTACTTGGTTATTTTTGTCTTAATAACACAGAGGGTTGCACCTGGGTGGGTAGAAGCAGCTGGAGTTTGAGCCCCAATCCCAAATAGGCAATAAAACCAGCCCAGAACCGGGTGGCAGAAAGCCCTTATTTTATGATCAGATTGTGTGATCAGGAATCTATACAGGGACATTAAGGATGTGTTTCTGCTTCGAAACATCAGGGGCCCCAGCTGGATAGATTGGAACGAGACAGAGGCTGCTTTGCTCACTGTCCACCACTTGTCCTGGGTCTGCTACATGGCCTCATTGGTGTGTGGGCTTCCTTATCCATGGTGGCTTTGGGATCATGGCTAAACGGCTAAATGAGGTTATCCTTTTTAAGGAGATGTGCTTGAACATAAATCATGTTCAAGGGAGAAGCTGTACTTCATGGTGTGTTGGGGGTCCTAGCTGTCAGTTCTATGTCCACCCTGAATCCAAGCCAGGGAATACAGTTGTTTTAACAGTGGTTCCACAGGCCACCTCTGTCACACAAAGTATATGTTTCTACTTTCAAGACTAAAAGTTAGGTATCTATGGGGCATGTTTCTTGCTGCAGCGTGTTGTTTAAAAATGGGTTGGAGGGTAGCTAGCCTTTCCAAGTCGGGACAGAGTGCTTTTGAACAAGGGTTTGTAATTTACCTAGGGAAATGGACTTTGACTCCTGTTTGACTAAACGCCCAGATTTTGTGAAGTTAAGTCAACTTGTGGATTTTTGTCTGGTAGAAATACAAATAATTTATGCTCATAGAGAAGAAAACCTTGATTCTAGGACACTACAGGACATTAACCTATAATACATCTCACCTAGCAACCCAGTGCCACTATTATTTTTTTTCCAGAGGTTTGTAAATTCCTTCTATAGTTTTTGAATTGCAAATACCACCTGTTGATCCTCATTAATGGGTTGAATACATTTTGGCATATGCTCTCTTTGGGAGTTTTAGATTTTAGGAAACTACTCCTGAAGTAGAAGCATAAATATTTGGAAACTGCCTTCTAGCTTGCTATTTCCTGAGCTCTGAAGATTGGTGCTGATGTTGGGTAGAAGAGACTGATTAAAGGACTTAGTCCTCTGCTTTCTGCTTTTTTCTATCTGCTTTTGTGTCTGATAACTTTTAGACAAGGCTGTTCCTTCTGTGAGTGTCCAGCCCTTCCGTTGGTTACAGTAATTACTTTATAGTTACAAGTAAGGGGCTACAGGCTTTGAGTGGGAAGCAGAGAAACAGTTGGAGTTCTGTGGGAATCTGAGATGGTTAGAAGGAGCTTTGAATGCAGTGAAAATATAAAAGCTTGTGTCAAGAATTAAACCATACGCTTGGCCCTGCACATACTTGATGTTTATTACATAAGCATTCTGACTTTGATTCAGAGATAACATGTGTTTCTCCTGTTTGAATTGGTCATAAAATATATTTAATAGACTGCCAGGCTTAGGTGTGAAGGAGATGGAATAGGAAGTACTCAGGTAAGAAATGTACAGACTATTCTAACAGTACACTTGGAACAATGCACAGGTGCAGGGGCAGTGTTTGCCAGGTGGCTAGTAGGCGATGGGGTTTAAAGGCTGCTAACAACAACGGGTGGGATGGGCCACTTGTAGCTAAGCGGTGCAGTGAAGGGCACTGGGTCAGCCTGTGCTTTTCAAATAAAAGTGCCTGTTACACAAAACACAGGAGGTACGTTTGGGGAAATTGTCCTTCTCTGGAAGTGCACCCTGGTCTGAGCTCACACACTCTGCTGCTCATCCAATTCTAAGTATTACAAAGGGTGGGAAATACTGAGGTGAGACTGCTTTGTGAGTGTTGTAGGTGTTTCTCTTCCTGCCCAGTAAATCGCAGAGGCTTGGGGGTTGTCTTGCTCTGGTGGATGGGAGGCGGTGGTGACAGCCTGTCTGGTTAGGAAAACTAAAGGATATGTCAGAACTGTAAAGGATAAACAATCTCCCTCCCCAGAGCACAGCGGCAGGGGGGTCTGGGTGGGGGAGACACACGACTCATTGCTTTAGCAGTATGTCAAACCATGAAGCTAGGAGGACCTGACCTTCCCCCTGGATGTGGGACTTTGGACAGAAGTGTTGGGGGAAGCCTCAGACTGAATGTGCTCTCCACAAGGTGCCGGAGCAGAGCCTCCCCTCACAGGCATCCCTTGTAGCTCCCAGGTGCTGCTTGTAGGCTTCTGACACTTGGTGCAGAGTTCTCAGGTTCTGAGATTTCAAGTAGCTCATTCAGGAAATGCAATTTTTTTGGTTGAGATTGCAGTGGCCCCAAGACACGTTAAAGAGGCTCAAGGCATTCTAGCAAATAGTCTTCTGCCTATGAAGAGTGCCCATTTGTTCCAGATTGGTAGTAAACACCTATTTAATTTGCTTTATGGTTTCACTACTTTTATGAGACTAGTAATTTTTTTTTTTGGTACTTTTTAACTAAGCTGTGATAAAGCAGTAGCAGGAAAACTTTTCAATTAAAACAAATCCCTTTGAAACTCCTGAAAATCGGAGCAAAACAAGTCCTAACTTGTGGTATATCAATTCTGATTGGAATTAGAATCTCTTAGAAAGTGAAAGAAAATGGGGATTATTGCCATTTCCTGAGTGTGCCAGAATTAGAATTTATAAGGTGATCACCTAGAGACAGCAAGACTTGACAGATCTTGAAAATCTGCAATAAAATGTAAAGGCAGGAGCAGTGCATCCTTCACTGTGGAGAGCTTTTGCTCAGATTTGGTGATGAAGCAGGAATGCATAGGGTCAGAGCACCCCTGTCATTTAACATGGAGCTCAGGTGAGCTGGCTGGTCCCTTCTGAGCCCGTTTGCCCATGCAGAATGGAAATAGAACATGAATGGTGGATTTGGGATTAACCCTCCCCCACCCCCCCCCACCCCACCCCCCCAATTGGAGTAGAATGAAGAAAGGGACTAGCACTTTTAGGACAAGCCTAGGAACTGGCCCAGCTGATGGAGAGCTAGGCTGCTGCGAGTCCATGAATGTTGAGACCCTCATGGAATGCATATGCCAGAGTCTGGTCGGATCGACTGTGCTCTGGTTTCTTCTACACATGGCTTTCTAACAATACAATGAAGTAGGCTTACCATGCCTTGTAGAAATGGAGAAGTACATCAGGCACTCATACACCAGGAAATTCAGGTGAAACATTTCTTAAGAAACACTTGATGTGCAGAGAGCTCCCTACCCTAAAACACATTTGCCCAGTGCTTTTTTCTTTGGTCAGTGTTGGGTATATACTGGCAAAACTGAGTAGTTGGCTGTGGCTCATACTTTAAATCTAGAGATACCGTAATGGAACTGGAACCTATAGAGCCACTTGGTAAAACCTGATTTGAGATACCAGTTTTACTTTGTAGGTTATAGTAGTAAGTTTTCTGTAAAGTGGTACAAAACCAATGGAATTCCTTTCTGATATTTTCAAGGAAATCTTAAGATACTTGTTATTGTTTTTTAACCTACTTCTTCATCAGGTTTCATTTCTACACTTTCTGAATATTAGCATAGTTATTCAGAAAAGTCCTTCTCAAAGAGATTCACATCCAAGACTTTCTGTAAACTCCTATTGTCAGTCCTTTATTACAAAACTCCAATAGCTTGTATTTAAGATAGGATGTGTTTTTCTGTATATTGTACGTGGGAGAAAAACTACCAGGAAACTTTCAGGCAAATTAGTGTTGAGCCCCAATTAAAATTGGCTCAAGTTTTCCTTTCATTATTGCAGTAGAACTTGCATTGCACTAGCTGTGGTTTCGGCTAACAGTTTCATATTCAAGTCTGAGATGATTGTTTATAATTCGGCACGTGGGATCAGCATTAACTTAGGAGAACTAGTTTCTGGATAATAGTCTTAAGAGAGGATATATTTTCCACTTCAAATAAAAACTTCCTTTGTGATAATAATTTTGATTTCAATATGGATTTCATAGCTTGATTTGCTTTTTAATTAACCATTTCATAACATGTTAAATCTTTCAGAATTCTAGATTACCTGATTTTTTTTTTTTTTTTTTTTTTTTGTTAGACTACTTGCAAACTACAAAGCAACAATGTTCAGTTGTCAGGAGGTGGTGCAAAGCCAAGGACGGGAGCAGGAAGGAGTCGCCTGTTTCCTAGTAAGGGTATCACTGTGAGGTGGAATGGGGTTCAACACCCCCACTCCTGCCAGCCCTGGACCCTAAGTCCTCCACCCTCGGCATGTCTTATCTCAGCTGGAAGTTGTGTGTATCAACACCCATCTCACAGGACTGCTGAATCTTAGTGGTCACCCACTGTTAGCTCAGAATATGGCCCTAATTTAGGTGGTAGAAAGTCTCTAAGTCACAGGAACTGCAGGGCACCCATATCGGGGTACTGGATTGTATTTAAAGTTGAGTTTTAGCGGCTGTACTCTGGCAGCTCCTCCAGGGTGAGTCTTGCTCGACCCTCACAGGCGCTGCTGCTGGGCCAGACTGCTAGGGGTTTGGTGACCTGCCCACCATGCAGGAGTGGAGCTCCTCTTTGAGTTCAACCATTCACCCCCAGAAATGTCAAGCTGTTGGCTCTTCTTTAGGATAGCTGGGCTGTCCTCTTCCCTGCTACCTCCTGTCCCTCCAGGGGAAGGTGAGACCTTGACGTACCTGAATTGCACCGGAGGAAGAAAAGCTCAGGGAAAGTATTTCCAGTCTCTGCCCAGCTTGCCACCAAGGAGGGAGGTGGTTTATAAGAGATGACAATGGCCAGAGGAAACCTGACTTGTGATCAGTTCTGCGTCAATGGTGCCCTCCACCAGTGCAGGGCTCGTTGACGTGACACGATAAACAATAAAAAAAGCAACACTTGCAGTGGAGTTGTTCACCTCTAGACCGAAGGGTGTGTATACAACTGTGCTGAGGGCGTGGTTTGTCCTGTGTGTGCTGAGGGCGTGGTGAGTGTATGCACACGTGTGCAGTCGGTGAGTGCGTAGACATCTGTGTGTACACAAACGTGGGAGCTCCTCTGACAGGCTTGTTGAGACCTTTGAGCCACAACACAGGAGTGACTCTTCCACTGACCACAACACCATTGACCCTTAGGGTCTGTGGGGCCGGGCTGACCTCTTTTCTCCACAGCCCCCATGTCCTGCTACCCTGGCTTTTTGTCCATTTGAATTCTTGATTCTGGTAAGGATCAAGACTCCAAAGCTGTGATTGTGGACTTGCAGACCTGGAGGGAGATGTCTCTGCTGCTGCCTCTGCAGAGCGGAGGAGGTCTCTGTGCAGACGGAGGAGGCACCATGTGCCTCCTGGGCTGGTCACTGTCATTAGCTAGGCGGCCCTCCATGTCTCACAGCAGAGACCATCTGAGGACGTGTGCCTGACTCTATTCTGAGCCCAGCGTGGGGCCCATCACCTCTCCCACACTCCCTTACTCCTTTCTTGGTCCTCCCTCCTGTTCTTCTCAAGTGGGGGATTGTATAAAAGCTCTTTATATTCTGGCCTTCACTTTCTTTTAACCCCTAAGCAGCCTTTCTTGGAAGGGGGGTGGAAAATCTTTGCAAAAGCTTCCATTTGTGTATTCTAAAGTGTGTTTTGTGTTTTACAAGGATGACTGTCCCTCAGATACTCTAAGTGAAGGTAGTGGAGTTCAGAAAGGCCCAGGTCAGAGCAACCTGCCTTTAGCTAGCTGGTGATTTGAAGGCAAGTGGCATTGGGTATAGTGATTGTTTTATCAAGGCTGTGAGAAACTCTCCAAAATAACTTGGTAGTTCTTTGGTGTCAAGAGTCAATTTGTTTTGTCCTTGTTTTTTGTATTCTATGAGGCAAAGCCAAACTTGACCCTGGCTTGTCCTACTGGAAAGGGAGTATGCTTGAGTAAGGGTCAGGTTGCAGACTGAGAACTGGAAGCTGCCAACTGATTTTTCTGAAGAGTCAGATGCTAGGTAAAGATGTTCCTGATTAAAACGTTTCTAAAGGACACACAGAACAGTGTGTTAAAGATCATCATAACTTTCCTGTTGCTTTATGAGAATAATAGCCCTCTTGAGTAGAATATTGAGTATAGCAGGGTTCATGTATCTTTTTCTTGATGAATGGCTGATTCTTGGTGAGAGGTGGGTGTGAAGTTAATAGGATTTCAAAACCATCCCAGCACCCGTGAATCTGCAATGGTAGACCTCTGCAGAGGGTTTAGTCTCCCCTTTCCTGCTCTTTTCTTTTCAGGACAGATGCTGAGGGCCAGAGGTTAGCAATTTTAATGTTATAACAAAGATGGCAGCAATTGCTGGCACTCTGGTCTTTATATCTGTGCTGCTTGTTCTAAGCTGTTCAGATTTGTCAGAGGGTGTGTCAGGTGGTCCTCATGGAAGGAGCATCTGACTGTGGTGGTTCCTGAAGGGTCTGGTTTTGGTTTGTGACATTACTTTTCAATTTTGTTGTTTTTTCAACTAATTTCTATGATAGTAGAAAATGCCTCCATCTATTGAGGACTGACTGGGGGCAGGGGTCAGCAGTGAACTATGCATTGTGCATACATTAAAGCTCAATATTAATAACAGAGCCCTGAAATAGATGTTACCCCATTACGCTTCCATAAAAAATGGAGGTTAGAGAGAAACTAGTGAATTTGTCCAACACCATGCAGCTCTGCAGTGGCAGAGCTGGCTTCTGCCCCGGTCCTGCTTCTCCATAGCATGTGCTTTCTACCTCTGAGCTGCATACACCTTCCCAACTTAAGTTGTATGTATATTGGAATCTGATTATTTAAAATGTCCTAGAAGAGCTTGCAACTTAAGGGAATGTCACTAAATTTGCAAAGTGCCCTAAGGTGAAAATGTTGCTTTTCATCTCCTGTAGGTGCTAACCTGCCTCCTTGGGATTATTTATTCCATGTTATTCCCAGATAGACGTTGTGCTAATACCAAGAGTAACACCTTCATGTTTGTGTACTTTCAGTGAAATGTGACTAAAGAGGCCACACCTGCTGTTACTGTTGAAAATATGTTGCTTGTACCTAACTTTGCAGTTAAACTGACTGCTAATTAATTCGCCTGATTGTATCAATGGCACAAGGATGCATTTTTTTAAATGAAGTTGCTTACCTTGGGTTAGTGGGTGATTGACTTCATCATCTGAGGTCAGGTGGTAGCTGAGAAGATGGTGGGTGAAGGGCTAAGGGGTTGCTCCCATGAAGAAATCTCTAAAACAGGACCTCTGAAGTTAGATTGCAATTTTATGAAGCTGAGGATATGTATGGTTTTGTGTACGTTCGGTCTTCAGCCTGTGAGGTACTCGCCGTCCCTGCACTTCTCCAGCCTGCCTGGAACATCCTGCTTAAAGTATAGGTGTTTTGCTGTTGCTAGGCGATTTGTTCATGATAAAAATGAGTATAATAATTGGACTGAAGTAGGCAGGTTTTTTTTTGTTTTTTTTTTTTGAGGCTTTTGGTGCAAATCTGAAATTGCTCCCTAGGGGAGGTGGTGTCCGTCGTTATTCTTGCCTTGCCTTTTGCAGCTTCAAAGTATGAAAAGCATCTAGAGAAAGTATAGGGATTGTCACTCAGTGGTAGAGCGCTTGCCTAGCATGTGTGAGGCACTGGGTTCCATCCTTGACACCATATAAAAATAAAGGTTAAAAAAAAAAAAAAGCTTAAATGTTGTTCTAGTTGCAGGCATGGGGGATTCACTTTGTAGAACTGAGAGCCGCCCTCTGGAGTGCTGGAGGGTGGTGCTGACAGCTCTCCAGGTGGGACATTGTAGAAATGTCTGAGCCATGTGAAGGTCTGTCTGTGTACATGTGTGCATACTTCACCGGCTGTGGGTACCATTTCGTGAGTATCTCTACTCTGCACCCCTATATCTACACTGCATGGATGGATGTGCACACCCTTCATAGTGACAGCAGGAATCCAGCCACATACCACCTGGCTTCAAGACATTTGGCAAGTTACTGGATTTTGCAATGAGGCGGGAACCGTTATTTCGTGACCATGTGTTCACTTGATCGTGATGGCGCTGGTGTGGATTTTAACCCCAGATAAGCAAGGGAACTGAAGCAACAGTGGTGAGGGATTCATGGAAGGAAGGGAAACTGGCGTTATATTCACGTACTGGCTACCTTCCATGACCACTTAATCAATGGGAGGTTGCTATTGGTCAGGAAAGTGTTGGCTGTCCTGTCGGCCCCTGGAAAATCCCACGAATATTGCTAGTGTGTACAGTTGGAAGAAAATGCAGTATTGCCAGCCGTTGTAATTGAAAATGGTGCGCAAGTCCATTTCCAGGTACAGTTTGAAGGATTAGGGAAGATATGTAGACCGAGGAAAGTGCTTTTAAATGAAAAGAGAAGTTGAGAGCTTGGTGTAAAAACATTTTCCAAAATTGGGATTTGAGAGTAAGCTACCTCAGGCCTATGATTACTTGTCCTGTAGTTAGCTTTGGATTTTAAGTTACTTTTGGTTCTTCATCTTAACAATTTCACTTCTGATGGATTACAGTTAGAATATTCTGGTCCATCTGAAAGGTAAATTTCAGGTTCTACCTTGGAGAAAGAAGCGCTCACAACTTTTTAATACTCTACCAATTATTTCCTCAGTGATTAAAAACAAAAATCTCTGAACTTAGTCTCAGCCAAGTTTAGTCTTTCATGTGGCTGTAAACTTCTCAGACTTTGCTGCCTTTTGGGGTGCTTTTCATTTTCAAAAGAAAATCGGTATGTAGATTTAACTACATTGAAGGCGGGGGATTTGTTATCTACTTTAGAAAAGCAACAGGACTGTCAGAGCCTCAAACTCCATCTGGTCACTTGTCCCTTTGATAAACGTTGAATTCTTACTCTGTGCTGTAGTGTTATCTGTGTACAAAGTTGAACATGGGGCTCTTGACCCGGAAAACCCTGCTACCCCTGCACGCTAAGAACTTGAAGTCAGATGAGCAATGTGTGTACCAGCTATCACAACCACCTAGGAAATGATTCTATAGTGATTCATTTTTCAAATTTACTTTTGTATCCCTAGTGAAAGTTCTGACTTTTTTTTTTTTAATCTAAAGTATTGCTGATCAGTAATGGTGATAAACTGTTCTAAATCTCGTCATCTGTCACTGGAGGCTGTTATATACCTATACTGTCAAAAAGTGGCTCAAGTTTACACTGTAAGTGGATTATTAAATGCTATAGAACACATCCTTATTGATATTTGTTCATCTATGAAATTTTTCTTCTGCTTTTGGGCACACTCAAGTTGCTACAGCATTCAAACTTAAACATGAGCAATGTTGGAAACCAAACCATAGTGCGGGGGGAAGGGTCAAGTATCAGATAATGAACTTAATAAACACAAGTGAACAGAATGTGGACATCAGCTGGAGACTGGCATTGTATACTAAAATCTTTTCATTCTCAAGAGCCTCAGGTTTTATTAAACTGAGGAAAAAGAACCAAAATGAACATCTATCCAGGTTCTTACTAGGCAGGAAGCTGGGTAATTCTCGGCTCTGAGGGTGTTGCCATTGAAGAAATGATAGATGAGAAGACTGAGGCTAAGAGGGTAGAGACTTGTATATCTTCATGGCCATCTTGAGGTCTACTCCAGGCTTGTCATGCACATTCTTGTGTCTCAAACCACTTTCTAAATGTCACATTTTAATACAGGCAATTGCTAGAGTTAATTATTATTAAAAATGCTTAATACCAACATGTGACATCAAAGGCGGAGAATTTGGATCAGCTTTTATTTTACATTATTGGGGCTCATGATCCTTGTGTAGCAGTTTGAAAGTCCCAGAAAAAGAGCTCATCTATGAACACTGGGTGCTTAACATTCTTCTAGATGCAGACAAACCTGGATTAGGATTAACAGTGATGAAGAATCTTGGTTCACAACCCTACACCATCATGCTTACAATCTATACTAATTTTGGGGGGCAATTTGAATTCTGAAGCCCTCACACTTTATGGCAGCAGGCTCAGGCCTCAGGAGCAGTGGTAGAAATGGGTACAACCAGCTTCCAAAACTAACACCAAGTTAGGGGAGGGAAGTAAAAAGGCAGGATGTGCTGACTGGGAGATTGTTGGAATAGAGGAGTGCGTCAAACCAGGTTGTGTTCACCTGTCTCCCTTCTGGAGGTGACCTTAAATTGAGTTCTCCATGGACACAGTCTGCTGGAAGCCATGCTTGCTTGCTTTTCCTTGTAAGATTGGAGGGAGCCTGCCATCCTGGAGAAGCATCTCTTGGCTTAGTCTATGGGAGGTGCTGGTGAGCCCTTCACGCATGTTGGCCTCTGCATTATTCCTCTGGAAACAGTTTTGCTGTTCATACTTGAACTTTTCTGCTGCCTCATCTCAGATTTCAAGGTATGTGTTATGTTTTGGTTTTTGATGATCACTATTTTGTGAAGGATCTAACGTGCCTAGAGGATAAGAGACTTTCACTTCAGAAACGTCCATTTTTTCTTAAGGAACATTCACTGTTTTAAATAGCCAGACTTGTGTGGGGTGTGTGGGTGGTGGTTTTTTTTTTTTTTTTTTCGTGGACTGGGGCAGGGATTGACCTGGAATAGTGGTAGAAATGCTTTGTTTCTGGCTGCATCCCCTCTACTGTGCTCCCGGTAAAATACAACACTAAATTTTCCTTTTTTTTTTTCAAACATGGCTGCCTTGACCAGCACAAAGAAAATATCAGTTGTAGTGCTGATTATTGCTGATATTTAAAAACATCAGTTAATATGACTTTCAGATGAGAATTTGCCTTTTCATAAAAGCAATCCCAAAGGGCTTTGCTCATCAAGTGTTTGTGCTTATTAGACTCAAATTTAGTGTTATTTTAAGGAATTCTATGAATTTCTAATTAGTTTGCATCATTGTGTCTTAGAGTTTTGGTTTGCATGTGATCTTCACAAGATAAAGCTAAACACATTACAGAATGAAAGCATGTCCCTTTCATTCCGAACTTCTCCTTCGAGCCACATGCAATAAACTGAACACTAATAGGAACACTCAGCTTCAACCTGGTTCTCTACAGTCTCTTTCATCTGTGGAGCTTGTTCAGACTGATGAACTCACAGAAATAGCATGCAGAACTTAGTGAACTTTATGGCTCCCTTTTGTGACAAATACTAAGCTAAAGCTGTAATCTGAATACGTCACTCCAAAATTCATTGACACCTAAGACCCGGAGTAACAGATGAAGAGCTGCAGCTCTCTGGGAAGTGTACCTGTCACGAGGAAGTGGTCAGTAGCCCTCAAGGACCCTGGATGTGCAGGCATGTTGATCCTGGGCTTGCTAGCTTCCATGATTGAAAACACTTCATGGGCTCAGGCATTCTGGTACAGAATCCTGAACAGACCAGCACATCCAATCTGTAATAGAGAACTTTGGATGTTGAGACGTGATCCAGCGAGGATGCTTCTGAATAAACTCTCTATCACAGAAAGTCTAAGATATCTGTAGCTTTGAGGGTTCCCCCAAAGTATGTACTATCACACTGATGTTTCAGAGCCTGTGTATGAACCTCCATGGTTGTGACTGTTTTGTGTGTGAACTTAAGGTTAATATTGGGACAAAGTTTTCTTTTCTTTCTTTAAACTTTAATGTGTTGGTTTTCTCATCAAGACAAAACAGGGGCTGGAGTTATGGCTCAGTGGTAGAACACTTGCCTAGCACGTGAGGCACTGGGTTTGATTCTGAGCACCAATTAAACATAATCAAAGGTATTAAAAAATTAAAACAAGTTTGCTGTCCTTTCCTGGATTGAGCCTGTCTGGATGCTCTGGATGTGGTCACTCGTGCCTTTCTTTTCCTTCCTGTTTCTCAGTTAACAAGGTTATGTTTGGGTCAGGATACTTGGGTTTACTTAAGTTTTTCTCATGTCATGTGAGGTTGTTACCTGAGGAGTAGACTGTCAACACTGTTGCTATTTGAAATACTGTCTAAGCATATTCCACTGAACTTCCTTTGTGTTTGTGTGCAGAAAGTAATGGAATAGGGAACTGCATTTCATTAATGAAAAGTTAACTATTTGGGATTTAGTTGTGGAAAATAGTGGTGGGGTTCATTTTGACAACCTGTGAATTGTGCAAAATCTTTGATTGTTAGCATGTTACAGCTATTTGTGTATAAAAGGCTTATTGCTAAATGGAATAATCTCTTCACTCATATAAAGGTTTAACCTTAGTTTATTTAACAAAATGCATTATAGCATGACGTTGTATAGGAAAAGCATTAACGATTACTTCAATGTGCTGTGCTATTTTCTTGGACTCCTCTGCAAGACCCTTGGTTTGAGTGGAAGGTGGAATGAAATGTCCCCACTGAGAGATTACTGTCAGGAGGCCACTCATAATGAATCAAAAATTGAAGGCAGTTGTCTGAAGGCACTCGGTAGGGTGAGTCTTGTGGTGCTGTCTGCCGGCAGCCTTGCTTTGGTGGGAATTTAAGAACACTACTTCCATGAATAAAGTGTAGTTTTTTATTCTTGGCATTTCAGCTGCAAGTTTTGTGATGTGGGAAAGCACTTTATAGTTCTCTAGAGATACTTGGGATGTTTCTTCCAAAACAAGTGCCTCCTAGACGCTGATGTACTTAATCATTAATGGGAAGTGTGGGTGAATTGCGCAGCTGCCGTCACCTAGAGTAGTGAAATTTAATTAGGTTTTAGTCTTTGATTAGTATTGAAGTTTTTCTCATTGATCATTCTTTTTCACCATTGTGTTGTTGGTTCATGTTGGGAGCAAGTAGATTTTACTTTAAAATGTGGCTGTTAAAAGTTGGAATGAATGATTGCATTTCCTTGAATATGAGTTACATGTCTTTGGTTTTTCCCATCAGATGGTCCTTTTGATAACAGTAATAACTTCAAGACTTATGTTATTAAAATGTATGTGCTTCAAATTACCTTCCATTTATGGGATGATTGTGTTAACTAGAAACATTCATTGCCTTATTCATTACTGGGGTTTTACGCTATGTTATTTAGAAAGTCAAGATGTCTCATGTCTCTAAATTAAGTCCTTTCAGCTACTCATTTAGTTGAACAGTGTAGAAAACAGATTCTCAACTCCCACTGTGGTGTTGGAGGGAGGTGGGCCTTTATAGGTTTTTCTGGTACTCCCTGAAGGAGCTTTTGCTCTCACAGGGAGTCTGTCATTAGTGTGTGCATTTAAATCTGGCCTGTAGACATCGTGGATTTTGATGGAAAACATGCATATTATGACAGCTAAGTAGAGGTTATACTAAAGTTCCGTTTCAGTTTGTCTTGAGTATTACTGGAAATTTTGACCTTGGCAGTTTGTAAATTCAGTCTATTGTAAAGCATGGTCTGCAGGGACACTTTATGTTGGAGTATGTATACTGTATCCATTTAAACTTATTCTTCGTAAATAAGCACTTGAAAAAAATGATGAATAGGGGAACATCGTTGTCTTGAAAGGCCAAGTAAGAAGCTGGTAATTTTTGTTGTCGGAAGGGTGTAGCAGAAATGAGAAAGCATCTTCATTATGCTTTCCTCTTTCCAAAGCCCTGTGCTAGCAGAATGTGAATCCAAAAGTGAAAAGATGCAATCCCTTGCCCAGGGGTTGAGGACCTTTTATGAAAGGTACACAGCTAGCTGTAGTATAAAAGCAGATGAACTAGAGGAAACAAATGTTTAGTGTGCACAGAATATTTAGGGCATAAAATCTGCTGTACTTCCTACCAGGGGTAGGTTGACTCCTTTTGTCCCTGAAACCCTGTTGTATGTGGGCGAGAGATCAAGGGCTGTGACTGCCTATATTCTGATGAGTCCCCACTATTGTCACCAGGATGACCATGGTGGAAAGCTGTTTCTTGGGTGTGTCCCAGAAGGATTCGTTCAAAGAGGAAAACAGTCTTGGTTGATCTCAATAATTGTTTCTTAGATTAGCAAATTAAAAAAAACCAAGAACATATTCCAGAATGCATACAATTCTTTAACTACAGATCTAAAGCAATTTATAAGTTACATAATGAACTCAATTCAGGTTAACGTTAACTGTCTTGCTGAAACTAGCCATCTGTGTGCACCCAGGGCTGTGAGAAGGCTTGGTTCTCAGGCCAGTCTTCTGCATTGAAATAGTAGGAAGCCTTTTTCTACAGCTGGCCAGGACATCATTGGCCTTCACTGGGTGCTTCCCTATGTGTCCCCCTTATACCTTGGTCAAGGCCATGTGGCTTGATTCACACATGGATGTGGAATGCACAGACAGTGGCTGATCTCACAGTGGTCACCCAGATGGTCTGAAGCTTGCTCATCTTAGGATTTGTTGTGTTTTCATTGTATTTACTCTTATCAGTGGCCTGAAAATAATTCAGTAGGTCCCAGGAAAGTTGAGGAACAGTGAGGGGAGGGGAATGGAAAAGCAGATGGGAAGAGCAAAGGACAGTGGAACGGAAAAGTGGGAAGAGGGACAGACAGGAGCAATGGGCAGTTGGTAGGCTGTGGAGCTTGCCCTTCCAGCTGTGATGACAAACCATTGGAGGTTCAGGGAGGATGATGTTGATGCGTTCTTATTGCTGGGTGACTGCTGTGAGATGGATGTGTGTATATCTGTCACACTGAGGAGGTGGTTGTGACAGCTCTCATTTGTTACATCAGATCAGAAAGAGAAGCACTCCTCCCTTCAGGTTCTCTTTATTTTGTGATGTTTACCTTTGTTGAGTGGCTTCTCTGTTTGGCATTAACATCCCTGTCACTAGAAGTGACCAGCTGCTTTTAGCTTCTCCAGTGGGTGGGACGCTCCTGAGTGTCAGCTGGGCTGGTGCTGGTCCCCGGTGGCCAGGCTGCACCTCACGGAGAACTGAAGCATGTACCAGGCCTGTATTTCATGGAAGTCTTGGTAGCGAGGAAACGGGAGCCTCTTATCGAAGGTAAACAAGGATAGGTATTTTTATTATGATGCCATAAACATTTCAAATGGCCAGGGCAATTTCATTACTAAATTCCTGTTTTTCTTTGAAAGGAAATGTTTTGCTGATGTGAATCCAATAGATAATTGACCTTGGTATGTGCAGGGAAGTGTCCTGGTGCTCGGAGCATATGACTTTACATAGACGGGTCCTAGTCTCAAGACTCCCCTAGGCTGGGTGACTCAATAGACACGTGGGACCCCACACAGCGAGGAGAGCACAGGCCTCACGTGTGTAGTGGGGAGGCGCTGCTGCCCTGTGTCAGAGGCCTCTCCATCAAGAGGTTACTCAAGGCGGCAAGATGACGGTAGGTAGAAGAAGGTGCTTGCTGAGACCGTGGAGAAAAGATGGCAGAAGTAGGGAGACATAGGCTGACTTTGGGGAGTGGTAGTAATTCAGATTGGCCTGAGGGTCAGGTGCACACTGGACGTTAGGGTGGTCGTTACTGCCGATACCTTGGAGTCAGAGTGGCCTTTTCAGGCCTTGATAGTGTTATGCTGGGGACTTGGCTTTTTCCAAACTGTTTACTTTTATTCTGACTATTTTTGTGTATAACAATGTTGTGTGCCTTTTTTTTTTTTTGGTGAAGATTAGATATATGCAGAATGTCTTTTTCCTCCCTTTCCTGTCAATCATAATCTTAGTAAATGATAGGTGTTGATGCCGACAGTAGGTTGGTCTGAATGAGGGAGCCATGCAGAGCCAGGTCAAGCGGTGTGGGCTCCTCTGGTGCAGTAGGCGTCTCCAGGAGTCTGCAGTTCTGGGCTTAGGTACACCACAGGCCAGAGTGTACTGAGTCCGTTGGCACTGAGGGGTGATAGAAACAATACAGGCACGAGCTATTCCGATGCTGAAATGAGGGTCAGACGGGGGAAGTACAGGAGGGACCTGGATCCAGAAACTGTATGTCTGCAGCTGCCAAAATGTTTAGACTTATGGATCTAAAAAGATGAAGCCAGATTGCTCTAAAATTAAGTCTAGAAGAACAGTGCTAAAGCAGACTAGGCCGAGCTTGGTTTGCTTATTTCTGTTGACTCCTACCCTGCCACACCCTGTGTTCAGGGGCAGGGCAAGGGTCCCTATCTCCCAGCCCAGGCTTCCTGACGGGCTGTCAGACAGGAACCCTGAGGATAGCTCTTGTGTGAAGTAGGGGATGTGTGTTGGATGATGATGGCCGAAGCTTACAGTTGTGATGAAGTAGTCCCCTCTATTTTACAACAGTAAATAAGTTGAAGTGACTATATAGTGGGTTTTTTTTTTTTTTTAATAGTGAAACGAACTAATCTCATTTAGCTGTTAATTACAACCAAAGACTTCGAGAGGCCACATCAAGCTCTGGTTTGTTTTGCATGTGATTTTGAGCTAGACCATTTTTCACACTGTGAAAGCCAGTTCTGTGGACACACCTCATTTCTTTTTTGGATGGCTCTTCCCTTTCTGTATGACCTGGCATGTTGGCAGACACAGGTGATGCTAAGTGTAAGGCAAAGTACAACACACCCTAGGCCCTGGGCTTTGGTTTCACTAATTTTCTAGAGAAGTGTGATAGCTCAAGGTTGACATACAATTGCAGAAAAGCTAGTAGCTCCATAACTCTTGAACCAGATTGAAGAACTTTTTTACTCTTCCTAAAAGAATTAATTTTAACCCTTCTCATCCAGTGTCTGGTATGATGGGTTTAACTTTGATCCCATCTTGAATCTAGGAAACATGTTGAAAATTACCCTCTTCCCCAGTGTAGAACTGCAGCTATGATTTCATGGATTACTTTTCCTTACTCCTTTGAGTTCTCATAGGGAGAGAAATAAAAGTCCCTATTGCACACTGTGGAAGTTGTTTAAGGAGTATGGACTGGGTTGACTGCTCTACCTCCCAGTGGCTCCCTGGATTGTCATGGGCCATGGCTTGCTTCCTGCCTAGATGTCACTTGATTTTTTGCGGTGCTTGTGCCCACATCACATCCCCACATCCCCCCAGGATAAATGTAGCTCCGGGGTTGACATTTCATGTAACAACATAGAGGGCAGAGAACCATCATGACTTTAACATCATGTGGAACAGTAATGACCGTCCATCCTCCTAACATTGTCCTTGAGTAACTCTGGAAGCTTGATAAAGCAGATTACTGAGGGCTCGATCAGCTAGGACCAGAGCCCCACGTCCCAAACTTCTATCAAAAGCTTTATCCTCCATTTAATATTGATTTATGAAGATTTGTATGCCAAGTAGAAAACAATTGGCCAGAAATGGATGACTTAGTGTTTGAGAGAATCAATAGCCCAGTTAATGGAGTTTCTTCCCTCCACCAGCATTATCAGAGGGCATCATATTCACCTGGGGACGGTTAAAACAGATGACTGTCCTTGAGCCAGAGGAAGGGGACCAAATGAGCATTTCTAAAGTCTCTCAGGTGACGCCAGTCCAGACTTGAGGCAGCATGGTATGTGTTAACTGTTGAATTGACCTATTCCTCCGAAGGGAAAGTAATTCTAAGTACATGGAAATAAGCCATCAAAGACTTAAACAACTACACATCAGTTCTGAGATGAATGTCATCCTTTGATGGCTTATGGAGTATTTACCTGAGACTTGATCCAGAGTTTGTGTTGGGGCCAGCACGGGTCTCAGTTTGGATTTGGGTAGCATATTGCCTGTCATATCAAAGCAGTCTCCAATGTGGCTCTCATCAACACATGGATTAGGATCCTCTGTTGAATAGGCATGACTTTAGGTGTAGGATGTTTCCATCACCTGACAGGGCACTGCTACCTGTTTGAGTTACTCAGGGTGCTGCTGGTGTCTTTAGAGATGTTGCCTCTATGGTGAGGTATTCAAGGACCCTGAGCCAGAAATGCTTTGAAGACGGGCACATGCCCTCCATGTGCTGTTGCCTGGGGAGTGCACAACTGGGAAGGGCAGGAGAGGAGCCAACCTCCCCGCTCCTCCTTACCAGCTCCGTTTCCTGCTTTCTGAATGTGTAAGTTTCGGAGTCTAAATGAACTGTAAAAATAGCAACCGTGCCGGAGCGCCCACAATACTTATTTTGGGTTTTGCTATTTAAAAGAAGGCAACGATAACAGCGAAGGGCTAGCCTCCTACTGGCTAATGGCTCACGTTCTGTGTGAATGGATACTGAGCACAGCCTCGAAAAGAAACACGCATTTACCTGTAAACGAGAACACATTTGTAAGTTTTCTGACAAGGCATTGAATAAATGCTATTCACTGCTAGGATTTTTAACATATCAAAGTTTTTATTAGAGCACTTCAGAAAAACCAAGATGTAAACCTTTTCCCCTTTAAGGATTTTAATTTCAAAGTCCCAAATGCGTTGATTTTTAGTTTTTCTTAAAGTGTGTTTAACTTGGACATAAGTGTTGGTTTTCCAAAGTAGTTTGGAATCTTTCCCGTTTGTCATAAAGTCCCGAATGCAACTGGAGACTGGTCTCCCTGGGCAGGAGCATGGAGTCCTTCACCAAGGAGGCCAGAGAGCCTGTGGGGGGAGAAACTAAAGCACGGCACCAGCCTTGCCCTGTGAGTGCTCTGTTTTCCGGGCGTGGGGTCATACTGATGCATAGTTTTTTCATCTAGATGCAGTGTTTTATGGAATCATTATGACGATTATTAAATCATTCACCATGACACTCGTAAGCAGCATGCCATGTTGGAGAACTTAAAGTTCCTCTGTTTACGCTTTCTTGGCCATTGTCGGCTCAGTTTTAATGACTGTTGGTGTGCATGCTTCTATTGAGCCGTGAGCTACTCTCCTTGAGATGGAAACCAGAGTGTAGCTGATGCCACTTGAAGTGGAGTTGCACGTGGCAAATGGAAAAAGCAGGTTTGTACCTTATTGCTTTAGCACATGTGAATTCTGTGGTTTTAAATTCTAGGCATAGTTAGGTTAGTAGTCTATGGAAAATGCCTTTTAAAATTGGAAAAACTTACTAATCCTTTATATATGTTTTTTAAAAAAGAAGAACTGGGATGGAAAAGAGATCTCTCCTGGGCCAGAGCTGAAGACTAACATTCTGTTGTGGCAAATGCGTATTTTTGAGTCAGGATTCCGATTTGGCGTGTATGGGGAGAGATCTGTAATGCTGCTTTGGAACTCAGGACCTGTCTTGTTTTGAGGTGTGACCCATTTCCTACACTGACTAAAACTTCTGGATGGGCAGTCTGTGCACCGCACCTAGAGACCTGTGTGAACACTAGCATGCTTTACACGGAGTCATGTCCCCTTGGTCTGACAGTGGGCCTGACCCTGGCCTGCCTGTGGCTCCCAGGTCCTGATGCAGACTGGGGTGGGTTTGGGCACCTGGCTTGAGGACCCTTAGCTGCCCAGGTGAGTGCTTTAGTCCTGGGTTCCCTAGTTGATGCTTCTTCTGGGGACTGATGTCATATGTGAGGCAGGTGACAGCTTATAGTTTTCTTCAGACAGGAGGGAAGTTGATGGCAGGAAAGGAGACTAAAACAGCATTCTTCTCTTCTATTGATCCTTGGAAAATCTAAATTTGGTCCTGCCAAGGTTTACAGTTGGAAATTAAACTGAGTTGTAATGCACTTTTGCTTAAATAGGACACAGTGAATAGTGTTGGGGGTGGACAGAAATCCTTCCATTGTTTGGTTGAGTTTTTTAGGAAGCAAGATTGGAAAAATACTTGCCATTTTCTAGTTTATTTTTTTTTTTAATAAAAGCAGATGGGTAGATGTGGCCAAAGCATGTTTGGTCCAAGTAAAGGCTATTTAACTGGCAGCTATTACACACCAGACACTATATTCGAAGTGCTTTGGACTTACAATAGCACCTTCCTCCAGATTTTTGAAAGCATTATATAACTCCCATTTTATTAAGAAATGAAGACTGAGGCCAAGTGGCAGACTGGAAATGGGCATGAGCACTCTGGTTTTTATAATTGATGCTCAGAATCACTGAGACATACTGTCTTAATTGGTTCCTTGAGATTTGAGCCTGCAGCCAAGATAGGGTATGAGCCAGACTTACCTTTGTGCCCAAAAGAACTAAAACACTGAAGGTGTATGGAACAACGGTTAAGACTTTGGACACAGGCAGTGAACGACTGTGAGCCAAGAGAGGAGAGATGATTGAGGTGAGCCCTAAAGTGGTATCTGTAGTACTTTGATGGTTTCAGGCCACTTTCTGGGATGCAGGAGCCCAGCCTGGTGGAATCTGGTTGTGGAGATGAAGCTGATAGTCCAAGATGGACCGAGGACCGATGAACTTGAAGACGATTAGTTCCATAAAAACCAGTGATGTTCTTGTCATTACTATACTTTAATAATAGGAAGAGATTAAATATTTTCCACACAATACCTTCTAGTAAACAATACAGTGGGTGTTGTAGACCTTTGAACACTTGACGTTTTCCTGAGCTTTGTGGATTTGTTCACTGAAATCTTTGTTGCACACTTCTTGTGGACATCGGTTGTATATCTTGGATTCCACTTCAGGTTGGACCAAATTAGTTCTTAAATTTGGAAAAATTATCTCTCATAGTTGGTTCATTCAGACCACTGATAGTGGCTAATTCTTCAGTTCCTTGAGTGAACAACCTTGCTGGCTGTGTTAGAATTGAGTTCATCAAGAATTAAGGCAAACTATTTTGAATGACTTTTCCTTGTTTATTCACTTAGATTTGGATTTCAGTACTCTTCACATACCTGGAAATACTTTTATCCTTTGAAAACAGAGCCATTCTTTGCTTGTGGGCTGAAAAAAAAAAAAAATGAGGTGGACTGGATCTGGCCTATTGACTTGTATGTCAGTAGGCTGTTAATTTTTAGAAAATCAACTTTTACCTGATGTGTGATCACTTATCATGGAGATAGATCCCAGTTTGAACAATTAATTTTGGATGGATGATGAAATACAACTGCTATTGGTAGGAACGTGTGTTTTAATATTGGAAAATCTACAGTTAAGGAATGAGTATGAAAACAGGTACTGTGCTCAGTCTTTGAATACTGAATTGTTTTTCTGTGACTGGTCAAAAAACACCTCACACAGATCTTAAAATGGCACAAACTTGCAAAGTCTGTGAAGTTATACAGGAAGTCATGTGTGACTGTCACCAGCATGCTATCCATAGTGACATGTACCTGAATTACACTAAGGCATCTGACCTGGAATTAAATGGGCATTTAAATACTGGTTAATGTCTCGAGATATGTGGACAATCAGGCAGTACTCCATCAATGAGGCACACAGAAGCCAGGAGGCTACAGTAGGTGGCTCAGGTGAGGAAAGTCTCCCAAAGAGCCATCTGCAGGGTGGTGGACTTTTAAGGTCACAAGCAAATTAGTGTTCATTGTGAATATTTAGCTGAATTTAATCCTTAAGCAGTCAAGCTTGCTTCAGTTTTAATCATTTAAATGGCCTTATCTTAATCACTGTTAAATCTGCCTTGTTAGAAAGCTCTGGGTTGTTTATCTTCAAATTTGTTACTCAGTTTCTGGAATATTTTAGAGTGGATTGTTTGAGAACACGAAAAACTAGTTGAGGGAAGAGGATATGGTTTTCAGTGATGAGGAAATATTCAAAACTGGTCCAACAATCCCTGTTAGAAGTGTTTGACAATGAGAAATGTAAATGTTCAAAATGGAAGATGTTTTAATTTAGAAACCCTTTGGGAATGCTAATTTTAAAACCATGGCTATAAATATGTGTATACATATTTAGAGGGGAAAGAATCAAAGTTGGATATTATTAGTCAGCTTTTTGCTGCTGTGATTAAAGGACTGACCAGCACAATTACAGAGGAGGAAGAATTTGAGGGCTCAGTTTCAGAGGTCTTGGTCCATAGAAGGATGGCTCCATTCCTCAGGGCTCAAGGTGAGGCTGAACCTCATGGTGGGAGAGTGTGGCAGAGGGAAGTGGCTTGCATTATGGTGATCGGGAGGCAGACTCCATTTGCCAGATACAAATACATACTCCAAAGCCACACCTCAATTCCCTTTTCCTCCAGCTGTACCCCACCAATCTAATCAATCTCATCAGGGATTAACTCATGGATTAGGCTAAGGCTATCTCCCAATCATTTCTCCTCCAAATTCTCTTGCAGGGAAGAGGATGTGGTTTTCAGTGATGAAGAAATAGACATCGATACCTTTACTATGTGGTGCTGAGAATCAAACCCACTGCTTCACATATGCCAGGCAAGCACTTTATCACTGAGCCAAAACCCCAGCCCAAGAAAATACTTTAATAGTTCTTGTGTACATTTATGAACATATAACAATAAATTCAACTATTGTATAATGTACCAATAAAAATATGGGAAAACTTATTCTTGAAATACACATACAGAAACATCCACAGCAGCTTTGTCAGCACACTCCTGGTGCCCTCAAGTGAGCTTCATCTTCTGGAGGAAGGAGTTGCTTTGGTTTTGTCTTATTGGGATGACAGCAAGCAGGGAAGGGTCTTTACAGGAGCCTTGGTCTGGTCTAAACACCAGAAAACGGCACCTGACCCCGCTTTTGTAAATGGGGACCTTAACTATTGAAATAATTGTCAAAAACCATGGGAAAGCAATAAATGGCCCTTGAGTCACAGGAGACACAGTAGCTGCCATGCTGGAGCAGTTGTTTTTTGCCAAGTGCCTTTCTGAACACTCTGAGTTTACAAATTACTTCAGGATGGTCATGCTCTTGATTGTCCTGTTCTTGGCCTATAGTCCATTAATGGCAGCAATCGGAACGCCCTTGACCTGGCGGGTAAGGTTGGTCTGCAGGCAGCAGCAGGAAGCACCCCCTGGTTCCTGGGGTGCAGCAGACTGAAGAGAGATGCCTCCACAGATGGAGATTGCAGTGGCTGCTTAGCTGTGATGGGACTTCCACACTGGTGACGTGGAGGTGGTGGTCTTGGGTGGTCTCTGTAAGAGAAATTTGGTGTCTAGGCAAGAAAAACCCCACTAACTTCCTAAGTGAGTGCCATAGTAGTCAAAGCCCTGATGTTGAGGAGCCTCTCCACTCTGGAGTGGGACGTCTTCCATATCCACACTGCAGAGGGAGTGGAGACGATTGAGACCGTGTCCCTCCTGAGGGAGGCGACCTTCAAGAAAACCATGCAACAGGCAGAAAAGAGCTCTTTGGAGGTTGGGCACCAGGAGTATGTAACGCTGTGGCGTGTTACCAGGTAGACGACAAGCTGAAAAGTCAGTGCTCCATGGGCTTCTGTAGCAGGACTATAGGAAGGAGCTTGAGAAGCAAAAACAATGAAGCTGACAGGTGTCCCCTAAGGCTCAAGGCCAGAAGCCTCACAATTGAGGTCTTAGAAGCCCTGAAGTGCAGGTCTGGTCGGGTAGGGTGAGATGTGTGCAAAGACCAGGACTGATTCTCAGGCCAACTTTGTGAGACCATACAGGACGATTGTCTCCTGTCCATTGAGGCTCTCCTTGAAGAAAATGTGAAAAACACCAGAAAGTGACATTTTTTTTAATTGTTGACAGGTAACTGGTATAATTAATGTTTTCAAAATTAGCTGATCACTTTAGAAGTTGGTGGGTTTTTAGTGTTAGTTGAGTTTTAGCAAACAAAGATAAGCCAGTGTTGTATCAAAACAGTGGGGTCTCTCCAGTGAGACTGATTGACGTGTTTATTGCCAGTGAGGTTAAGTACATTGAAGCTTGCATGCTGGTCCTGTGAGTGGCTCGAGAACTTAAATCTTCAGGGACTCAACAGTGAAGTGGGTTTTTAAAAATCTGTACTTACCTGACTCATGTCAAGAAAGGTTCTTGTTCTTTGGGCCACGGAACATTGTCTTCACAGCACCTTGCTCTGCTCTCGATTCCTGCTTTTCTGTGGTGGTTCTTGCTTTGTGATGATAGTTGTCTTCTCCCATAGATTGTAACCACAAGACGGAGCTTGTGTCATTTACAAGGCAAATGTTTCATCAACACTTGCTTTCATTCCCCTTATCTGTAGTCTATGGTTTCTAAAATTGTCATCTTGGATTCCTAGTGAAAGTTGGAGCTGGGTCTGGGGCAAAAAGACATGAGTGCCAGGGAAGGCTGAGAGGGATAGAGAACAGGGAGGGGAGTTCTAGGCAAGGGTCGAAGAGGCACATTCTCTGACATTAACAGCGGGCAGCTAAATGAGCAGCTACTCCCTCCTCGTTCGTTACTGGAATCTTAGGCCAGATGCCTGCTCAGGGGTTCCTGCTAGCCAGGTTCTACCATCTTACCTCTAGACAGAATTGGTAATGGTGGAAAGCGGGAAATTCCACTCAAGAGGGACATATGGTGGGGGCAGAGTGAGCTCTAGCATCTTGGCCCCCCTATTCCAGGTGCAGTTGTTACTAGAGAGTGTCTTCACCGCATGTCACCCCACTAAAACCTTGGTGGACACATTGGCAGAAGACGGGTTTATTCAAAGTTGGTTTCGAAGAAGACGTAACTTCCTGTATGGAATCTTCATCCTGGGGTTTGGGGCATGCAGGAAGCTTTTATAAGAAGGACATGGGACAAAGGCAGAAGACGCATGTAGATCGAGCTAGTGTTTAACCAGGGACGCAGCCTCGGGTTCTGTAGTTCCTGGCAGGCAGGTGAGGGGCGGGCAGGCCCTCCTCCCTCTGCGTAGGAGGAAATATAGATGCAGAATTACTATGAAGTTGCCCTTAATTTCAAAGGGAGTCCATTGACACGAGCTATAGGCTCAGATAGAAAAAGAAATGGGGCTGGGGGCCAGAAGTGTGCATAACTGAGTGTTTCTGATCAAAACTGATCTGGTTGATCATCCTGTCAGTTCTGGTTTCTACAGTGACCCCAGAGAAGCTCTTGCGGCTTGAAAGGAAAATTTCCACTGTTACTTAGGATATTTTTCAGACCTGTGATCCTGGAAGGGGGTGATGTCTGGAGACTTGTAGGCACCAGTCCAAGGTCTGATGGTGTAAAAGCTGACAGTTGAATGTCCCTGAAAATCTCAACTCAGTCTGAAGGGGCACAAGATAAGCTAGGTAAATATAGGGCTGATAAACCTTGTATTGCTAGTTCTAAGGGTGGGCATTCCTCAAATGACTGACATGCCTATGTATAGTGCTGAGCAGGAATCTGAAGGCAGTGATCCAAGCTTTATCCTGCTTTCAGTTCCCCACAGGATGTCTGTAGACCTGAGAGTTGCTGCTTTTAGCAAAGGCAGACTTGGCAGTCCCCAGTTACATCGTGGATATCCTAACGTAGCAGTCTTCCAGCATGGTACACCCCAATGATGAGACCCTACCCTCTAATTACAGGGGGCAGGACCACACAGATCTGTCCCTGCCTTACCTTGGTGGGAAGGGCTGCATGGAGGTATGAGGGCTATACTGTTTAGTTACCTGAGCTGAACAGGATGAAGTAGGCAGGTGGACCCACTTACCAGAAAGAATTGTTTTTTTTTGTTTTTTTTTTGTTACTTTTTTCAGCACTGGGAGTGGAACCCAGGGCCTGGCACATGCTAGGCAAGTATCCACCAGCGAGCTTCATCCCTATTCCTTATTTTTTTTGAGATGGGTTGCACTTAGTTGTCAAGGCTGGCCTCAAACTTGGAGTCTTCCTGCCTCAGCCTCCCTAGCTAGATGTCTTGGTCAACAGTTTGGAGGCATGTGCAGTGGGATGTGACAATAGGGGAATCCATGTTTTTCCCAAACTGCAAAAGGGGCATCGTGGCTTTGTGCCTGCTGAGTCACTACCAAGAACCCTACTGTATGTAGTTACTCAATGTGAAGAAGCTTGCAAGTGAGCCCAGTTGTTTTGGAAGGCTTTGAGCTTCTGGGGCAGTATCTTAGATTTTAGGCTAATATATTCCTTCCTGAATTAAAATGAACAAAAACTGCTGTGGTTGATGCTGAGCTAAAGATTTTTGTGGTGTTTACTATTTTCCTTCTCTGTTTTTTACCACAAAGGTTCCTCCCAAAGACCAGTCTGTCTAGGACACGGCTTTTCTCCCAGTTAGACCATCTCTAGGGTCTGGTTCAGAGTTAACAGCCCAAGCCCTACTCTTATTTGGGACTTAGTCATCTGAGATGTATCACTGTGCACACTTGTGAGTCTCGTGAAATAGCCATCAGCTAGATTAAAATTCTAGCGCAGAGAAGAAACATCACGTAGTTTGTCTAAGTTCCTAGAGGCAAATACATAATTCCCACTGCATTGTTGAAATCTAGAACATCTTTCAAACTCTGAGAAATCGCCGTCTTGGTCCCACTGCTTACCTGTCCCCTCTACAGAGGAGGAAGTTGAAGCACAGAGGTTATAGGGTCCTATCTGCTTCAGAGCTCTGTGCATTACCTCGCTGATTAGACCAGCATCACTAGAGAGGATTCACTGCCATTTCCCATTATTCCAGTGTTTCCTCAACTTAAAATACTCAGAGTAGATAATGTAGGACACCACCTTGGCACTGCAGTGTCACTTGGCTCTGCACATTCTTCACAGAGAAATGCCACTGAACTCTACATCAAGAAATTCTTAATAGCTCATGGTATTGGTAAGTATGTTAGGAAATAACATTTGTGAAATATTGTTACCTTACAGGATATACTTTCTAATTCTACTTGTGCGCTGCAACTGCATGATAGTGGGATTTAATTGTCCATACCCATATGTAACAGTACAATCTGGTTGTCATTCCTCATAAGTGGTTGTCGAACCTCTTCCCTTGGTCCCTTCTACGTTATTGATCTGCCTTCAATTTTCATGAGCTGCACCGCATCTTTTCCTTTTTCCTCTAGTTTTCATGTTAGAAAAAAACAAAAAATGCAACCCTTGACTTTGGCTTATTTGGCTTAATGTTCTCAAGTTCTATCCATTTTCCTGCAAATGACATGTCATTCCTTATGACTGAATAAAGCTCCCTGGTGCATATTGGTGTACAATGCCACTTCTTTTTCACTGGACACCTAGGTTGGAATACACTTGAGGCGTCCCTTCCTGTGATGGAGAGGTGATGGAGGAGTCCGTGCTAGTTCATGGCAGCCCTGCTGGGCCCTGGGCTGCTGGCCCGCCGTTCCTTCCCCTTTGCCCCTGCTGTTGCCTCTGCCTCCAGATTTGACTCTTGGACATTTGTCTTTAAATCTGGACTCAGTTTACTGAAGACTAGGTGCTTGAGGAAGTCTTTCAGGACCCACCCAACTTGGACTCCCCTTAGCTATGGGCCTGATTGACTGTTCCCATCTAGCACCTTCCTTCTGACGTGAGAGCTTCCCAGGATCTGGAACGGTTTCTGGTCTTTACCCCGTAGAGGGACTGATCATAGTGTTCAGTGAAAATTGATAATGAATGAGCAGATCACTTGCAAGAAAACTTACTTGGTCCTTCAGAGCTGTGTTTGAGTTAAGTCTTCAGACTTTGGTTCTGGGGTGCTTAAAATCATGACCCAGTTATCAATTGAGGACTTTTAATGGGCACATGTCTGAATGTACAGAAAGGCCGATTTTGGAATAATTGAGTGATACATAAGACTTTAAAGGTGAAATAGTGCCTTTATCAATTCTTTGCAAAGGGTGTCTCAAGGGAACACTTGAGTGTTTCTGTAAAAAGCCAAACACTGTACTTGTTGCATTTAAGTGTAAAGAAAAAAATGTCAATCTTCATATGAAAACTAATTTCAGAAAACATTGATTTGTCTCCTTTTCTAAATACCCAGAAAATGAATTTCTGTTGAAAACAACATTGAAAAACTAATTTACCTCACCAAATTAGCATGTCACTTCCCATGGTCATTCATTCAGCACTGACAGATGGATTAACTTACTAGCAGACATTCATTACATTTTCAGATGGCTAGTTTGTCCTACAATATGGTAGGAGTCCCCTACTTTCAGGCAGGTCCAAGCCTGACTGGGCACCTGGATGGTTTGGGTAGGTGTCATGCCTATTGGTGGGGCCTCAGTTGGTGAATGCAGATGGGGGCCTCAAGGAGGTCTGCTGAGCAGATTGCCCGTGTAGGTGTATAGCCTTAATAGAGGAGGAGGTTCCCTAGCACCTTCACTGCCCTGCCAAGTCCCGAATTTCCTTCTGAATATTTACAGACATTACTTGGCCCAGAAGATGTGGGTCCTACTCTTCCTTGATCTTGGCGCTGTGGGTCTAAATTTAGAGCCTTCTGACTGACCCCCCTTCCTTTTTACAGCCTGCCCACGCAGTGTCGCATCTTCCCTGGGAAGAGAAGCCTGAAGTTCCCTCAACAGAAATTGGATTTCCCACTGCAGGGAAGCTGGTTTAAATTAAGCAGACCAGGGATTGCCCAAACGCATGCACACCAAGCATGTCTTTGGTAGTTTCATACAACTGATTCTCCCTTGGCACGTACCTGAATAGTTAGAATTCCCTTCTCAAATCTAACGTCTAAAATTCTGGGAACAACACAGGTCTTCTCATTCCTAGTTAAGAACCAAGGGTTCCCTGGGTGGGATTTGAGTGAAGTTTGTGGCCTCGAGGAGCCTGGCCCTTTGCGTGGAAGACCAGAGGGAGTAATTCTGGCCTCGAGCCTCTGCATGCACCTCTAAAATGTTGTCTGGGTTTGACTCTAGGTAACGTTTTGGAAAGAGTGCAGCTGGAAACAAATAACATTATCTTTACTTTTTTTTTTCTTTTTTCAAATTGAGTGGGACACCTAAGGGTGGTGGCTATTGGTTCTAATACTTTAGCATTTTAATTTTGGTCTGTCGGCATATGCTGTGGTGTGTGATGACTCCTATCATGGAGGAGAAATGTGCAGTGATGCACGTGAGCAATGTCACTGGAAAGGTCCAGCCTCTTCTTCATCCTTGGACGTGTGTGGAGTCTGTCGTTGTGCCCCTCCCCCAGTTTGTCTCCGCTTTGTAGAGCCACAGACTGAGGCATCCTGTCTGGGCCCCTTAACACTTGGCTGGGAAGTTGGAAGGAAAGGTTGTGGCTACTACAGAAATAGAAAGTGAGCTGCTTTTTTTTTTTTTTTTTTTTTTTTTTTTTAAATTGAACTACAAAAGGCAAGTGTCTAAACAAAGCTTACGTCACTATACTCGCCATTGTCTGCTGTGCTCCTGTCAGCTCCAGTGCTGCTGGAGATCTGGGCTTGAGCCTGTTGGCGCTCTGGCCACTCTTCCTCTGAGCCTTTGGAAGTGCCACATAAGGATATGTACAAAGGAAATGTTTAACTATAAACTCTACAATTTGGACTCCAGAATTGTGCTTCATAGAAATTACATGTCTTGATCAAATACTTATTGCCCCTCTTTGGGTGCTAGGAGAGGCGCAGACCCTCTTCTGAAAGCTGCTACTATCCTGAAGGGTGGTGAAGGGACTGGCACTCGTCATGGTCTGTGAGGCACAAAGCTGGCATTAGTGGGGTGATGAATCTCCCCGGGATGCGGGTGCCTCGGGCCTGGAAGATTGTTGGTGCTTGGGGTAGCACCCTGAGACTTATGTCCCCCTGAGTTGGGGACTAGAGAGCAGCAGTGGTGTTCACTGGTGACTGCAAGTGCGGAGGGATGAAGGAAAGCCCAGAGGTAGGTGCCCAGCAGTCAACGATGGAGCGTCCATGTGTACATCTGCATGTGTTCCCTTCATCAGGTCCTAGGTCCTGTGTAGTGCGTTAAAAAGCATTTTGAGCTCTTAAGGACCCCGAAGAGGGTCCAGCGCCTTTTAAGGTTCTACAGTATGGGTAAGAGTTTCCAGGAACGGCTAGAAGGTAAACGGATGCAGACGGCACACAGCCTGGTAGCCTGTGTCCACTTGTTGGTACACAGTAGATGACCCCTGAACTTAGCAACATAAAACATACTTATTATCTTTGTTTCTGTAAGTCACAAACTGGGGGCAGTGTTGCTAGGTGATTTTATCTCAACATGAGTTAAGATGCTGGCCAGGAGTGTCGTCCTCTAAAGGATCAGCTGGAGCTGGGGTCCCCTTCCACTGTGTATCTGCATATGGGCGTGAATTGGAGGTCTGAGTGCCTTGCCACCTGGACCTTTCCTAAGGGCTGCTAGATGTGTCCTGCCTGGCAGTTGACTGTCCTTAGAGCTCTCTTAGAGGACGGGCTGTCCTCTAGGACCAGCATTGGAGTGGCGTGCACCGTCTTTCTTGCATATTCTGTTGATACTGAACAGCCCTGACACCACTTAAGAGGGATCTCATAACAACGGGAATGTTGCCACGGGAACTGTGTGGCTCGGGGGCTGCTTCAGGTCTGGCTCCCAGACTGTGTGATGAAGCATAGGCATGATCTTGAAGTTGAGTTAAACATGAAAGGGTTTTGAGTGAGCAAGATGATGAGGCCCGTGGTGTGGGCAGCGAGGAGGCGCAGGAGTGGATACAGGCTTGAGCTGTAACTGATGTGGCACTGACTAGGGAGGTGGGGGCTGTGGTGGGACCTGGCATAGGCAGCTCCTGGGACAAGTTGCCCAGTTACCTTTCCTGGTGGTGGTCCAAAGAGATGAGCGTATGTTCTTCAGGCAGTTACTTTGGGTGTTGTCTGTAGTTTCTTCTGATAGAAAGATTGTATGGGGTGGCTGACTATTGACGGGCTGTTCTAGGGATCCTGGCAGTATCCCCAGATGCCCTGAGGTGGGCAGTGAGATGTGCAAGGGTTGGTATCTCTGTGGAGGGAAAGGATTGTCTTGAGTGACCAGCAGTTGAAGTGACAGTTCTGCGGCGCCTGTTCTGGGGCAGGCTGAGTCTGAACCACCTCTGAAATGTCCTGGTAAGATGTGTGGTGGCTGACGGGTTGTTCAGAGTTGCTGCTCAGGGGAGGTGGGGACCAGCCTGCACATTGATGGCGGTGAAATTTGGGCATCTGGCTGCTCTGAGCAGCAGGAGCCTGGGCTGCTGGAGGGCTTCTGGCCAAGTGGTTGAGGTGCTTTTCCCTTTCCAGTTCAAATAGTCTCACCTGTGCCCTGATCCACCAACCAGAGATGGCGAGTGAGGCCACGAATGTGAGGGCCATTCAGTGGCTTCTTGCTTTCCATTGTTTTGTGTGTCTGATAAAGATCGTTGGCAACTGAAAAAACTAGGTGAAATCGAATGGGTGTGATGACATGGAGGAATGCCCCGGTCCTCCGAGGGGCGTTGCGCTTGTCAAAAAGGCTTGTTGGATGGGGTGTTGAAGGGCAGTGGCAACCCTTGGAGGAAAGTCTCCAAGCCCCGTTGTGTAGTGAATTTAAGTTGCAAGAAACTCGAGTGCCACTAGAGGTGTGAGGTCTCCTGAAGTTGTCCAGCACCCTGGTGGGTGTCATCCTGTGTCCTCCATCGCAACAGGTCATCTTGAGTCACGAGGTTTTCTGTCTTGCAAACGTTCACTGTGTGAGTTGACTTTCAGAAATATTCTGGGGAAGCCCTTATGGTGTGGCCAAGCTGCCTGCCTTTATGGGTGGACTAGTTCATAGGCCTGAGGTGTTCTGAGGTTTTAATTTCACCGAGTGCTTCCTGTGCCTGTGGCCTCTCTCACCTGTCCTTCAAGAGGACGCTGAGCAGTTGGTTAATTGTTAACTAGTTTTCAGGTTTAAAGCATCCCAGAGTTTTAATGAAAAACAATATTAGAACAATGTTTCTGATCCAGATTGGGAAAAGCACTTTTAAAATTAGCTTTGTGGGAGAAGGAAAAGCCATTGAAATGGTGAAAATGCAGAGAATGTTGAATTTTTGAAGATAATTATTCTCAAAGTAGGTGTATGAAATGAGTGTGGAGGGAATTGGGTAAATCAAAAGGATCGGAGATGGAGAGGGAAGTAGGGCCAAAAGCTGCCTCTGGCTTGTGAAATCATTTTTCTTTTCCCACGTGGTGGTCTTGGACTGCTCTCTGCCTGATGTTCTGTGTGGGATACACTAACACCGATTTGCAGGCTGATACGGGACACTGGGAGGTTTCTCTGCACAGACTCGTACTAGCTGGATGTGTCCTTTGTCCTCCATCCTTGGAGACAGCTGTTGGCTGGTGAAATTGCAAGTGCACTGGCCTGGAGCGAGGCCTTGGGTGTCCCGTCCTTCTGGCCTTCAGTCTGCACCACTTGGTGCTAATATTGGAAGTTGTAACCCAAAGGGGGAGGTGACAGCTCTGGCTCTGTTGCTGTCCTTGTTGAGCGTGTGGGGCATAGCACTGGATAGTTCTGAGTTTGCTAAGAGATCTTGGAAAAGCACAGGTTATGATACCTCAATGTCATATGCATTGGTTCTTTGGCTCCATTGCAGGTGCACAGTCTTCTCAGTTTGCTGAGGGGAATCTTGTTGCTCCCGAATGGCATAGGAGCCACAACCAGTAGTGTTGTCTAAAGCTCTCGTCTCTTGGACAAGAGAAAATGGGAGAGCTCAATCTTATTTCTTGGGGTTTGAATTGCCCCCTCTCGGTCCTGATCAGGTAACGTGCAAAGCACATGTGTGAGCAAGTCCAGGCTCCCCAGCACCTTCCTGTTCCTTTTGAGATACTGTGGCTTTAGCTAAAGAATCATGACAGGTTTTGTGTGGAGCCACTTTGCTAAACTGGAGCATGAGACCGCTGGAAGTAGCACAGTGGGGGACAGTAACTGCTCATCCAGCTGTTGTTGGCAGCACCAGTTTTTATCTGGCTGTGAGAACAGCAAAATCAGGAGCCTAATTAATAATCAGTACATCTTAATCGGTGCTGATCCACAGAGCTTGACCGGAGCAGGCACAGCAGGTTTCCTGGCAGCTTGTCACTGGTGATGGCCCCAAGAGCTGGACAGGAGCGGGCACAGAAGGTCCTTGGGTTCCTGTCTCACTTTAGCCTGGACAAATTACTTTTCTTTGGGTCACAGTTGCGTTATGTTTGAATCAAGCCGCTCTTTTTTTTTTTTTTTTTTTAAACATTGATGTACAACCTATTATAGAACAGAGGTGCTGCTCTTATTCTGTAAAGAATAATGTCCTAGCAGTAATAGTTTGTTTTGATCATTACAAAGGGCTTAATTCTGGGCTGGGAATACAGCTCAGTTGGTAGTGTTTGCCTTGTATGCACAAAGCCCTGGGTTTGATCTACAGCATCACAAAAGGGCTTAATTCTGTGTAGGTTCTGTGCTAGGTATTGGGGCTTACAAAGATGAAAGAGGTAACACCCCCCCCCCCCCTTAGTTAAGAGGGCTCCTGTCATTCCTGAGAAATTTGCAGGGGAGGGAAGTCATGGATTTGTGCACATCTTCTGAAGAACTGTGCTGGGGTTCAAATGTAGTCCCAACAACAGCCAAGTGCAAAGAACAGAGCAGGTAGTCACAGTGTCATGGGACAGGCAGAATTGCTCCTTGATGTTGGACATTCAAGGATGCTTACTGGAACCATGAGCAGACTAGAAAAGTCTGAGAACAGGTCCTACAGGCACCTGGGAAGGATCACAGATGGTGGGAGCTTGGTGGAGAGAGTGGCCATAGTGCATGAAACAGGTCAGGGGTGCCTAAGAGATAGTGACAAGGAGCTGGAGAGGCAAGAGTCTGTAGCCTTGCTGGTTCACTGTGTGGCTTTCCCCAGGTGAGTGGGACCTTGCCCTGTGGGACTTGAGGGTCTAGGGAACCAATGCATACCATCAGAAAGCTTGTGTGCCCTGCTAGACCCTAAGGCAAGTCCTTTGTGTCTGAGTTGAGAGTTCTGTCTTCTGTTGGCATCTGTGAGAGTGCTAGGCTAACTTATCAGGGAAGACTCAACCCAGACTTGACAACATCTGTGCACAGAAGCCCACGCCCACTGTGCAGTGCCTCTCCTGTAGGCTCCTTGCTGAGGCCTAGGAGGTGTTGAGGTCTCCCTCATTCTTGCTGCACAAGGCCATGCTTTTGTTATAGTACTGACTTCATTGAGGGTCCGGGTGTTGCACCGTAGCCTTCTGCAGGCTTAGGCCTTAGAGTCCAAGGCTCTAGCCTTAACTGCAGAGACCCTGCCACATAGTAAGGAGTCAATAGAGGCTTTGAGTAAAAGAATAAATTCACTAATTATTCCTTTTAAATGAGATAAGGTCTTTGATGTTTTCTAATGGTATCAGTTATTTTGGGGCACAGTACTAGAGTGGGGATTGAACCCAGGGGCACTGAGTTAGAGTTTTGGGCCTTGGATTGCTTATTCTGTATCCTGGGCTGACTTCAGGCAGCTCATAAGGGGCCCACATCAATAATGCCAGGGGAAGAGCCAAGTGTCCCCTCGTCTTGGACTGTGTGACAGTGTTCCTTGCCCCAGAGTGCACTTGCTACTCCTGCCTGAGCCTCCCCATCCCCAAACCCTGTACCCTTGTCACCTTCTCCTGCATGGTCACTTGGGTACCTTTTTGGGAAGGTAACACATCTGAAGGACCACAACTTTAAAATACTGATGGGTGTGGCTTGGGTTCTGAAGTGTATGTTCTGAATCTGTGGGTCTGGGGTGGGCCTGGCATCCTACATTTGATACAAGCTCCCAGGCCACCCTGGTGTCACCTGCCCTTGGAGCAAAACTTCCTGTGAAAGGAAGGAGGGGAAGTGGGGAGATGTTTTGTTAGAATGTAATGTTGGGAAACCCTGACCTGGTGGTGGGAGGTGAAATGCTTAGATGAAGCTGGACTGGAGGGGTGGAAACCCTTTGTGTAGTCAGGGTGGCTCACCCTCTTGACTGTTCTGAGGCATTTTGATGTCTTATGTTCAGGTTTAATTCCAGATGAATTAGAATTTCTGATACTGAAGCTTACACTGGGGTACCTCCCACCCCGTAATGTTTCTGTATATCTGAGCAAAGCACAGTAGTCTTCCAGAGTGTTCTCTTGATTGCCTTACTCTTTGCTTGCAGCCTCTTATCTGGGATCATGTTCATCTGTGGGTGACTGAAGCCCTTGCAATAGATGGCACAGCCATAATCCAGGTGCATTGCCCTCTGGCTGCCACCTATTGTCTGCTTTGCATGCTCAGTGTCTTCCACCTGTGGCTGGTGCTCTTCAAGCAGGTTATTCTCTCCGGGAACGGCTGTAGCTGGGAAAACAAGGAGGGCTTGAGATGGGTCCCATGATGTGGCACAAGCTATCCCTGCTTCATCCCCCAGAAGCCCGGGCTTAGTCCCACGGTCAGACCTGTGTAGGGAGGCTGGGAAATGTGGTCTGATTTGGGGGTGCCAGCAATACCCTGCCAAGGTAGGGAGCCTGAGAAGGGACCCACAATGCCTCTTCATCTGGCAGACTCCTGGGGACAAGATGGAAAGCTGGTCAAGACGGGGAAGCCCCAGCCCAGGAATTGAGCTCTGCAGTCCTCAGGCTTTAAGGAGAGAGGAAGCTGCTCCATTTCCTCAGCGAGCGCTGATTTCCTTTCAAAGGCTTCGTCGGGAGATGTGTCCTGGTCTGTTCTACCAGACTACTTGAGGGTTTTGGGTCTGTCCTGAGTGACAGTTCCAGCAATATTCTGCCATTGCTATTCCGTTGTGGTCCTAAAGACTGCTCAGGAAATGGCTGGGATGAAAATGATCTGCAGAAATCTGTCAGGTGTATAATAGAGATGCCAGGAGGACTCCTGTGAATTTGCATTTTTTCTTCCCTGTAGATTGCTGTCTAAGGAAGGTGTTTACCTTGATCACATCACCTTGCACCTGCTGGTCTGTTTTACCAGACTACTTGAGAAATCCTGGTGAAAGGGACCTACTGTCCTCAGCCCCAGCCCAGGAATTGAGCTCTGCAGTCCTCAGGCTTTAAGGAGAGAGGAAGCTGCTCCATCTCCTCAGCGAGCGCCGATTTCTTTTCAGAGGCTTTGTCGGGAGATGTGTCCTGGGCTCTCCCGGGATATGTATGGTGTGAGGTGCCTTGGTTATATGACGTGTTTTCTCCATTTCCTGTCACGTGCCTCAGCCTCCTGTGGATCTGTTTCCAGGCAGTAGGTTACCCAAGGGAGGCAGGACTGTTGTAGGGAGCCAACGTGAGAATTCAGAGAAAAAGGCAAGCAGCTAGAGTAGCAGCATTAGTAGAGATGGGTTATCAAGGAATTTCCTGAAGTGCTGCTTATCCAGTTTAGGGACATTTACTCGGAATCCTGCAAGATGGATCCTAAGTAAATCTTAAGTATAACCAAACAAACAAAAAACCCCACTTCTAAAATGCAAATTGCTGCAAAATGGTTCTTTTTTTAGACATGTCATTTAATTGGGGGTGTAGACCTGAAGCCAGGCTGCTTGGGTGCAACCTCAGCTCTTGGGTACTGCGACACTGGGCCTCAGTACCCTCCTCTGTACAATGGAGTCACCATCAGTTCCTGTCTCTGGGGTATCATGAAGATTCAGTGAAGTGCTCTGAGCATTCTCTGGCATGTGCTGTACACATGAAAATCTGGTTATTAAATCTGAATTTAAAATCTAGGCTACTATGCTAATTGCTGTTGAGCAAAAAATGCTGTCATCTCAATTCCTTTGTTTGCCAATTTAAATATGAAGAGACCCTGTCCTAGCTGGCTTGTGGCCCTGAAAGCAGGGATTATAGGACTGTTTTTAAGAACAGTGTGTGTGGTGGGTGGGTGGGTGGGGGGCATAGTAAAGAATCCTATAACGGAGCAGAAATCTAGAGAAGGAAAAACACACTTTCTGAGTATTTTTAAAAATGTACAAGTGGATAACATACAACACCTGACAGTTCTGGTGATAGTAGCTACCAATCATTATCCAGAACTTGGAGAAGATGAACAAAGGTGGGCAAAGACAGTGGTAATGAAGAGGCTGACTACGGTCATCTACAGAGTAGTTGGGTGTCACTTGGAATTGGCAAAGCCCTGTGAGACACTGAAAATCTCATCAGGGATTAGGGCAGGAGATGGGGCCTTGTGGACACTGTAGTCCTGTGGAGAGGAGCTTGGGCCAGACTGACTTCATTTCCTCCCCCTGATAAAGTAGGTAAGATCCTTTTGGATCTTGACTTTCGCCCAGTGGTGCATGGTGCTGTCACCAGTGAGCAGGAAGCTGTGAGTGGAATGCGTGGACCTCATGCTACCACAAGCATGTAGTAGCCCCTGCTCTTGGTGAGCAGGTGAGAGACGTTGTGTATTGATTCCTGTGGTTTGGCTTCCGTGGGTTGGAGAGCCCCATCTGCAGGGACCTCTCCAGACGTTTTCTCCCATCTGTGAGCCCAGGGGTTCCTGCAGACACCACTGATCTGTAAACCTGGAGAGTCAAGACACCTGTGCTATTACTTAAATGAATGTTCTGAATGACTTTTTAAAAAGTCATAATCTTTGACGGCTTATGCGTTTTGCAAATTGCACGTGGCAGCCCTTGACAGCGGATGGAATTCAATGTGTTGACTAAGGGCTAACTTGGATCAGTTATGTGGTGAAATGCTAGTGACCAGATGGCACCAGCCTGTAGCTCAACCTTGGTGGATTACTAAGCCCCTCAGTGGAGAGATGGCTGCAATGAGTTAATGTGCACTAATGTGTGTGAGGCACTTAGAACGACACCCAATTTGTAGAAAGAGCTGTTAGTAGCAGCTGCTCTTCTGTGCTCTACCAGGCAAAACCAGGAGTGCCCATGTTACTCAAACACAGTTCTAAAGGTCAGTAACATCACATACAAAAGATATTACAAGATAATGGAATTAATTGATCTCCAAGTCCTGAGCTTTGGAGTTTAAATCCCATTTGACTAGAAGGAAGAACTGCCATGAACCTGACTTCAAAGGGATTTCCTTAAAAATGTCATCTAAGCCTCTCTCAGAGTGGGATGGAGCAGAGGTGCGAGTCCCCTGCTCTACACACTGTCTGCAGGTTTTGAGAAGAGTGAGAACTCCTGGGAGGTCATCAAAAGAAGGCTGAGACTTGAATATGGGGTGGTTTTTCCTCCCCCTGTAGGTTGTGTCAGGCCACACACAGTACTATATACAGGGGGTTAAAAGAAAATGGGCAGACTCTTTCCTTTGCTTTTTAGAGTTCAAAATAAATGTGTTAAATTGTTTAGGCCTCAGCTTTAGGAGGCGGTGGGGCCCTGTGTGTGGCTCCTAGGTCATGGGTGTTGTGTCCTTGAAGGGGGGTTGGTGGGACCTTGGCTCCCCTCCTTTTGCCTCCTGACCCTGAGGTTAGTGGTGTTGGTGCTGCATGTGGTCTTTTTGGCACCTACCTATGCCCAGCTTTCAGAAATGGCCCCAGCAGGTCTGGCTCCTGCATGCTCGTGCATTCTGGAAGTGAAGGTTCTGTAGAGAAGGGAGCACTATCTATCACCTAGTGTCTTGGGGATTCCTCTCAAAGTCTTGTTCTCTTGTGGGGTGAAGAGTCTGCTGGGCAGTAGGTGCTCTGGGTTCTGGAACTCTGACTGCAATGTGGCATTTCCTTTGTTGCCCACCGTGGAAATGGGAGAAGGGAACACATGACCTTAATTCTCTTCCTGTTTTTGGAGAACTCTGGGGAACACATGGTCTCACTGCCTGCAGCCACTGAGTTGAACATTGCATGAGAGATCTCCATTTTATGGCAACTTACAGCCTCTGGTAACAGTGGAGTTTTATATAAACAATGTGGGGGAAGTTGTAATTGAATACCTGATCAAGCAAACTGAGTTGGTATCACTGTAAAAACATGTTATACTTCTGATCCACTTTAGGTGGAAACGATACTTCCTTTTCACCTTATAGCTCATAATCAACCCTTTGAAGTTCTTTCAACATTGTCAGTTGTTTATATAGTCTGTAGTTTAGTTTCTAGAAGAGACTGTCTTAATTACACCGTGTTTAATGTGCATACTTGAGATGCTTGATGAACAAATGGGCTAATAAAGAGAAATGCCTTAAAATTTTGCATGAATTATAAAACCACTGTTCCACATCTTTTGAACTCAAACTTCTGTGGCCCAGCACTTGCAAAGGTATGTGATGAATTTTACAGCTGAGATGAATGCTTTAGGTTTGCCATGTAGGGGGGAAGCCGTGTAGCAGCACCACATCGAGTTTCTGTCACGAGGATGGGAAGTCCTGTTGTGTTAGTGATTCCTGTACTGGGGTTTCTCCCAAATGCTCCACCTCAGTGTGCCACTGCTCTCCGGCTCCTGAGAGCAAACCCAGGTGCAGGCCTGAGGACAAAGGTAGTGGTGGCCCCCAGCTAGGGAGTGGGTGAGGATCCGGATACCTCAGACAGCTCCTAACCAGGCTCTTGATGTGCCTCTGCTCCAGGTAAGGAGTGGAGCTCAGAGAAGGGCTCTTGCGGGGGCTGTGCCTGGACAGGAGTCTGGGTCTCTGCTGGAGGGGAAAGGTAATCAGTTCTTCTGGTGAAACAGCAGATGGGGGCTGGCTTGTGGTGGAGGCTCACACCACTGCCCTGGCCCACACAGAACTTGACCCTCTAGGGGACAAAACCTAGACCTATGTGAGCCTCCACAATGGGCCTTTCCCAAGTCGTTTGTCCAACAGATCTGTTGAAACCTGGGTTGATTTGCAATGTCGCCTCCTTCACAGGTGATACTGTTAAGCAGATCAACCAGGACTATTTGCTTTTGAATACTAAATATACTGAATATGTTACACTTACATACTTAATGTCTGAATAGGGAAGAAATCTTTCCTTCTTTTTCTAAAGCATAAAGCATAAACAACCTTTTACTTGGCAGGGACATTACTACGTAGTTTCTATAAAGCCAGCTAGTACTGTTCTTAAAATAGGCCCGTGTGTTCTTTTCCTATTAAAATTCTAGCTAAATTTCTACTATCTTGATGACAGATTGTGGGAATTTATTTTTCTACTGGAACTTCATGATGCTTTTAAATCTGGCATAGAAAGCATGGATAGTGAATCCCCCAAATTAGTCATTACTCTTTAGTTCTGTGCCGAGTTTGGAGAGAAGTGATTGTGAATCTGACAGTCCGAAGCCAAGCCTGAGTGGCATCAGTGTAGAGGTAGGCAGGAGGTCTGGAACTGCATGTCTGCAGAACTTTCCCCACTGAGGGAAAGCCATGTTTGTGCCCACCTCTGCAGTAGGTGACTGTTAGCCAGACACATGAGCACTCCGAGCCATGATTAATGCAAACCAGGAACTGGACTTTTAACTGGACTCTTAATTTTATAACTTAGCCATGCAGTGTGGGTGGCTGCAGTTACTCCATATTAAGTTAGATGCTGTGGACTCCTTATTGAGCAATGTGTGTTCCTGTTGGTGCTTGTGGTAGACTGAGTTGGCTGTGGCGTGGACAGGTGGTTTGCACCACCTGGGGATTTTTACGGGCAAATGGCTGGACCTGCTGTGTGTTTCAGGGCAAGATGCAGGCACAGAATGAAAACTGAAGGAAGCACTTGGACTTGTTCCTCCTGCCTGGCCCAGGCACAATCCAGGACTCCCCTCCTCAAGGCCCTGGGGCCTTCTAGACCTGAGTGATGTGGTGTTTAAAGGCCACAGCGGGCTGCTCTCCAGGAGAGGCACCTGGCATTGTTGGGATATCTGTTCTCAAGGGGCTGGGTGGTGTTGAAGGTGGTTGCTTGTGGTTGTCTTTTCGTATACTGTCTCTGTACCTCATTGTACGGAGAGTCAGTCTTTAAAAACTGGGGTCTGCATCTTAGTTTACAGCATGTATCTCTATCGGGGTGATATTTGTTTCTTACGGGGTGAAAACCCTTACCTCCACCGATGGGCTGTGCCTCCCCTGAGGCCGTAGTGTGTGAATAGACGACTGTGCTGTGCTCATCTCATGAGGGGGAAGATAACAAGGGGGAAGCAGGTCTGAAAAGGCCCTGGGGATAGGCAAAGGCAATAATGGGAACAGTCTGATATTTATGTACAGAGCAGCTGACTTGATAAAAGTGAATTTTGGATGAGTTTCCTGTGAAGAAAATAAAACTGGATGGCTCTTGTTTTCTAACTAGAACAACTAAAGAGAATGGCTATTTACCCCCATTCCACCCAGGTGAGGATTGGGCCATCAGAGCTGGAAGGACCTGGGTTTTAATCTTAAATGGCTTTTCCTCCTCTTCTTTTTGGAAAGGAGCTCAGCCCTTCTGTTTCTTCCTGCCAGCGCTGTTCCTTGGTCTCGGAAGTGTGCTATATTTGTACTGTGCTTTAAATGTACACAATGGTTCTAAATTGCTACTTTTCTTTAAAGTTAGGTATAACATTTTAATTAAAATGTCATCCATAAATCGGGCTCAGACAGTGAGTCTGTACAAGTGCAGTAGCTCCACGGTCTGAGGGATTTTTGGAGGACAGCCACTGTCATCTCCCTCCCCAAAGCCCTCTTCATGCCCTAGTTTCACTCCCTTCTGAGTGTGTGGGAGGCCGAGTCCTCCTGTTTGGGGCACATGAATGGGCCTCGGCACCTGGTTGGGTCCCAGGCTGTGGCTTCCTTCAGGCTGCTGTCTCCAGGGCTCCCCCTTTGAAAAGGATGCTGAGCTCTGCTGTGCCCCCCCCGGTGGGGAGGGCTCTCTGCCCGACCTCCGTGGGCTTCTGTGGTGGGAGCTTAACCTTTGGGGTGGGAGCAGGCTTCCTCAAGTTGGTCCTGATTAGTGTCCAGTGAGACAGCACGTATGAAAACACTGAATTCCAAGTTATAAAGTGCTCTGCAAACAGGTTGTTCCACAGTAGGAGTGCTGATACTCAGAAAAATGCTCCCAGAATGAGAGGGTTGGAGGGTCAAGGAAGGACAAGCTGCAGGTGGGACTAAAGGCGGGATCCCTAGCTGTAGGTGGCAGCAGGGAGATGGGTGATGGGGCTGGTTCAGGGGTGCTGGACATGACTGAGAGGAGCAGGCAGAGGCAATAGGGAAAAGGCAGACATTAAAGTCCCTGCTCATGGTGGGGCATACATGGGTGTCTCATATGATTGGATGATAGGTATATTTTAACTTTGTTACTGGGCTCTACTTCTAGGAGCTTATGATAATCTTCAGTTCTCTGGATCTGATGTTTTATTTACAAAATGGCAAAAATGTTAATGCCTCTGGTTTTTTTTCTCATGAGTTATTAGGACCAATAGCATAATTTACATTTTACCAACATTAAACATTCAATTTTTAGGGCCAAGATTTTCCTCAGCACCCCCATCCTTTTCTCTTTAATACACCTTGCCGACTAGCCACAGAGTAGCCCTGTGCTGCTTCACAGTCCTGAGACAGATATTGCTAGTATAATTGGCAACTAGTTCTGGGAATTGGGTCCTGGCTTTTCCCCTGTGGTTGCCATCTTGGACCTACAGGGTAAGGGGCCCATGCTTGGGATGGTGGAATGGTGAGCTTGGGAGCCGCTGAGGTTCCTGAGAACTTGGTGACATTTCTTCTGCAGGGGATAGATTTCAGTTTTGTTGAAGCCACTGCAATTTCAAGGTTTACTGTTTGGATCTATTGGACCCGGTGAATCCACGTGAATATGAATTTGAACTCAAGTTGTCTGAATCAGTTTCAGGTATGGAACTTGAAAGTAAAACTAGTCATTGTTGGCAGGTGAGACCTCCAGCACCATCCGCTTGGATAGGGAACGGGAATGATTAACGCATAAGATAGGCTGTTCTATCCACTATCCAGAGACAATTCTTAGAACTCCAGTTCCCATCCTTGTAAATGACCTTTTTGCTGAGTAATGGGTCATTCCTAGCTTTCATCTGGAAGGTCACATGTATATTGCAGGAGGCAGAGTTGAGCCTTTTTTTTTTTTTCCTGTTCAAGAGCCAGGCCTTGGTAGTCTAGCAAGTCCAGATATAAAAGTAAAGAAGTTCTCAGAACTGAACGTTTTACATTGTTGAGTTGATGGCTGCATGATTGACACCTTCCTTCACATACTTGAAGGGGAAGAAAGCCAGTTTCTCTGGGTAATCCTCCTGATGAAGCAGTGAAAGTTGAGTTTTATTAAATCCTAACACTTGCTCTCAAATATTTTGAGTGAGAAATGGAGGTATGTATGAGATGATGCTGCAGATCTCTGTAGATACTGAGGTCTGATGGCTTTCTCGAGGGAAGGAGCATTTGTTATTGCTGAACTTTTTGACCCACTTTTAATATTGAAGAGAATGACTTTTAAAACTGGCGAGTCAGGCTTTCTTGGCAGGTGTTTTCTGAAGAATGAATAAACTGACTTCAAGGAGAAAAACTAACATTATTTTCCCCAGTGATGAACATGTGAGCTTTGAAGTGAATATTAAAATTTCAGAGATCTTGTATCCACCACTGCTGCTGATGCGATTGGTGGTGATGTGAACAGATGACTTTTTTGATGTTATATGGTGGAATTTGTCAACATTTGGAAACTGCATATAACTCGGTAAACCAGTGTTTTCTAAATGACCAGTGTGCAATTTTAAGATCCTCTGAGCAAAGAGCCAAAGCTCAAGACAAACCAGTCAGTGTAGATTCAATGTGAAAGTTTTGTGGGTGATGATTTCAGAGGCCACATTCAAACGACCCTTAAGGAAGTGCCACACATCATATTTGGCAGGGCAGCCAAAAATAACCAAGTCATCTGAATGATTCAAAATTCTGGTTCATTGTCTACCCTATCAGTGTGATACCAGATATTCTTCATACATTCAACCAAAACTGCTGTATAACAGACGAAATGTAGAAGCGGCAGGAGAGTCCAGCTGCTTGGTATGAAACAAGATTAGAACGTTCAATGGAAAACATTGCCCCCTTTATTTTGGAAAGTATGAACATGTTTTTGAGTATTATCCCAAAATGAATTAAACTCTTCATTTTCCTAAAGTAAGTATGGATGTGACCCGTGTGAAAGGTTTTTTTGAAAATCTTGAATAATTCTTAATAGTACAAAGGGTTCCTGACACCCTCAAAATTTAAGACCAGTGGTTGGTTTAGAATGATATTGAAGTGTCTACTAACTTTAAGTTTCTTATCTGTTGTTGGAAAAATGGTTGGAGGTGGTACTTGGATTTTTTCTGTGCACAACTTAGAATATTGAATATTCTGGAAAAATCCGAAATGACTTGTGAGTAAGTAGCACCATTCCTCACCAAATAAAAAATTTTTATTGAACATGATTTGGAAAATCCTAGATGGCAAAACTGATATGGCTCACTTTTACATTCACCACCTGTTACAATGTAGAGCACTGGCTCAGAACCCAGGGTGGGGCTTTGAGGAGTTTTAAAAAGAACTTTGAGAGTAGAAGATACACTTACACCTAGAGAACTTTATCTGCTTTATTCGTTTTCCTCTGCAAGATGGGGTATGCAAGTCCACCCTTGGCTTAACTCACTAGAACTATCAAAGCTTTGTACTGACATTCACAGGTAACTTCAATAAAAGAATACACATTAAAATAGGCTAAGGAGACGGGCAGGGGTTGGATGCTAAATAGGATGGCTAAAATCAAAACATCAGAAAATGAGAAATGTAATACAGAAAAATCAGTCTTTATGCTTGGACTGGTGCAAATGCTTTGGATAAGTTTGGTAGTTCCTTAAAAGATGAAGCTTATCATGTTACCTGGAAATTACATCTTTAGGCATATGCCCCCAAACTAATAATGTAACTGTATAAAAAGCATGCAAGAATTTTCATAGCAGTGATTCTTCATAGTCCAAAGGCACAGACAACCCAATGTCTATAAGCCAGTGAATGGATAAACAATGTCATATCTACAATGTGAGATTTTTATTTATTTTTATTTATTTTATTTTTATTTTTATTTATTTTATTATTATTATTTTTATTGTTCAGCCATGAAAAGGAATACATGAGACAGCATAGATGAAACTTGAAAACACATGAAATAAGATGGGAGACACAAAGGATTACATACTGTGATTCACATGATAATATCCAGAGCAGGCGAATCTATTGGTAGTAGATTAGCAGTTGCCAGGGGCTTAGGCGCAGAGAGGAGTTAGATAGTGACTCTTTCTGGCTACTGGGTTTCTTTTGGATAGTGATGTTGTGTTGGAAATGATAGATCTGAGTGATGTGTTTGTAAGTATATGAAGAATAGTGAATTGCACCTTTTACAGAGGGATTTTGGTTTGTTACGTTTTGATTAAAAAAGGACTTTGCTGCTCTTCACATTTAGAATATGGAAGATACTGTGTCTAAAATGTTACTGATTCATGTCATGTTCCATCTTCATAGGATCCTAACATATGATTTGAACATGTTAGTGTGCCACATTACACCACATGTTGAATCTCATGCTAGTAACTTCTGTTGTATGTAATGATTCACAGGGAAAACTTATGTGTAACTGTGAGCTGAACACTGTGTTAAAAGCGAATTTCTCTTAACCAGATGGTCTTTACTAGTGTGGCTAGAAACATAGTCCTGGTGCATTATCTTCATCTCCATGGCAACAAGAGTTTGGCACATTTAGTCGCTTTGAGCTCTCCTACAAAGCTTTTCACAGGGTTACCTGTGTCCCTGTGGTTCTTTGTGTATGCTTGTGAGTGAAGTGATAGCATCTGAACAGTTTTTTTCATAAAGAAACATGTGTGACCCTGGAGGCAGCAGTGGACAGGAAGTGGGAAATGTGGCACTGGAGAACCTTGCAATGAATGCTTTATTTACAGCAGCTTGAGCAATAAGCAGAACAATCAGAGTCATAACCTTTGAGAAGGCTGGCGATGGCCACAATCTCACAGGTGTTCCACTGTATCTGTGCAGCCAGTAACTGTCATTGCTAAAGCCATATGTAGTAGCCTTGCTGCCAGTATTGTCACCTGGCATTTATTAAGCATGGTAAAAATGGTTCACATCATTTGCCCTCTTCTTGATGAGGTCTCTGCTGACCAGTGCCAGTGGGCAAGGATCTGATTTTTTTCTGTTGGAGTGTGGTTCTATCTTAAATGCTTATTTTTTAGAAAATCGTTATTCTAGTGCTGAAGGGGACAGAGCAAAGACTCCCACCTCCACTATTAGATTGTCTTTAGAAAGCTGTATTACTTTTTTTGATGGCCTGATTCAGGGCACATGAATATCAGGTGATTGTGTATACAGTTCAGTGTGTCCTTAACGCACTTACCCTAGTGCTGCATGAGTGTTGGTTGCCTGTTGGCCCACCTCCCTTCCTTGATTTTTAGCAGTCAAGTTCTTCATGTTTGTGCTATGGCTTCTGCCCCTATCTAACAGACTTTTCGCTTTCTAGCTGCTTTCCTCCACCTAAATATCCTGAAACATTTTCCCTGTGTTTTAGAAACTACAAGGATACTCATTTTTAAAAATGGAACTTGAGATTTTCCAAAGCAAATGCACCTACAGGATGCAAGAAACTGGAGACTGTAGTATAGATTACTTCTTGAAGATGCTTGTGAGGTAAAAAAACGTGTGACATGAGATTTCCATTGTAACTTTGTGTGTGTGTGTGTGTGGGGGGGGAGCTAAGTATTAAACCCAGAAGTCCTTTACCACTGAACTATATTCAATCCTCTTTTTGGAGACAAGTTCTAGGTGAGTTGCCAAGACTGGTCTAAACTTGTGATCCTCCTGTCTTAGCCCCTGAAGTTCCTGGGATTACAGGCATGTGCCATCGCGCCCAGCCACTGTAACTAAGTGTACAAGTACTAAGTATATTCACGTCATGATGTGGCCATCACCACCCACTCTCCAGAACATTTTCCAGCTTCCCCAACTGAAGCCCTGTGTACCCTGCCCCACCGGACCCCCCTGGCCCCCCCCCCCCCCGCCCTGGTTATCCATCAAAGTTTACTTATGTAATAGGCCTCCCCCTCCCACCCCCATCCCCAATAATAGGGCAGAATAGAGAGGATATAAAGGAAACAGTTTGGGTTGAAATACTTAGGTTTTGTTGTCCTGTGACTTGTGTACAAAGGACCTGTTGAAGATGGTGGGAGACTGTGGTCTGAGATGCTCCCTGGGACTCAGGAGCCACCTGACAGGGAAGTTTTCTTGATGTGGTCAAGGCACATGCCCTCCAACCAGTGGCAGCTCGTCATGTGAGGCTGAAGCCATGCTGTGAAAACTGAGCCTGGTTTCCCTGGAACTTGCCGGGCACTTAAGATTTGGTGATTAACTCTGAATGTTAAGGAACTTGGAGTTTTCAAAAATCAGTAAATGAATATGCAAACCGTCTTATAATTCCATACCTATTCTAATAAATATGAAGCAGCTTGTTTGTATTTTTTTTTCCCCTTTTCCTGAGTTGCAGCAGGAAGGTTGACTGGATCCTACTTTTATTGGTGCATGGTCATTGGTAAATGCCAGCCTGGAGAAGCCATATGAAAATCAGGCAGGAAAGTGGCTCGTATGCCAATGGCTCTCGTTAGCATCTTGCTTTTTTCTGAAATTCCTGTCGAGGTGGTGTTTCAATAGTTACGACTTTTACACTTTAGTATGTTTTATATTGTTTAGCTTTGAGATCACATGGGCTTGCATATTATAGCTCTGCTTTATCTTGTTATGATGTTGCCAGTTTTCAAAATGATATTTCACTTGAAAAAATTTTATTGTATGAATGTGATTTCCTCTAGACTTAAGTTTTAAAAACTATATTCAGTAAACTTATTTGATTAGTTAGGTAAAAGGATAAAAAGACAAAACCATTAGGCTTTTGACCAGCAGGGACTTCTAAATGATATGCCTGTGGACAGTAGCTTAATAAAAGATGAGCTAGACTTATGACACACATACTTTTGAAAAGCTCTACTGACATATGCAAGTAAAAAAAGAAATTTTAAATGAGATACACCAAAGAAAAGGTTAACATTGGCCAACATGAAGTGTTCAGAGAAGAGGTGGTAAGAAATTCAGTGAGGGGCTGGGGATGTGGCTCAAGCAGTAGTGCACTCGCCTGGCATGCATGCGGCCCCGGTTCGATCTCCAGCACCACATACAAACAAAGATGTTGTATCCGCCGAAAACTAAAAAATAAATATTAAAATTCTCTTTCTCTCTCTAAAAAAGAAAAAAAAAAAAAGAAAAAGAAATGCAGTAAGACCGCAGTAGATAAAGGTGTAAAATGACATGAACAAGTAATTCACAACTGAAATAATATAGCAGGTTCAAAAATATATGCTTTTCTTAATCTCATAGACTTAAATTATCAGTGTTATACAAATTTTTGTATCTATAATTAGCAGATTTTGCAAAATCACATTTCAGTCCTCATTAATATGGTAGAATTTCAGTATTAATAGTAATGATTTTGCTAATTGTGTAAAAATCAACCTCACAGTGCTTAAATATCCCTTTTTTGGGCAATCAGAAATTTGTTAGACTTAACGCCCCAGTTAAGTTCCCCGCTTGGGGAGGGTTCTTAAGTTTGACTTGGAGGAGGCAGAAGGTGAGAATATTGTCTCAAATCTGAATATAGGCAGGTGGTCCCATCACCTTTAAGCTTCCTGAGTAGTCGCCCTGCTTCCCCTGGCGCCTGTGCAGGGGTGAGGTGGGAGAGAGTCGGGGTTGGAGCCCATCTAGTCCTTAGGGGGTGCTTGTTATCCCTAGGGGATGAACGGACTGGAAGCATACAAAGCTTAAAGGCTTAAGATCAGTTCAGATGAGCGATGGCTGCTGCATTATTGAGGAACCTGTGTCACTGGTAGCCAGAGAGAGGATTCACACCTAGTTCTGTTGGCTCTCCTGAGCCTGTCAAGTTACTTGCCTGCATCAGTGTCTTCCTTCAACTTTCCCTCAGTTTCTCATTCTAGGGTGAAACAGCAGGGGTGACACCATGCCATAGGGGTGCCATAAGCAATCAGTGAGCTGGGGACACAGAATGCTTACAGCGGGTGATGTGACTTTGCTTCTGTAATTTAGTTTGGGCATTAGGGACCTGCTTAGGAGAAAAGATGTGTTAATTGAAAGGTCACCAAGTGGGGCTGGAGATGTGGCTCAGCGGTAGCGCGCTCGCCTGGCATGCGTGCGGCCCGGGTTCGATCCTCAGCACCACATACCAACAAAGATGTTGTGTCCGCCGAGAACTAAAAAATAAATATTAAAAAAAAAATTCTCTCTCTCTCTCTCTCTCTCTCTCTCTTTAAAAAAAAAAAAAAAAAGGTCACCAAGTTTGTACTTGGGCAAAATTCCTATTAATAATGGGTGTGGAGGCAGTGCATCTGCTGGAGTGGAGGCAGATAGCCTCCAGAAATAGGAGATTGTCAATGATGAGGCCAGAGTAGCCTCATGGGCCCCGCGGCTCCTGCGCTTCTGCTCTCTGCAGATGGTTCTGATCTGATGTAGTCGAGGTGGTCGGGCTCACCCCACATTTTCCTCCAGTTACCTGAGGTAGGAGAATCAGACTTGACTATAAGCCTGGTGAATTCTCGAAGGTCCCAGTGGGCATCTGATGAAGGTCTGAGTCTATTGTGTGAGATGCTGATGGTCAACTGGACAGCATTGATAACTAGATACTGATGGCCTTGGCTCATATTTGCTGGTTGTAGAATGAGTGATTTGTACAGTGGCATGCGTGATACATTGTGGGGAAAGCAAAAGAAAAACTGACACAAACTGACTCCAAATGGCATCTTTTAAAATATTTCAAGATGGTAAAGCAACCATGATACCTTGAGAGCAAGAAATGGTTTTAGATTGTCACCTTTCCTCCATAAATATCACATTCTCTTTTCCATCCATGAAGTTATTTGCTGAAAGGAAGGTTTAATCAGTTAAAACTGAGTCATAGATTTGATTTCCAAAAATAACACATGGCTGTCTGTTTCCGCACCCTCTCCCGATGGCTTCTACCTCCACAGAGCTCTAAGATTAGCATGATGGAATTCTGAATTTCTGTAGTGTTTCAGCTCCTGCCGTGAAATCTCATCTTCCCAGAACTTGTCCAGTCTTAGCCCAGGTACCCTGACTGGCCTTAGTGAGATGAAGGGTGTTTGTGGATGTAACCTAAAAATGATTGATGAGTGGTTACCCTCCTTGTAAGAGGACAGGGAATTTTGAGGCAGAGACTGGAGTGATGCTGCCAGAAACTGGAAGGAGACGGGAAGAAGCCCCTGGAGCCTCCAGAAGAAGCTGCCCACATTATGATGTTGGTCTTTGGGCTCCAGAACTGGAGGGGATGCTTTTCTTGTGTGAGATCCGCTTGGTCTGTGGAATTTGTTAAGCCAGCCCTGGGAAACTGAGAGCATCCTGCTGAAAATGTGCTTTGCCTTAGCATGGATATTCACCTGAGTGGAAGAGAGATGGTGACCTTAAGGCACACGCGTATTTCTATGTCCTTACACCTTGACTTGAAGTGGGTCCCCATAGCCAGTGTGGTGCAGGATGCCGCCTCTTGAGTTAATGCAGCAAGTGCTTGCGCAAACCTGTGCCCTTCAAATATCCTCCAGGGAGTGCAAAATGCGAGTGGGACTGGGCAGGGGTGGGGGGCACCACCTCATCAGGCTGTGATGTTTCATTTTCTAGTTAAAAATGGTAAAGTAAATGGGCAGAGGTAAAGGGATCTGCTGGAGACGAGCTAGCAAGGTGGGAGCTGGCTGAATTGCATCACCTGTGTGCAGATGTCTCATGCGGACGGGTGTGACAGCGACTGTCGAGGTAGAACATATAAGGAAGCAGGCATGCATGAAAGCAGACACCCTCTCTCTATGAAGTGTTAGAACCAAGTGCTCCTTGTGAGGTGTCTGTTTCGAGGAGTCCTGCATATTGGTTTCAATGAGTTAAATGCCCCCAAGGAATGGAGGTCCTATAACCTATTAGAATTTGGATTTGGCAGGAGCATGCAGTCTTGATGACTGACTCCAGCATTTACAGTATTGCCAGCTCCTGTCTAGTGATTGGTTCTGTTTCTCCTCTGTTCAGCTGCTCAGGGGAGGAGGCTCAGTGTAGCAGCAAGCCTCCACACCCTGCTTGGGCCCTGGTCTCTGGACTGTCCTATCTTTTCATGTAGCCGGTGGGTGGTTGCTGCTTTTCCAGTGACCTATCAATAGAAGGGTTAGACTAGAGGTTTTAATGTTTATCAAACTCTTAATTTCTTTGGATTTTAGTAACATAGCATTTTGTGATTCCATGATTCTATTATGTACCCATGTAGAAGGGGATCCATGTTAAATTAGTACCAAATGCACTATTTTAGGAGGCTAAGCCATTTAAAGGAAATATTTTGAAGGATTTGAACACATCAGCCCTTGGGAGCGAGACACCTTCCTTTAATTTGCCTTAAACAGGCTGTTGTGTACAGCCCATCAGAGTCGATGGATTTGGAGGCCTTGAAATCTAAGCCCCTGTGAACATCTGTTTGTTCCAAAAGGCTTGGCCTGTGGAATCTGGAAACTTTCTATTTGCAGTTAATCTGGCAGCTGGATGCTTAGGAAAGTAAATTGCCTCTGAAAATTTTGGTGATGACTTTAACATTAGAATTGAACACGTTTAATTTTACCACCCATTTTATTTCCTCCCTTTCTTTTACAGCCAGGAGACTGTGCTGCATTTCCATAACACTTTAGTGAAGGAGTCAGTTCTGAGCCCTCCTTTAGTACTGGCATTCAATCGACAGTAATCGAGGTTCAGAAAAAAATCTAAGTGGACTAAGATGGACCTAGTGAAGTTCACATGGTTAAACTTGATTTTTCTCTTTTTGTGTGTAAAATGTGTATACTTTTCCCCCAAAACTGTCTTGAGTTTAAAAATATCAATTCAGAGAGGACAGACAGGTCTTTCAACTTGAAGAACAACCCATTCTCATTGCCACACATAGAGGATGATTTTTGACTCATTTGCCAATAAGAAAGCACAGTGGCAGGTTCCTCTAGTAGAATTGAAGTTTCCGGATTATGTATATCTCTGTGGGGACTACCTCGAGGGGTTATTTTGAGCTTCCTGCTATGAGAGGGGGGAGGGAAATTAGAAGGCAATCCTCTTGAGAAAGGGCTGAATATCACCAAGGATGCTGGAGCTGGAGGAACCCTCCAGAGAGTCAGTCAGGGTAGGTAAGGAGGGCTGTTGGGGAATGCTTGCAACTCAGACTTATATCCATCTGACAGTGATCATCGGGTTCCTGACGCAGGCACTTCCTGCCAGGGTCAGTGGAATGGCCCTCGGACTAGTATTTGGAAGGAGACTCCTTTTCAGGATGAAAGATACACCAAGTGGCTTCAAGGCTCCTGGTTTAAGAAAGGCTGTCACCAACATAAGGAATCCTTATGGTACTAAGAATGACCCATGGTCACTACAGCAGATGCATTTGTGTTGGGGACTGTGAGTCCTTGGTGAAACATTTGGGAGTCTGTGTTCACAGTGAAATAAACTATGGAACTTCCTACATTTTTAAATACAACATGGCATTAAAGAGGGATTCTGGCAAGGAACCCATATGCTTAGACCTTGCCTTTTTTTCTAGAGTTACCAGGAATTGTAGCATGTTGGCCTCTTTGCAATACTTGCTTGTTCATGGATACACAGCTCCCTTTGAGACCTTTGGAGCTTGTCAGCCCAAGCCCCTCTAAAGTTCCGCAGAAGGTATAGCCAGGATGCAGAGGGTATAGTATCTGGTTGCATCCTGATTCCCCCGCCAACCCCCACCCCACCCAACCACAGACCAAGACTTGTAGACCTAACCATCAAGGTCCCTTTGGTCTAGACTTACCTGGTATGAGCAGCCTTTCTGCTGTCCTCTGGCTTTCCCAAACTGCTTTGCCTCATTCTGCTGGAGTGGGCTCTGTGGAAACGGCAGCTTCTGTTGGACTGAGGGTCTCCAGAAGATGAAGGCTGTTACTTGTTCACGTGTGATGGCAGCTTTCTTTGTGTTTGTGCTTACGGCTGTTTATTTAAATAGTTTGTGAAAGCATGGCTGTTACTAAAACTGATGCTCTGTTTATCCCATGCCCTTGAGCACAGTGGTCAGCCTCCTCCAAGCTTGGGGGTCACTCCCTGCCCTCTCTGTCATTTTCCCTATTAGGCCTCTAGTTCTGATTAGAACAGCAGTTGTGAAATGGGTACTCGGTGATTCATCTGTAAATAAAGCCAGACTCTTAACCAGCTGAATTTTGTCCTCAGGAGCCTGAAAAGCTATTTTGAACCAAGCCCATAGCAAACAAGCAATGAGCAAAGCTGTCCTCAGATTCTGCTTGATTTCTGAGAAGCGCATTAGTTTCTAACACCTTTTAGTTTGTTGTCACATGTCATATCTCATGGGAAGCAGAGTTACACTGTGGAATAAGAAATCATAGCAAGTCAAGTATTCTGGGTGTCACTCGGCTGAGCAAAGGTACCCAGACTCAGCTGGCAATGGCTGTATGACTCGGAAGGCCTGAAAGGTAGTCGCATGGTTAGTAAGGTTGTGTGGTTGGAGGAGGCATCAAGAGAACACCCACCAGCTGCACAGTGCTCAATTAGGGTATTTGTAGGTAAAGAAATGTGGCTAAGCTCTTTCTTAATAGGAAAATATGGGAAAACTTAAAGTAGTTACCATGAGGACTTTAACAATTAAGCGAGTTGTCTCAGGCTATGTTCCAAGTGCTGTTCAGTACCCTCCTGTCCTAGTACACATTTATCATTGCTATCTTCTGGAGTGTGCTTTCAGCTCTTTTATATCTAGGAATTAATAAGACAGACTATTTTGATGAATAACTTGTGTCATAAGGACAAAGGAAACCAGCAAACACATAAGCAGTGTACTAGTGGCTTTCCATGGAGAATGGACAGATTCAGAGTACTAGTAATACTTTCTTCTCCCTTCTGCCAAACTGACATCTCTACTTCCTAAGATGTAAAAACTCAAAATCTGTAAGTTGGGATTAAAAGACGTCAAGAGCTTTAACTGGGCAGCACTATATAAGCACCTACTCAGTCCTTGCTCAGTGTGCACATTGAGAGAAGGAACAAAGGCACTGGGTCAGGTGTGCGTTCCCTCTCTCTGCTCCCATGTCTCATGCATCGTATCTGCAGGATGGGCATAGTAAACTACCACAGAGAGGGTCAGTTTGTAGAGTTGATCTTCCTTGCACCAGAGAGCTTCAGATCTGTAGAGTGTAGCAATGTGCTTTGGAAGATAAGGACAACAGATTTTGGTTAATAACTAGCAGCATCCCATGCAGGTCGCACAGTGAACACAAGATTGAGTAGTTGATTGAGTACTGTGGTTCCAGGCTGGTCATGTTGATTCATCTGGTACCGTTTTGTCTGTTCACCAACACACCAATTTTGGAAGTGTTGGGTAGTATGCAGTTCTCAGTATGGTTTAACCATTGCTTTTTGTAGATATGTTTGTCTAGAGTCATTCCATAGTTCATAGAATATATGTCTATATATTTTTTACATCAAGGACTTAACACAGGGGCACTCTACCACCAAGTTACATCCTCAGTTCTGTTTTTCTTACTTTTGAGACAGGGTCCTGTAAAAGTTGCTCAGGGCCTCACTAAGTGGCTGAGGCTGGCTTTGAACTTGGCGATCCTCCTGCCTGACACTCCCGAGCTGCTGGGATTACAGGTGGGCACCACTGCACCCAGATTAGTCTATAGAATACTTATAATCAAATTCTACTTTGTAAATGTTACTTCCAACAAATACTTAATAATGCTTTTGGAGTTTTTAGGGATGTGAACAGGAAGACAAGTGAAACCAATCCTTTTGCTTTCATTCTGTTAGTTCTTGGCTCTCAAAACTCATAACAGAGCTACAGAAAGCCATTTTACAGAAAGCAATGGTAAGAAATAAGGTTGAGATTTTTGGGTGATGCTGGACAATCAGCAATACATGTACAGCAAGGCAGTAACCAGGAACCCTGAAAAAAGACAAGTTACAAGGTCAGGGCTGGCTCTTCCAGAGGTGACTTTGTTAGGGGGAATGGACAGATTGTTAGAATTTAGATGGCCACAGGTGGTTCTGAAGCTCCTGCCATGGTACAGCCATGTTATGAGCCAAGTTGTGAATCATGTGAAGGCCACAAATGCGTTAGAGCATCCAGCCTGCGCTGACATGGCCTAAGGTGCACAAAGGAAATGGAAACTGGGAGTAACCAAGCAGCAGTACCACTGAGCTGCATGGTGGTTCACAGCTCCTGTCCATCAGTCACCCTGATTGTCAAAGAGACATGTACCCAAGTCAGTCTCCCATGTGCTACCTACTAATAAATTCTGAGGTATGAAGGTATCTTAAATATATTTTGGGGGACAGGTCAAATGAGTTACTTCTCCACACCAAGAGCAAGCTCTCAGCTGGCCCAGGATGGAGCCAGGACTCTGACTCTGAGACCAGCTTTCCTATCATTTCAGTGTCCCGGAGTGATGGACTGGTGGGATGAATCCATATCTCAGAGCATGGTACTCACCCCTGGCAATAGATGGTGCCCCTGCAGCATGAGGAATGAGGAGGGAGGAAATGTTAAAAGTGAACATGGGTTTCATTTTGAGGTTAGGTTTTGATGAAACACATAAATATAAGGTTTTGGGGAAGCTTTTGATGTAGAACAAGGCAAAGCTGAGCAAGTAGAAGGGTTCCTGAGATGAGAGAATGCACTTGTACTTGAAAGCCATTGTGTGGAGCAGTCTTTTCAAAGAACACAATGTTATCTCTAAAAAATGTTGTAAACCTAGTTTTGCTTAATTTGTACTAACTAATTTCATGGCTATATGTTTGTGTGTGTGTGTGTGTATGTGATTTTAAGTGGGTAGAACTGGGTATGTGATAGAAAAATGACTGACAGTACAGCTGTTGAATGTTGGTTTGGGGCCGTTGGTGGGTGGTTGCCATTGTGTGAAAGGGAAATGGCAAGCTTTTTGCATTGTGTGTAAACATAGTGGGGCCCTGGATGTGGCTCAGTGGAAGAGTGCTTGCCTAGCGTGTGTGAAGTCCTGGGTTCAAGCACTACAATAAAAGTTAAAAATGCAAACACACAAAATACTTAGCATAAAAACAGCTTTACAACAGCTCCCTTACTCTCCAACAGATTTTCTCAGTATTTGACAGTAAAGTCTTAGTTGATTCAGGTAAACTTGGTGGTGTAGCTATGCGTTCCCTTCTCTGTCCATCGTGCCTGTAAGTTCCGTGTACACAGGACACAGGCTTGAAAGTAGGAGCCCCACTTAGTATAGGCACTGAAGGATAATTGAGATCCCAGGGAATGAAATGGAGGGCATGGGAAAGGGGACTGTGACTGCTTTTGTGACCGCCCCTCCTCAGGCTCTGGACAGCAGTTCACTAGGGTCTTCTCAGGCAGGTTCCTGGGTACAGAGTTGATGGGTCAGAATACAAAGTGGGCTGGGGTGCTGGGTGTACCATCCTCCAGGCTTCTGTCACTGTGGAAAATCACAAATCTGGACAAGTAAAGCTTGAGGCTATGTCCCTTGTCTAAAATACCTGGTGGCTGGTCATAGTGGGGGTTCAATGTGCAGTTGTTTAGGTATACTGACAGGTGCTTGGCATTAGTAAATTTTCCTCTTTCAATGTGTACAAAAACTTGCAGTGTCACATTCAGCCATAGGCAAGCAAGATGTGGATCTTCATTTTCAGGCGGGCAAATTTCTATTCTGTGATATGACCAAGGTTGTCTGCAGAATGTTCCCTCTCTGCTCTGTCACTTAGAGTTGAGCTTTTCCTCAGCGTTTGCACTCACTGTAAGAAGCAATGCAAACTCATGTTCTATTTCATAATTGGTGTGTACACCATAAGGCTTTCCTGTTGTCCTTCACAAGTGTGTCCTCCTTCTGAAATAGTTGAGTCAGACCTGGTAGTCTCAAGGAATATTATCAGCATTTTATAAAAATTTCCATCAAAACCTACAAGTAACTTTGAACACACAAAACTCTTAGAATTTGACTCTGGCAATTTCTATCTGAATATGAGGTTTCTGGAGCATCAAAAATTCTGATAATATAAACGTGACAAACTTCATTGTCTCACATTTGATTTCAAGCGATTTATCACTGAGATCCTGTATAGGCCTCTGTTCATTAAGAATGCTTTTGATATGGATGGAACTGGAGAATATATAGTAAGTGAAATAAGCCAGTCCCCCAAAACCAAAGGCAGAATGTTATCCAATATGTGGATGCTGACGCACAACAAGGGAGGGGAAGATGAGAAGTTCACTGGACTAGACAAAGGGGAATGAAGGGAAGGGAGGGAAAATGGGAAAGAAAAGACAGTTGAATGAATCAGACATATCTTGGGTATGAATGCACAGCTACTATAACTCCACCTCATATACAACCACAATAATGGCATCCTAACTGGAACGAGTTATGCTGTATGTATGTCTAAATACTCTCAACTGTCAGGTGTATCTAGAACAAACACGGGTAAAAACGAATGCTTTTAAGTACTCTGGACCTGGTAGTCTTTGAGGGAGCCATGTTTATTACAGCCAAGTTAGATAAAATATTGCAGTATGAGTCTGTGCAAAGTGACCTTATTCAGAACACTATGGATTCATTCTTGATCTTATCTGGGGAATGCAATTCTGTCTTAAACTTTGTCTAGACTGTTTGAGATGACTTAAACAGATTGGTGTTTATTCCCTGGAATAAATACAAACAATATTATGCTTTGAAAATACTGAAGGACCTTAAATTTTGCCTGGTTAATGTTTAAAAAATGAATTGACAGATGCTTGAATTGTAATTAACCATTGTTGGATATGTTCAAATTATCAAGTTTCTAAACAAAGGTGATTATTTAAAATACAAATGGATATGAAAGAGTATAAAACATCATTTTCAGAACTCTTCAGAGTTCTAAAAATGGCACTTCAGAGTACTTAAGTTTGTTTGCGAAAATTTAAATGTTTGACTCTCCATAAAGAATTTGAGGATAGTGTGTTGCAGAGATCTTCCACTAGTGACTCAGATTTGAAATCTTTGTTTATGGTTTTGGTATATCTTCTGTTACATGCTTGTCTGTAACTCCTGCTTCTAGACATATGTCTGAATTGCTGTGGTTTCTCTTGATGACTGAAGTAGTTTGTTCTCACACTTTCAGCCCTTTCAAGACCTAGCGAGGACTGTCCTGAACTGCCCGCTCCCTCATGCTGGGTTTCACAGTGTACCCTAGTGTCTGCAGCCCCTGCAGGGAGCCTTGCTCTGCTGGCACCAGGTCTTGGGGCTGTCTACAATCCCATCTTCCCAAGTACTTAGCGTGGGATTTAGGACCTGGGCCAGAGAAGTAGGCTGCAGTTGAGAGAACTCCAGCTTGATTTGAGGACTGGATAGGAGAGGGGATGAGCCTCAGGGACAGCCGTCCTGGAATCTGATGGGGAGGCCTCAAGCCCTTTTAGATGAAGACATTGATCCCCCACTGCAAGCAGCAGCTCCTAAGTGGTATGAAAATACCCCAGGTCCTACTCTTTATGTTCCAAAGATTATTAAGGTTTATTGAATGGAGAATCTTGAAGTCTAGGCTAAAAGTTCCTTAAGCCAGCAGGGTCCTTTCTATAAGATAAAAACATCCATGCAAATAGTTTGAAGTGGCTCCCTTTTTCATTCTAGAGGTTGCCCTTTGGCTTAATCAAAGTCTTAATGAAAACTCCACTTAGTGGATTTGTTACTGAGACTTGCCTGTAAACATTCTGCCAGATACAATAGAAAGTCCTGGTGAAATACAGGCTGGGCATTGCCCAAGGCCAAGATAGGCCCTCATGTGAGGTGTAACCTCGTGGGCACTGAGAGGTCTCCTGTCCTAATATAATGGTGCCACCAACATGCTAATTCTGCCTCCTGCCTCAACAAGTTTCTTCAGGGTTGTAAACCTCCTGTTTTAAATTACTTCATTAAAAATTTGTTACAGACTTGAGGGGCGAGAAAACCATGAAAGGTGAGAATTGAATTGGGAAAAGTGTAGACAAGAGCAAAGACTGGAAAACTGAGCTGGAGAACCCATATTATATATAACGATGTTAATAAAAACTTAAGACACTGCCTCAGAATGAGAGGGCAAACCGTAGATGGGGAGAAAAGATTGGCCCAGAACTTACCTGATAAAAGGCCATTACCCGAATTATACCCAGAACTCTTAAACTCTTGCTCAACTTCAGCAGCATCCATACTAAAAACTCTTTTGAGAACAAGAAAACGACTAATCTGATTTTTTTTAAAAGAATGGAAAACTTGGGCAGACACCTCACCCAGGAAGGTACCCAGGGCAAACAAGCATGTGAGAAGATGCCCCACTGCTGTTCTTGGGCAAATGCACCCTGGTAACAGTCACTGCACACCTGTGAGAAGGGCAGAAACCCCAGACAACACCAAATGCAGGTGAGGATCTGCAGCAGCAACCTCTGTCCATAGCTGATGGGAATGCAAAACAGCGCTGGAAGACAGTTTGGTTTCTCACAAAACTAGACACACTTGCACCATGTGATCCAGCGAAGGTGTTCCTTGGTATTTACCCAAATGCATAAAAACTTCTGTCCATACAGAAACCTGCACAGGAATGTTTATAGTGGCTTTATTCATGATTGCCAAAACTTGGAAGCAATTGAGATAACTTTTGGAAAATGATTGTGTAAACAGACTGGTATAAGCAGAAAATGAAATATTATTCAGCTCTAAAGAGAAAGGAGCTGTCAAGGCATGAGAGGACGTGGAGGAGATTAGCATATTACCAAGAAGCCAATCCGAAAAGGATGTGTGCTGCATGATTCTAACTAGTTGTGTCACTTAACAGTGGGGACACAGCCCATAAATATGTTGAGGGGACCGCACTCACAGAAACTAAGATAGCTGCGATGTCACTGGTGACAAAATCTTATAGGGCTGTTATGCACGCAGTGCGTCATTGACCAAACTGTGCTCCTGTGGTGTATGGCTCTTTGACATTCTGAAGAAGGTAAATGCACGGAGACGGTGAAAAAGACGAGTGATTACTGGAGGGTAGAGGGTCCAATAGGTGGAGCAGAGCATTTTGAGGGCAGTGAAACCATTCTTGTTGATAGTATCCTGGATACATGTCATCACGTTTGTCCACACCTGCAGAGTGTGCAGCAGTGAACCATGGTGTCCACTGCAGACGTTGGATGGTGGTGATGTGAGGTGCAGATTCATCCCCTGCAACAAATGTACCATTCTGGCATGAGATGTTGATAGAGGGGAGTTGTGCATTGTAGAGCCAAGGGGGGTATAAAGACAAGCTTTGTGCTTTAAATTTTTCTGAACGTAAAGCTGCGCTTAAAAAAGAGGGGGAAAATCATAGTGCTGGCCATAGTGTTGAAGGGACCACACTAGTATTTCCTGGTTAAGTATATATCTAAATGGCCATAGTGTTGAGGGGACCGCATCTAGTATTTCCTGGTTAAGTATATATCTAGATGACTCAAATTTCCAACCTGAACATTAACCAACTCACTGAGAAGTTAATCACAGTATCAGCTGGAGAGTTGGCAGCACTGCCAAGATCATGTTATCCTGCTTCTTATCTTACAAGTGAGGTGACTTCCAGGATCACAAGGCGAGCAAACAGAGCTGAGATCAAGAATGAGGTCTGGTGTGGCAGGGATGAGGCAGATCTCACACCCCTTTGCTCAGGGCAGCAGGGAGTTTTTTAACCCAATTTCCTTCAAGGAGTTCTTAAGTGCTGCGGCCTCAGGAACTCATACCACAGGAAGGAACGCTGTGTGGGGTCAGTCATAACTTGAGGAGTCAGGAGGCGCCCATTTCAGGGCACCTTAGGAACAAAGGCCATCATTTGTAAAGTCTTCATGTGCAACAAGCATTTCCTTAAGTGACAGTAGCCTCCCAGTTGCTCCCATCAGTGGGTGCATGGGCCCCATCAGTACGTATGTGATTAAACCTGGCCCTGCAGTGCCTAGAAACGGTCATTGGCTTTAAGTGCTGATATTTTGTTAACTGGAAAACATGTGGCTATTTATTTACTTGTTCCCCAAATAGCTTTGTGAAAATGCTGAAGTTCCAACATTCACATACAAATCTACACTTTGCAGAAGTACTTAGCTTGATTATTAAACACATTCCTGGATCTTGTAATATCCATTCAGAGTTAATATTGTCATGCCACTAAGAGATAAGGGGACTTAAAAATTTGTGATGGTGAATTTTGGTGCACAATGAGAAAAGTGTGTACCATGTGGGGATTTGGATCTGAAGTGGTCCCCCAAAGGCTCACATGTTGAAGACTCATCCCCCACAAATTGATGTTCCGAGGTTGGCCTTTGGGGGAAGTGATTGGATCTTGAGGGCTCTGACCTTATGAGCGAATGAATTATTTGAGGGCTGAGTGACCTCTTGGGAGGTGGTGAAATATGTAGGCAGTGAGGGAGGGTTGGACATAGTAGGTTCTTTGAAAGGATAGCTCTTTTTGCTGGGACCTCCCCATCCTCTTCCCGGCTGCCTTAAGCTGGGCAGCTTTTCTCCACCATGCTCTTCCTCCCTAATGTTCTTCTTCATCTCGGGTCAAAAGTAATGCAGCCATTGACTATGAACCAAAACCTCTGAACTCATGAGCAAGATCATTATCTTTCCTCCTCCTACAAGTTTGTCAGGTATATTATCAGCAGTGAGAAGCTAACACACCCTGTGAGTAAATACTGATTAAACGTCACACATTTTAATGGGGATGTATTAACAAGCCATAGGAATAGAATTAATATTGTATTTTCTACAAAAAAGGCAAACCCTTAAATAGCTCAAGACTTTGATTGCTGGTTTTCAACTTATTTGCACCATAAGAGAAGGTTGAGAAGCTAATAGCTGATAGCAGTGGAGAGACATCATAAGTCAAAGATGACAGGGAGAAGGTGCCAGAGGAGGAGCTTGTCTGATGGCAGAGTACAGATGGTGGAGGGCGTGAGATAACAGAAGCACCTCTTAGGTGCACATTTGTTAGTCTGAAAGAGTGACATTTCCTGGAAAGGACCTACCACTTTGTGTAGAGAACAAACTATTTAAGTTGGGATGCACATCTTAACCTGATAGTTCTTGTGGTTATGGAAACATTTAGGAATGCAGAAATCACTTAGATATATTTTGGTATTTTTCTTAAATCCCTAGTTTTTCTGCAAATATGCATAACTTATAGAAAAACATAATGCTTACAGGTTTTTAAAACTCTAGCTTAAAAAAAATCACTTTTGGTATTTTACTCTGGAAAATACTGCTGATGTGTCCGTTTTAAATTTCTCAGTGGGATTTCCAGCATGGTCAGCCCAAATACCCAGGGTGATGCGATGTGTTGAGCTTTGCTACTTGAAGGTCCCATGTGAATGCCATGCTTACCTTGTTCGATCTGGCAATCTGTTGAAAATCGTTGGTCTGCTGAAACTTCCCATGGCTTCTCAAGTTTGATTGCATGATCTTTTCATTTTATTGTTGTGCATTAATTTAGAACCTGACTGGGACGCCAGCTGGTGTACCCTCATGTTTTTGGCACATTTGGATTCTGGGAAGAAGCATCACTCAGAATTCTGAGTTTTCTGTGCTACACATGGAAACATTGGAGCAGGCTTTGGGGGAAGACTTAGACATTAGAAGGTACCTTGTTGCTCTGAGCCATTGTGTGGCCAACCACCTTCTCTTAGTGGCCTCTGCGGAGGCATGAAGCAGCAGCATGTGGAAGACCTGGAATTTCCAACACCTCTGCATTCATGGCTACAGCCTCAGGAAACACTGGATGAACTAGTGATTGAGTCAATAACACTGCTTCAAGTTCAGTGTTGATGCAGGCTCAGTGCTACACCTGGCCCCTGGGGCTCTTTGTGTAGTTTCTCCTTCCAGTGTCCACCTTGTCCAAGGAGGACAGCATGTGGTCACAAGCCCAGCTTCAGGCAGTCCTCTAGGTCTTCTCCAAGGACCCAGGGGTTGGGCTTGGTGCCAGCCAGTGTATTGGGCCAGACCATGTGACCAGGAGACTATCAAGTTCTGACTTCCTGAACCTGTTGCTATGGCAAGGGGAGTGGCTCCTGAATGACTGAGGAAGTTTTTTGACTCCAGGAAGAGAATAAATATTAAAGGAACATTAGCATATTAGCAAAGCAGTATGGAAATAGCTACTGGATGGGCAGCTTGGGAAGTTCATAACTAATTCCACGTGCAGAACCTGGGCCTTAGTATATAGTTCAGGTATTCCAATAAAATCATGGTTGATGTAGGCAAAGTAATGAAAGTATTTTCAAAAACTTAGTGGGTTGGTGTAAAATGAATCCCTGTTTAATACTGGTAGCTGCTTGCTTGATAGGGAGAGGAAGAACAGATTGTTGGAGCTGAGTGGACCTTTTATCACTGCAACATATGGAGATTTTAAACCAAAATAGTTCTCTTGGATGTATATTTCTGAAATGGTGAAGCACAGCCTTCCATGGGACAGGCAAAGTCATTGTCTTAGGCTGCTGTAACAAGTTCCATCAATTGCTAGGCTGTAAATGGCAGTACTTTGTTACTTGGTTCTGGAAGCTAGAAGTCTGAAGGAAGCCACAGAGCTCCCTGGCCTGCTTCCTGTAAGGGCACTGAGCCTATTCATGGAGACTGTACCCTCATGACCCATTCACCTCCCAGATGTTTCACTGTCTGATACTGTCACGCAGTAGGTTGGGATTTCAACAAACCAGGTTGGGGGGCAGGGCACAAATATTGAGTCCATAAGAATATCCTGCCTATATATTCCTACCTCACTTATTTAACGCATGCATCCAACAAACTGAGTTAAATGTTGCTGTCACCAGGTCACATCAGTGCTGCAAACACCTTGAGGACTGAGGGTGGAGCACCATGAGTCAAGTTTCAGTGTGGAGTCATTCCTGCTAGAGAGACAACCTCTGCTCATTGTGAAGAATTCATTAGGCAGGGAGGGGCAGGAGTAAGGGACACTAGTAGAAACTGACATGATAAATGACAGAGACCAAACTTGACAGCATAGCCAACAAGGGGCATTCAGCCCTCTGTGGCCTGCCACCCAGCATATCCATAATGACAGTGCTTGAGCCTGGTTGGTGAGCCCAATGGTGTTCGAAGTTGGGATGGTGAACGCTTGTGTTGGTTTATATGTAGCAGTCCTTCAGCCCCTTGCCCACCACCAACATGTGCCAGTGGGATCTAGCCGTGTCTGCTTCATTCCAGGTATCCTCCTGGGTACATGTTGGAGCAGCCTGCTTCTGCCTAGATCATGGCTTTGGCCTTCTATCCAATGCTGGTTAAGTGAAATAGAACATTCTGGCTTGTTGACCTTCTATACTAGGCCAAGTCCAGTGCAGTGAAGGTGTGTTGGTGAGCTGTGCATCAAAGAGGAGCGTTGCTGTGCTCCTGAAACCCCGATTGTCTGGACTCTAATGGTATTTAGTGTAACTGCTCACGGATTCACTTAGAAGGCATCCACGTTCTGCTTTTTCTTCCAGGCTGGGTTTTATGAGGAATTATTTTTCGTAACTGTTTCCCACACCTATTCTGAGGCCCAGTGGAAATGGAAGAGATGACCCCTGTCCGGTGGAGCTTTTAGACACCAGGGACAGTGCAGGTGTGGATCACGGGTGGGCCGTGGAGAGTTGTGGGAAGGAAGCACCTGAGAAGGGGAAGGGTCTTTGGATTCCCAGGCTTCCCTGCCCTCCCTTGCTTTTTTTTTCCACTTTAGCACTTCTGAGATGAGGACGTGTTTTGTCATCGCAGAGATATCATTGCTCTACTGGTGTTGGTGGTAGTCCTGATAGGTTTTTCTCAGAGGGCAGTATTTGATTTGATGTGTTCTGCAAATGAAGAAAAGTGTCCTGGGGAAAAGAGGCTGAGCTTGGTATGGTGGGCACTTGTGAGACAGGGGTGGAGAACAGGACGAGGGAGGTAGCACAGACAGCCCAGCATTAGAGTGATTCCGTGGATCTGTCATCCACAGTATCTGACTATCCCACTGAACTTGTGTGGCCTTCTCTTAATATCCCTAAGGTCACCCAATTATTTTCCGCAAAATGAAAATAAAATCCATTGGCCCCGGAGACAGACTCCTGGAAATAAGGCCAAGCAGTGCTCTGTCTAATGGCATCTTCAATGGCCCCTGCCCATGGAAGGAAGCCATATTTAATACATTAAAGAGCCATATTCATTGCCCTGCTGAAGAAATTGTCCTTCTCAAGTGTTTGTACACAATAGAACTTTTTCCTTTCTTGTCTATTGAGATCTTAAATTAATATAATCTAGAAACTATAAATTCTGAGTTTTCTTAATTCTTTTGAAGTACATTGAACTTGTCTTACTTAAGCAGAAGGCTAGGGATGTCCTATAAAATTGTCACAACATGAGTCCAGAGGAGGAATGTGATTATGTGGCTCAGTGATGTCCATTTTCTCCTGTTCTGTGTGCCTGTAGTATCAGTTACAGCACTGCTCACAAACTGGTATTTTGACATCCTTGAAGCTGATATACTGTTATGGAGCATGATGAATAATAAACTTGGGAATGAGAAGCTGATTTAACTAGGAATAAGGGACAAGTATTGAGTAATGCCTGGTGCTTTGACATGATAGAGTCCTGTGCCAAAAAAATAAAAAATAAAAGTAGATTTAAGATTCTCCTGTTTCCTTCCAAATTAAACTAAAATGATGCGTAAACATTAATAAATAAAACCTAAATCTATGGCACTGGAAGGTCTAGAGCCCAGCTTGCCCTGCCTCTTGGACTCTTTGAGATGCCTCTGCAGACATGTGCCCCTCCAAGGGAGCCCCGCTCCTTGGATTATCCTCCTTGGACCTCTGGTTGAAAACCACTCATCTCTCCCAGCCACCCATTGACCCACAAGCACACGTATCTTTTAGAATAATTAAGAGTGATAATACTAAATGTTAAAACTAAGGAACAATCTGTTATCTTAAAGTAGCATTTGCATGCTCATTAGGTGGGAACTGGTAAAAACATGGATGTGAAAAAATAGTATTTAGTTTGTATAGAAAGATGGTATGAAAAGCCATTTGCTCTTTGCAATTGCTGAGGTTGCTTAGCTACAGAAATGAGGTCATCATGAGCACTTGGGATCTTGTCTAGAAATATCCTCAGCAACATGGGTTTAAAATCTTGAGTTGACTCCCATGTGTCAGGAGCATGGGATAAATGATCACGCCTGGCAGTGTTTAACTGTGTGTGGGGGTCCTCCCAACCCTGATGCAGGCTCTTGGGAGCAGGGCCCAGGGCCAAGTGCAGCAAGAACACCTCCATGGTGGGAGCAAAGAAGATAAGGAAGTGCTAACATCAGGAAGTACTGGTCACGAGCCCTGCCAATGAAAGCAGAAATGAAAGGCTCAAGCTCTTCCTGCCTCCCAGAGTTGCTAAGGCAGCAGTAGTCTGGAGGGGCTTGGCCAGGTGGTGAGGCCCTGCATGGACATGTGAACTTGGCTGCTTCTGAACTTGAGGGCACTCTGGTAGGTGTTCAATGACAGCCCTGCGGGGCTGCTGTGAAGATGGACCGGATTAAGATGGGAAGGAGACTAAAAACTTCCTGATGGAGCAAGCACTGCATTGTGGCCGATGCTGTGTCATGAAATGCCATCAAATCGGCATGACCACATTCAGTTTTTAAAGTTGGACTTGGGGCTGGGTACCAACCATGCCTTGCAGTTCACATGTGCAATGGAAATCGGGAAGCACTCGGAGGAGGCTGCAGGCATTGCCACCAACTTCCTATAAATACTTCCAGATAGGATGTTTGGGGTAAAACTTGAGGGAACTGTGTGGCTCATCAGTATGGGCAAGTGTCTGTGGTGGGGGCTAAGGCTCACAGAACCTCCTGCCAGCTCTGTTACATATAGTATCCTTGTCCCTGTTGTAGAGAATAGGCATCATCGGGGAACTGGTTCATTTTCCTTTTTTTGCAATAGTGTTGAAAGTTAGGCTTTCTGAATGTCCAGTGTCTGAATTTGTGTATTTTGAGTTTGCATGCTTTCAAATCCTTGTTTCTATGGTTGGGATCCACACAGCATTGTTGGCTGCAGTGACCAGGGTAGGCTGGATAGATGAGAGGAGTCTTGTCTTTACTATCAATGTCTGCAAATTTTAATGAAATTTTTTCTTGAAAGTTTTGAACTGCGTGCATTAGTGCACAACTGTAGCCCCAGAGACCTGGGGGACCAAGGAAGTTTGAGGCCAGCCTGGGAAGGTTGGTGAGACCCTGTCTCTAAAAGAAGGCCTGGGGATAAAATGCTCAGGGTAGAGCACCCCTGAGTTCAATCCCCCATGCATTTGTGTGGGGATCATTAGGATCTTCAATTGACTTATAAAATTATTGTGCAAATGAATCTACCAGTTAAAATAAGTTAACAGATTTTTTTCTTTCTGTGACAGTGTAAATATTTGCATGAATGGTGAGCATTGAAGGTGTGAAGGCTGTTCATGTGCCTTTCGTTTCCTCCTCGGTTAGATTTAGTAATCTTCTTTCAGGCCAGGTGAAAGGCATAGTGTAGGCTAGCGCACAGCCTGCTCCAGGCTACGGTGAAGACTGATCTTGCTTCACCGTGTGACCTGCAATGAAGACCCTGCAAGGTGTCTGTCCCTCCTGAATTCAGCATAAATGGAGACTTCTGTTCTCAAGGGCAACAGCAGAAACATGCCACCAAAACAGTCTTAAAAACTTTGCTAAAAATGTTGTGGCACAGAGATTAAAACCAGATTGTTTGTTAGTCTTAAGTTTTTTTTCTTTAACCAAGGATTGAACCCAGGGGTGCTTAACTGAGCCACATCCTTAGCCTTTTTTTTTTTTTTTTTTTTTAATTTAGAGACTGGGTCTCAGTAGCTTAGGGCTTCACCAAGTTGCTGAAGCTGGCTTTGAACTCTTGCTTGGCCTCCTGAGCTGCTGGGATTATAGGTGTGCACCATTGCACCTAGCCAGTCGTAGTCTTAACAGCCATTCTTACAGTCTTAAAAAACTTGTATTGCATTTTATTAAAAAAGTATCTTTATAATATTTTTGAATTAATAAAGACCAGAGAGAAGGTAACTTAGCTCGTAAGAGACTGGGCAGGATAATTCAGCTTTCTACTGCCTGCAGTTCTCTAAAGAATCCATAGTTTGAAGTCTTCATGAAATACACATTAGGAGTCTGAGAGAGGTGGGTTTTTTTTTTTAATTGTTTTTACTTTTCTGTTTAAATAGCTCCGCTGGATAAAGCATCATTAACGCATTATTGCTCTTCATTTTATTGATATCATATTAATGTTGAATTCAATGTTAAGTGAATAACAATTTTTCTTTTAAAAATGAGGATATGTTATAACTTTTCCAATAAATCTGCCAGTCCCTCATTGGCTACACCACTTAAAATCGTCCAAGCAGCGGCTAGAGATTACAGCTGAGATGCTGATGAGGGGGATCACACAGTTCCATCCAGGACAGTGTTCTGTGGGCACAAAGCAGCACATGCAAGCAGGGCAGCCTGTGATTGAGTCACTGATGAAATAAGGTGTCTGTTGCTCTTTACTGCCCCTGGTGGCCAGTGAGCAGCTTGCTCTGAGAATGTGGACAGGAGCATAGGTGCTTAGGTCTGCAAACACTGGATTTGAGAAACTGTGTGTTCCAAGTAGTAGTAAGGATTTCAGTGAGTCTCAAATTAATTGAGCAGGGTAAGTTGATGTCGGAAAGGCTAATGGACTTAACGAGGTTATAGTTAGTATTCAAGAAAAAAAAAACTTATGTTTTGATGGAGATAAAGAAAGCAGGAAGAAATGTTCTGCATGGCTGGGGACCATCCTGGTCACTGCCTCGGCTCAGGATTACCTGTGTAATCCCAGATTTGTGGGACCCCAATAGACCTCCAGGAGCCGAATCCGATGCAATCACACAAGAGTCTTTATTGCAAGCTGGAGCCTGGACTCACAACCGTTCCCGACACAGCGGTCCTGATGAGTGAGTCCCACTCCTTTGTTCAGTGAGATTTTATAGGTTTTGGGGGTACTGTGTCACAACATCACACAGCAAATAATTTAACACCTCTGGAAAATCATAAAACAACTCTAAAACATGATTAACACATTTACTGGCGGGAACAAGTTGGGTAAGGGTGATTGGTTAGTACAAGAGGGGGATTCGTTTGAATTGATTAGCATGTACACCCTTCGTGGCTTAAACCAAACTACATGGTTTCCCAACATGTTATCAACCACGTAAACTATTGGGAGGGTCATCTGGCATTCCAGGTATTTTCCCTGTCTCTTACTGACTGGTGGTTGCTATGGGTCCTCATCTATCCTGTCAGGGACACTTGGCTCCCCAGATCTCTCCTGTTATTTGTAGATAAACAACTTAGCAGGGTGGGTATGTGCCTAGGAGTGCTCTGGATTTTTCCAAGGACAAGGGTCATGCCCCCACCCTCTGGATAGGCCTTGAGGTAGAAGCTATTTTAAAAAATGGAGTCATATCAGTTTCTCACCCTATTGCAGCCAGTGGGTTGAGTTAGATGTGTATTCACAAAGGGTTTCACTGGACAGCATGAGAGCAGGTAGGCAGTAATGCTTGGTGTGAATCCAGGAGCCACAGGCAGGATAGAGCACCCCTGGGTTCAATCCCACAGGCTCTGGGTAGGCTCTGGAGATACGTTTGCTTCCTCCTGGTGCCTTCTCCCACTTCTCCCAGGCCTTTGCAGGTCACCAAGCTTTACTGTCGACAATACCAGGCACCCACCAGCTTTGCTGTGGTGTTTTAGCTGGGCTGTGTCCCAGCCTCCCTGGAACCTGAAAGGTGTGGCGCTGTTTCCCCACATGGTAGGGCACCTGAAGTTAAGTACATGTGTGCTTGGGTTTCATAGGACACTTGGGAAGAAAGAAAATGGGAACTTTTCAAAAAGTAGAACTAAACCAGTCCTTGTGAGACCCAGAACACAGGGCCAGAGGTCTTGGAGTCACCAGGTGTGGGTCTAAATTTGACCTAGCTTCCCCTTTTACTCTTCTGAGCTGGGATAATCACAGTGAGGTCCCTGACAGAATCATGCTGCAGTTGGACAAAGCCTCTGCACATAAAGTGGTGAGTGTCGCAACTGGAACCCAAGAGAGGATTTGGCGATTACCATCAGTCCATGTTTCAAAGATCCCCCGAGAAAGGAACTGATGCAGATCAATCTGTTAGATGTTCCTGAATGTTGAAGTGATGACGTGGCCTTGAGACATGGTGTCTGGGACATTGTGGGTCCCTTCTTAGTGGTGGACAAAGGCCCTGCTGGTTGCCTTCTTGTCTAGTACTGTGAAGCCAAGCATTCCACTCCAGCTGTTCAAGGTGAGAGGAGAAGGTGCCCCAGTACACCTGTCTTGGGGAGCAAGTGGCCGAGTGTGCTGAGGCTCCCTCCACACTTGGTGGTTCTCTAAGATGGGGATGGAGTGGTGGAGTTCATCATCTCTTCTCCCAGGTGTATAATGTCACATCAGTCTGCCACAATTAGAGGCTCCTGCTGGAGCCCCAAACCCCACCCTAGCTGGTCTACATACTGCCTCTCAGCTTCCTCCTCTCAAAATGTCTGCCTCATCCTACTACCTTTGACCCCTGGAGGCTCTGAGATAATGCAGGCAGACTATTAATTAGCCTGATCTGTTAGGGCTGAATGCCACTAATAAATAGGCCCATCTCTTGGTGGATTACTTGATTTTTTACTTGTTCCATGCAGTGTGTCACTCAGGAAATGAATCTGATGCAGGAAGTCTGTCCAGAGTCCCAGGTAGGAGAACCTTTAACCCTGAGCCACGGGAGGATTTCTCAGATCCTACCAGTGAGTGCATCCAGAGCATGTGTAATGAATGAGATTGGAATTGGGTTGACCAGGCACATAAGGCTGCTTGCCCAGGCCCTGCTGGACCTACATGTTTTTGAAGAGTGTCATTTATCTGTTCATGTGGCTAGTGAATAAAGTCTCTCCCCAAGTAGTGGAGCCCTAGGGAAGGAGTGGAAAGATGGTGAGGTAGGGTGGCCATTGGCAAGTGCTCACTACAGGCTTGGAGGTGGGGCCTGCAGTTGTCTCACAAAGCCCCAGCAGGGCTTTGATAGAGAGTGGGCAGGTCTGGACATTCCCTCTGCCTGTTCAGTGCCCCTCATCTGTATAGGACAGAGGTCATGCTTTCCTGTGGCCCAGACACATGCACAGTGAGGCCATGTCTGCAAACTTGAATGCATGGGATCACACAGCAAGTAGGGGAACAGGCTGTGTTGAGGTTGAACTGGCTACTTATAATTTGTATTGGCGCATGGTGGGTACACCGTGCTATGCTGTGAGAGGAGCCATAGCACGTGGGCATGAGCTTGACAAAGTCCAGCGAAGGACCTGGTTGAATCCCAGGTACCTCATGTCCTGGCTGCAGATCTCGAACAAACTTGGTTTCACTGAAAGACATCTTCACACTTGGAAGACACCACTTGACTCTGAAGGTGTTAATGTGCATGGAGTCACCCAGCTTGTGCAAAGTGCTGAGTACGAGTTTTCCTTCAGTCACCTTGACCGGCTCTTGGTAATGAGTGTCTGTGGATGCTGTTAGTAAACCTACGTGGTCAGAGAACATTCCTTGACACCTGGTTTTGTGGTCAAGCGTTTTGAGTGTCCTTGATGTGAAATACCATGAATTATCCTTGGCTTGTCAGACTTGGGTTTTCGGTGATCTCTGGAAGGAACTGGATCAGGTGGGCAGTTGGGTATTGGGGTTTCTGGCCAGGGAAGTTGAAGTAAAAGGGTGCCCAGGCCAGCTTGGGGTGAGATATTTCAGAGGTACAGTGCTCCTTTGTGACCTGTTCCTGCATGGCTATAGGCACCAGGCAGTTAACCTGAGAGTGGGACATGTGAGTCTGAGTGCCTGTCCAGCATGATTGTTAGAGAACGTGTTACTCACACATGTAATTCTACTCTAAGTCAATGCAGCCTTGGTGGTGGTGTTCAGTCTTCTCCTTCCACTAGCCTTTTCCTTTTTCTCTTAGACAGCAATTGCAGCACAAACGGTGGCACCAGATTAACTTAGAGCATCACAAATGAGCAAAACCTGAGCGTGTGCGTATTTGGCATACCTCTGCCCTGTGCACTGGTAGAACTTGTAGAGTAGTATGAAGTTATGTAGGATATGTGTGAGTGGCCCTTCCGGACACCTAGAAATTGGAATGGCAGCAGAAAAAATACAGAGATGTTCCTTCTTGTGTTGGCTAAACAAATGGAATTAATTTTAAGCACAATCTTGTTAGGCATAACCTGTAACTGACAATCATTCCTTCATTTGCCCACCAGGTGGATGAAAGATGGGCCTTCTACGCAGCCCACCACTAACCCCTGCACCTGGTTTCCTCTACAAAGAGCTTAACAGCTCACAAGGAATTGAGAATAAACACTCCATAGCAGTAACAGCATGGTAATCATGCTCACTTACTGAGAGCTTATTTCGTGCCAGATACTGTGCTAAGTAGTCCCCTCTTGAGTAAGTACTGCTAGGATTGTCCTTATTAGGAAGTTCAGGCTTGGGGGCATTAACTTGGTAAGAAGAGGAGAAAGGCACAAGATGATCCACGTGTTAAGGGTGGGAGGGGTGTGCCTGGGGCCAGGAGCTCTGACCCTAGGGCCCCAGTTCCCAGCCCATGTGTCGCTGGTGTGGGTGAGTGACAGGAGAATACAGCAGGGCTTTGCTGTAGAGTCAGTGGAGACTGATCTGCCGTGGTTCAGGTGACTTGGGGAGAAGGTGGAGCATGGTGTTGAAGATGTGGACATTCTCAGGAACTATCTCAGTCGGTGCAGAGTAACTGGACCCAGGTCTTGAGGGAGCAGGGCTGGCTGGGAAGAGTTGCCATGGAGGGGACAAGAATGGGGGTACTATGTGGCAGCGTGCTGAGGGGAAAGCTGGCTGCCAGAGCTGTGCTGAGTGGAGTCGGCTCAGGCTGTGGGAAGTGGAGGAGAGGGGAGCAAGGCTATGCGTGGGAGACCCCCGAGTCCTGGCTGTAGACGCACTGCGGTTGGGTTGGTGGGACAAGTGACGTCCACCCTCAGACACACCTTGCTTGGAAAGTTCCCTCTCATTATGTCTCAAAAGATGGCCCAGGCACCAAATCAAGATGACCTCAGAAACCCGGGGCTGTGGGTCAACTGAGTTCTTGTGAATACTTGTGGGCAAAGTACATGTGAGTCCTTTGCAAGGATAGGTGTCATTTGTATTAGGCACAAGGAGAAGCTTCATTGCTCTTTGGGAATGGCGGGCCGTAAAAAAAAAAATGCTAATTTTTAAATACCCACCCTGGAGAGGTGATGGCATAAAAGGTTGTAATGTTTTCATAGAAAACTGTAGTCTTCACTGACTATTAGCAGTAGTGCAGCAGGCTTGTTGAAAGTGTTGAGGGGAGAATTGGTGGCTGCAGCAGTGGACACTCTGCAGAGCTGATTCTGAATGGACTGCAGGTCCATGGCTGCCTTTGTGTGATGTTGGAATCAGTGAAACCTGGGGCATCTATTTTGATTGACACAAAGATGAGTCAGTCTGATTTTTTTTTTTTTTTTTTTTGGTACCAGGGATTTAATCCAGGTGCGTTTTATCATTGAGCTACATCCAGCCTTTTGTATTTGAGAGAGGGTGTGACTGAGTTGCTGAGGCTGGCCTTGAACTTGTGATCCTCTTGCCTTAGCCTCCCAAGTTGCTAAGGGTGTGCATCACCACTCCTGATATCTTAAAGTAGTGGCTATAAAAGTTGGTGGTAGTTAAGTTTGTACTAAAGGGACTTACAGACACATGGCACTTGGCTAGAACTCAATGTAAATTATCTTCTATATAAGAACAAAAGGCTGTGTTTGAGGTCTCAAGCCCAGGTCTGCTGTGGATTCCTGGTGGCTTCAGGCTGGGGGATGTATTTTCTGAGGATTCTCTTATAGAACAGGAGGTGGGGCTGCGCCAGGGCAGTCTACTTGCAACTCTGTGGTTCTTGGTACTAAAAAGAATGTGTTTATACAACTTTGTGTTCATACATGGGGAGGCAAGAGCGATACTGAGAACGTTTGCCGTCCTAGCAGGTGGCGCAGTCTCCTAGCCATGTTAACTCCTGATGAGGCATGACCCGGTTTGTGTGGGGCCAGGGTCACTGGGAAGTGCACACAGCTTACAGGCTCAGCTTCTGCAACTCCAGGCTGTGGTCAGTATTATGTGCTCCTACGAGAGCACTTAGCACACAGCTAGGCAGCCACAGGTGAAATGTCACAAGCAAGTGCAACCTCTCCCAAGAACTGTGGTTTGCCCTGAAGTGCCAGGTGAAAGTGTCCTTCAACTCTCCAGGGAACAGACTACCCCGTCCTCTTTGTTAAGCTCTGCATCCGCAGCCTTCTTTCTGCTTTTCTTGGGGAGCTGGATTGAAATCTTTTTCAGTAGGCCAGTGTCCCCAAGTCAAATGAGGCTTGGAGACTCCTCAGAAGGCAAAGGCTGAGTACTTCTGGAGGGAGGGCCTGCATGCTTGGTGGACTCCCTAAGGCCTGTCTGTGAGGTCTTCAGCCCTGAGGGGGAATTGATAGTGTAAATGGCACTCAATTGGTGCCTTTTGCATGCAAATTCTAGGTCCATCAGACTCCCTTAAGGTCCATCAGAACATGATTGAATTTCCCTTTAAATTTAAGAAAACATGCATGGCAAGCCCACTTGGCAGTGGCCAGTTATGTCTCTGAGTGACTGGCAGGTCCAACAGATAGGAGCAGCTGCGCTCTGGGTCATGACCACAAGCTGGACTTGAGCCATGTGGACAGTGGAGGCTGCCAGATCCCAGAGGCCGGGGAGAGGGGTGGCCAGGCCAGGTCATTATAAGTCCTGGACCTTAAATCCAGGAGGACACACAGGCAGAGACCAGGTTAGCCTGCCATACAGCTCTGGTGAGTGTAGGTGCAGCTTTAATGCTCTGCATGGGAAGCTTATCAGTGTAGGGAGGCCTTGGCCCAGCTGGGACGGTTCAGGCTATGATGTAGCCCTCCAGTATTGCTAGATTTGAACTGGCATCCCAGTGACATGACATGTCTGTCACTCAGATCTTCCCTGGCCATGATGATGTTAAGTCTGCAGGACTGTGTGCGAGGGTGGCACCAGGAACCTCCAGGAACATGCTACCTGGCCCTAAGTTGGCCCTGCTTCTGGGATCAACATGTGGAATTTCTCTAGACTTACTTGAGCTTTCCAGGAAGTCCTGTGACCCACACAAAGCTGTGATTATGGTTCCTCTAACTTTTAAAGGTTCTTGTTTCTGGGCCCGTTTCTATATAACAATAGACATTGTAAACTATGTTTATACTGCTTTCTGTTATCTTCTTACAACTGAATCTAAGAATATTTTTAGGTCAAAAACAGTTTTTTTTTTTTAATACACACTTCTGTATTTTAAAAATCTTAGAAAAGTTTCAGGTTTTGAGAAAGGTTGTGAAGACACTGCAGGTTTCAGACCCTTTACACCCACTGCCCCCTATTGTTAACATACTGTTAGTAAAATTTGTCAACCAATGAATCAAAATTTATGTTATTCACTACAAATTACTTAGTTCTGATTTTAGTTTTTTTCCTAACGTGCCTTTTGTGTCTGAGAATCCTACATGACACTGAGTCATTGTGTTTTTTTAGGCTGCTCTGGGCTGTGATAGTTTCTCAGTTTGTTTTGGTGACCTGTTTGGGGTACAGGTCAGACATTTCCTAGAACGACTCCATTGAAATCAGCTGCTATTTCACTCATGATTCAGCTCCATTGTGGGTTTGGGGAACAAGACTGGAGGTAAAGTGCCCTCATCAGGGCTACACACCACTAACATCATGGTTGGTGCTGACCTTGACCACATGCTTGCAGTTCCCTTTGCTGGGCTTTGCCACCTAAGTTGTGCCTCCCCTTGAATCCTGCATTCTTCCTTACAAAGGTAAACTGTTCTCACCATCAGATCCAGCAGTCCTGCTCCTAGATACTTACCGATCAACTTGCAAACTCATGTCTACAAAAACTTACATACAAATGTCTATAGCAGCTTTATTTATGAACAACCAAAACTGGCCATGATATTAATAAATGATAAACTATTGTGTCTGCTACACAAAACTCTGCAGCAGCAAGAGGAATAAGTGTTCTAACCATACCAACATGTGGCTTTTTCTCAATGAATTCTGAGAATTCAGCTTGTACCACATGATATTCTGGAGAAAATGAAGCTATGGACTATACATCAATCAGTCCTTTTCTGTTTCTTGAAATAGCCTTCGCTTTGACTTCTAAGTATTCTGGGCCTTGGCCCTGTGGTGTATGAGGAAAGTGGTGGATTAGAGACTGGAGCCAAGTTACCAAGGGTGATACAAGTTAATGGAGGCTGTGTATATGATACGACTTCTAGAATAAAAGTTCCTAGTAAACTCAGTACGATCCTTAATTACCCTACTCCCAGAAACTTGTCCCTCTTAATCCTGTAGGACTGACACATTGTCCTCTTGGCCTCATTCCTGTCTTTGTCAGATATTCTAATGGCTAAAATTATTTTTGGAACAGTGAGCTGATTTCTGCAGACCTTCCCTTCTTGACTGCCACGGCTGTCTGATCCCTTACCTGTGCTTCAGCTCAGCCTGTGTCAGTTGGGTGGATGGGCTGCAGCGTGGAGTTTAGGGAGTAATCTCAACTCCAAGGTTCTACTGGCCTTAGAGAAAAAATTCCTGTGGCCGCTGTGCCCACAGGCTCAGGCAGGCCACAGACCCAGGCTGTGCAGTGGGGTCTAGAGCTTCCCGAGACAGTGCTGGGTTTCCAGATACATATCTCAGTGAACAGGGCACTGATACGCAGAGCCAATGGGAAGAAATGTACTTTGTTCTATGGACAGGAATGTAGGACTCGTGAAGGTTTTTCTGGAGTTACAGTTCACCTGGCAAAACAGGGCCATCTACCAACTGTACAGACACCTGCCATGGCAGATCTTGAGGACTTAGGATGTGGTGGTTAGAGTATGGAGGTCTGAAGGTCATCAGCCCCAGGGACTGAGGTGAGGTCACTTGAGTATGGATTCTACCAGAAGAGATAGGAGCAGAGAGGGACCAGGTTCGGTGGTTTCAAGGTCAAGTAACCCTTGGAAGAGGGGTCCTGACCCCAGTGCCTCTTACACTATCTCCCCATTGCCCAGTAGTTAATCCCGTTACTCATAATTTTTGTCCACGTTCCTTTAAGCAATAAGTTAAAGGATGGAAGAATATTCCAAGTGGGGATCTGCCTACGTCAGGTGTGAGGACTGATGGGTCAGGCTGGGATGTGGAAGCAGAGCTGGAGGCATGTGGATGGGTGGCGTATTCCATGGAGCCCTAGTGCAGTCTTAATTACGTGTTTGCAAATTGAATAACAGAGGTATTAATAGGTAATAACCAAGGCTACCCAGGGATGTAGTCAATTTCAAGTATGTTGCTGTCTTAAAGAACCATTTCTTGTTGAGCATCTCTTCAAGGATGCTTAAGTAACTGTCCACCATCCTCCGTACCTCCAAAGAGCTGAGCTTGTGGAGTCTGCCCAATCTAGGAAGAACTGGGGTCCGGAACCACCTCAGGTCAAACCTGACACCACTGGCCTATAAGTCGGCCACACACCACATGCGCTGAGCCTTAGTTTCTTGCGAGGAAGGTTAATACTCACCTGGCAGAGTTGTCACACGGAAGATGGCTGACCTTCAGTAGGTGGGTGCTGGTGTCAATGTTAAGGTGTTTAAGTGAAGTATCATTGAGGTAATCGCTGGCATTCAGTATTCACGCACATTCTTAGCTTTTGGGTATTACTGAGCAGTAAGATTTGTCCTCAATGTCTTTGGGTCTTGGTTTCCTTGTCTACAAGATGGGAATAGCGGTAAGTACCCCCTGGGTGGCACTGCTGGAAAGAAGAGGCTAACATATCTGAAGTGCTCCCTGGAGGGCACATAATGGGTGCATGGTGACTTTTTCTTTAGCCTTTAGTGTTACACGACCCCCCCCCAAAAAAGACAATAGTCAAGCATCTTCCCCTACCCCCACCCCGCCCCCCGAGTTAAAGTGAATGTATTTGCTTGACGTGGTGTTCCTTTACCTTTTTGCAAATGATTAAAACTGAAAAACTTGGTATACATCTGGTTCTTCTGGGAAGTCTGATTACAACGGCAGAGAACCCTGGGTTGAGGTCAAGTTAATATGCATTTGAGCCCTCCCACTTCCTCTGACAAGTTGTAATCCTCCCTCTTCTATATAATGGGTACTAGCACATTCCATATAGAATGGTTGGGACGATCAAAGAAAATACCATAGATGGCTGTGACTGGCAGTTTGTGCTACTTGATGTGTAGGTCTCTTCAAGCAGAAGACCTTGAGCTTCTGGGAAAATTCTACACAGCACCCAACAATATAAGGCCTTTGCCATTAGTGTGTTTTGAGCTCAGGTTCCAAGAGGTTCAACATAATCTCAGAATAAGAGTGCCTTAAAAGTATTTGCCTTAGAATAAATAGAATAAATCGAGCAAAAAATCTTGATGGTTTCTTTTGTGCATGTGTTGGGGATCAAATTGAGGGCCTCTTGCATGCTAAGCACGTGATCTGCTGTTGAACTACAGCCAGGCTAGCTCAGGTGTTTTAGTGGTGTTAAATTAGAGTTTCTCACTGGAATTTCTGGATGGTGGGCAGTGTGTCCCAGGCCTCTGCAGTCAGCCAGCAGGTGGGTGGGGCTGTCCAGGACAGTAGAGTCCTAAACTCTTAGCTTTGGCCACCAAGTCTGTTTTGGTAAGACAGATTCCCTTTTAGAATGGACAGTTATAGTTGCCTCCTAGTGCGTCCCTTAGTGCTGCTGTCTGTTCCCAGGAAGAGAATCCAGGCTCAAGGAAGGGTTTTCCTCGGCCATCCAGAAAGTAGAACCAGAGTTCACAACTATAGTTCTCACTCATAACCCTGCCCAGTCCTCTTGTCTTTGCCTCCATCTCACAGCTCACTGCTGGCACATTTAGCATCTTTCACAGATGATTCTTCATAGGTACTTTCTCTATTTTCTCCTTCCTCCAGTTCTCACAATTTAAACATGGGTGTCTTCACGTCAATGTTGTCCTCACTGCCACAACCTGCTGGAACTGGAGTTAGACTCCAGAGACAGAATAAGAAAATCCTCAGCAAACAAATGCTGATCTTTGCTTGCAAGTCAGTCCAGCATTTAATGTCACCATGGTTGCCTTAGACTTCTTCCTAAGTCACTTCTGATAAGATATCTTCAAAAGTGTGTGTGTGTGTCTCAACAGAAGTTTTAAATGTACGTGAATTTGCCTGTCCCAGGGATTGAGCTGAATCTGGTCACTGGTCTGTCTCCCAGCCTGCCCCAAGCCAGCACACTTAGTGAGAGGGTGCTGAATAGCCAGCCAGGCTCAGCGATTGCTTTTCCTGTTCATCTCTTAAAACATAACGATTTCCCATGTTCTGTGCTTCACACAGTGATTACAGGGCTGGGCTAATGAAGTAGCTTTAAGGTCTAAAGTGTGAATAAGCTTGTCACTTTTTTCCCTTTATGATGTTATTGGCTCCTGGGCGCCGTAGCCCGACTGCTGAAGTGTCAGCCTGGTATTTTCCTGTGGGATAGTATATTTGTAATGAGTGTTTCTTGCAAGATCTTTAACCTTGGTAATCATTTCATAAGTGATTCCATGTAAATTAGCAAGAGGTTGATAAGAAATGATTCCCTGGATCAGACTTGAGGGTTCACATGTACATGCACACACCACATGTATCCATGCTTGGCTTCTCCCCAGGTTTTTAGAAAGCTCCTTCTAATTTTAGTCGCAAGCTTTCTAAAACTCTGCTATGCCCTTTCATGGAGCAGGAAATGGTTTGTTGTAGTCTCACGCTCCTCTGGAGGTTTTGCTGAGTCCGGGTGCTTTTTGCCAATCTGACAGTGGGTCACATGAGCTCAATGTCCACACCCTAGGCTTGGAACACAGGAGGTTTCACTGCAGGCTAGTGTCCTGTGGGGTTGTCTCCAGCCATGTTGTAGTGAGCAGGAATTTATGGAAGTGTCCTTCCAAGGTACCACGTGGGGAGTGCACTGAAATATGTGGTGTCCGTCACCATGTAAGGACATCTGAGAAAGTGGCTCCTGCCAGGGTGGCGTGACTCAGGTGTCCCATCCTCTTAGGCACATCCCCTGTGTTCCTAACTCCTTTTGCTAGTGTGCTCACTGTCACCTGCTGCTCTGGATTTCTTAGCTCCATTACTTTCAAAGCCCACCAGTTCTTGTGATTGTCTAAAAGAGCTTCTCACAGCTGGGGAAGAGGAGGCAGAGCAGCCCTTGGCACATGTCAAGGTTGTCACTGTGCCCCACCTGGAGTTCAGCCACCCTGGGTTTTGCGTTCTTTTCCCTTTGGGGGATTTGCCGTCAGCTTAGGAAGAGCCTGGGGTCAGGAGTTCAAGGGTTGAGAAAGCTGAGAACCTCGGTGAACTCCTGGACCCAGGCTGCTATGATAGCAGGGACACCTTCCTTTCTCCCCATTTTCCTTCACAGTGTCTTGGGTCCCTGAGATGGCACATGCTTGTGTGACTGTGCTTTGAAAGGGACTTGAGGAATTTATGAAGCACTGTTAATTCTATATCTTGACACTAACTACTTTAAGTTTGGAATTGCTCCTTAAAACATGACTAAATGTCATCAGTTCTGTTGTGTTGTGTTTTTTTTTCACCCTTGGTGCCATTCTAGGATGACAATGGGACATGATCCCCAGGAGGACGGGAATAATCCCATGGGGCCTCACAAATTGGGCTCGCTGCATGATTGCTGGATGAATGAATGGATGATTATGAAGTCTAGCATCCAGCATTCACATGAGGTTACCAAAAAAACTTGAGTGTCTTAAAATGTTCGCAAGTGGAAATTTGAGGGGCTCACCTATTCTTTCCCAGTACTACTTGGAGCAGGTGCTATTGGGGACAACAGGGGTTTGCTGTACAATGAGAGGTGCAGTGTAAAATATAAGACATGCTGATTCAGGAATTAATTTGCCTGTTTTTATACCAATGTGAGAGGCAGGCTAGCTGTCACTTTTGGTTACACATTTAGTGGCAAAGTGACACCACACAAATACGGGGGGGGGGGGGATTTCATTGCTCACAATTGAATTAGTTTTCAGGGTGTACTCTACCTTGGCTGGGTCTCCTGGACTTGAGGATTCTATTTCCAATCGCCCCCTACTTACTTAGAGATGCTAGTGATGTAGTTGGCAGTGCAGCAATCATGTGCTATCTGTCTCTTCCCAGAACTTCAGAGGAAATCTGAAGTTCTAACAAGGGGGTGGAATGCCTGGGGAGGGCTGTGTTTGCTCTCCTGGTTGGAGGTAGGAGGTATTATGCTGGCCTGAGAGGGATCCTCCTGTAGTGCACAGGGCCAGTGTCTGCAGGATGTCCCTCTGGGATAACTGCTTTCCTTCGTCTCTTCTAGTGCAGTCTTGATTCACTCCATGTTCCAAGATGTTGCTCAACAGTGATTAGATAGTGACTTACACATTACTAGCCTTTAGCCCAAGGGAATCTTGGGGGCAATATTCCCTGTTGCCCTGTCTTGCTCTGGACAGGCAGGCAGTTGGGTTGAAGGTGATGGGGGGAGCAGTCTGCATGTATCCATGAGATGAAGATGAGGGTACTTTTACATAACCGTCTTGACTCACAAAATTGAATAAATTTTATCTATCTGAAAGTTGAAAATGGTTGACTTGTAGTTAACTGTGATGAGAAAGTGGAAACTTAATTCTTGAATGAAGCCATGCTATGGGAATGTGCCTTTTGATTGGAATTGGTTGGAAGATTAGGAAAAGTCTCAGTAACTAGTATAGACAAAAAGTCTGATATGGGCTATGCAGTTTACTAGAGATAGGCATGGCAAATACAGTAAGGGAAAGATTCAGAAATATAAGACTCATTCTTGGAATAATTAAAGTGGGTTAAAGACATAGATCTTATTATCTTTGTGGAGTTTGATAAAATGTTAACCTACAGTTACAATAAAAATTAGTTAAGAACCAGAAAATATATTCAGTTTTTTTTTTTTAAATTTGTGGAGCTGGGGGTTGAACTTGGGGCCTCAAACATTGCCAGGCAGGTGCTGTTCCACTGAACCACATCCCTAGCCCAGTACTTGTATTCTGAAGGCTGTCTTCTCTCTGGTCTGTGTATAAGCCATGAATACCTATCACTTTTAGGGCTGTGAGTAGTTTCTCCTCCTTTCTAGAATATGAAGATGTGAGGATTTCTTTCTCTTACTGATACTCACGTTGATAGACTCCTTTCTCTGTTTAACTCACTGTGTTCCTTAGTCAAAAATCTGCTGTGTTTGTTTGGGCCTGTCTTGCTCTGTCCTGTTTCATCATCTGTTGCTTCACTGATACTGCATTGTTTGGGTTACTGTAGCTTTTTAGTACAGTTCAAGTTGGGTTGTGTGATTGCTCCTACTGTAGTCTTCTTCTGTCCTACTGTAGTTGTCAACGTCTTTATATATATTTGTCAATGGACCTTTAATTATGTGGTACTGAGAATTGAACCCAGGGCCTCCTGTGTGCCAGGCAAGTGCTCCACCATGGAGCCACAACCCCAGCCCCTGTATCAAGCAGTTTGGGGCTCTTCTAGTTCCTTTGCCTTTTCATTTATGTTTAAGAAATAGCTTGTCTCTATTGACAAAAAAATCCTGCTGGAAGTTTTATTGCAGTTGTTTAAATCTGTAAATGAATTTGGAAAACTTTACATCTATGTTGAATTGTCTTTCTATTCCTGTGCACAGTGTGTCTCACATCTTTCATGAGCATTTTCTAATTGCTACCATATAGATCATTTGCATATTAGATTTGTACTGAAAAATTTTTGTCTAGCTATTTTAAATGACAGTCCTTAAAATTTGATTCTAAATAATCATTGCTAGTCTGCAGAAATGTGATTTGACTTCATATGCTGCAGCCTTGATAAACTCATTTATTGGATCCCAAGATTTTTGTAGATTCCTTGGGACCCTTTATGTAAGGTTTAGGTGTGAAGGTATGGCTTTCTTCTTTTTGATACTGGGGATTGAATCGAGGGGTATTAGCTACATCCCCAGCCCCCCACCCCCACCCTTTTTTAATTTAGAGATGGTGTCTTGCTAAGTTGCCAAGGCTGACTTTGAACTCTGAGTCCTCCTGCCTCACCCTTAAGAGCTGCTGGGATTACAGGCACGTGCCACCACACCCACTAGGTGTGACTTATTCTCCCCATTTTCAACTTTTTTTTTAAACTCATCTCCTTTTATTTGCCTTTGATGTATTTTATCATTTGAGTCAGTATTCATGAATTCGTGATCTTTTTTACCGTGCAGATAAAAACCTTTCATGCTGTATACTTGTCCAATTTGGTGGCTTCCAAACTTTGATATTTTTCTTCTCCTGACAATATTTTTTACTTTGAGAGTTTATGGTGGTTTTCTATAGTTAAATCTCATTTTGGCTAATAATTAAGACTAACATTCATGTTTGTTTCCTGCATTTGCTTCAAAATATTCTTCTATGCCTTGACCGATCAATAATAGAGCTTATTAGGAGCATGGTTGATGTGTCAAAGTCTTAATGTTGTCAAATTATTAATAATGTCAAATTGTTTTTTAATATTTATTTTTTAGGTGTAGACGGACACAACACAATGCCTTTATTTTTATGTGGTGCTGAGGATTGAACCCGGGTCCTGCCCGTGCTAGGCGAGTGCTATACCACTGAGCCACAATCCCAGCCCCATGATGTCAAATTATTGGTGTTAAATTATTGTCAAATTATCAATGTCAAATTAATATGGATATCTGATTTGGGAATTTGAATACCAGAGCCCTTGAGGATGCGGAGGTTTTGTATTTTGTATTTTAATATAGATGAGTACCAGCTTCAGTGCCTGAAGTGCAGTGGGCATTTAATAAAAGTTCTCGAGTGAATGAATACTGTGTATTATAGGGTGCCGTGCTCAGGTATTGAATTAAATATAATTTAGCTTGCGCTTCTTTCTAATGGACCCTTTACTTACGTGAACTGGTTTGTTATGCAAGTAGCTTTGCAATATGAGCACATCTTTAGCTTTTTTACACTGTTGTTTAGGCTTTGACTATTAATTTTCATTTCATTTTCTAATTGTGATCTCATCTTCCCTCTACAGCTGGCCTACATGGTCAGATACATCCTACTGAGCCAACATGTGAATGTTACCTTTAAGCACACTAGTGCTCATGGATAGCAGAGATTGTTGATTATATTAAGGCTCAACAGTGAGGCAGAGATTCATGCTTGAGACTCCTACTTCAATGATACACCAGTAAGCATCGTAATGTATCCATTGTCATAATATTTGCCTTCTGAATGCAGCCTGTTAATCACTGCCACCTGATAGACTGGGAGAATTTTTGGAAAAGATGTTTCCACAAGTTGAAGTTGATACTGTCATAGTTATTATTCAATTACGTAGTGAATTCATCAAGATTTCTATCAAGTGTGTTTTATACCAGGAACTGTCCATCTGTTTTATTCCCAACGCTTAGTTATTTTGGGCCTTGCCAGTGCCTTTGTGTACAGGAAACCTCAGTATTTGCTGGAGGAATTCCTGCAGCTCACTGGTCTCACAAAAATAGTAGCAATTATATGAAATTATCTATAATAAGTTTATTATATACCTCTTCTGGTATGCTACTGCTGTCCCTTTCCAAGCTTCTTAAATTAACTACAAGCTCTTTCAGGACTGAGCAAAAGCAGAATTTTCAGAAACACAATTTGAAGGATGGTTAAAAATCTTAACATTCTTTTTTATCTTAGAACCTGTGAGAGGGAGATAATATGCAGTCAGTCTTATCTTTCTAATAGGATCTTTGTCTCCATTTAAATTTCTTGTCACTTGCCTATATGAGGTAATTTAAGAAAATCATTGGAATCATTAACTTCAACATTACTTATTTCTACTTTAAAATGCTTCAGAAGGTAGAATTGCTATTGAATCTCTTCAGCAAACATTTAGTGATAGGAATTATGTATGTTATGTTCAGAGTATTGTTACTCTATCAATTGCCTGGCACATCAAAAGTATTAATATTCAAATGCATTAATAGAAAAGTTCAGAATCGTTTCCATGGCATTTGGAAATTGTCAAGTGCGAACACAGGGATGTTTCTCAAAAAAGGACCAATTGATAGTTTTATTTTTGCTTTGGTAGCCATTATAGATAAATTTTTTAGTAGAAGTCTTATTTCCTTGGCATACTTGGATTTCCTGAAGGCCAGAGAGAGGGAGTGATCTTCTGCTAACATCTGATCTGTGAAGCAAAGTGCCATGATGGCTGTGTGCTTCAAGGGAAGAATGAGTGTCCTGCATCTCCTTGCTCTGCTGTTTCCTTGGCTACCTCGGAGGTCCTACTCTTACCCAGGAACCTGACACATGGGAAGTGGTTTGTGAGGGGACATTAGTGCATATGACCCATGGTGTCACCAGCATGTGGAGAAGCAAGCCCAGCTTAATATAGATCTGTATGTGGTCAGCAGTTGTTCAGTTTCATTCCCTGGGCCTAAACTTGATCTCATGGCCCTGTTTGCCCTAGGAGGCTAGGGCCCCTCCATTCCTTCCAATCATGACAGGTGGGGCTCCTTGAAGTACACCTCCTATGTCAGCTTGAAAAGTCACCATGTCAGTGCTTTCAGATAACTTCAGCAGTTGAAGAATGGTACCTGGACCTTTCAAATGTCCTGCAGAAATGTCATGTAAAGCTCAGTGATTCACAGAGGAGGGCAGATGTGTGAATGCCCTGAGGGGGCGGGATTGGTGCCTACAGCCTCTGTGTGTGAGCATCAGGCGCAGCCTCAGTAGGATCGGCTGCAGCAGTTCCGAGGAGCTGTCTATTTTCAGTGAGTGCAGTTAAAAGAAACCAAAGTCGAGTAGAAACTGCCTAGAAGAAACAATGATTAAACTTTTCAAAATTGGTGTCGTATGGGAAAACGTAATACAGAATAATCCCAGGGCAGAGGAGATCGCTTTCAACAGTCAGTGGTTCTTTGTGGCATAAACATTAAGAAAAGCGTGCAAATGAGGAACGCAGTAGAGAGAGAGGCCAGCTTTCAGACAGTTCTCCAGTTTTGTTTTTGAACTGTTTTAGAGAGTTTTTCTGTCCCTGTGACCACAATACTTCACAGAAACAATTTGGGAAAAGTTTAACTGGGGCTCACTGTTTCAGAGGTCTCAGTCCATTGATGGCTACTCCATCACCCTGGGTCAAAGCTGAGGTAGCCCATTCAAGCAGGAAAGCTGCTCAGCTGTGGCAGGTTCAGGAAGCCGAGGAGGGGTGTAGGGGGTGCACTTTTCAGAGCAAGTCCCAGGGGTCCATCTATTCTACCCACACTCCACCGGCTCTGTGACCGCAGGGTAGAGGGTTCTTTCAAACCAGGATGGACTGTTGAGGTCACAGTTCAGTCCAATCATGTTGTCTGAGTATTCCTACATGATCACGGGAACTTCGGGGACACAACATTCTAAACTATAACAAGCTATCAGCTGATAGGATTATAGATTGCTTAACTCGGTTGCACAGCAGAAATCTTGGGGTTAGGCTGCCACTGGGGGAAGACTGAGGCCTTGGCATATCCTGAACCCAGTAGAAGCTGAGGGAAGGAGAAATGCTCAGGGTAGAGATGGGGAGGGGTGAGATCTGTAAATCTTGAGATGTATTGATTTTTGTCACCAGAGAACTTTATTTAGTTGATACAAAATAGTCAGAAATTGAGTTTCAAATAAAGTTCGAGTCAGCAGTCATCCGTGGATAGGAAGTGCATTCCTGACAAGCCTGCTGGAGACAGCGTCCTGGGAACAGGTAGAAATGAGAGGACGGTGGGTGGCCTATATCCTGCAGTAGACACACAGGCCAGGCCTGGTTGTACTGTCCTGGTGAGGGAGTTGATGGGGGCTGGGAGGGAGAAGTGAGGTGGTTTTACTTTCCACCTCTGCATGTAACATTGCCTCAAGAAATCCTGTCCGTAGTTGGGCGCAGTGGCACATGCCTGGAACCCCACTGGTTGGGGAGGCTGCGGCAGGAGGATTTTGAGTTTCAAAGCCAGCCTCAGCAAAAGCAAGGCACCAAAAAACTTGGTGAGACCCCGTCTCTAAATAAAACACAAAATAGGGCTGGGGATGTGGCTCAGTGGTCGAGTGTCCCTGAGTTCAATCCCCAGTACCTGTCACCATCCCAAGCAAAAGGGGAAAAAAAAAAAAATCATCCGTGCTTCGTGTCTGGACTGCTCAAGTGTGTCCCCCTAGGCAGCTTCTTGGGATTCTAAGTGTGAAACATGAGAGGAACAGTGAATGCTTGCCGGGCCACAAATTGGGCTTACCTGCATGCAGGTAAGTGACAGTGCAGGAGGGTTCTACCTGCTAGGTGATGCTCAGTGGGGATAAGCCTTTGGGAGAGACGGTGGAGCCCTTTGCTACAGCAGGAGTGGGTCCCCTGCCTCCCTGTGCAGGGGGCTTTCCCTGATGCCCATGATCTGTATCCTGAAGTCAGAAGAGGAGCAGCTGCCACAGTGGGACGGCAGAAGCCCTGGAGGGGCCCGTCTACGCTTGCTCCTTGCTGGAGGAATTGGCAGAAATCCACAAGACATACTTCAGCATCTTGTATCTTTGCCCTTAGTGGAAGATTCATTTATTTGGGGCATGGGAGGCTCCCCACCACTACCAAAAAACAGACCAGTAGTTAAAAATAGTTTTTAGTGGGGGAGAGAAGGGCTCCTGCTTTCTACTCCTCCAGTTCTGCCCTTACATTCATTGTACTAGAAAGGTTTTTTTTTAATAATGGAAAAAAATATGTATGTAAATATTTTCTCACAATTTGGTTGATCCAACTAGTGATAGGTTCATTTTTCTTACGTTTAGTCCATATGTATTCATGTGAAAAACCGATTTGCAATGTAAAAGTACTTTCAAATCTCAGTCAAGCACCTTGTTGGTGCTCCAGAGAAATGACTTCTGCCCGACCTCTGCCTCAGAGGGAGTTGAGAATTAAGTTTGTAAAGATCAGAATTCACTCTGTTGAGTGGATCCCTCCCAGGTCTTCACCAGGATAAGATACAACCATGTCCCCCAGTTGCTTATCTGCTTGTGAGCTCTGTGCCCTGATGTGGGAGGGAGGCTGGGCAGGGGAGGTCCCACAGGCAGGATGCTAAACGGGCAGCCTCATTTTGACCGGCACCGCCTGCCCATCCACACTGGTGTCACCTCCTGGTGCCCTGCTCTGGGGCTCCCAGGGCTCAAGCTGGACAGGCCACCTTCACCACTCAGGCCTGCAGGGGGAATGTTCTATCCCCGCAGGCAGGGCCTGGTTCATGATGAGCAGGTCTGTGACTGAGGAGCACATGGGAAGCTCTGGCTGCCTGGGCCCAGGGGAAGGAGTCTGTATCTTGAGTGCTGGAAAGTTAGCAAGGCCCCACTTTGTGGACCCAAGAGTCCCCAGCTCACTGTGGACATTCAAAACTCCACACTCAGAAAACTTGTTATATTTTCTGCTTTTTTAGGCTATATTAAAATTTTCCCATTTCCTGCAGCTGTTGTCTTCTATTTTCTTCCCCATTCTCTGAGGAACCTGAGGGAATCCCCGCTGTAAACGGTTTCATTTGGCCTCCTGCAGTCTGTGGCCGTTTCCCTCCTCATGCTGCTCCTAGCCCGTCTTAGCAGTAGCCTCTGGACTGTGCTGTTCTCCCTCCCTCCCTGACCCCTCTGTGCCTCTCCACACCTCACCTTCTGGTAGCCCTGGGCCAGCTTTCCCTGTCTGGTCCCCTCTGCCCACCTGCTTTCAGTGCAGGGCATAGGGAGACCACAGACCTGGGTGTGGCCCTCTCATTGTGCAGATGGGGAAACTGAGCCAGGAAGGCTATGATCTGACCAGACCAAAAGGCTTAGTACGTGGTCACCCTGGGACCTGAATCAAGTTGGGAGAAAATTCCGAAGACTTGGAACAGGTACAAAGTTCCTACATTTGAAACCAAAAGCATGGTTCAAAAAAAAAAAAAAAGGTCACAAATTGGACTTCATCAAAATTAACTTTTGCTCACTGAAAGAAGATGAAAAAGGAACTGAAGACTGGAAAAAGATATTTGCAGCCCATAAAATTGACAAAACATTTGTATCTGCAAAATACCAAGAACACTGGGGCTGGAGATGTGGCTCAGTAGTGGAGTAGCATGTGCAAGGCCTGGCATTCAATCACTTGTCTGCAAAACACTCTGAAAACAAAAAAAGTTACTAAGAACCCAACTAGAAAATGGGCAACAAATATGTCCAGATATTTCATGAAAAAGGATATGCAGATGGAGAATAACTGATAGTTTGATATTCTTCTGATGCCTGAAGATGCCAAAGTCATAGCTCTCACCAACCATCAGCATGACTAAGGTTAAAGTAGTAACCCCAGGTGTTGGGAAGGATGCAGAGAAGCTGGCTCAGTCATGCACACACTGATGGTCATTTTGGGATGTGAAATGGTACAGTCACTCTGGAGAGAAGCTTCCCAGCTCTTTTTGAAACCCAAATGAAGTGTACATAACCCAGGAATTGCACTCCTGGATGCTTGTTCAAGAAAAAATGAAAACCTGTAGACATTTCTTCACAAGTTCACAGCAATCTTTTAAAGAGAATTTTAAAATATTTTTTAGTTTTCAGTGGACATAACATCTTTTTTTTTATGTGGTGATGAGGGTTGAACTCAGCGCCCCATGCATGCCAGGTGAGTGCGCTACTGCTTGAGCCACATCCTCAGCCCAAGTTCACAGCAATCTTGTCCATAGTATTGCCAAACTGGAAGTCACCGGATGTCCTCCAGTGGGGGAGTGGTTAGACAAATGTAGACTGTGGAAGACCCTCAGCTGTGCAAAGTGGAGAATGTTGCTGTGCACAGCAGCCTGGAGAACTTTGCAGAAATGTTGCAATACTGAGCCCATCTCATTGGGTGCACATTACAGGGTTCCTCATATATTTGTGAAGTACCCTAAGGAGATGAGCAGATTAGCGGTTGCCAGGAACTAGGATGGGTGTGGGCAAGTGGAGGCTGGTGGCGCTAGAGTCTTGGGAAGGTACAGTTGAGTGTCTTGATGTGGTGAGGGTTACATGAAGTTACCTGTGAGAAAATTGCAACTACATACAACATAGACTTGGCACTACATGAACATTGTAGATGTGTACACGTGTGGCCATGCTACCACATGCACATAACTTGTACATAGGCAAATCAGACACATGCATACATGACACAGCATGGGCATCTACGTCCCTGAACATGCTATATATGTACACACCTGTGTGTACTGGGGAGATCAGACATGCTCATGCATACATGAGGCACCACACAACATTGACAACACATCTACATGCATGCATATAAAAGAACTCTTGCAAGCATGTACAACGTGCATGGGGCATGACAACGTGTGTGGGTGCATGTGTAGCTGGCTCAGGGGATGTACTTTAGCTGTACAGGTTGTTAAGCATGGGCAGGCTGGGGAAGGGTGTGTGTGTGTGACCTTCTTCATGACTTTCAGTGAGTCTTCATCTCCAAGGAGGTTTAAAAGAAAGTATGAACATGAATTTTAGCATAAACGTCCCCTGGTGGAAGCCAGGACAAGGAGGCTCATGGGCTCCAGAATATCAAGAGTGGGACAGGACCAGCACCAGGAGCTACTGCAGATTCCAAACCCACTTCCTGCAGTAGTGTTTCATGAGGGGGCTGCGGAACCTGGACTTGCCTTCTAAAGCTGGTGAAGTCTCTACCCCCAACACAGGCGGCATTTAGATGCCTTCAGGTTTCTGCTTGCCATCTGCACCAAGCTCTCTAAAACTGCCAGTGCTGGTGGCCAGAGCCTTCCTCTCTCCTCTGGAAAGGCACTGTGAATGTGCCCTTGTCCTTGTTCCTCTTGTTTAGGGGGCAGATCCCCAAGACACGTTTGGTAGGTGGTGGGCTGTTTTGAGGCTTGTGTCTCATTACTGTTCTTGGGGACTTATCTCAGAATTTGAGGGTTGGGTTTTTTCTTTTTCGTTTTTTGTTTTTTTTTTCCTTCTGCAGTACTGGCAGTAGAACCCAGAGGCCTTCTACCACTGAGTTTAGTCATTCTTATTTTGAGGCAGGGTCTCACTAAGTTTTCTAGGCTGGCCTCAATTGTGGTTCTTGTGCCTCAGCCTCTTCAGGTGCTAGGATTTCAGGTGAGTGCCACCATGCCTGGCTTGGTTTATTTTCTTATGCCATATATATTATGTAATAATCATAAAATATGGCTACTCTAGAAAATATATAAGCAGCATGGCTAACATCTAGTGTAAAATAGTCTAGTTTTGTGTATTTATAGCACCAACTTTTTAATTTTAATATTTTTTAGTTGTATTTGGACATATTACCTTTATTTTACTTATTTTTATGTGGTGCTGGGGATCAAACCCAGGGCCTCGCATGTGCTAGGCGAGTGCTCTACCACTGAGCCACAACCCCAGCCCTGTAGCACCACCTTTTAATCAGCTTTGAGGTGTAGTTGACAAAAAACTGAAGTGTCCAATGTGATGTTTTGGTTTTCATGTTATGAAAGTCACGATGACCGAGCAATGTATCTGTTAATGTATCTGTCACTCCATGTAGTGGACTGGTGTGGTGAGAGTGCTTACGATGCACACACTGGGCAGATTTAAAGTAGTCGGTATATTATTCACTTTAGTCACCATGTTGTATGTTAGATCTCTGTAATTCCTTCAAAGTGTTTCCTTTCATCATCTTTTTCTCCTCTCATGGTAGTAACCCCCATTCTGCTTCAGTTCTTCTGTTAGGTCCCACATTAGGTGTGGGGTCATATGGTATTTTGCTTCCTGTGTCTGGTGTATCACAATCGGCATCATGTGACCCGTGTTCATCCGTTATTACAAATGGCAGGATTTCCATCTTTTTAAAAGATCAAAATATATTCCATTGTGCACATATACCATATTTTCTTTATCCATTGATGGACATGGGTTGTTTCTGCATTTTGACTGCTGTGGATAATGCTACCGTGAACATGGGGTGCAGATCCATTTCCTTTTAGAAGTCGGATTGAAGGATCACAGGCTGAGCTTTAACATTGAGGGAATTTCAAACCCCCCCTTCATACTCAAGAATGCTGTGGAGCTTACGTTTCTGAATCTCCCTGGGATGCTCTGGTGCAGGCACAGGTGACCTGCCAGCTCAGCACATGTGAGCTCCCTTTCCTGGTGCTACATACAGATGGGCTAAGGCAGCTCCATGGACTGCTTGGACTTACTGGTGCTTTGACTTGGGCGACAAAAGGGCCATATCTACTAAGTGCAGCTGCCTACATGACACTGAAAACAATTCAAATTCTGGTGGCTGTGTTTCTGAAACATTGGGATGGTAGTTTGTGCAAAGCTAAGGCTCCTCTGCCTCTGGGTCCTTGCCTTATGGGCACTTGGCTGCACTGACATGCACGACTGTTCACAGGCCTGCTCTTCATAGTGTTGAAGTTTCCAGCTTGGAATGAACTTCTGTGTTGACCAGTGCTAGCCCTTTTCTTCCAGTTGCCAAAGCGATTAAGCCTTGGATGAGTGTAGTAGTTTTTCCGATTCTGCAGTGTCAGTGTTCCAGAGAACACTTGTGATTCAGAAGTGGGTTCTGTCTTTGGTTCCATGACCTTCCCTACGGCTCATCCTCTGGTTCCTGAGAGAGGCCATCTGTACTGATCACTGAGGGTTGACCCAGAGTGACTGTTTACATCCTGGCAGTGACAGTGGGCTTTGAGTTTTTTTTCAAATTGTCCTTTCACTTCATACATGGCACAGATGTCCTCCCCAGTGGGATGTGCATGTCCATCCCTGCATGGGTGGTGAGAAGACCTCTCTGTTAGGCAGCTCTTGGCGTTGACACTTGCTTGCAATCTGGATCCTGTGGCAGGTATCTGACAGGCTGAGATTGTTACCTCCTGAAGTACGCAATGTTGGTGACATAGTGTGAAGCATCTTGGGGTCCGACTCATATTAGATAATCGGTACTCCCTCATTTTCCTTGTGTACTTATCCCCTTTCTAACCTGAGTGAAATCCAGGCTGTGTGCCTGAGAGTATCAGGTCGATAGCAGGCTTGCTCATGAGGCTTGTGAGGAATTGGAAGACACAGAGCCCCAAGAAATGCCAATGAGGAAGGGCTGGGCTGACCTGTCCTGTTCTCCACATGGGTTTCTGAATGTCTAGCCAGAAATACTGAAGGATGCTTTTCATCACCCCTACATTCCCTCTCCAAAACAGCCCAATATGCAATAAAACCAAGTCACTGGTGAGATGGGAGGTCTTCATACTGGAAACCTACATCTTGAGCAATGGAAGTAGCTTTATTTTATACTTGGTCTTAACATCTATCTTCTTACAGAGCAGAAGTTTTTTTTCTTTTTGATTAAAGGGAAGATACTTAAATTCTTGAAAGTACTGAGGCAGCTGCTCATTTACAGAAATATTAGCAAGTTGTTATCGCAATTTTTCTTGAAACCAGCATTTTAAAATCTGGACTGACCGGGAGGGCCACTGGGGTGTCACACAGGGGTCTTATGTGGACCCTCTCTCATACTAATCTCATCAAGGACCTACATGGTTGGTGTTGATGCAGTAGGGTAGGAAGTCACCTCAACCCCAGTGCATGGGACAGCATTTATGATGCATTGTAACAAGACTTTGAAACTTTGAGGAGTGGTGCTGGAATTTCTATCTTTAAGCTCTTGAGGGACTTTCGGTACTAAGATTTAATTGCTTTGAACAGCAGAAGGTTATTTTCGAGTCTGCTGCACACTCGTGAACTTCTGCGGGTGTTTTTCTCTTGTTCTTATTCTTTTGTTTTAGAATAGAATCCAAACAGGCTATTTTCTTTACTCCCTCTTACCATTGGAGTTCTTGACATCCTGAAGAGAGAAACTACGGGGGATGTATAAAAATACAGAAGAGCAGAACAATAAAACTGCAAATGGTCTGGGACCTGACTGGCTAAAGATTTTCAGAGTAGCACACTTAAAATACATATTTCCTTTCTTTCTATACCATTAACTAAAGGTTTCAAGGAATCTTATGACCATTAATGTACACTTAAAAATACCTGATTATGTTGTTCTGTAGTTTAATTTTTCTACTTCCTGCCAAGTATTTGAATAAGCTTTGGTGATTTTTGTAATCTCAGTGTAGGTGTTGAGTGTGTCCTGATTGCCTTTTTAAAATCCCTCTATGGAATGTGAATTTGTACATTTTACCTTTAGAGTGAGGCATGAGCCTGGGTGATAATCACAGGGGTATGGATAATAAAGACAACATGGTGAAGTGTGAATTGCTCTGAGGCTGCAGGGTTTGTGGCCTGGGAGGAGTCTGTTGATCCTAAAAGCAGTGAGAAGCACTGGATATGTCTTAAATGGCCACATCTACATGGCCATATCTACATGGCCACATCTACATGGCCATGTGCCCATTTTGCAAGTGATTGGGCTGGCAGTAGGAAGGTACAGTGGTCTTCGTCACGCTCTGTAGCTGTTGTGCGGGGCAGGGAACTGGTGGTAAAAGAGGTATCTAAGAAAAGTAAATGCATTCTTTCCTTTGCAGTGCTAGGGATTGAGCCAGGTCCTTGATCATGCTGGGCAGGAGATCTACCACCTAGAGTACCCTATCCTACAAAGTGTTCTGAAGGGATCAAGATTCTGATTTTGATCAAGATCTCTAATGCTCTTCTTTTCTTTGGCCTTGCCAGCCCTGAAGGAGCCTCTCCTATAGTCCCTTCTAGTGGTGTGATGCTCACCAAGTACCTGCTACTGTACCTCACAGTTCTATTTTCATACCTCTTATCCAGTGGGAAAGTCATGAGTTTGAACATCTTAACAGGTACTGGAGAAGTACTTGGGTTTTTCAAAACTTTTTTTTTTTTTTATTCCGTGCTTTACTGAGATTTTTTTACATTCTGTTGTTTGCTTTTTTCAACTATAAGAGATGAATGGGTGGTGTTACCTGTACTTTATCAATGAGGAAATATGAGACAGATGGGTTACTTGACCAGTCCAGGATCCCTGTTAGAGGAGACTATAGGTCTGTCTCACTCTTCTCTCCCTGGCAGGTGCATGGTGCATGCAAAAGCTGCCAGGGGCACCATACTTTATTTTTGGAGAAAAGAAAACTTATGATAGAGCTAAAATCCCAGGCTCCTGCATCTGCAGGAGTGGGAGAATACCTCAAAGGTGTTCCCTAAGCCTTATAAAGCAGTTGACTGGGGAGAGCAGCATTAGGAAGGTTCCTTCCAGCCATGAAATTCCAAACATGGAAGTGACGGCTTTGTTATGTAAAGCATTCATTCCAGCCTTAAATAATAAAACTAACTCCTGACACCGAGAATGGAAATGATCACAGTCAGACTGGTCTGTTTACTCAGAATTAATCCCAGCCGAGGCAGTAGCTGTGTGGCACACAGGTCTTCTCCCTTGAGGACCATGTGGCTCTCCAGAGTTCCACACTGTGAGCTGGACGTGCATGGGTTGGTTGGCCTTTCACAAATTACAGTTGAGTCCAAGTCTGACACCTCGGGCCTGAGGTTGGGTTGGAGAACTGAAGCTGAGAGGGCCTCTTGTCGTGTGCATTTGCTGGGCCAGCTTTCACTTCACTTTCCTGACACTGAACGATGGAATAAGTAAAAGGGATTCTTCCTTTTTTAGGGGACCAGGGGGAGGATGTGTTTCCCAAGTGTGGCTCAACCTTATCCTGAAGATTTTGCTTTACTCATTTTCAGTTTATGACCTGTCTATAAATCTCTTTTTTGTTACGAACATAAATCTCAATGTCTGTGCTGGAACTTGGGGCCTTCTGGAACTTCTTAGAATAATATAAGTAGCATGTTTGGGGAAGTAGTAAGTGCTTCATAAGATCGCTTCTATTTTTCCATCCCTGAAGTTGAAACTTCTGCACTGACTTTTCTGTTGTACCTTCTTATTCCTACTGTGAGAAAGGAGTTAAATAAAAGGGTATCTTGAGTATTGAAGCATGGAAAATATGCTATTTGGAACTTGCTGTGGAAAATATTCAAGCAAATGATTCTGTGGTTCAAGTCTTTGACATTAGCAACTGCTTTTGAAGGAGCAAAAGTCTTGAAATACAAATTTAGATTTAGCTAATTTTTTCAGAACTGAAAAGACTTTTTCTATTGATTGGAATTGACATTGAAAATATCCTTGAGTGACGTTCCTTGGGCTTCACTGTGAAAAGAACATCAATTGACCCTTAAACCTCAAGGTTTGCTGTGTGGAATAACAAATGTGAAACAAAGCCTTGCAGAAAAGCTTGAGGTGAACTCTCCTCTGGTTGCTTTTGTGCCTTTAGTTTATGTGGATTCATCCTGAAGACTGCACTTGGTACAGATCAGCTGTGCAGAGAGAAAGAGAAGCCCTGGTAGTTCAGCCTGAGCTGATGGAGAATTAAGAGGAGCCCAGGTGCTTGCAATGCTCACTGTGTCTCCATAGTGTATACAGGGCATTGGTTGCCTTGCACAAGCCCTGGTCAGAAACCAAGGAACTGTCTGAAAGGCAGATATCTATGTAAAGTCAACCAGCTAGCTTTTGAGGCAGTCATCTATTCATCCTGTCTTTCCTATCTGTCAATCATCTATTATCAACCCATTCTTTATCATGTATACCTATTATGCGTTATCTATTGCCATGTATCTGTCATCTGTTATGTACTATCATCTGGCTAGATGTCATCTATTTTTTTATTTTTTATTTTTTTCATCTATTTTTTTGGTAGTACTGTGGGTTGAATCCAGGGGAGATCCAAGGGTTCCACCATTGTCTGTCACTTTTCAATAAAAGAATGAGTTTTCTCCTCTGCTCTTTCCCCTACATAGAACGCCCAGCCTTCAACAGAACTGGGCAGGGTGTCCAGGGCAAGCATGCAGGAGCAGCACCAAATATACTGGCTTTGCCTAGAGTGGAACATTCTAGGTTTTAATGGAAAAGAGTTTTGGAGTTACATATTTTTTGCCTAACATCTGCATTCCTGGGCAGGAGAGAAATACTACTGTGCCTTTGTTTCCTACCTGCAAAATTTGTTTTAAGGGATAAAACATTATTTAGGACATTTTGGGCAGGGGCTTTTCTGTAAAGCACCAAACTAGAGGGAGTATGGGCTTTGTAGCTGACACCGACCCATTTGCAGGTACTGCACTCTGCTGCCATAGCACAAGAGGACAGGCCAGAACCTGGACTTGGCCTGTGTGACTTAGTTTGCAGACTGATTTGGGTAAAGTGCATGGCATATGGAAGTCATTCTGAAGTCTCTCTCCTAACCTGCTCCTAAGTGGAGAGAGGAAGATTCCCTGGGATTCTGTAATGTCTAGAAATCTTCTATATGCTGATCCCTCAGTGGGCACAATGTATTGATCAAACCACATGAAATACTTATGTCAATCATCTTTTTGTTTACCCCTTTCTCAATCTGGGATTTCTACCTGAGTCTGGGGAGGGGAACCCGAGGATACAGGTTAGCCCCACTTGAGCATCTCCTAGGGAGTCCTGGGCTGCAGGGGAAATGTGCTTACTTTTCCTTAGGCTTAAATTCTTAGTAATCGGGCTTTCCAAAGTAAGACCTAATCCCAAGTTCGAAGTTTGTTTCCTTTGAAGTTGGCCTGTACTAAAATTTAGGAGGATCCCTTCTACTTCAATGTTCAACTGAGAAATTAATGAAATTTGAGCTGAAGCTTAGGTGCACATCAAAATGTGGTGTGAGACTGTGACTTACCAGGGCTTGGACCCGACTGTGGAATTGCTCAAAGCAGCTAGGAGATGAAGCCCCAGGTCCTTGTTTCCTTACCTATTCCGGTCCTTCATTTTTATATGGGTGTTCCCTGTACCTGAGGAATCAACCCATGGTCTTGGTTGTTTCTAAATCCTGGGCAGGAGACAAAATGGATTAACCAGCATCACAATTAACATGAAAACTAACCACTGGTGACTCTGTTTTCAGAGAGTGATTAGGGGAAAGAAGGGCAGTGAGTGTTCAGCTTCTGCAGAGGCTCAGGGCTGTTGCTTTCTCAGGGTTTCCCAAGGGGGCTGAGCACTGTTTTGCCATCTAAAGGTAAAGCAGCCTTATGAGCAGGAGTGGGTAGCCTCTTGTTGAGGGCCACAGCTGAGTCTGGTGGCACCCAGAACCTGCCATAATCAATTCCCCGAAAGTCAGATTCCTTCATTCTACATTCCAGTGTGTTGAACTGGAGCACCAGAGGTGGGGCTGGCCACCAATGGACCAGGTCCTTCTGATTGATGGGCCTGGACTCCCATGGAGACTTGATGGAACCTGTGGTTTTCAGGGGCTTTATTTCTTCTACAGACTGTTTTTGTCATATTTCTTAAAGCCCAATCCCTGTACTTCCTGTGGTGTTACAGGTGTAGTCACCTGCAGAGAGAAACAGGGTAAAGTAAACCTTGCCACCGCCACTACTCTAACACAGCTGATTCCTGTCCCTTGTTTTACTCATAACTCAGAAATATTCCAGAGCATATAAATACATATGAGGCGATGGTGAGAGTGGGACATCGTTTTTAAAGATTCAATGGGGCACTTCCAAACCCAAACGACAGTCTCAGTGATGAAATGACTGCGTGTAAAGTGCACCACAAACATGACAGCTGGCTTGATTAATTTTTGAACAAATCCCTTCATAATGTCTAGATAACATTCAACATTGTAAATGCTTAACAAAGGATTGCATATTGCTCATATTTCCGTTTCTTTGTGGTTTCAGGTTTAAGCACTGGCCCTGTGTTTTGCTGGGGATGTGGTGAACACGTACAGTGAGCTATGAGTTAGTCCTCCGGTGCACAGGGCCATGTCCCGTAGTTGGTGTACATTGCCAGAATGAGCAAAGTTACATCTGTGCATGGCATTGTAGTAACTATTTATTTGCCATGTTTTTATTGAAACCTGAGATTTTTACTCTTTAAAGAATGGTTTGATCAGAATATTAGAAAAAATGTAATAGATTCCAAAATGAAGGGCAAAAATCAGTGTTCAGTGTTCACTGGGGATTATAATTAGAAAAAAGCGTCACATATTTACGAAGATGGTTTTTGTTCCATATACTCAGTGGCTTATCAGCTGGGAAAAATTTAACACAGTATTGACCTCTCTGTCTTCTTTATGCAAATCTTCAGCTTTAACGTGTGGCATTATTTGAACAATCTGCACCTTTCTCGTATATTCTGAATTTTGTTAGGCCCCATGTTCTTTTTTTAATCTAAAGCTTCCTTTCATACTATTTATTTTTCAAAAATACCGTGGTAGTTAAAGTCCTTGTGACTGACACGCCTGATTGGAAATAAATCTTATTAGTGGAGGGAGATGATGATTAGCAATGGTGTTGGCTGGCTATTACCAGCCCAGACCATTGCTGTCCACTGTTGATTGAGTTCATGAGGGTTTGTGCAGATAGGGTGAACTTCTGCACTGGCAGTTGCGCATGAGATTGCAGATTTAATTCTGGACTCTAGGAGCTGAAATCAAGCCAGGAGGAGCCGTGGCAAGTGTGTGTTGAGCCAATGAGTTTTATGTAACAGGAGAGCTGTTTTACTTTTTTTTTTTTAAGGGCAGGGGGGAGAAGTCAAGGTGAATGACATCAGAGTTTCCTTTTTTAAATTCGAATTGTAAGGCAAATGAGAGTTATAACTGTGGGAATATTAGACTTCACAAATGAACAACAGTATTCATTGAAACTGTTCTTTTTCCTTCTCTTTCAGGTGACATCACACAAAAGGGATATGAAAAGAAGAGGTCAAAATTAATTGGCGCCTACCTTCCTCAGCCTCCGAGTACGTAACCCTTCATTAAGTAGCATAAATACATTATTTAGTATTTAAAGTTAACTGCAACATGCAAGATGAAAAGTAAATCCATCCTTAGTTCCAAATCTGCATGAAGGTCGCTCATTTGATGTGAGCACTGGCCACATCCAACTCCTTGTGTAATTACTCATGGATATAGAAGGCACGTAGGGTTTTTCTATAAGCGTGCCTAATAAATTTAATATGTCTTTCCTCTGTAGATGGAGATCAATAATACATTATTTTGAAATGCTGTAATTGTGAAAATGTAAGAGCATTAGTGTTTTAACTGAGATTTTTGGTTTATGAGTTAATCTTATTGTTTAAATTAATACAGGATTTTTGTGGATATCATTAGGTGAGGAATCTAGGAAATGATATACTGCCTAGAATTATGAAATTAAGGTTGCTTGTATTTTGAGATAGATTGTAAACTGTTACTGCTTCTTGAAGACTTCCAAGTCTGTTGCCTTCTGGCATTTTTAAGTGTGTGGATCTGAGAACCTCTTTGCATTTGAGCTGGCTTGTGGAAGTTGGAGGTAGAAGGAAACAGTGTTAGGCTGGAGTGTGAACACCTCAGTTCTGTGTAAGTTCAGTTCATTGTGAGATCCCGGGATATTCACTGGGCTTTAGGAAATGACTGAGAGCTAATGCAAGCAATTCTTTTCCCTCAAGGAAAAAGGATGAGAGCATGCGTTTTAAAGGTGAAAACAACTATTCAGTTTATACCATGGAGACAATTTTAAGAGGTCTAAGAATACCTATGTCCACACTTGCATTGACCCCAGGGCTGTTCTCTGCTGGCTCTACCTGGAGTGGTGGAGTTAGCATGGTAAGGAGAGTTCCAGAAGCCTTATGTTTAAAGTAACTTGTGTGTTGAGTTTCTGCTGTGCTTAGAGTTTTGTTTTGAAACTGTGTTTCCTCTTTGATTTTTGAGGAAGTGGATGGAGAAGCAGCCTGGTTCTGCGGCATTAGCTGAAGGACTGGGTTTTCTGTGGTCTGGTTCATGAAGTAAAGGAGTATTATTATTTTAATCTGGGAGAAGCCTGTAGATGGCTGAAGCTCCTGGGCCAGAGCTTGGGGGGAGAGTTGGTGTCGTGGAGTTTTTTTTCCCTTTCCTCCTTAGGACTCCTTGCGGATGGCTGTCTTAAAGACCACGCCACTTGCCGATGTCTTTCTGTGGGTATCTTACCCATTCTGGAGGAAGGCTGGTGGGCCGACTGTGGGCTTTGGACACAGCTGGATTTTGCTGCTTTGTCCTTCCAAACAAAAGTGAAACAGAAGCAGTTCCTCGTTTTGCCAGAGGACAGTTCTGGAGCCTGGCAGGTGCTGGGGCGCCCGCGCCTGGCAGTCCCTTGGTGGTCTGTGTGCTGTTCTGCATGGGGTCGGCAGCTCTGCTCAGCGCTGTAACAAATTTAAAAAAAACTAAAGTCTGAATTAATTAGTTTTTTTTCAACTTGTTACAGCAGCGAATGGAGCTGCCGTGGTTCGGTGTAGACTGCAGCACAGTGAAGGCGCCACGAGGAGAACGTTCCGCCCCGCGCACATCGGTGTGTGCGACGTCCGAGAAGCCGCGGCCCGGGAGCGGGCGGCCAGCGCCGCGGGGAACCGGCCTCTGTTTTACTTTCGTTTCGGTGAGCGCTGCGATGCTGAGGGCAGAAACCCCAGCGCAGGGGCGCGTGGAAGGGTCCAGGGCCCCACGCCTGCGCCCTGGTGCAGGACAGGCCCAGGGCGCTCCTGCCCTGAGCGCCTCTCGAGGTCCTTTGCATTTTCTGCTCAAGGAGAGTGCCCCCTGTCTGCAGCCCTGGGCCTTAGTGGAGCACCGCACCCTGTACGCAGCACTCAGGGAGGATGCATGAAAAATTAGGAAATGCTTGAAAATGTTGGCTTTCTAGCTTTTGTCTCTTAGCCCAAAATCCAGGGAAGAATGAGGAAACCTTGGGCTCCAAGAGATGCTCCAAGGCAGCGACTTTGGGATCTGTAACTACCATATTCCTATCTCTAAAGAACAAAATCGTAGGTTTTTAATAGAAAAACCAGTAAATCTGAGTGTTCTTGGAGATAAGGATCCCCCAAAAGGTCAATAATTTTGGTATTGCCTATAAGAAATTCTTGAGGCCTAAGTTGACTTAAATGCACTTAAAAAGAAAACATTCTTTTTTATTTGTAGTTGGACACAATAACTTTATGTTATGTGATGCTGAGGATCCAACCCAGCACCTTGCACATGCTAGGCGAGCACTGTACTGCTGAGCCCCAGCCCTTTTAATAGGATAAAGTGTTGGTAGGTTGAAGTTTTAGATTGAGGTTCTGAGTTATACTTCAGTGGATTGCTTGAACATGTACAGATAGTAAGGAGACTGACATCACTATCACAGGTGGGCCTCCATTATCTATATGAAAAATACCTTATTTCAGTTACTCCTAAGCATCTATATAACTCCTATTAGAACCTCTGTTTTAACACCCCTTCTTATAATGTCAAATAAGGACATCCCAACTGTCTTGGCTTTGGCTTGACCTCCCAGTGACCTTGCTGACCCTTCAGTTCTCCTGGGGGACAGATGCAGGATTGATGAGTAGGGTACCCTGGGTGTTCTGTGAGGTCTATTTCAAAATGTCTGATTAAAATGTGGTAAAAATAGAACTTGGTGTTGAGCTCTGGCCTTTCATTCCCATTCACAAAGAGAAGCCTTCTGTTCAGCCCTGCCCAGTTCAGCTCAGATGTCCTGTCTCAGGACAGAGGCTTGGATCCCAGCTACTCTGGAGTATTTACTGCTGCTTTTGAGAAGGTTGCCCTTGGGTGAGCAATTATTCCTCCTCCAGGACTTTGTTCCCTGGGAAGCGGTAAAACCGATGTTTCTAAAGCAGAGAATTCTTTGGCCCTATTGGGGAAATAATTGTTTCTGTACAGGATCTGTATGAAAATTACCTTGTTTCAGTTACTCCTAAGCATCTGTATACCTCCTATAAGAACCTCTGTTTTAACACCCCTTCTTATACCTTTATGTGCCTCACATGTGCTAGGCAAGCACTCTACCACTGAACTACAACCCCAGCCCCCTCCCATTTCTACTTACCAAAGAAAATATTACGATTTCTTTTAAAAAGCATTTCAGGAATATTTCTTAAGATGTCCTTTGGGACACACAATTATGAACTATAACAGCATTCCCCCAAAATGGAGGGCTGGAGCTAGGCACTGCCAAGCATGGTCTCCTTCCAGGGACACAGTTCCAGATGCAGCATTGCCTTCTGTGTTTCCTGCTGCTGTTCAGGGTGTGGGCTTAAGTGCTGTTGGAGATCTGGTGGTGACACAGGTGCTGGAAAAGACTGTCTTGGGTGAGTGAAAGACTGAGTGCAGACCTAGATGTCGATGTGTGCTGGAAGCCATAAAGAAATAGAATTGTGTTATCAAGGAAAAGAGGGTTGGAAAGAAGAGTTTGGAAATCATTTCTAACACTTCTAAGATACTACTTAGGGAAATTTGCCCATTTGGTGCTTGCCCTGTTGGAGTTTGTCACTGCAGTGTCTTCAAAATCATCTTTTATCAATCTCTAAATGCAATTAAATTTGTAAAGGTAGAAAATGGAATCCACCATCTAGCAGCCTTCAGGATGTCTTGGTAACATAGTGTACATGTGTATAATGAATCCTCACTACTTTTAAGGGCACCCATCATGGTGATGGAAAGTAGTAAGATTTCAGTGTTACCATGATAGTAAGCTTTCCTTGCCCAAACACAGTCCTTCTTTCTCTTGGTGTATCAGCTTGGTGGCATTCATTGCATGGCTGTCCATGAAATGTGTCTCAGCATGGAGCCATTTTTCTGTATCCAAGGTATTTCACCAAGCGCAGCCTGATGACTCTTCAACAGGTGGCTTCTTGCTTAGGTATAGAAAAAGGGAGCTTGAGGTCTTGGTGAATTTGGCTACTATGAGCCAGTCAGTCATTGTCTTGCTGTTTTCCTTTCAGCCTCCCTCAGCAGGTGCTGTGTGTTATTAGTCTGAGTTCCTATGTGTTTATCCTGAAGACCCCAGATAGCCCTCCTTGGAACTTGGGTTGTACTGTATTGGTCTCTGTATTGTGCATCCTGCCACCCTGCATTTTCTCAGCTTCTGCAGCATCTTCCCCAGATGAACACACTGCACCCCATGTTAGGAATTCTGTACATGCTTGTGCCCTTTGCCTGTACCCAGGTATGGTTGAATGCTCAACTCAGATGTCACTTTCTCAAGGATTGTTCCCCTGGTCCCTCCTGTCAGGTCGATCGCAGATCCTAGTCTTCTCAGCATCCTACTTTTGAAATACTCGCCCAAATTGTAGTTGAATGATTCTTACTGAAATGTGGATATTTGCCCCCACCCCTACCACAATAGGATATAAACTACTCAAGGGCCCCTACTTCCCTCCACAGTCAATGTTCAGCAAGTATTGGGTGAATGGGATGGCCAGAGATGCTGTCTACTTCCCTTGCCAGTTGGCAGGTGCCTGCCGGCCAGTCATGTAATTTGCATGTGGTTGGAGGACAGTGGGGCAGCAGCTGGTTTCTCCAGACTCTTCAGGTAGCAGTTCTGCCCATTGCATCCATGTCATGTAGGGCACAGACAGCAAGCCTGGCAGTATTTTCCTTGCACTTGACAAGAAGACATTCAGAGATTGGTCCAGCTGAGGTCAGTGCCCCAGGGTTCAGCACTCAGATGTGTTGCACCTTAAACCTCCTGCTTCAGATATCATCTGTGATGACAGTTGTAGTTTTATTTCGGATACGGAGAAGTTTAAATGAAAACATTAACATTGACAGCAACAGGACTGTCAAAGGATAACATGATTTTGGACCTCAGCACATTCTAAGTAGATGAATTGTATTTTGCCGATTTTTTTCAAAACTGACTTGAGAACCCTTGTGATAAGCTGTTTTTTGGGGAGTTCTGTGGCTGCAGTAACTCACCTTGGCCTCTTCTCCTAGGACATTATGAGGAAGCTGTTTGAAATGCAGTTGCTACCTCTCTGGATAGTGAGGGAGGAAGTTCCCCACAGTTAGCAGTGTTTAGCACTTGTGAATTTTGTGCTTTGGTCACATAAAAAGTTAAAAAAGAAATGCATTTGAGGATGTAATCCTCAGTAAAGTGCTGTTTATTCTCCCTAGAAAATAGAGCTGCCTGGGCCGGTCCTGTCATTGGCCTGTTTTGGTTCCCCTCTAGATGGCTGCTGTGCTTGCCCAGTAGCAGGTACTGGATGTCAAGCAATTAGCTTGGTGTTTTCATCCTCCCTCAAGAATTCCATGGTGTATCTGAGATGCATCTTTTCCCCAGGCACAGAATCCATGTCTGCTGGGCCAGCTGACTTCCTCCTAAGCTGGGCCGAGAGATGCCCAAACCTGTGCCAGTCAAATTCCTCCCCTGAAGGGTCCAACTGTGCCTGGGCCCATGGTAGATGGGGATGATGGAGGTACAAGGATAATCCCACACAGGGGATTGTGAGTCAAGTTGGTGTTGCCCCTCCGGCTTAGCATGGGTCCTTCCAGCTTGAAGGGTAGAGGAGATGAACTCGCATCAGCGGAGGGTATGTCACCCGTGTTCTGGGCCAGCTGTCCTTAGGATCAGTCTTGCAGTTTGCCACTGTACATTGTCTAAGACCTGTCCTGTCTCTCACAGCTGGTGGTCTGATCAGGTGAAATTTCTGGTGTTGCATTGAATGAGTCGGGTTCCTTATCACAGGTCTGAATAGTTAAGAGGGACCACAGCCAAGCCCACTGTCATGCCATGTTTCTGGAGTTAGAGCCCCATTGGGTTTGTCCACCTAACCATGAGGATGGTGCCAACCTCAGAACTGTCTGATAGGGGTTTGGGGGAAGGGGGAAAAAAAAACTGAGGCCTATGCAGAACCCTGGTGATGAGCTGAGCTTATCTGAGCATAGATTAAAGGCCAGGGTGGCGGAGTTGGACACAATGTTAAACTACCAAAAGTTTTAAATCTTTCCCATTATCCCAATTCATGAGTTCCTAATCAAGTTAAAATATTAGGAAAATGATTATTAATCAGACTTAGTTTTATGGCGAAGACCTATGTTTGTAAAAGACAAAAGTAACAGTGACAGTGTAAGAACTGGGTTTCTGTGGTTTGTGTAGACACTGCTTAGGATGAGAATCCACTCTTGTTTATGGTGTTCTCATCCACGTCAATGCAGAAATAGTAAATTTATTACCCACGTGTATGGCAATTACTACTTTCTGGTAAATTCCTTGACTGAACTTATTGTAGAAATAAGTGCTGTTATGTAAACCAGGAAGTATAGCTAGGTTCCAGAAGAGAAGGGACTCTATTCAGAAACTGTTTCTGGGCAGATATGAGCTATAGAAAAATCTGCAGCAATTTTGAAAATTATCTAAAGGGGGTTTCATGTGCACAGCAGCCTGTGATGTGTTTCTATGGAGCTCAGAGGATTTCCCCCCTCCCCCTGAACCCAAGCTTGCTCTCAGTGCTGGGGAAGAGATGGGAATCCTTGGGGGGCCTCAGGAGCTGACTGTCCCTCCCAGATGATGTCTGCACCCTCCCTTCAGCATGCACGGAATGTATGGCTTAGAGGCACAGAGACTTGCCCAAGCTTAGGCAACTAGAGTAAGACCAGAATTTGGATCCAGATTGTCTTATCCTAAATCCCGTGTTGATTTTTAAAGGGTTTCTCCATGCAACTTTCATGACTTCACTTAAATACACATTAAAAACCAAGATTTTAGTCTTTCTTACTGTCCAAATTTAGAATTTCTGATCCCCCACCCCCTGCAATACGTTTAACATCCAGCATAATCGAGGGTCACCAGTACTGCCCTGTTGACTTCTGATCTCAAGCATCGTTTTAGACTGATGGCTGTCCCACTTGTCCCCTAACATTAGGGCCAACAGGATCATCGTGTTCTTTCACCACAGTGTTAAGGAAATACTCATATGTGCCTCCCCAGGGTTTTAAGGTATGGCTGGAGGAGCGTGAACACCCACTCTGGTGCTGGGGGTGGTACCTGGAGCCCAGTACCCAGTGCTGCACAACTCCAGGACATCCAAACAGCGGCATCTGGGAGCACCCAGGCGAGACTCCAGTCACAACGGAAAGGCAATCGTGACTGACAGGCTGGTGTATACTGCCAGAGTTTACACCTTGCTTCTGTGCCTGTTTTTTTTTTTTTTCTCTCAGTAAAATGGCAACTAATGGTCCCTGACTCATGGCTTTTATGCTAAGAACCTAAGGGATTAAGTCTTAAACCGGTGCTACCAGTGTTATCCATTACTACTATTTCTGTGTAAAGATGGGGGACTCAGCCTTGGAAAGGAGGAGGAACTTGCTGAGGTCACAGGGACAGGAGCCTTACAGATCCAGAGCTCAGAGTCTCTCCCTGACACTCTTAGGATGTGGAGGTGACTTGGTGTTGGGCACACCGACATGTGAATGCCTGATAGCTGTGGGAGATACCCTGATACCTCTGTTGACCCCTGTGGTGCTTTTCCCTAAGCAGAAATAACATTTTTGACCTCCTATCTGGATCTCTTGGGACAGTAACCCCGAGGTCCTCAGGACGACTTCCTTCCCAGGGACCAAATCGGCCTCTTATGCCCTTGATCACACTGGCTATTGAGGCTTTTTTTCTGTGGCTCTCCTGGGCAGTGTGTGAACCTGATTCAAGCTGGACATAGCTGGGAGTGCCAGGCCCATGCTGGGTGCACACTGGGCTGTTCTATGAATTATTTATGCTGTATGGAGACATCTGTTCCAGCAGTAGTGTTGCTCAGTTCCCATTAGTGGACAGACAAGGAGAACAACCTTGCAGTGACCCTGGGCCCTACTGTGGTCACAAGTTGGACTCTTATGGTGAGCACATTGTAGCTGGTGGCCTCCTCTTGTCAGAGCATACTTTTTTTTATTTTTTATGGTGCTGGGGATTGAATCCAGGGCCTTGTGCATGTGAGGTAAGCACTCTGCCAGCTGAGCTATATCCCCAGCCCTCAGACCATACTTCTAAGCCACCTTAAATCTCTTTGGGAATAAGCCCAGATTAAAGTTAATAGAACTAATATTCTAGTTTGTTTCACTGTCGTTGCTGTCAACCTGTTATAACTGTTACATTTAGTTTTATCCACCCTTTTTTTAAAAAAAAAAAAAACTGTTGTAAATGCTACATTTCAGCCTATGAAGCTTAGTATTCCTAACACTTACATACAAAAGTATGTTTGAGGACAGCTTCATAAGGCCCATGAATGAGCCCAATAGTGGCCCACAACTCCATACTTCACGTTCTGGTAAGCTGGGGAGATGAGAGTAATTCCAGAAAGTATGTTTGAGTTACTGAGACTGAAAGTTACACATTAAAAAAAAAAAAAACAACCAAAAAACTGGTGACTGGTGCATCTCAAACCCAGTGGTTGGAGTGTTGCACTTGCCTCTGCTTCCTCCCAAGCTGCACTGAGATACCTGTCAGCAAACAGATGAAGTCTAAGTCCACAGGACAGGAGAATGGGAGCCACAACGGCCAACGGTTGTAATATGTAGTTGTGGCATCTCATTTGGCAAACTGGAGAAAGCCCGTAGACAAGGATGCTTTTGGAAACCCTAGGTACCACATGGCCTGGAGCTGGGAGAAGAGATGGCCCCTAGTACACAGGGACCGCCTCTGCCCACACCACCTGGAGGTGTTTATTCTTGGGCATTGAAACCAGCAAGGTCCTCAGTTTAGGGATGTCTGGGGTGGTACAAGTGCCTGAGTTCACTCACTAGCCAGGCGGTGAGTCTCTTCAGGCAAACAAAACAGCCTAGTGGAAGATCTGGTGGTGCCCAGCCATGAGGAAGAAGGGCTGTCATGCAGCCCCTTCAGTGGGAGGAGAGGGGAAATTAGAGAAGTCAACAAAGAGGTCCAGGTGAGGATTAGAGCACAGGGGTGGCATTTTGGTTTTTCAACACTGATGGCAACAAAAGGCAATGAACTAAAGTAACTCTTGCCTAGAATTCCACATCTGAGCAACCGACCCGATCACGTGAAGGTAGAGAGATGCACACTGGGCACATGTAGGGCCTCCATGTGTCTTTCATCCCTTCTGCAGAAGCTACTTGAGGTGTCCCTTTAAAATATGAGGGAGAGGTGAGAAGACACATAAGGAACGAATGACCAACACAATAACACAAGTCCAGGATGAAGGCACACCTGCATGACCAAGGGTAGAGCGGGAGGGGCTCCAGGAAGGCTCTCCCGGGAACACCTAGCTGAAAAGCCATCGCCAGGTTGTAAGCATCAGATAGGGTCAGGGTGTGGGGAGTGCTTTTAAAGGACCAGCAGTAGATAGGATGTGTTGGAGGCTGAGACGACAACAAGGTACAGATACTATAACCACATAAAATATTCCTAACACTCAACCTTGTGGTTTTCAGTCTGTATATAATCTTGAGAATTATAATCCATATGTGTATGAATCAGTGTATATACCAAGCAACGTGTCTTTAGACAGGACTCTGATTTCATAAACTTCACCTATTTTATTTAAAAAAAATGTTTTAAATGTCTGAAAAGATCATTTGTAGACAATAACTGAAATGTTCATTCACTGCAGAATGTTAATGACTTGATGTGCTTGCTAGTTAAAGCTTTATAGAGCCTAACAAAGTGGTGTTAGAGTAGGAACTGCTGTTTTTATGATTCTGACATAGTTGACCTATCACGGGGGACCTAAAAACATGCAAGAAAAAGTGGCATGGAAATCACCAGAGTGAGAGAAATGTTAATCCACAGAATCACATTTAACTTTCGTGGGAGCCTGTCACTGGAAATCAGGGTCTAAACTTTTTTTTTTTTTTTTTTTTTTTAACAATTCAGTGCCAGAGTTCTTAAGTGTTATTGGTCTATCTCTGAAGAAGCAACAGTTGGTAACAAATGCTCAGTGTAGGAAGTTTTATTCCTGAACTGTAATGATTAAATTCTTCTCACACAACTTTTTTTATCTGGATTATTCCTGCCCCTGTTAGGTTATCACAGTAGAACTGTGATTGGCAGATTTGGGTCAGCTTTTTGACCAGTATCTTTTGAATTGTCGTTATCTGATGAAGATGATATTCTTGGTAATTCATCACAACTGTACTCGAATATACCTTGTTAAAACCCCTAGTATCAAATGAAGTTTCCAGAGTGTGAAGTTTCCAGAGAGTGATTACTTTGGAGTGAACAAAGCTGTTTGCTACCTATAGGTACCTTCTAGTGACCTGAATAGCATTGTTTAAAGAAATCCTGTAAAATTCTTTTTTGATACTAACAGTTGCTCCCAGGGCCTCTGACAATTGCTCTGCTGCTCAGCTACATCTCCAGCCCCTTGAAAGATTTATTTAAAGTGAACATTAATGATAAAATGTGACTTTGGATTTTTTTCAGGGATTTATGACTTGTATATTATACCCCCCCCAAAAAAAAATCATACCTTTTCTGTCTTGGGCTTCGTTGTTCTTCCCATGATGTAGTTGGGGTGGTGGTGACTGAAGGGGCACTGGCTGGCATTCTTCTGGGCAGGGCTGGCCTTCTGCGTTTGGGAGCACTTGCCCCTGCCACAGCCCAGAATGCTTACCTCCTGCTCATACGCTGTGATGAACACCCACCCCCAACTGGTTCATGGGCCGCTCCAGCTGCGCTGTGTGCATGGCGAAGCCTAGGTTTATTCCACCAAGGGATTGGCTCCATGGTGTCTGCTGCCTGCAGCTGCTGAGCACAGCCCTACCCTCACTTTGCTGTTTTTCCTTAAATCTAGGGGTGGACCAAGCTTTGCCTCAAGAGCGCCGGGCTCCTGTCACTCCTTCTTCTGCCTCTAGATACCACCGCCGAAGGTCCTCAGGGTCACGAGATGAGCGCTATCGGTCAGGTAAGGCATTGCATGGGGGCAGGAGACTAATGGTACTTTGATCTGTCACTGTGGATGAGCAGGTGCACACTCATTATCTGTGAGGCACAGGTTCAAGGAATATGGACCTGCCCTGTTTTTTGTCTGTTCTATAGTATCATCTTGTCTGAATGCTGTCTTGTAATTCATTCCTACTGCAGGCCACATCTGGGCTGGATTTAATTTTTTCATTAGTTGAACAAGAAGAAACTTAGACTGTGATAAATTTTTTCAAAAAAGTTAATATATTTAATTTTTAGTTGTAGTTGAACACAGTACCCTTATTTTTATATGATGCTGAAGATCAAACTCAGGGCCTAGCACGTGCTAGGTGAGCACTCTACTGCTGAGCCCCAGCCCTGATACGTTTACTTTTGAGAGAGATTTTCACCTAATATGCAAATTAAAATTGCCTTTTCCTGTTCGCCTAACTATAACTTTTATAAGGGAACTACTTGGAAGTTTTGTCATTGTTCCTACAACATGGGTTGCAAATCCTTGTAATTGACTGGTGGTGACCAGACCTAAGACATTTACGTATCACTTTAAATTTTTCAAAGAGCTTTTCGAAGGCAGTCGCGTAACAAGCCGGTGATGAAGTTACTGTTTCATGTGGCACAGGTGGACATTGCCACTGAGAATGGTGAAGTGACTCAGTCCACACAGTGGTTGGGTGGGTCCTGTGCAGCTCCAGGGTGGTGCTCAATGAGGCTTATGAGGCAGGTTGCCTCAGCGCTCTCTGCCTGGTTTGCTGGCTCTGGTTCCCACAGGAAGGGCAGAAGGGAAAGCAGGCCTTATGGAACCTGCAGGCAGCACCTATGCAAATAAGAATGGGCTTCTGAAGCTGCAGGACGTGCTACTCCCTGCCTCGCACTGTTCTTCCTGACCTTTCAGGAGTTCTCGAGCCTCTAATGTCAGGGACCATGTGTGGGGCTACAATGAAGGGGGGATTTTATGCCAAAACTTAACCTCTTATTTTAAGGCTATTTTATACCCCATGTGTATTGCCACTGAGATCTTATCCATTTAGGTGTGTCAGGTCCCATTCAAGTAATAGGAAGAGGCGGGCTTGTGTGTAAAGGGCTTCCGTGAACTACCCGACTACTTACCTTGCTGGTGTTTTATCTGCATACACACAGACATGCATGTGGACACGTGTCTAGAAACCACTTTTGCCTCGTTTCATAGAGGAGAAAACCAAGTTCAGGGAGGCCACAATGATTGAGGATGCAAATCCGGTTTCCTTTGGCCTCTCGTACAACTTCTCACCCCATGGAAAATGACATTAGTTTCTAATCTCTAACTTTATTAAGTGTCTTTGTAAAAATTTGGATAGAAATATAATCAGAGCGGTCTGTTTACTGCATTATGGATCTTTCTGCATGATGCTGGAGATGATGGGGGGGTGATAAGCCCTGATGTTCTTGTGGCCCTTTGATGCGTCTGGTCTTGGAAATTCTCCTAGTTAGGTTATGAGAAGTGATGCCTCAGCCTCCAGTGCATTTCCTGCCAGCCATGCACATGATCCTACTTGGGAAGGCAGGAGGATGGAGGAAGGGGTGCGCACAGCAGAGGGCAGTGGCTTAGGAGATGGAGACAGCTTGAGGAGCTGACTTCATCAGCTCAGAGAGATGCTGTGGGCACAGCCCTTCAGAAAGGAAGCCACCCATCTGGTCCAGCCTCCCTAGTGTCCTATGATAAAATCACTGTTAATTTTTCATTAGCAGCATTTTGAGGTGGGGAAATAGCCTTGAAAAAATGCTGCAATTATGTTAGTCTTTTCCAATTAGAAACACAGCCTGAGGCATGAGAGCTTCAAGCGTCTCCCCTTTTGAGGGTGAGGCGTCTAATGGGGCGGATGTCACTCCAGATGTCAGCTAACCCAGGATTCCAAACTTTGTCCCAACACTTTTATTTCTATTCTCTCTGTATGGTCATTGATCAGCCCTGCACACTGGGTGGATTTGTTGGTCTTGAGTGCCCAGCCTTATCCTCAGGTGCTGCTGTTGGCCCTCCTTTGGCTCCAGGACTAAGTTCAAAGATGAGCTTAGACCCCTCTAGTGGCCAGGACAGGTACCTGGAACTCCAAGGAGCCGGGTGGTCCCAGGAGGGTCTTGAGGAGACACTCTTGATCCAGGGGTCTGCTCTGTGCCAGGTATAGTGCTAGGAGATAGAGAGCTGCAGAGAAAGCTAACAGTCTCCAAAGTGCACAGACCAGGGAGCCTAAGGATGACTAGTTGCAGGTGCAGTGTAACAATTCTTACTAGCAGCATGATGGGCAAGGCGAAGTGTCCAGCCTTGGCCCCTGCAGTCTTCTCTCAACCCAGCAGCAGCCTGGAATTTTAAAACAGTGTTGTAATAAAAGGTGTTGATTGTGTGATCAAGCAGCTCCCATTTGGCTCAGTGGGAGCCGGAATCTACATGAAGACCTGGTGGATGTGGCCTGGCATCTCTGTGCCCCCAGGAGATAATCTTCTTTTCTGACTTGTTCTCTGCAGCCACACTGGTTTCCTGGTGGACCTCCAGGGAGCACCTAGCTGCCATAGGCCCTTTACACTGGCAGTTCCCCCTCCCTGGAAAGTTCTTCCCTCATAAGACAAGTTGGTGTGTCCTGGCCTTCATCAGGTCTTTTCTCAAATGTTGCTGTTTTGGATGAAGCATTCTTTATCCAACAGTTACAAAACATGCCACCTCTTACACAGTCCCTATCCCTTTCCTGTCCTGATTGTCTCCATTGCAATAATCTGTGTGACATTCTGTGTATCTGTTAGATGGATGATTGACAAGTAGATGACTATTTCTGTCTATATCATCTACCCACCTATAACCTATTGATCATCCATCTCCTTATTTATCATCTATCAACTGTCAGTCATCCATTTATCATCTACTTCTCCAATAAGGATATAAGATCTGCAAAGGCAGTGTTCTTTATTTTTTTAATTCATATATACCAAGCACCTGTAACAGAGCCTGGCTTCTATTTTTGGAAGGAAGGTTAATGAGAAAACGTAACCCATTTGGAAAGAGCAAGAAATTAGGAGGAGCTGGATTACACAGTATTTTGTGTCTTGTTCTTTGGAAATTTGGACTTGATGCAGAAGATAATGGGATACCAGTTGGAGATTTGAGGTAAAGGTACAATGGGAGCAAATTTAGTTTGAAAATTACTTCAATAACATTGTGGAGCATGGATTAGAGGCAGAAGAGACTGAAACACCCTGAATGCGTGGGCTTGATACAAGTTTAGGAGAAAGGTCAGAACCAGTGAGATTTGAGGTATTTAGAAGAGGCAGGTTGAGTATCCCTAATCAAAAATTGTGAAACACTTCAAATCTGAAACTTCTTGGGTACCAACATGATGCTGCAAATGGAAAAACTTCACACCTGACCTCATACGTTAATCAAAACATAAATACACTAAAAATATTTCATAAAATTACTTTCCAGCTATAAATATAAAGTACATAAGAAATAAATGATTTTATTTAGAATTTGGAGTCTGTTCTCAAGGTATCTCATGTATGCACATACCCCAAATCTAGAAAAATTTAAATTGGGAATACTTCTGGTCCAAGTATCTTGAGTAAGGGATAACCCAGGAGCAGTGGGGCCTGAAAGCTGAGTTTTAACCTGTTGGAGCGTGAGGGCGGCAATCAAGGATAATGTGTAGATGTCTCAAACGCCTGCCCAGATTGTGGTCTGTTCAGAACCCATGTGTCTCTTTAGAAGTTAGCTCTTATTGGTCATTGAAAGATGATGGACTTTGCCTCAGCTAGTCCTTACGTCGAGGAGTCTGTGAAAAATCACATAGACATTCCTTGAAGTGTTCTGAGACGTGGAAAATGCTTTATACCATATTTTAATCCAGTTTTTAAGAATAATTCTCTTCACTTTTTGATGATGACAGACTTTCATGCGGAATGGCCGCATCTATGCAAGCTTTCCAGGGGCTTATGACTCTTGGGGCTCCGGTTCTCCACCACCACCAAGTCTCTGCCCCTCTCATGGAATCTTCCCTAAATATAGTTGAGTTTTCTTAATTTACTGACATACCTTAATCTACTCTCATGGAGTATAGGCTCATAAGTAGATCTTAAAAATAAGTCGTGATAGAGGAGTTTATTTTAGTCTATCGCATTTCACAAATTTCTGGTTTATTTTCTTTCAAGCCATTGTGGGACATTTAAGTCATTCTCCAGGAAAAGGTTTGTGGTTCTTCAGGAGACTTAGCTTCTCCAGAAGGCTTTGGCCACTTACCTTGCAGTAGAGCTACTTCAGGTGCCTTGATCAAATTGTTAGCCAAGGAGCAGTTCTGTTATCTATTAGATATCTGATTTAATGAGCAGTCACTATAGTCATCCACATAGTCCTCAATTTAGTCTCTCCAGATGATCATTCCATTTCATTTCTAAACCATGACCTTACATTGCCATATACTCTTACTAGAGTTCTTATAATAGATCTTCTCTCCTTTTTAAGTTAATTTTTTGGGCAGAGCTTGAATTTGATTTGGAAAGCTAATGAATCAATAGGCATTTACTGGGCATCTAGAAATATCACTTTATATTAGACACTAAAATACTTTATACAAAGTCTAAAGCTTAATTGCTAGCAACATCTAATACATTACCCCTAGTAATCGCAAAACTTAAAAAACCTTTAGATATGTTTGCATCCATTGCAACCAAGACCAGCTATGAACAGGAAGAATATTAAAACTAAAAGGCAACATATACTGTTTCCTGATATGGCTAGAATCTTGTGTTTTGATGGCTTCAGATATAGATTTTAAAATGTTTAGTTTCATACCCATACATAGACAGCAGCTGCCTCTGTAATGGTTAGGCACTGTGGTCTCCATGTCACTCTCCTTGGCAATGGCACATGAGGGACCCTCGAGTTTTGAGGCCGGGGAGCCTTGAACAAAGTACCAGGGGTCTTGGCAGGGGTTCTTGAGGCCTTTCAGGGTGTCCATAGGATCAAGTAGTTTTCATTCTTACTCTTTCATGAGTGTGTGAAGGACTTGGGCAGAGGCTACAGGACATGGTGCTGTTCCTGTTCTAACAGGCAGAGATTCTGCGTTGATAGTTTTGTTTTAAAAAGCTACTTAGTTTTCTTTCCCGCCCCCTGCCCCCCCAAACACACATACTGTTAATCACATTAGCAAAAGTTTTGAAGGTTTATCACAATGTTTAGAGGTTCAACATGTTCTTTGGGTCAAGGAGTTTGAGAATCATTGTCATGAGATTTTTTTTTTTTGTCTTTAAAGTTGAGAGAATATGAAGTATAAACTTCTGCATCTGAACCCAGCCATGCCTTAGGTTGATTTTTTTTTTTTTTTTTTTAAAGTGATAAGGTTTGATTTACTTGCTGGGAATAGGCTAGTGTACTTGTAATCATTCACTCAACAAATATATTAGAAATTTTAATACAATCTAGCGTTCTGTGCACTGAATGTAGGTGAGACGCAAATTCAGAAGACCCTGTCCTTGCTGTCCTATAGTACATCTGAAGGTTTAACTTTGTCATCAACTTGTGTTTACTATGATGAGACTCCTGAGGACGTTTTTGATTGTGATAGAAATCGCTATTTACATTAAATACGATGGGCTGGAAGAGGAGAATGCACACAGTGGAGCTAAATTAGATATACAGTCAGTTTAATATCCCCAGTGCTGGTGTGAGGCCCCACCAGTGGGACTAGCTGTCTCCTCGTGTTGCTAGAACCCACGTGGAACCTGTTAAATCTAAATCGGTTAAAATGAAATGTAAAATTCTGTTTTGCTTTACTAGCCCCACGATAAGAGTCCCTGATCGACCAAAGAATTAAGGCTATAGGGCAAATCATTGCCTCAAAATTGCAGATGGATAATGTAACCAGAATGAAGCAAAATCTAGGAAGGAAACACTGTGTCAGAACAAACACCAGTGGACCCTCAGTAGACATGGCGTGGGTAGGCTGGAAATGCAGATCTGTGGGAGGAGCATTAGAGAAGGGTAAATGCGGAGGAAATCTCTGCTCATTTTTATTCATAATTGTCCTAACATTGTTTGGACTAGAGTAAAAGTAATATATTGTGTGACTGTAGCATGGTGGGGTAACAGAGGGTAGCAGTGTTACAAGGGACAGGATGAAGAATTGGGGGTGGCCTTGTCAAGTGCTCACGCCAGTTATGAGCTGGTATTGTATAATTTGGAAGTGGACTTGGATTATTAACAAACAACATTGCCAATTCACAAGCCCCCACTTAATGTTTAAAGTGAATTATGTGGTAAGAGGAGAAAAATGGGACCATATAAAGTGGTCAATTAAAACTAAAAAGAGACGGAGGAGAAGGCAAAAAAAAAATCTAAGGAAAAAATGATAAACAGTAAGTTATAAAAACATTGGTTCAAAGGCCAGTCGGCTTAAAATTCAATGTTCTAAACACTTCAGTTAAGATTTTAAGTGGATTAAAAAGACTGAATTAAAAAAATACTGAACTATGTTACCTAAAGAAATCTCTTAGTATTTAGTCACAGATGGAAGCACAGCGATAAAGTTATCATGGTCACACTGATCAAAGTAGCTAACTGACTTTGAGAACAAGGAAAAGTTCTCAGATAAAGAGCAAATCATAATAAAGGGGTCATTTTTCTAAGAAGGTGTAATAATCCTTGATGTGTGTGCACCCACCAACAAAGCACAAAGTACATAAGGCAACCCATAAAACATCACAGGCCCGTTAGCACGGGCGATTTCCACATCCCTGTATCAGAAATTGTCAAATCCAGCAGGAGAAATCGGGACATGGATGACTGGAACAACAGCACCATCAATCAGCTAGCTGTAATTGGCATACAGAGTCCTTCATCAACAGCAGAATGTGCATTCTTAAGCTCTCACAGAACGTTCATGAAGACAACATTCTGTCATAAAAACGTCACACAGTATATTCTCAGACCACCAAGGAATTAATCTTGAAATTAGTAATAGAAACGCAAATGGAAAGCTGCAACAGAATTGGATCCAACAATACACTTTGAAGTAATACAGAGATCAAAGAAGTACTTTTAAAAGTTGAAAAACATTTTGAACTAAAAGTGAAAATGCAAATGGTCAAAAATTGTGGAATGGAGCTAAAACAGTCTTAAGAGTGTATAGCATTGAATACTGTCATTAGAAAAGAAAAACCCAAATTGATGATGATCTAAGCTTTGGCCTGAGGGGAACTAGGAAGAGCAAATCATATCTAAAGTATCCAGAAGTAAAGACATAATACAAATTACAGCAATAGTTAAGTTTTTATTTTGAAAGCTCAGTAGTATTGATAAGCTTCTAGTTAACTCAGAGGGGAAAAAGATAAAAATTAATCCCACCAGTGAAATGTTGGACATTGCCACTGATTCCGCATACCCTAAAAACACAATAAACAGTGCAACTCTGCCCACAAATATGACAAGCCTAGGTGAAAAGGACCCATTCTTTAAGAGACACAATTTGCCAAAGCTCATAATGGGGAAAACTAGATTGTATGAAAGGACTTTATTAAACTGAGTTAACAGCCTTCCCAGACGGAAAGCACAGACTCGGATGGGCTTGCGGCAGGCTCTTGCCACTGCTCTGTGATCCCCTTCAGAAGACAGAAGAAAAGGAATAGCTTCAAGCTAATTCTGCAAGTCCACCTTGTCCTAACGTCAAAACTGGACAGAAAACAACAGACCAACACATATCATAATGTCAGAAACCCTCCACGTATTGGAAGAATGAACACAACAGTGTATAGAAATATCTACACACCACTAAGTGGGATTTATTTCACAAATGCAAGACTGGTTTAGTATTTGTAAATCAATGGAATTCATTTCAACAGGCCAGAAAAATTACATGATCATATCGATAGAATTTGTTAAATCCTTTCTCTACAGCTAAGACCCATTTATAGGAACACCCTCAGCAAACTAGGAGTAGAAATGAACTTCCTCAACTTGAACATTTACAAAAATCCCACAGCTAGCACCATAGTGTTGAGAAGCTACATGGTTTCCCTCTAAGATCAGGAGCAAAGAAAGGTGGTTACCGCTCTATCCTTTAGGGTGTTCTAGCTAATATAGTAGGAACAAAAAGATAAATTCAGTTCACAGATGACAGGATTGTCTATGTAGAAAATAAAAGAATCAAGAAAAGACAGGATAAAAAATTTTTCTGCATTTATTAGAAGAAAAAATTTTTTTGCTTTTGTGTTATCAAGGAACTAATGTAAATGGTATTGTTTTCGATTCCAAATTCCTTTAGTACCAAACACCAAAACAGAAAAAAATCAGAAATCAAAAAGTGGACAAAAGTTGTGAGCAAATTCCTTCTTACAGAAGTAGAGATGGCAAGTAAACACAGGAAAAGATGCTCTGCTCTCCTCAGGGAAATGCAGATTAACATTACAAGATGCCATTAACATGACAGAAGCTGACACAAATGCTGGTGAGGATGAGTAGCAACTGGGACCCTCAGTTTTCTGGTAGGGGAGTGCAAAATGGAATGGGTGCTTAGGGGAGGACAGGTGGTCAGTTCCTTATAAAACCAAACCAGCAATCATGCTCCTTGCCACTCAAAGGAATTGAAAACATGGGCACATTAATTTTTTGAAATTGGTGGCAACCAAGATGTCCTTTAATAGGTAAATGGATAAAGTGGTTTATTCCAACAGTTGAACAATAGTGGTAACAAGAACTGAGCTATTACCCAGTAAGAAGGTCCAGAGGAGACCCAAGGTCATATTAGTGACAGAAGGAAGCAGACCTGAGAAGGTCCATACAGGGTGGTTCCTGGTGTACAACATTCTAGAAAGGCAGGGCCATGGAAACAGGGAAAAAAAATCAGTGAATGACTGGCCTCAGGGGAGGGGAGGATGAGTGGGCAGAGCACAGTGTGTGGGGGGCAGGGAGGCGAGTCCATGTGGTGGTATGGTGAGGCGCGCAAGCCCTTATACATTTATTGAAACCCATTGAGAGAAAAACTCCAAACATGACTCCAGTGTATTCTATGGACATTATTTAATAACATCGATATCACTTTACTGCAACAAATGCATTATAGTAATGCAAAATGTTTAACACTACGGGAAACTACAGATGAAGGCGTCTATTTTTTTTTTTTTAACATTCTCTTGGACTTGAGTTACATTAATTAGTACATTCAAGTCTAACCAGTGCAGTGTTTAAATTACCACCTGCCAGGATCTTCCTTTAAACTCGTCAATGTATTAAATCATTTAATCCTCATAGCTTCCCCTAGGTAAAGTACTTTTATTTCCTAACTTACACCTGAGAGAACTGAGGCTCAGAGAGATTAAGTAACTTGCCCAAGGTCGCATAGAGGATCTGGAGTTTGAACCCATGTGCTCTGGCTCTAGAACTTGCTGGCTTAAATGCTTTACTATAAGGAAGCTAAGTTCCTTCATTGGAGAAACAATCTCTTCTGTTAATTGACTGAAGTTTACCACCTGTTCTGTTTAGATATGTATTTTAATTATCTGTATAGAGTCGTGAACTCAACAGCTCCTGGAAATGGATTGTGACTATAACTTACGGAGAGAGAGGTATCAACTTTTGACTCAGATGTGTATTATTCTAGACTATTTATAATAGCAATAGTGGCAGCCAGTGTAAGAGGCAATGGTTTAGACCACACCTTTTTCTCCAAGGTCAAAGGTCTTCTAAATTGTTTTTGCCTCAAATACTCCATTACTCATACTTTGGAATACTAGTTTCTTGCAGAGTGAAACAAGCTGCATCCTGTTTTAAAAGTAGAGGTGCAAAAGGAAAAGTGGATTTTCTAACAACTTCATTGACCCTCATTTAGGTTTCTGATGAGTTGAAACCTGAAGAGGGAGGAATACCGGGAGGTGGATGGGTGGTTGCCTTCAGGGCACTATAGCAGAGGCTGCCATGACCGGGTCTTATTGGCTGGCTCCTGTGTGGCATATGCTGAGGGTCCCATGTCATTGCCCACCCTCTTCCTAGTTCTTCTTATGGTCTGTTGTCTGTGGCTCTTCAGGAAAACCTGTGTTAGTTTACCTGAGTGACCGCAGGTTATGTTGCTTCAGGATAGTGCTGTTCTAAGAATTCACAGTGAGTGCGTGAGAAAAACATGGAATCAGTCAACAGTCTAACCCCTTTGGGATTCTTCAGTTTTGCACACTCATTAGAAGCCATTGCCTCAAAATATTAATGAGAGCAACTACCAGTACTGAGTGCCTGCTGTGTGACAGGTACCCAGCAGGTTGCCAGTGCCCTTTATCTCATGTAATTATTACAGCAACTCTAAATGCTCCTGTTTTACAAACTAGGAAAGTGTGACTTAGAAGAACTAAAAATTTAGTGTTGATGTGGGTTGGCAGAGCCAGGATTCTGTTTCCACAGCAAGACAGTCCAGCAGCCCATTGCTTCCTAGAAAGATGGACACATCGAGTGCTAAATCTTAGTTTCCTATCAGTAATGCAGAATCTCAGTCCTTGTAAATAAAGGGACTTTGAGGGGCAGTAGGTGGTAAAATTTTCCAAAGTCAAAGAATGGGGTAAGATTTCTTTTTGAACCTAGTTGGTGGAGGGAAGACTGAATTTCTAAACTAGATGCCTGCAGTGATTATTTTAGGAACAGGTGTTTGCAGAAAATGAAGACATTTAAGGAGTGGCTGCTTAATGCTTGGGCTGTGGAATTAAGCTTTTATATTCTCTTTGAAGAAAAAGTCATTATTTTTTTCTCCAGCACTGTATGACATGCTAAGTGGTTTATTGCCATTTTTAGGATTTTTAAAAAATTCTGAGAAAATACCTATTAGCGCAATTTCTCTAATGCTATAAACATAAGAAGTTCTCAACAAATTATTCCATAAACATAAGAAATTCTCAACAAATTATTCAAAGATGATAGTGATCTGCTTATTTAGTGCTGCATGAAGCTCATCTTAAATCATTTATCTTCATAGAATAGTGCTTTTGGTTTATTAGAATTAAAGGCCCAACATGAGTAAACCATAAATTGGTAGAGCAAAGATGGACAGACAAGGAGAATTCACCTCGTATCACCAAGTGAGCTACCTCAAATTGATCGCCTCTCAGCTCCAAGTTCATCATCCTTCACTGCCTTCTCTGGAAGCTGTGGATCTGAGCCCTTTACATGTTGTGTTCAGCTGTTGATGGAAGTGTTTCAGGAGCTGCAGCTTCACTTGGGCCTGCTGTGTGCCCAGCTTGTCTAGGCCCTATATCATATGGCAGCCAGCAGGTACCCGCTCAGCTTTGCAGGATGCTCCCCAGAGACTCCCTCCTTGCCCCCGGAGGGCAGCACATCATCCCAGAGCACTATATTACCACATTGCCAAAGGCTTCATCTCCGGGCCCTCAGGCCTTCACCCTTGCTAAGGTCTCCTGACAGTCCTTGGTCCAGCCGTTCTGCCCACTTCCCTTTTTCCTGTCCTGTTTCCTGGGGTGCATGTTTGCTGCTTTTCTGTGCTTTGGTAATATATTAACACCACCCTGGGATCCTGAATGAAAATCATTTTCCATTTCCGTGGGGAGTATAAGCTCCTGATCCTAGCCTGTTCACAGGCTGAAACATCTTTGTCCACTACTATTCGCCTGTGTTGATGCTTAGAAATGCTAGAAAATAAGTCTTGTTTAGGAGACTAAATGTACAGCTCTGGAGCCAGATTATTTCCTTGAGGCAAGTTCTCTTTAGGTTTGTGTTTCAGATAGGCACTGGGGTACACAACACTTACATCTAGTGTACCCACAAATCTTGCAAACGTCTCATGGACACAGAGGACCCTGCAATCAGCTCCCATCATGTGGCTAGGCTGCTGCTCGAAAGTGAGTTCTGTTCCTCCCTTCTCCTTCCTCGGCCCCTCATCTGATTGTAATTGACTTGGATGGGAAAAACCTGTACAGAACATTTATAATTAAGATTTTGTGGGACACTAATTAAGTCCTTTAATGGGTTTCTGATGCATCACAGCTGCTGAATTTCATTCATAGACTCATTTTATGAAAACAAAGGGAAGATTTATAGCAACCTATTTACTCATTTTGCTGTGCTTTCTGTAAAGTTCTTGATCTTAGGAGCTCTTTTAGGATTCATCTGGTTTTGGAACAACGAACCGTAAACTTTTTCTTTAATATCCAATCTCATTTGTTGCTTGTCCCATACTGCCCCTTTCCTGCGTCCCGGGCACTCCAACTGGCTGGCGCCTTCCCGTCATCCACTGGTGTTAGTGCCTGCAGGAAATAGACCTCATGGTGTCCCTTTACACTGTGGCACGTCTTCCTCTGCCCTGGACTCCTCTGCAGGATCGGCCTTCTGGCTATTAGACCTGCATCTTATAGGCTGGACTTTGTTGAAGCTTCACCAGTAACAATTCTGTTTTCTTGCAAGTTGGGAGCTGGAAGTGCACCCAGATTTAAGGAGAGCAAAAGGAGGAAGAAGCAAAGCTTGGAAGGATCAGAAGTGTCACCAGATGCCGGGGTTGGGCTCCTTCCCCCGCCAGTGATCATGTTTCAAAACATCTTTTCACAGAGATTATTCTGTCATCTAATCACTTTTAAAGCGTTGGTAGGCTAACGTTCTTATTTGGCATGGATATTTTGGGTTGAACTGGGATTGTTAAGCCCTACATCAGCTTAGCACACGGAAGTAAATGCTGAATTAGACATTCAGTTCTGCCAATGAAGGTTGGAGCCAAGAGGCTGATCTTCAGCTCTGGGGCAGTTGTTACCCACGTCTTCGCCTCGTCTTAATTGGCTGTTTTGCTGCCTGTGGGTCTGCAGGAATCAGACCCTAGAATGCCGTTTGTGAATGGGTTATTCTGTCATTTTCCTTAACGTTATTATTCAATATAGAGTCTGATAGAATCTTTAAGATGCTATTTATAGATGATTTCAATGTATATTGTGGTACTGTTTTATGGTAAAAATAGAATATACACTTGCCTGTTTTAAAAGATTTTGCCTAATTACTGCATTAGTTTATGCATTGCTCAGCTTTCATCTCTCATGGATCTTGAAAGATTTGGAGTAGAAAAGTATGATAGTTTGTTAATAACATTATTTATGATATATAAGTGCACACCAAGCCTTTTGAGGAAGCCCTGGAAGTAGGAGTGCCTAAAGACAAATTTTTGCAGCAAGAAGCATATAAACATTTCTTCAAGTTGCGGTCCGTTTTATTTTGCTTAAGTATCCTCTTGCCTTTGTCCAGAGAGGTAGAGAAGTTAAACCAAAGATTATTTTAAAATTTCATGGTGTCCAAGTATCTCCTTCCAAATTACTTCTCAATTACAGTGGAAAAGTAGCATCTTTACCCTGGAAGAACTTGGTAGACACCACCTTTACCAGTGATCAAAGTTTGTCACCTGTAGAAGACAGTTGTCTGCCATGTCCCTGATGAGATGCCTTATCCAAATCTGATTACAAGGGCATTGGAAAGAAACCAAATACCATATTGAAGGAAGGGCCACAAAACAACTGACTTGTACTATTCAAAACTTCCAATTTCTAGAAAATTTGAGAAACTTAAGATTAAGGAGGGATAATGTGACAAATGCAACCCATCTTATCCTGGGTTAGATCACAAACTAGGAAGACCAAGTAACCATCAAGGAAATTACTGGGGTAATTGACATTAATTGAATGTGGGCTTTGGATTAGATAATAGAAGGAGATTGTGAAATTTCCAGATTTTGAGGAAAGTTTTTGTAACGTAAGGGGATTTCTTTGTTTTTAGGAACTGCATGGCTTTGTAGCAGTGGTTCAGAGAACAACGCCTGGAGAGAGTGGAGGGGGCGGGAGAAAGCAGTGGGGTGACATGTGGACACCGGGTGAAGCTGGGTGTAAGCTTAAAAGGGAATTCTTTATTCTTGTAGATTTTTCTCTAAGTTTGAAAATATTAGTTTAAAAAGAACATGTAAAATTGACAGTGTTTGATTTGTGGGAAAACTAATATTTTCTCACAATGGATCAGCTCTTTAGTTTTGAGCCCACAGATCCATGCCATTCAGTTACTAGTCTTTGATCAGAAACCTAGGAAAGCAGTGATCAAAAAAACTGTCTTAAAGTACTGTGAATCTCCTTGAAGTGAAAAGACCAGAGCACACACAAGCTAAAGGGGATAAGACAACGTGATGGTTTGGTTGTGTAGGGCACGCAGAGTGCTTTCAAACCCAGGGAGCCATGTGTTTCCTGTGAGGGACCAGATAGCAAATGCTTTCAGCTCTGTGGGTAATTGTGGTCTCTGCTTCCACGGTATGAAAGCACCTGTAGACTGTACAGGGACAAGCAGTGTTGCTGTGCCCCCTGAGCCACTCTTTACAGAAAGAGCTAGAGGCTGAACGTGACTCTTGGGCTTCCCTGGCCCAGCCACACAAAAATGGAAATAGTCCTCTGGTAGAGAACTGGGTTGATTGAGGTTGGGCTTGGGAAAGATGTCTGGAAGGAGCTGTGTTGTCTATAGGTCCTAGAGATGTCACTGGAAGGGTTAGAGCATAATGGTGTTAGAGGCCCTGGAGGTATTCACACCTGGAGTGGATTCCTAGCCCTGCCACTCACCAGTTTCATAACAGGGAGATTTCTGACTCAGAACACCTCTGATTGCTTGTTTATGAAATGGGAGTAATCAGGGTACCACCTCCTCAGAACTGCTTAGAATACTCTGAGGGTTTTCTTCGTTATGTGGACAGTGACTTCCAACTGGTCTTCGAGCATCTCCTTCAGTCTTCTCCACAGCCACAGGAATGGTTCCATCAAAATGGAAGTAGATTCATGCCTGCCTCCTATGCTTTCCCTACCTTACTTGAATAGCCCCAGATTTTGGCCATGGCCATGGGCCATAATGCCTGCATCCTCCTTCCCTCAACCCCAGCCAGCGCCACACTCATGCTCAGTTTAAACACCATTATGCTCCTACCTTTCCAATGACATCTCGAGGACCCTCAGACAACACAGCTCCTTCCAGACATCTTCCCCAAGCCCGACCTCAATCAACTCCTCTTCGGTAGTTTTCCCCAGTGCTTTGGGAAAGACACTCATGTTGACAGCTAATGGCTATTCATTTTCAGTCCAATTTCATACACCGGGGCTGGGGGGTGTTCTTCTGGAGGGAGCTCTCGTCTGGCCCCACTCTTCAGAGTAAAAGTAGCCACTTGGCACATTTGTTACATATATTAATTCTCCATCCTAATTGTTATTTTTGTCACGGTGCTACATGAGACATATTGCCGACATCTGTCACATCACTATTGGATTCCCAACCCTTTGGGACTCTACCTCAGAATAGGCATTCAATAAATACATGGCGAATTGAGAAAATGGGTTAATATCCATTAAAAGCCTAGTACAGTGCCTGGCCCATCACTGAATGCATACTCAGTAAGTGTAGGCTTTATTACTAACAAGCTGCAACCTTATGTATGTCCCTCAACAATACATTGGTATGAATTATAAGGCTCCAGTACATGACCTTGAGAAATATCCAAAGATCCAGGTCTGCTCACCTTAAGAAAAAAATCAGAGAACACTTTATAGCCAATGTTTAATCATTTATGCCAATTCTATGATAATAAAATGTACAATTAAAGTCTGAATGAATTTTAAAAACTTTCTATTGAGGCTTTCAGGCTGGTAGGTCTAACTGCTTTCCTTCCCTTCCTATGGGTGAACTTCAGTAAGATGAGACTATGCCTTGGGAAGGAGGAAGGCACTGGCCTTCAGGATCCTGGGCTGACAGTGCAGTGATTGGCTTTCTCTTGGTTTCAGACGTTCACACAGAAGCTGTTCAGGCAGCTCTTGCTAAACACAAAGAAAGGAAGATGGCGGTGCCTATGCCTTCCAAACGCAGGTCCCTGGTTGTACAGACCTCGATGGATGCCTACACGCCTCCAGGTGAGCAACTAGTTTCTCTCTGCTGCTTAAAAGTATTAAGTATATCTCAGAATTAACTGCTTTTCCCTCAGCCTGCCTTTTTGGCTTCCAATAAATGATACTATAATTCAGGAGTTTATGAACCAGAAGTCCAAAAGCAGTTTGAGTTACTTTAGAAAGGTCTTCTGGACTTTTCATAGACTCTTTAATATGTACTTTCAAGTCTTATAAATTGTATCCATTTAATTCTTCATATGGAAAAGAAAAGAATTGGTACCTGTAGAGTTCTAATAGAACTCAGATTTTTCTTCAGCTTAGATTGGTACATACATAAGGTGTTCTAGATATACTCTGTTGTATTGTTGAAGAAATGAAGAACATTGGATAACTATAGGTAGGTACCTGAATCAAGTGTCATCAAACTTTGTGAAGAGCCACATAGTATCTTAGCATCTGTAGGCCAAAAGGTTTCTGTGAAAGTTGCCATGGTAGTGTGAAAGCATCCATTAACAGAATGTCAGTTTTTTGATGTAGTGTATCAATCAAAACTTTATTTACAAAGGCAGTGGGCCAGATCCGATCCACGAGCCTGATAACCCCTAATTGAAATGGCTGTAGGTAATAACTTGTTTCTGCTACTCGATTAGTTTGGTTTCTGTTGCTGTAAAATACCTGAGGCTGGGTACTTTAGCTCACAGTTCTGGATGTTCAAGAGCATGGTCCCTACATGTGCTTGGCTCTAGTTTGGGCCTTTGGCTTTGTTGCAGTATAGATGTTTTTTTGGAACAAAGATGGCATCCTGGCAGGTTCAAGAGGAAAAGACCACATAGAGACGGGAGGCCAGAGGGAGTCAGGGCCAGCCTTGCTCTTTTTATAACTACTTACTGTCCCAGGAACTAAGGATCCTCTGAGCTCCATTGGTTCCTCTGGGGGACATAACACACAACCTAAGAATCTTGCACTAGGACCAATTTCAAGGTTCCACCACTTCCTGACAAACTGAGTGCTGTCTTCCAACACGTTAACCTTTAGAGGACAAACTTGAAACTTTTGCGAACTATAATGGTTTTACAATACTGCTTTTATTTTATCCCATATTCTATGTAACTACCCAAGTTCTCTGTTTTACTCTACCCCAAATAATTAGAAACGGTATCTCACGATCTTCAAACACCAAAATGAAACAAATCATCCTGGTGTCTATCAGAAAAAGAAAGGATTGAACCTACTTTCTGATCTGTTTCTGTGATTTTGATCCCAATGCTTTTCATGTCTCTGTTTGTCTGCTTTCTGTTGTTAATGATACGGTGTTATGGGCTACACAGTTTACATAATTGCATTTTGAGTGTCTTCCTGGAGTGGAATTACTGTTTTATTAAATGTTTTTGATTAGTTTTTGAGAGAGATGCCCCATTGATTACAAAGTGGCTGTACAATTGTGCATTCCCACCAGCAAATGAGCATTCCAGGTGTTCCATGCCATCACCAGTGGTTGACATTGTCTCTATTTTTACAATAGCCGTTCTAGAGGATGTAGTGGAAAGAGTATGTCTTTGTGGTTTTAATTTTCATTTCATTGACAACTAAGGAGAGTAAGTCTCTTCTAATGTGCTTAGTAATTATTTGTAAACATTCATTGAAATATCTGTTCAGATTTTTGCCCATTAAAATTAAGTATGATGGGCTTATCAGGTTGCTAGGTTTTTAGTTCTTCATATAAACAATATAATTCGTTTTTACATGTGTACAATTTGCAAACTGTGGTTTCTCTTCATTTCTTAATAGAGTCTGGTGGTAGACAGCATAGTGTGCCTTCTCCACCAAAGACTTTTTATCCTAGTCCCTGGGTTTGTTACCTGACACCACAAAAGGGACTTTCTAGATGTTGAATTTAAACATGTTGAGATGGAACGCTTAGATTTCCCCCTGAAGCCTCCAGAAAGAACACACTTCTGCCGAAACCTTGATTTTTAGGCTTTGACTTGCCGAACTGTAATATAATAAATGTCTTTCGTAAGTCAGTGTGTGTTAGTGGTGACTTGTTGTGTTAGCCATGGAAAAGGATAGTATTTTGAAAAGCGAGAGTTTATTTTTATGAAGTCTAATTCATCAATTTTTATTTCGAGGATTGTGTTTTTGGAAGCTCTCGAAGTTTTAGTTTCAGGCCTTTCATATAGGTCTGCGATTTGTTTTGAGTTAATTTTTGTGTACTATGATGTAAGGATCTGCGTTTCTTTTTTGGTTGTTGATGTTGTCTTTTAGGTGGACATTTTGGTCTTAGTGAATGTACAGTTGACCCTGCAGCATTTGAAGAGACTATTTCTTATTGTTTCAGGACCTTTATCAAAAATCGGCCACAAACGTGAGACTTTATTTCTGAATTCAGTTTTGTTCCCCTGATAATAGACATATGCCTATCCTTGAGCAATCAATACCACTGTCTTACTTAATGCAATTTTTTAAGTTTTAAAATCAGGTAGTGAAGTCCGTCATTTTTAATTTTCCTTTTTCAAAATTGTGTTAGCTATTTTAGGTCTTCATGTTTCTAAATAAACTTTAGAATAAGCACTCAGTTTCTACCAAACAAAACAAAAAAGCCCTCTGAGACTTTTTTAAGGATTTCCTTGGACTTGTGGATCAATTGGAGAATTGCTTCCTGGACATGATTGTTTTCCAATCCATGACATGAGTATCTGCATATTAAATTTCCATTTAATTAATTGTTTATTTTTGTGTGGTGCTAAGGATCAAACCCAGTGCCTCACATGAGCTAAGCAAGCACTCTGCCACTGAGCTACAATTCTAGCCCTAAATTTCCATTTATTTGGGTCTTATTTCTCTTGGTGATATTTCATAGTGTCTGGTATATAAGTCTTATACATTTTTGCTAGATGTTTGCTCAGTATTTTGTTTTCTAATGTTGTTACAAATGAAATTTTACAATTATTCAGTTAGTATTTGTGTATTTTAATCTCTTATATCCTATGATCCTGATAAACTCACTTTAAATTCTTTTTTTTTTTTTTTTTTTTTAGTTGTAGGTGGACATAATACCTTTATTTTTATGTGGTGCTGAGGATCAAACCCAGTGCCTCACACTTGCTAGACAAGCTCTCGTCCACTGAGCCACAACTCCAGCCCTGATAAACTCACTTTCCGTTTGGGAAAATTTTGCTGGATTTCTTGCCATTTTCTACATACAGGATCAGGTCATCTGTGAAAAAGATAGTTCTTCCTTCCCAATTTGGATGTCCTTATTATTTGTTATTTCATTAGCTAGAATCTTCCAGATAATGTTGAACAGAAGTGATAAGAAGGCCGTCCTTGGCTTGTTCTTGGTCTCTAGGAAAGTGCCTTTCATCTTCTACCTTTAAATACAGTGTTAGCTGTGGGTTCTTCATAAATGTCATGTGATACATTGAGGAAATTTAGTTGGTGGAGAAACTTAATCTTCAGTTGGTGATAGATTTTATCAGACACCTTTTCTGTCTTCAGATATGGCTTTTCTGTGTTTATGTGCTGTGTAACAATCATTTTTGAATGTTAAGTCCACCTTAATTCCTGTTGGTAATGTTTGGTTCTAGTCACCACTTAGTCATGTTTTTTTCAGCCTTATGTGTTGCTTTTTGTTTGTTTGTTTGCTAATACTTTGTGGAGAATCTTTGTGTACATAGCATGGAAAATGTTATCCAGTTTTCTAGTGAAAAGTTTGGGGATATTGAGAAGTGAAAGATTGGCTGGAAAGGGGCCTGAAAGGCTTCCTGGGGAAATGGCCATTTTCCACATGGGGATAAGGATACATTTCTTTTTTCTTTTTCTTTTTTTTTTTTTTTTTTTACATTTTTTAGTTGTCAGTGGGCCTTTATGAGATGCTGAGAATTGAATCCAGTGCCTCATACATGCTAAGCAAGCACTCTACCACTGAGCCACAACCCCAATATGTGCATTTCTTAAAAGCTGAGTATGAATATGTAAAATATGTGAATTTTATATAGATTGTATTTTTATATAAACTAAGTTATATGTGAATAGGAGAGGGTTTTCTTATTATTGTCACTTTCCTAACAAATTTCTAACAATTTTTTAAAATTTCTAGATAGAATAGGTCATGTGACTCATGGGTCATGTGTGAAGAGTCGTGTGTTTAAACACCATGTCGTGGCATTAGTTGTCATTGCTATTATTCCTGCTGAATATTGTGGAAGTGTTCATGTGGCTTCTTGCTTCCTGGCATCTAAGTTGCGAGTGGGTAGGAAGGATCCTGAGTGTGAATCCTACAGTGAAGCTTAAGTAACACATATTGCATATGATACATTCTTGCTTGTGCTTGCTAAATGGGAAGTTATTAAATGGAAAATTTGCCATTAATTTCAATGAAAAACATTGTATTTGATCTCAACCCCTGTTACCCAGTTTTTCACAGTAAAATAAGCAACTAATGAGATTTCATGAGAAATGAATATAAGTAAATAGATTTAGTTTGTGTATAAAATTGTAAGGTGATGAAAGTTTATGGCATGCACCAGAGGAAGGGGCAGAACCTCAGGAGCATGCAGGTTGGTGAAGGTGAGGTGGGGCCAACTATGTAAGGGGCATTCTTCTTTCAACACCATTTCTTCATTAGTACCCCAATCTTGGAGGAGGCACATGAGTGTCTTAAGTTCATGCTGAGCCTTAAAACATGTAGCTTAGAGCATTTCAGGATTACCAAGGGCTAAAACCATCACACTCTGAAACACACGAATGTAGCACAGGCTCTAGAAGTTCTTAAGAAAGTGTGACTCCATCTTTGGCACTTAGTGGATGCATGCAAAGAAATTGATTTCTTTCCAAAAGGGTTGTGTGGGGAAAATTGGTGAGTATCTTTCATCTAATACTATAACATCAAAATAAATGTTTTATAGCAATCTCAACTTATTTGGCATGAAAAATTCTAAGGGGGGAAAAGATGTTATCTGTAAGGTGGAATCAGTTCTTCAGGGTGTTTGAAGCAAAATATTGTCGAACAGTTGAGTGAGGTGAGGTGGAGCTGGCAGTGTTGGGAGGGGGTTGAGAGTGAGGGGCTTCTGTGCTGCTGCATATAGCAACCACGTCTCCTGTTCCACATAGATACCTCTTCTGGCTCGGAAGACGAAGGCTCGGTGCAGGGTGATTCCCAGGGGACCCCCACCTCCAGCCAGGGCAGCATCAACATGGAGCACTGGATCAGCCAAGCCATCCATGGCTCCACCACGTCCACCACCTCTTCCTCCTCCACACAGAGCGGGGGCAGCGGGGCCGCCCACAGGCTGGCGGACGTCATGGCACAGACGCACATAGGTGAGTGCCCTGCTGGCTGGCTCGCCGCCTTTCCTAGTACTGGTTTGCTCTGTGTTACCTGAGCAGGCACTGAGTAGCAGAGTCCCTTGTTCTCTTTTGTATGTATCCTGGGTGCAGAATCCATTTGGTGGAAATAGCATGGAGCCCCTCTGACGCTTGGAGTGCTTTGGTTTGTACTGCTGTCTGGAACTTCACCACACCAGTCTCTCCCACAGCTGGAATTTCAAGAGCCATCTATAAAGGAATGCCTTCTTGGTCATGAGGGAAAGTTGAAGTTTAAAAGCCTTGGCCTTTTCACATCCATAATGAGACAATTTGTCAAATGCTGGGAAGTGGGGTCTGCTCCCAATTCTCCTGGGGACACCACTGTGGTCTTAATGTCACTTTTCCCTGCTTTAGATTTTTAGTGCATTGGGTGGCGGGCGAGGGTGGGGCGGGAGAACTGGAAAAAATAATTTATTTCTTGTGTATCACAGAAGAGTTACGAGAAAAATGAGGACGTTTTCATAAGTTTCTAAGTAATACCTGAAAGCAAAGTGATATTATTTCAGTTTTAACACATTTCTGGCAACAGACACTGGTTTATGTGAACTAAAACCCATTTTAAATCACAGTAAATTAAACATTTAATAGAATTGTGTCTCCCTTAAATTTTCTTAGATAATATAATTTCTCGTGCATGTTGGGACCCAGGGTGGTGGTGGAGACTTCGTCAGCTTGACCTGGCATCTGGGCAGGAAGGTCCACATGATCTCTGTACATGAAAGGATTCGTATTTTCCAATTTTGTTCACTTTTCAAGGAGGTGCTCAGTATCTTACCAGGAGAAACACATGTTTCTGAACAACGTAATCACTGCATTTGGCTTTCCCTGTGTGAGTTTACACTTGGAATTTTGGAGGAAATTATAGCATGGAGAATTAAATTTATCCAGACTATAAAAGGTTGCATTACTCATGTTCATCAAGGCTCAGTGTAACCTAAATATAACTCCTCAGTGTGTGACATTTCAGTAATTTCTCATTTGGCACAAAGCTAAAGTTCCTAGAATATCTGGGAATGTTCTGTAAGTATGAAGTATTTTTGGAAAGAAAGCAATGACAAAATAAACCTAATGAGGCTTAGAATACTTTATTCCTGTCACAAAACAAAAGGGAAGTCAGGAGTGGCAGGATTTGACCTTTGGTTGAGATCATCAAAAGCCTATGCACGAGACAATAGCTTGAGTGAGTGTGGGGGTGTTTGGAAGAGCTCAGGGCAGAACTGACCCCAGGCATGTTTGCTGATCCCCAGGTGAAGAACTTAAGCTAGATACTGCAGAGACTTCTTTCCTCCAAGTAATAAAAAGGCTAAGGGGTTGAAAACCATGTGGTTTCCCTCCACAGTAGGCCATTCTTCTACTTTGTTGTTGAAGCAGAGTTCTAAATTTCTTTCGTAGATAATTCCACAAATTTCATTATGCCAACAATTACACAGGGACATCTCCCATGACATAGCCAAGCTGATTTAGGCAAGGATGCAAAAATCCTATTACAGGTTGCTTTTTCTCTTTTTCTCCTGCTTTGCTTGCTGTGCATCTTGCAAGGTGTGCCTGTTACTCTTACTGCAGAACCTCGACAAGCCCAGCTCCACCTGAGGATGCTGAGGTCTGAGACTGAACAAGGGCAGTGCAGGAAGGTCACACCTGCCCTGTGCATGTCCCTGCATTGCAGGCCAGCTCTATTGTGAGAACCTGGATGACTCTTCATGTTCCCAGAATGTATTTATCAAAAACTTTAATATGATTAGAAATGAAGGGTCTCACGTTCTAAAATATCTTACCAATATCAACAGTGGTGCATAACATACAGTAAGCAGTAGATTTAGTGGAATGTTTTAAACTTAAAGAGGTATATTTGTAAAAATATGTTCAGTTTTAACACATTTGTTAAAATATGTTCAGATTATAGGAATTATTTAGCAAAATAGAGATGGAGGAATTGAAGAGACACATAGTACATTTCTAGAAGCAACAGAACAACAGGAGATGCATGTTACCTATTTAGAATAAATTTATATTTAGGATATTGGACTTATGGCTTTTCTCATTTTTCAGCTCCAAACGTATTATTAGCCTCTAATCCTTTGATGTGCTCATCTGCTGACATTGTCACAGCATGTTGTAGGGATATATTTTCATTAGCCAGATATTCATAAAGTAACTGCCATTTCCAGAGTGCTTTGGAGTTGAGTAAACATCAGTGTTACTTTTGGTATTTGCTGTTTGTAATAACCACTACATTCTCAACAGATTTCTTGCATCGGTTCTTGCTAAGAAGATAGGAAGTCAACAGGCAATCATGTTCACTCTGGAGATTTGCTTGCTTCTTGGGTACATAATTATCTGGACCTTGCAGTTGTGCATTTTAGTTCTAGATTCTGCTAGAATAGCCACTGTTGGGATAAATTGCACTCATTTGTTATGTATAATCCTCCTAAGTGTTTTTGATACTTTTTAAACATATCCTAAATGATCACCTGCACCTTTAGGGTGACGATGTTGGCCCAACCTGTCTGCCTAGGCCTGGGACCTCCCTGCTGTGCCCACCCCTCTTAGCTGGGGAACTTGAAGCTAGAACTTTATAACTTTAGAGCAGGTCAGCAAGTTTTTCCTATAAAGGGCTGAAGAGTAACTATTTTAGGTTCTGTGGTCCACATGGACCTGTGGCAACTCTGCAGCTCTGTTGTTGAGCACACAGTTGTAGACAAGATGCAAACAAGCATGGCTGTGTGCTAATAAAACTTTATTTATACAAACAGGTGGCAGGCAAACCACTCTCTGTAGTTTGCCAACCCTTATTTTAGTGTTTTTAATCCCTGTATATAAAAAAAAAAAAAAAGGTTGGGGGAGGGAAGTCGATCTTGAATGAGCTTAGCACCAGGCAGAATGGAGACTCTTCCAACTGTGAAGTCCAGAACCATGCCTGCCTTTGATTCTGAGCCACTGCTGCTCCTCAGTTGCATGTCTTGTGTCTGTGGATCTGGTCACAGCATGGGTCTCGCAGGCTTCCTCCTGTCCTTTTTAGCCCCGTGTTGCTATCCCTTTCGAGCTGTTCATACCTTGTTGCCCCAACAGTGTAGTTAAAACAGGTATGGGCCTATCTTCCCCCAAAATGATTTTGATTCTCATCTTTCAAAATTGATTTTATTTCATTGGAATCTATAAAAATCCAAATAAAAACTTGAGGGCCCCAAAGTATCCTAGTCCTGAATCCACTTCACAATCCATTCTGCAGGAGATTGGTGCTCCCTTTTGCAGGAATACCTCCTTGATCTCACTTACATGTGAATGTACATAATAGGAACACATTGGTTTATATCTGGTTTTTTCCCTCAATATTAAAATGCATTTAACTCAAGGTAGAAACAAGTCATTTGCACCTTTGTGTTCATGAATTTCACAGATTCTTTCTTAGAGCTCTTAAGAGAAAAAGACCCACACAAAGGGCAGAAAGGCCCAGAGGAACCCTCCGCCTTGCTGCGTGAAGGGAGGTCTTGCAGTAATTACCACATGATATGGGAGCTCGGGGTACTGTGGTGTTCCTTTCCTTGGCCACGACGCCAAGTGCATCATAGGAGCTTCCATTGCAGATCTCGGCTTTATGGGGTCTTCACGATGTAAACTTGAAGAAAAACCAGTCAAAATCTGAGGAAAAATGTGATTCTGTGAAAGTCAACCTGGTCTCAGAACCATGACTGAGAAATGTTTGCATATAGAACCACAAAAGCCTTTTCTGTCTCTTGTCATAATCTATAGAGGACTTGTATGCAGATCTGAAGGGCAGCTGTTGAGTCACCATTAGCAGTTCAACACATAGTGGGAAAAGGAATACAAGAACACGAGGTAAAACCAGGGTTGTCCTGTCTTTGGATGATTATTAAAAGCAGCGAGATGTTTCCTCGGGTGTGATAGGTGTTTTGAGTCCTAGCCTACATGCTTGGATTGATCCTTATGTGTATTGTCGCGTGTCATCAGGTTGAAGCCAGTTACACCAGCATTCCCTTAGAACCATCAGAAGTGTAGACCCTGACTCTAGCGAGACTAAGGAGGAAGTCTCACCTTCTGATTATTTGGAAATGGAAGACAGCGTTGATGCAGTGAGTGTCCGGGTGTCCAGTGGCCAAAGGAGGACAGAGTTGGGTGCTCTGACACTACATGGCATGGCGCCCTCCTTTCTATACTGTTCCAAATTCCTCCTAGCATGAACTGTCTTTTGTCTAGATTATGTCTGAGGAAGTTGTTTGGCAGGGAAGGGATTTACACTTGAGAAACTAGGCTCAGCTCCTCTGTGCTCCAGCAAGTCTCTTGAACAGCTTGGGCCTGCATCCCTCTGTGGTTTTGTAGCCTCCCATGGGTCAGCCTTGGAGTTGGGACAGTTGAGCAGCCTGTGAGGAGAAATGGACAAATCCTGTCTCCTTGCTTCTCTCACCTGCACGTGCTTACCTAGCTGCCTGGTTCTGTATCCCCAAGTAGAAGCAGTCTACCACCTGTCAGGAAATGGGAGCATATTTATTCTGGCTCTCACTGAACAGTGGTGGTGGCTTTAATCCACCTAGGGATCGGATGTTCTTTATGCAAAGTTAGGTTCCTTTGAAAGCTTTATTCATTATCCGTTGTCAATTAGTGGAACACAGGCACATTGCTTTCTACACATTAAAACAGGATTTTCAACTTTTCATCTTTTAAAAGTCATTTGGAGACCAAAAATTAATTAACATGGCCTACAAGTGGGATCTGTCACCCTTGGCCACTTGGGACTCTGTCATAGTTAGAATTGATGTTTGTTTTTAGCCTGTGTTAGAAGTGTAGCACTTTACCACTGCTTGTCAGTGTTTGTGAATTGATTCATTCATGCTTCATTCATTGAACTCTTCCTCCAACACTTATTGAGCTTGCCAGATATGGGCAGGGTGTTCTGTAGCTTCAGCACCTGAGAAACACCTTCTCTAGCTGTACCCACTAGGGAGCTGGAGTGAGCAGAGACCTACAGGAGCACATGGTTAGGAAGGAGTCAAGTTGGGGAAGTCAAAGAATCACCCAGGCAAGTTCAGGCAGGACCAGAAATGGGTCATGGCCAGGAAACAGCTGGGCAGACAGTAGTGGACTGTTTTGGTGTGAGTGATAGACTGAAGACCCCTAAGGGGCAAGGAGCGATCCTGGTACTCATGGTCAAAGTAACTTGTAGATACTGTGATTAAATGGTTGAATGATGTGTCCTCTAACCTTCGTGTTGCTTATATCTTACCTTCTAGATTGTGAAGGAACCCACGTCAACTGCTCAGAGTAATAAGTTAGAGTAACTGAGGCCGATCCTCCCAGTGGGAAAGTCTGCAGACAGTTAGGGGGAAGTGGAGGTAAAGGTCTTTGAAATGGTTGTAGGGGTGGATTCACAGTGAAGGTGACAGCTGATGTGGGGCTTGAAGAATGGCTGCCGTTTTTCCTCTTAGTTTTAAAAGCCCATGAAACAGATCTGAAGAACAGTGGGCAGTTTTTCTCAGAAGAAATGAACTCCTCATGAGAGTCCTTAATTCAAAATGCACCTGGATTTCCTTGGCCTTGTGCTGGAGCTGATGAGCTCTTGAGACCTTGAACCTACCCTTCCAGCCTGAGCCCACTGTTTCTTCTCAGCAAGCACTGCTAGAGCCTCTCTGTGTGCGACATTCTTTTAGGTAGTCCTCGGAAGGTGGTTCTCCACTTGGTGCAAGAGTGTTGCCCTCTGGCACAGCAGGCACAGAGTGGCACCACAGTGGCAGCTTCCTGGCCAGCTGCCGGGTTTGTCATCCCGCGGTGAGGACTTATGGGAGGAGTTCGAAGGGAAAGAGACACGAGGTGACACATAAATTAATTTGGAAAGCACTTTGAGTCTCCCAGCTGTCCCTGTTGCTATTTTTTAAGTCACCAGATGTACAGGAATCATTTTCCCCACCTTCAAAGTGGGCACAGTGCCCGGTGCAGAGCCTGACCAAGTCCCTGACGGTGAAGCCTGCTGACGTGCAGAGTCCCTGGAATCAGCTGGAGGTGCAGTGAGCTCGTACTCTAGCCACTCTCATGTTAGGAGCCTGGTTTCAAATTTTATTCATCCTACAGTAGCATCTGTGTGTTCTCACTTGAAGTGAGAATACTGCTTGGCTGCGAGGAGATGGAGTTCTGGAGACTAGTTCATCTTGAAGCGTGAACTGAAGCCTGTTTGGTAGGCGTGCAGATGGGGCATGGTGAAGAGGATAAAGGTGGTCCTGAGTGTCGAGGCAGCTTGAGCAATCTGAATGAGCCTTTCCCTCCCCCATCCTCATGGCCTCCAGGTGGGGCGCCCTGTCCTTCCACACCTCCCTGTTTGGCACTCACAGGTCCACTCCTGTTAATCCCCCCCACATGTACCTGTTGTAGCAGAGCCTACACTCTGGTGGCTTAAACAGTGGGCATGTGTGCATTCATAGTTCTGCAGGCAGGAAACCTGACACTTAAGCACAGGCAGGATTAGTTTCTCCGAGGCCACCTCTTGGCTGGTTGGTGACTGCCATCCCCAAGTCCTCACACATCCTCTATGTGTCCTGATCTTTATAAGGACCCCAGTCACAATAGGTTGGGGTCTACCCTCACAGCCTTATTTTGCTTAACAGGGGACCGGTTTAACGTTCCTGTCTCCAAATACACATATTCTGAGCTCCGCTGAGAGGCGGGGCTTCAACCTGTGGATCTGGGGACACAGTTCCACCCCTAACTGGCAGATGTTCTTGGTAATTGATGTGCTGAAGGGTCTGTTTCAGAGGCTGATGACACCTATCACACCCTCAGACATTCCAGGATCCAGACCATGTGAAAGCTGCAAGTTACAGGCTGCGCTCATGGCTTTGTATGGCACAGGGCGTCTGTACCCAGCACGTGTCTGCATGCCTGATGACCAAGTTTGGATGCTTGTGCATACTTACTAATTCTTGCTGTGTTAGTAGGTGTCATCTGCGTATCAAAGAACAGAAAATAGACACCTTAGCCTGGGAACTCGGTTACATACCTGGTGCCAGATACCTCAGCCTTTGGGCTCAAGTCCCCAAGAGCTACTGGGGGTATTGTACGCAAGTGGAGATGAGCTGATCGCCTTGGGTTGTAACGTTTGAAACCACCCCAGGAACACAGACAAATTTTTCCCAGCTGTCATTCAGTATATGCAAGCTGACTTCTACAGTCTGTCTTCGTTATTCACAGATTCTGTATTTGCATATTTTCCTACTTGCTGAAATTTGTGATGCCCAAAACAATATTTGGCCTTCATAGGCACGCACGGAGCCTCAAAAGTTGTATGATGCACACGTTCCCAGCAGAGGTTCAGCAAGACAACCCCAGCCTCTGGGCTCAGTTCTCAGACTGTAAGCATCCTTGTTATGGTCTGTTTAGTGCCATGGTTTTCTGCTTCACAGTTTTGGGCTTTTGTGGTTTAACTATATAAAACAGTCTCCAAGTGTATGACTGGAGTGGGCAGGAAAGGGAGCCTGTTCCAGAGGAGTGCCACTTTCAGCCACAAAAGATAATGTGCTCCTGACATTCTGAATGTTACAAAGGAGATCTCCAGAAGTTTCTAATAAGGATTAGTGAATCAAAATTAGTAATGTAATACTCATTACTAAAACAAGATTATGAAATGCATTGATAGTCTCTATTAGGCATGCCCTCCTTGATGCTTTATTTAGTAAATGTGAACACTGTTCTGTCATTCAGCCCTTAAGTTCTTTACCATCAATGAATGCTGAAAAGGAAAAGCTTCTGCTCATTTCATTGAGCATAACATACCACTTAATACACATTAGATCATAAACATTTTTTTGTATGACAACTCGGTATTATCCGTTCTAAAATAATAAATTACTAGTTGTTTCTTGATGCCTTTACCAAGGAACATCCTAAGAGCTCTTCATGCGTGAACTTGTTGAATATACTCCACTGTCCGCCAAAGTTGTGGCCATTATTGTTCCCATGTGATGGATAAGGAAACTGAGACAGGTTAAGCTGCTTAGCGAGATCTCTAGGAATTTGCGAAGCTGACATTTGAATGACAGGACCTCTGGTACCAAAGTTTGATCTCATTACTGCCTCTGTTGTCACAAAAAACACTCAACAAACACCTTTTTCATACTGTCTTGTCTAATATCTTAAAATGTTTCAGAGACTCATTAATAACATGGCTCCTTGTGAAATCGCCTAAAGGTTGCCCTAACTTTGTTGCCTTTGGAACAGTATAAACTACCTTAAAGACAGTCTTAGTGCAGGGGTTTGTGGCTACCGTTCAGAGTCACCCTTCTGTATGGTGATGTGCAAAGATGCACACCTCATCCAGACTTTTCTAGGATGTGGCATTTTTGAAGCCCTGTTGCGTAGCCTTTCCAACAACTGTCAAGATCATCTCACAATGTGCTTCTTTACAGAAAATCATTCTGCACCTCCTGACGTAACCACATACACCTCAGAACACTCCATACAGGTGGAGAGGCCGCAGGGCTCCACCACATCCCGAACAGCACCAAAGTACGGCAACGCCGAGCTCATGGAGACTGGGGACGGTAGGTCTTTAAGACTTCTTTCCTTCGCGAGCTCCTGCTGGGCCATGCTTTGCCTTTCTGTGCCCAGGACTGGATATGCTGTGTCTAGATTTATAGTCAGTTCATTGACTCTAATCATCATTCTTTATGAACCTGCCATAGAGCTTCCTTCATTATGGGGCCATAGGAAATACAGATCATCCCCACATTGTCCAGGAGAAATGTTACAGAAGCTTGTCATGAGAAGAAAAAGAAATTTTATGAGATGCTGATATTATTGCTAATGAAAAACCATTGTTGTTTCAGCAATTAAGAAATCAAAGTTCAAGTGCTAAGACCGTGAACAGTTACTTAGAAGGGAAAGATGAAGTTAAATGTTTAAAGATTTGACAGCTGTTGGTAGAATGGTGCTTTAGATCTTGAAAGAAGCTCTTTTTCTCCAATCTGGACAAAGATTATGAATGATTGAATAAAATACAGAGGGTTCACCTTGGCCCCTTGTATTTGTAATCTTGTATGTTCTAGTGAAAGTGACTATTACCCAACCCAAAGTAGGACTTGGACACAACACCTTTATTATGGACACTTGGACACAATACCTTTATTATGGACATGGCATTTTTGCTATGATCCTCCTCTTAAGTCTCAGTGATGCCCTGGTCATAAAAGTTAGAATATGGCAATAAAATTATTATTCTTTGTTTTTTAAAGATGATCAGCCTAGTATTGATGAACCATACTCACTCTGTTCATGACCTTGTGATACCAGTGTGATTCATAATTACATAGAACGGCCAAGTCCCAGGTGGTGTGCCCTCCTCTGCATAGTGAAAGCCGGAAAGCCACTAGTTGAGCTGTCCAGTTCATACAGTGGAAATCACTTCAGTTTCCATTATGGCTAGTTTTCATTGAATGCTTTTTTTTAGTTATAGATGGACAGAATACCTTTTTTATGTGGTGCTGAGGATTGAGCCCAGTGCCTCACACATGCTAGGCAAGTGCTCTACCACTGAATCACAACCCCATCTCTCCTTGAATGCTTTTCAGTTTGCTTTAGTTCTCTGATCAAAACTTTTATTAAATAGGTCATTGTTGATCTTGGCATCATTTTAATAATCCTGTCACCTTTGCTTTTGTTCACCCAGGTAAGTCCTAAAGCACACATTGGGTAGTCCCTGGTTTCTCGTGCTATGACACCACCCTCTTCATTTGTTAGAACAAATGATTCATTAGGTTCTGGCCATGCCACAACCTAATGAATCAGAAGCTCTGGGTGCTCCAGGAACAGTTTTTCCGTATGTGTTCTAAACTATGCTTGGGATCCACTGGCCTTTTGAAATGACCTTTGATTCATAAAAACCAAATTAAGTGGAACTATTTAATGGGAAAAAATGGTATTTTCATGTTAAGAATTGTGGATTGTATGTTGTCCCGTATCTTTAAAACTGAAGTATTTAATGTCCCAATTCTTTTTCAATTTAGTTGTAGTTGGACACAATATATTTATTTTTATATGGTGCTGAGGATTGAACCCAGTGCCTCACATGTGCAAGGTCAGCGCTCTACCACTGAGCTACAGCCCCAGCCCTTAATGTCCCAATTCTTAAAGTGCCATGCAGTGTTTTAAGACTACTTCCTAATATTTTATTTGATAGACAACTTTCCTCAGGTTCCATCCTGTTATTCCCAAGTTTTAAAAATTTTTTAATATTTATTTATTTTTAGTTTTTGGTGGACACAACATCTTTATTTTATTTTTATGTGGTGCTGAGGATCGATTTCAGTGCCCTGGGTATGCCAGGCGAGCACACTACCGCTTGAGGCACATCCCCAGCCCCTGTTATTCCCAAATTTGCTCGTTACATCTGTGATGCTCAGATCATCTACCCCGTGATTCCTGTTTTTCAGGAGTACCAGTAAGTAGCCGGGTATCAGCAAAAATTCAGCAGCTTGTCAATACCCTCAAACGGCCCAAGCGACCGCCTTTGCGAGAATTCTTTGTTGATGACTTTGAAGAGTTGTTAGAAGGTACGAAAAACCCTTTCCCTTTTGGTTCCTTCCAGGTGTTCCTCTGGTTCCATAAACAATGATTTTTTTTTTTCAACAAAGCTGTTTTATTTTTTAATGAGTGATAATATTGGCAATCACCAAATGATCTAGGAGAGAGTGTAGGTTCTGTATCAGCAGGTGCGCTGAGTTGGGTTGACACCCTCAGCAGAATATGGGCTCATAGAATGAGCCAGGCCTCTATTTAAGGACTCTGAGATGATAGAAGTGCAGAACTAACTTCCCAGAACCTTTAGATCTCAGCAGAGCAGCTCTCCGTGAGCTTGTGCGAGGCTTGTGGAGGACGCCAGGCAGGCTTGTGGAGGACGCCAGGCAGCGGGCTCTGCTTCCTCCTCTCCTGCTTCTCTGTCCTTGGGGGCTGGTGTCCTGGCCACAGAATGTTTTGAGCCTCCTCACAGACAGCCTAACAGAAGATCTTGTTGTATCAAACCTGAACTCCTTGTTTTCTTGTTAAATTGGAAATATGGTGTTGATTTTTTTGGCCAGCAGGTGGTAGTGGTCAGTCATACAAGAGGAGGGAGAAACCTTGACCAGAAACGTGGGAAGTCATTTGGTCCTCCCATGTCTAGACCATGGGGAAGACCATGTTCTAGTTGTGATGTGTTTGTTTAGTTTTACTCAAGAAAATACTTGCTTCATGTTCTTGATAATCAAAGTAGTCGAAGAAAATTTATATTTACTCCTGAGTGTTTAAGGGTAAAATATAACTTTCCAAGATTGGAACTGTTGGGAGTCTGAAATCACTGTGTGCTGAAAATTTAAATTTTAAGCAGAGAGGTTTTAATCATGAACTTTGGGCTGAAACAATATAGTGTTTTGCCTTTTGTCAGTTTCCAGATGTGCTTGGGTCTGCCCAAGTTCTCCACCCACCTGTTTGCCTTGGAAATTATAAGAATTAAATATTTGATAACTTCATGAGGGTAGTATGTAGATCATGACCCTGAATCTAGAGAAATACGTTTCTAACAAATTTACACCTTAAATATTAACTACTTGGCTTTTTAAAGAGTAAAAAGCAGTCATACTAACACAGATGCATTGTTCTTGAAAACCCTTTCTGTTGAAATATATTTAGTTCAACAACCTGATCCAAACCAACCAAAGCCTGAGGGAGCCCAGATGCTGGCGATGCGAGGGGAGCAGCTGGGGGTCGTCACGAACTGGCCGCCTTCCCTGGAAGCTGCTTTGCAGCGATGGGGGACCATCTCACCAAAGGCTCCCTGCCTGACCACCATGGACACGAATGGAAAGCCCTTGTACATCCTCACTTACGGTAATCCTGGGTGCACCTGTCTCTTGCATGGTTCCCCTGTACAGGACTGCTCCTGAGTGCAGTGGAGGGATCCGTGGTCAGGATGGCTGCTGAGTGACTGTGCTGCCTTATGTGGCTCTGGTGTGGAAATAGATGGAACCTACCAGAACTTGTAGGCAGATCATTTGCATTTTTGTTTTTTTTAGTTAAAATCCATGTGCATAAAGCAGTGATCATAATGCTAATAAATTGTTAGATTTTACTTCTTAGATATACACATGATTTTCATGAATACTTTTCACAAGGATAGATGGAGAATATTTACCTTCTTTGACATGGGTTTGGGTCATAACTCTAAAAGATACAATCCTGAATGCCATAATCCCACATTAAAAGATCAAAATCTTTGACATCTAAAACGTGAAAAGAGCAAAATCTCAAACACAGGATTCTGGAAAAAAGTTTTAAAGTTGTTTCTAAAAGACATTTGTTTACATTTTTTAAAAAAAAAAAAAGAGGAATAATTTGAGAAACATTAAAACACTGATGGAATATTTCATAGGCTACTTTACATAAGAAAATGGACAACATACATCTTTTTGCAAGCAAAAACATCCAGGTTTACTCGCAACACAGAAGAGGATGAACTGTATTCACAAAGAAATAGGTCACAGAGCACAACACACAAATACATGTCACCATGGTAGGTCATTGTGTGCACCCAGCTTTATAACAGTGATTATCTGAAATACCGGGTTGGGCCACTAAGTCAGAAGAACAGTCAAAAACCTCCATGGGTGGCTACTGCACTAAGAATTACCCAGGGAGCTGAGAGCTGGAGAAATTTAATCTTTCACAGATGGAAACGTACAGAAAGGACGTCTGTCTCTTTGAGAAAACTTCAGCATCTTTATGTACGTGGTGTTTATACACAGAAAGCCAGTGCTGTGATAATGCACTTTCACTGATAATGTGGTAAACACATAAGTTAGGACTTTCTCCAAGTCTTAATGTAATTTTTACCTCTACTATTGGAAGTGTTGCAGTGCATAGGATAGAAAAATGTAAAAATGCTGACCATTTTAAACAGTGGGAAAGCTGAAAGCTCTTGAGCCTGAGGGGGCTGCTTATCTTGAGTCCTACAGTCAAAAAGTCTGGTGAGCGTGGGGTTCTGTGTTTTGTCATGATTCGTTTGGCAGTCCTGGGAGCAAATCTGGGGCCTTGCACATGTGGGGCAAGTGCCGTGTGACTGAACTACACCCCCAGCCTGTCCTGCAGTTCTGACCTCCAAGGCAACAGAGGAGAAAAGTATCCCAGCTCTGAGACCAATTCACTTTCCCTCTGTTCCTCTCCACAGAATTTGCCTTTTACCAGGTTGGCCTCCTCCCCCTGCCACACTGAGAGTAGTGGTTTCCAGATTACGGCTTTCAGAATTTCATCATTTTCAGATTTTAGTCTTTCAGGATTTTGACTTTTTGGAGATTTCAGACTTCAAGGATTTTTGGACTTTCCAAATTTTTAACATTCAGTATTAATCTGGTGGAATTATGATTGTTTCACTGCTTTGACATAAATCTCTCTGAAGAAGGAAAGTCTGTATCCATAGTACTTTCTCAGAATGCCAGAGAAACAAGCTTCCAATAATTCTTCAGTAGGATTCATGCAGTCTGTAAACTTCTTGCAAGTTGTTAGCTGTTCCAGAGAGATGTCCTTCTCTTAGTTCCACAGCTAAGGTACCATGGAGAAAGCAGATTGTCAGGCATGTTATACTAGCTGCTTGTTTGCCTAAAAGCAAATTCAATAACTAGTAGACCAGACAGTTCATAGTATGGCTGTGTGTGTGAGATTAGATGACCTGTTTTTAGCTTTTGGTTCTGTTTTTTTAACACAATACTTTTGATTGTTAGAAGAAAAGATTTTTACAACAGTCATCAAGGCCAGATGTTACGGAATCTGAGTCCAGCTTTTTGAGAGTGGTGTCCTGGAGGTATGAGCTGTGGACCTGTGCATTTCATGGACCTAAGTAGATTTTGATTTGGGAGCATGTGCTTCATAGCCTCTTTGTTCTCGTGACTTTGTTGGGCAGTTTTAAATGGATAGATATCACCCATGGTTGAGTATAATCTTGACTTATCCTTTTTTAAAAATCATGCTCTTGGAGATAAGTTTATTAGTCAAAAACATAGAATTTTCTGTGAGTCTCTTGTCCAGCCAAATTTGGTCTTGAGCTAGTTGTGTTTGCACTCCCTGCTTCATAACAGCTGAGCACACCGAGGCTTATGGCCTCTGGGAAATCCTGGGGCTGATGTGGTCCTGTAAGGATCATGTGTCCTCACTGACCACCAGCACCTACCGTGCATGGCAAGGTCCTCAGGCTTGGGAGGCCAAAGGTGAATACCAGTTCTCCAGAGGCTCAGAATCTAGATTAGGAGTGTAAGGTTAAGATGAATTAGAGAGATGAGAGAGATTTAATGTTACATCTGAAATTTGTCCAAGCATCACATAACCAAAACATTTGAACTCTTTTAAATTAGTCTGTTGGGTTTTAACCTGCTGTTGGTCATATACTGTGGGTCAAGTTCAATTCTTTCTTGTTTAATAGAGGTAAGTAAAGAATTTCCAAATGTAAGATTGTAACTTATCAGGCTTGGAAGGGTTGACTAATGCAGTGAGTATTGAAAAGTGTTATCTGTGTAGAAACTCTGGAACAGACAGATGTTATGATTGCATATTGCTAAAAAGATTCAGAAAAAATCACGTTTGGTATAATTGAAGAACTATTTAAAGTCTTGCGGTCCCTTCAGCCCCCAAATTTAGCTTCTTGCTTATCATAGGAAACCTGGGTTGTTTAATAGAAAATCCAAAAAATAAAGTACTCCTCCATACACTTTCTTCACCTGTTGGTCTGACCTGGCAGAGAACATTCTAGTATCCCCTTCCATCCCCATGATGGTTTTAGTTTAATATCTGTAAATTAATTTTGCTTATATACAAAGTAAACGCTCATGTTCGTCTCTTTCTTGTTTTATGAGTTTATTAGGTGTTTCCCGGAATTTAGATGCCTGAGCTAGAAAAGCACAGTGCAGTCTTTCTGCAACCTTGTCCGTGTTTGGAATTGTTAATAGTGCATGTCTCAAGTTCTAGGGCCGCTGTGCTCCGGGTAGCTATGGGGTGTGCTTACTGTGCCGCCTCCCTCCTCAGTAGTCAGTCTCTGGGCAGTTGCCTGTTCCTCTTCCACATGTGAGTGAAGTTAAAATTAATATGTAATAAAGAGCACTTGAGTACTTGTGCAGCTCCTTGCCAAGAGCTGCGGCATCTGTAGTTTACATCAGCAACTTATTCTCCCTTTTCTGTGAGAAACACAAAGTGTAACTATTGAGGTATATTTTAAGAATTTTGCCAAAAGTTTTGGGTTTTTTTTTTTTGCCCTTTAGTAACTCTTTCCTAAAAACTTGATTTTATATGAATTTATGATATCAACCTTAAGATTTATCAATCGAGAATGAAGCTGAAAAGTGAGTGAACTGTAATGGTGCTACTGATTATAGTGGATTCACAACTCCTTTTTTGTTTATAGCAGATTCTGTTAAACTATAGTGATGTTCACATTGAATTCTGACGGCACGAAGTATTTAGGGGAAAACTGTACTCTGTAAGTTACTTCTGAGGGGCTGAGAGGTATTGATAGGGAGAAGAAAATTTCCCAATAAAACACCAAATGATTTTAAAGCAACCAGTCTCGAACTACAGTGTTGAGATGAGGAGGACCTGAATAAATTTTATATCCATTAATTAAGTGCTCTAAATTTTTACTAAAATCTCTAGATTTTTACTAAGATAAGTACTCTTTGAGCTTTATTAAAGTGTTCTTATGGCACTAATAAAATCAAGAAACGTTTGTTGAGTACATACCATGATCCAGGAACTGCCCTATGAATTGAAGAAAAGAGGAAACGGTCTTTGCTCTCTAGTTGCTAAGGTGGAGGCAAGTTGGTGAAACCTGTGATCAGAAAATAGTAGGAACATTAATTTGGGTCACTGCAGTTCAACATGAAATATGAAATAAAACAAGTTCGGGATTTTTTAAAATATAAAATGTGTTGTAAACCAAAAAGCTTTTTGATTTAGTTTATACATTGCAGTAGGAGAAGGATTAAAACAGTGACTGCATTGAAACCACGTAATTTGCTTATTACCATATTGCGTGAACGGAACATCTAACACCCTGACTGCTCCTGAAAAGCCTTGAGCAGAAGAATCTATGGGGCCAGATTGTAAAAGGCCTTTAGGTATTCAATTCCTTTTAGATCGTAAGTCATTTTTTTCTCATCTTGGACTATTCACCATCACAGGATAATATCAAGAAGATGTCTCATGGAGAGATGAGGCAGGAATTTGAAATGTCTTGCTGTTTTTGTTTTTTTTTTTTTTTTCCCTAAAGGATTTAAAGTTTAAAAAACCGGTCTAAAAGGTTTTTTTTTTTTTTTTAAATTGTATATATTTAATTCTACTTAGTGATTCTTTTTTTCTTGATTTCAAAAGTTTTAAATAGCCAGATGCAGTGGCACACCCCTGTAAGCTTGGGAGGCTGAGGCAGGAGGATCGCAAGTTCAAAGCCAGCCTCAGCAGAGGCATTAAGCAACTCAGTGAGACCCTGTCTCTAAATAAAATACAAAATAGGGCTAGGGATGTGGCTCAGTGGTTGAGTAGCCCTGAGTTCAATCCTTAGTATTCCCTTCCAAAATATTTTAAATAACTTAAACTATTTAGTGTTACTTTTATCTATACTTGTGGATTCATCTGCTTCAAATCCCCAAACCCTAAAACCCTGAGGTTAAGAAGATTCGAAATTCAGAAATTTAGGACTCTGTAGGAGAAGGGATCAGATTTTGACCCACGGGGCCGTTTTTGTGCTCTTTATGTTGATTATGATCACATGACAGAGGCCGTTAATAAGATCCATGTCTGGGGGAGTGTCACCAGTGGCCGAGCGTGTGCTCACATGCTCAAGGCTTCGAGTCTAACCTCCCGCACCAAGGGAAGAATATGTCCTCATGCACAACTTTAGACAGTGGCAGTGGTGCCATTGCGGTGGCCCTGGTGCCCTCCACTCTCTGGAACCCTTCTTCACAACTTCTTTGACTGTTTTTCTGTGGTCTTGCTACACACGTTACAGATGAAGGAATTTGGTCTTGGGACAACATCCCAGTGTTCAGGCTTCAGTGATTGTATGAGTCAGAGATGTTGGGAACTTACTCCTCATTCCTGGAATCAAAATGGAAAATACATTGGAGCCTTAACATGAAAACAGCATTGGGCAGCCTTCATCTAGGCTGCACCAGCAAGCTGCCCCTTCCCCAGGCTCCTGGTGCTCCCTAGGAAAGCCTGGTGACAGCACACCCAAGCAGCACTTCCCTCTTCAAAAACATGGCAGAGATGGGCTCAGGTCGAGTTCTTGGATGTTTTTCCCCTTTCCCCTGAGCTTTGTGTACCAAAGCCTCTGAGATTCTAGCCTTGCCCACCCGTTCTCCCTTGATTGTTGTGTGTGGAGATGGGAAGCCAAAGGGATTCGTGTACCAGCCTTTCCTTGGAGGATGCTCCCTGGATCCTCATGCCCATTTGTACATAACTGAAAGTCTGTGTATGTGATAGTACAGTTACTGTGTCTCTCTTGCTTTGTGTTCATAGGCAAACTGTGGACGAGAAGTATGAAGGTCGCTTACAACATTCTGCATAAACTAGGTACAAAGCAAGAGCCCATGGTGCGGCCTGGAGATAGGGTAAGTGCAGCTGCAAAGTGTCCCCTTGGGAAAGACACCTCTGTCTTAGAACCCTGTTGTGCAGCCTCTGCTCCCGGCCCTGTTGTGGGAGGCTTTCTCAGATTCCCTGTGAACTCAGACCAATTATGTTCAGCGTGCCACTAATCTTCACAACTCAGCGAGGTCGTAGATTTTCTCTTATTTTTATGCATCAAGAACATTGGGCTTAGGGTGAATCATGAAGGCATCTAGCTCCTAAGCGGCAGAGCCAGTGCTCTTACCTTAAAAAGATATGTTTTACTGTGAGTGTGACAGGCAGTCTTGGAAGTAAACCAACACTAGGGTTCTTTTCCCAGTTTTAAATTTCTTAAAATAGGCTGTTGCCCTTCCATCAGAGAGCAAATTTTTATTTTATTCTTACATCAGCCAGGTAAATTGAGGATGGGTTTTAGTATTTCCATTTTAATGTTGAGCCTGAGCAGTTGATAATCTTACCTAAGCCTTACATCTCAATTTGGATGTAGAAAAACCTAGTTTCCTTGTCCTCAAATATACAGCCTTTTTTCCATATGCTGCCATGTGCCTTCAGTGCCTAGATGCGTACCTTACCCAAAGGTCACCAAAAGAACAATATGTAAATCATCATCTAGAGCACCAAACCCAGTAGGAGATGTAGACCTGGCCCTCATGGGGTTTTTGAACGATGGTTGAAGCAGACTACTGTGGACTGTGGTTCTTCCTATTGTTTTTATGGAACAAGTTTAGCCCCTAGCTTTTAAAAATAAATTTTAGATGTTAAACTTCTCCATTATAAAATTTACAAGGCTGGAATAATTTCAGCAGTGTTCACTGGCATACTGACAGACATATGCACCGAAGGAATGGAACAGAGAAACTGAAAATCAACCCTCATGTATGTGGTCCAGAGATTTCAACAGCGTGCTAGCATACTTGGTGGGAAAGGGACAGTCCTACCAACAAACAGGACTGGGAAAACCAGATATCCACCTTCAAGAGAATGGAATTGGACCCTTACTAACACTATGTCAAAGAGGAAAAGATAATCCTGAAAGTAGACCAAACTCCTCCTAAAATCAGAGCTAAAATACACAAATCTTGGGGTTGGGGGGAGGTTCATGATGTTGGCAATGATTTCTTGGCTCTGACATCAAAAGCAGGTCAACAAAAGAAAAAACTGGTCTTCATCAAAATAAAAACATACACAAAAAGGCACTCGAAGGAATTAAAAGGCAATTTACAAAAGGAAGAAAATGTAAATCGTGTTTAATAGCAGATTCATATTTGGAATATAAAGAATCCCTATAACTCAATGACAGTAAAAGAAAAAAACTATCACAATTGAAACATAAATAAAGGACTTGAATGGGCATTTCTCTAAAGACTTTAAAATGGTCTATTTACAAACACATGAAAAGATGCTCAACATCACTAATCACAGGGAATTGCAAATCAAAACCACAGTGAAACATCACTTTGTATCAAGAAAGTGAGTCTTATCAAAATACAGAAGATAAATGTTCACAAGGACATGGAGAAATTAGGACCCTGACACATTGCTAGGAGGAATGTAGGATGGGGAAGCCCCTGTGACAGACGATCCACCTACAGTCTCTCAAAAAGTTACATCAAATTGCCATTTGACCTGGCAATTTCACCTCTGTGTATATGATGAAAAGTTCAACAGGTATTTGTATACCTATGTTCATAGCATTATCATAAAGCCCAAGAGGCAGGGCAGCACATCTGCTGTAGACTGAGGAATGGCCAAGCACGATGTGGCAGGTGCGTTCCATGGAATGTTACTTATTAAGTTTTAAAAGGAAGAAAGTTCCTTTCCACGTGCTGTGTGAAAGGATACTAAGTAAAACAAGCTGGACACCAAAGGACAAATACTGGGAATTTCACTGATATGAGCTTGATATGTGGATAGAGTCAGAATGCACTATGGTGATTGCCCAGGGCCAGAGGAGAATGAAGGAAGTTACTGTTCAACCAGGGGAGAGGTTCAGCTTGGAACACATTGAGGGTCCTTTGATGGTGAGATTGTACTCGGTGCCACTGAACTATGAGTGTGGCTGAAGTGAAATTTTCTATTGTGTATGTTTTTTCACAATGAAGAAAAGTCACTTGTGATGGCTCCTTTATCTCTAATTTGGTTCATGGTCTGAGTCATTTTTTTAAGAGAATCTTTTGTAGTCTGGCCTCCAGATTCTTGAAGTTTCTATATGAAAAGCATATATTAATAAGTACCTGTGTTCAGGTGAGATGTTGTGGGTAAAATGGGTGCAGTTTTGATGAAATGTGTAAACAATTTCTTTTTTCAGGGGTAGCCAAGTTGGATTAGCTTGAGGGAGCTACTTAGACTGTCCAGCTGGGCACAGTGGTGCATGTCTTTAATCTCAGTGGCTCAGGAGGCTGAAGCAGGAGGATTGCAAGTTCAAAGTCAATCTCAGCAACTTAAGCACTAAGCAACTCAGTGAGACCCTGTCTCTAAAAAATGATTAAAAAGGGCTGGACACGAGGCTCAGTGACTAAGTGCCCCTGAGTTCAACCACTGGTACATGTAACCAGTGTCTGAATATTCATCTGTGTGTAATACTTACTATTAAGTGTATATGTTAGATAATTGATGATAACTTTCTGTTCTAATCAATAGGATAGTTTATCTGCTTCAAAAATCAGTTTTCAATAAAATACTGCAGAGTAAAGAGCATTCAGTCTTTACTATAAAAATTACCCACTTTTCCTGTGGATGACTATTCTAATGCAGTGTGGAGAATACCTTCTTGGACTTCAGTAAAAGGCATTTATAATGTGCAAACTAAATGTTTGAGGATAATGTGAGAAATGCTGAAAATCTAAAGATGCATCACAGGTAAGGTCTGACATCAAGAAGCTTGCACTCTTATGCCATAGTTACACATTGATAATTAGCTTTTACGTCATGGGAAAGTAGCCAGGCACTGTGGCTTGCACTTATATTCCTAGCTACTCTGGAGGCTCACATGGGAGGATTATAAGTTCAAGGCCAGCCTGAGCAGCATGGTGAGACCCTGCCTCCCCCCCTCCAAAATAAAAAAAAAAAAAAAAGCAATGAGGGTTCCCCAGAAAGATAGTAAGAGCCAAATTCTTTGAGGAAGAGAGATTGTTTTTACTTAGGGAAATGAATGGAATCTGAAAATACTTCTCTGGGAGATAAAGTAAGCCTTTACCTTTGTTGAGGTACTGTAAACAGCATAAGGAGGAGCCAGGAGGGAAGGTCTGGTGTGCAGGTGAAGAACACCTTGCATTCAGACAGTATTGTGGGGGTGCACCATGAAAGGCCTTGGCACAGCCAGTAGTGTGAGCTCTTGGCTCCTGATGGCTTGCTGCCTGTTGTGCCATGGACGATTGCCTGTAGACACACATCAGAGGAATGCACTGAGAATTAACAAAGTGAGCTGTTGATAAAATTATGCATCTACTTGTGCAGTCTTACACTGGGATGGCTATGGAGTTACCGGTACAACTTGACTTGTGACTGATTGATGTACTAAAAGAAAACTTAATGGAAACTTTTCAACATACATACATGAGTTTTGCAATATTATTCTGAAAAGTAAAGTCAGCTAGATGAGAAAGTCAGAAAAGGAATGGAAGAATTTATTTGTATATCTTTGCACATGAAGCTCTACTCCTCAAGACAAATTGCTTTTTTAAAAAAAGAGCCTTTCAGGTATTATTTGATCTTTCTGTACTCATTTTCTTTGAGACCATGCAATAATGTACAACTTTATATTTTACTTTTATTTGCTTTACAACCTTTCATCACATTTGAGTACAGTTCTGCAAAATTCTGCAGTGCAGCACTATCAGCATGAACTTCAGCAATGACCCAGTGGCAAGTTGAAATCCTTGATGCAGTGGGTCTTATCTGAGCCCATGCGCTGGTGACTGGGACCAGAGCCAGAACTGGAGTTCTCCTTGGAAAGGAGTGATCCACACTCTGGCTCTGGGAATGTTGCTTACCTCTGTGGGGTTTTTTTTCCCCCCTTATCTGCCCTTGAAGACTTTCACCTTCAGAGGTGATATTCTGGGAAGAATAACCAGCCCGTATTTAACTAGTTCTTTGCAAATGAGCTGTCCTGGGTGGAACTTGCCAGGCCAGGCTATGCCACGGTGTGGTTGGCTTCCTCTAGCCATTAGGTCTGCTTCACAGGAACAAGTTGTGCAGCAGCAGCGACCTGGAAATCCTGCAGACTTCTGATTACATGTTGCATCCTTGTCAGACTATGATCTGGAAAACACGCTGTCAACACTCAGCTCATCAAATGAAGGAGAGCCCTTGTGGCTAATGCAACCTCACACTGGTTATAAAAATTGTTGCTTGTGCTTCATGTGCGAAAACATACAAATAAATTCTTCCATTCCTTTTCTGACTTTCTTGTCTAGCTGACTTTACTAAACTGTAAGAAGGCCATACAGAATCATCATATAATCCTAAACTTTTGCTTCTACCAACGATTCTGTATTCCAACTTGCTAGCGTGTCCACCTTGAAGGCCCAGCCTGCTCCCTTCTCATCTGCCATCAGTCCATTTATGCCATCCTGCTTCCTTAGATATTGAGATTAGCGTGTCATGTCTAACTGTTAATACTAAAATTAATAAGGTGCTTTAAGGAGAACTTTGGAATTTCAGAATGAGATATTGCAAAACTGATGCATGTATGTCCAACCACAGGATTCATGTACTTATGTTAACACATGTGCCCAACTTGACTGTCCATAAAGAAAAGTAATGCTAATGCTACAGCAGCAGGTGGGAAGCACGTTTAAATAGAAGCAGAGTATTTCAGAATCTAGTGGGTTTGGAAATAGGATTATTCAGAAACCTATCATAGATAGGAAGTTTTCTAAAATCTAAGTTTTCTAAAATAGGAAGGATTACTTAAAATATATTATTGGGGTAATAAGAGAGCAAGTTGAGGCTTACTTGAATTAGCTGAACTGTAAATAAGGCATGTGCCAGGTAACAGTGTTTGGATCCATGGCAGTCTGCTTATGCAGTGGTGGTCCCGTGTTATTGACTAGTGAATTTGCAAGTACATTCTATGCTCTTTCACTATCACAATAATACCTAAGGATGCATCTTTCAGAATGCTGTACTAAAATGAAGCCTAGGTTAACTTAAGAGTTGTCAAAATTGGAGGAAATATTTATTGAATAAAAGACGATCGTATAAAGGAAAAGTTCGAACAAAGCATTAAATGTCTGCATCAATAAAAATAAGTCTTTGCATCAAATATAAATGTATTAACTACCCTTTTTCCTCTCTAGCTTCAGTATACCAGAGAATGCATAGGACCCTTAACCTCTGAGGTTGACTTAACTTTGCTTAAGGATGGTCTCTGCTTCCATCCATTTTACTACAAATTCCATATTTCATTTTTCATGGCTGAATAAAACTCCATTGTGTACATATATACCACATTTTCTCTATTCATTCATTCATTGATGATCCCCTACTGATTTCATTGTTTGGTGTGAATTGTGTTACTATAAACAGAGGTATGCATATATCACCGTAGTGAGTTTATTTCTTCAGGGTAAATACCAAGAAGTGGGATACCTGGGTCATGTGGTGGTTCCATACCTGATCTTGAGGAATCTACACACTGATTTCCATAGTGGTTGTACTAATTTATTAGTCCCTCCAACAGTGTAAAAGTGTTTCTTTTTCTCCACATCCTCTGCATTTATTTTTTTCTTCCTTTTTTAGATACACAGGACAGTAGAATGTGTTTTAGCATATTATATATATGTGGAGTATAACTTATTGTAATCGGGATCCATCAAAGGGAGATCAGTAGAGGAAAAGGACCGAGGGGTGGGTGGTAGGGGGAGAGTGAAGACATGCTGGGGAGTGATATTGGACACATTCTACGGTTATATTGTGTGCATGTATGAATATGTAACAAGAAATCACATCAGTATGTACAAGTATAATGCACCAGTAAAAAAAAAAATGGAAGAGAAAAAGTTACTACTGTCTATTCATTCAAATCTTAGGGAACATATTGAAACACTGATAAAAAGATAAGGGACATTAGCGTGCACAGGGTATGCCAGGTGTCACAGTAATCGCTCCATGTAGTTTTTGCTCATTTGACTTTTACTATGACGTGAGGACACATTTTTTGTAGTTTTCATTTTTCAGATAAGAACTAAAACCTGGGCCAAAATTATGCATAAGTTTCCTGAGCTAATGCAATATGGGATCTGAATTGAGTCTTCTCTGGGCTTGGCTCCCAGAGTGTCTGCTCAGCAGCTTACTAAAGAGTAATACAACCATTGAGTTACAATAGGGAGGGTTGCATCAAAATTCAAGGAACTACTTAAAAAGCTCAGTGGAAATAGTAAAATAGTGTGACAGTGTCGTTCCTTCTGTGTGAAGAATTATGTGGATATAGAAAACGAGCAAATTCCTGGTGATTATATTATAGATGACCATTGCTGATGCTTGTCCTTCACTTAAACAGGTTTTTTTTAACATGTTACATGGCTTCACTAAGATGCTTCTTTATATACAGCACTTAGTTTTTATTCCAGCAGACAGTCTTATTTAGGATTTAAATCCTGCTGCCTGGGCGGGGTAAATCCTGTGGTGGTGTCTTAGAAAGCAAGAGACTCCGCTAATGTTGCAATTCCTTCCTGACCCATCCCCATAGGTGGCACTGGTGTTCCCAAACAATGACCCAGCTGCATTCATGGTGGCCTTCTATGGCTGCCTGTTGGCAGAAGTTGTTCCTGTGCCCATCGAAGTGCCACTCACGAGAAAGGTAAGGAACTCATCATTGATCACAGTGCACTCGGGGAAATGACAGGCTCTGTTACAGTCAGGTGTTCTGTTGGGTGAGAACATGTAGGCCATAGTTTCTAAGATGGCCTTTCAGCTCCACTGGGTGTGGATCAAGATGCACTGACATGTTCTGTTTCCTGAGGCTCTGAACAGGTCTTCATCAGTTATCTCTGAGAGGGAGCAGTTATGGTCTCCCACACTCGGCTAACAGGGCATGCTGCTTCCCAGAGTGATCAGCTGACCTGAGGAATGTCAGTCCACAGAAAGGGAGTGCCATTCCTCAGTATCATGCACACTTGGCAGGTGGCTAGGTGTCCTGTGCACCAGGGAGCCAGGTAAATTATAGCTTCTTAATTCCATTTTGTTGTGGATGGCAGAGGGTTTTGTTCAGACTTCTTGACATGATCAAGCCTCAGGTTTACCTGTGATTTATAGGATCTTGTTCTATAATTAAAACAGGCTTATTTGGTATCTTCAGTGCTTTGTCCAGTGTGAACTACTATTCGTATACTACTGGCCAATCTTAGTCTCTCAGTCTGTAGGGTGGTGTGGTAGTGTGTTGTTCAGCAGAGCAGGGCTGCAGCAACTACAAAAGGAGTGAAGGGAGGATTCCCAAAGTGGGAGGACGTGCCCTTGGAGGCTGCCCTCAGTTACTTAGGCTTCATTTACGCATCTGTCATGAACAAACTGGGGTGATGCTTTCAGATCCCAAAGGCAGAGCACTTGTAGCCCAGGCTGTTTCCAAAGAAACCCCTGCCTGTCTTTGTGACTCCTCTAACTTTGAAATTTGTTGATTTAGGATATAAGAAAACATTCTGCTGTTCTTGGAACACATCATGGGTAACTCTCCAGGTCCTGTGCAGGTTCTGTGGTCGTGTGTCACACTGCTCCTTGAATGGGAAGGGGGAGAGCATGGGGCTCCTCATGAAAATGGACAGGGAGGAGATTGCCATTTTAATTTCCTATTACAAGGCTAAGAGTTCACCAAGTATATGCCGTTGTGAGGCAGGGCTGCAGGGGAGGACCCACTACCCTGACCTCAGTGCCCCCTCCAGCAGGGGTGTCGAGGTTGCCATTGCCACCTTAAGGAGAGCCTTGTTCCTGCATGATTAACACCAGGACCCCAGATGTGCACTAGACACTCCACAAGTGCTTCCTCATCTTCCCAGTCCGAGGATGTTCACAGCCTGTGAGCAGAAGAGTTAGAATTGGGGATTTACTGAGCGGGATGACCATGGGCTCCTAGTGACTCTTGCAGCCCCATCACTACCGTAATCCTGGAATCCAAGATGCTGGGGTTCAGTTGGTGTGTATTCCAGTGAGCAGAGGCTCTCTGGAAGTCAAGGAGCCTGCGCAGGGTTAGTGCTCAAGGCTCAAAATTCTTGGCGTTTCTAAGCAATACTAGAGTATAATGTGGAGGAACTCGTGGGCTAATGGGACTGGGTCTGAGGCTCAGTAACTAGATGCCCAACAGTTAACCACTGTCATTCATTAGATTTGTCTTTTTAAATGTGTAGCTTGGTGTTTTCTAGACCAGGGTGGGTTCTCAGGGGCCAAACCTCTGAGGACAGGGGATAGACGACTTCCTGAGAAGTAAGTGTGCTGCCCCTCGATGGGCAGGGGTGTCGCACTGTAATCTGGAAACAGGGCACAATTCAAAAGGCCTCTGCAGCAGTAGTGCACAGAATCCCAGGGGGCGGCCATGAACTTTTTCCTATAGCACATTTTAAAAATACTAGGAAATACGAAGTATCTTTTGAGTCCAATTTGGTAGAAATGCATACAACCTTTCTAAGGGGATACCAATGTCCAGGTGTGTGGCTATGGAGCAGTGATAAGTGAGAGAAGGGGACAGCTTTCTTCTGTCACAGGGAGACCTCCCAGTCCACTTAACTGAGACAGCCCTGTGCACCGAAGGAGAGGTCATTGGTCTTACTGTGCATGGGGTGGGATTGGCCTGGGGCCGTGGGACATCTGAGAAGGCACTCTGTGGTCAGAGGGCAGTGGGGGTAGGGGTACAGCAGGTGCTGGGATCTCTCACTGGATGGGAAGCCAGGGAAGTGCCACCTGCCCTGTAGCTCACTCATTTCCTGGGATGCAGAGTGACAGGCCCCACTTCGTGGCCTTGATCTTAGGACCAGACTAACATAGATGGAGGGATTGAACTGTGCACATACTAAGGACAACAGGACAGGAAAGGTCTTCTGGGCCAGAGTGGTGGGGATTGCCAGGGTCTGACTAGCACAGGGAATCGGTCACTCCTACTGAGCTGTTCTGTCTGCAGAGAGTGTCTGTCCCTGTCCGGCACCTGCAGGTGTTGCTCCCTGTGCTCCTGCGCATTGCTTATCACTTGCGGTGGTTAAAGTTTCTAAATGTCATGTCAAAGTGGATCCACTGACAGGAGGCCACATCTTGTGTGTGTTGACAATTTTCTGTGAGCGGTCAAGATGGTGTTTTGATAGAGGAAATGGGTAGAGAGCTCTAGGATGTTGGGGGCAAGGGACTAGGGCTGAGAAACTGTGGGAATGGGGTAAAGGCCTCCTCTGGGTAGGGAGAGTGCTCCAGGGAGACACCCCCTCCCCAGCTAAGTGTGGTGAGCAGGACTGCTGGCATGTGGGGCTTATGTTCATACTCCTGGGGGGGGGGTGTGGATGGATGTTCATGTGAGCCAGCAAGTATATATTTGGCCTATGAGTGTGTGCATGTTTGTCTTTTGTGTAGGCACAGATGTGAGTGCAAATATAAATGGATGAGTGTACTCATCTGCATGTGTCTACTTGTGTGTGTGGAGATTTGTGCAACCATATGTTTATGGGTGCATGTGTGTTTACTGGGGATAATTGGTGAAACCAGATTAGCCAAACTTTGGTAACTGTTGATTCTGAGCACATGGAATTTCGTCTGTTCTAAATTTCCATCATAAGTGCAGTTTTAAATGAGTGGCCAAAATACATTAATCACCAAGTGAGGTGGCACCCATGATCCCAGTGTCTCAGAAGGCTGAAGCGGAATTGCAAGTTCAAGGCCAGCCTAGGCAACTTGGCAAGACCCTGTCTCGAAAAAATTCCAGGATATATCTCCATGGTAAAGTGACCCTGGGTTCAACCCCTAGCATCTCCCTCAAAAAAATTAATTGATGAGTGTATCATAGTATTGTAAGAAAACTTCTCTTACCGGTTTATTTATTCCACTTGGTTATATTACCATAATCATAAATTTTAGTGTTTTGTATTGACCCTGTAAAATCACTTAAGGTTCATTTCTCCATTGATCTTACCATTATCTTATGCCGTCTCCTCAGAGCTGACAAACTGTGAAGTTGGCAATTTGAGTAGGCAAAGGAGAAGACTAGATGAACACTACCAGTTTGAGTGCTACACATCCAAAATGAATTCATGTGGGGTGACTTCATGAGCTTGTGTTGCCTGTGTTGGTCAGAGAACCCTTTTGTGGGTGATTGATCCAGTGACGTATCCAAACCAGCCTAATGTGATTGCTTAAGGAATTGTTGCCAGGCCAATCATGTGCAAGGAAGAACTTTCTAGAAAGTAGCATCAGTCAACCCTTTACATTTGGCAAAGCACTGAAAACAAGAATAGTGAACTTGGGTTTGTAGCTTTTCTTCAGCAGAGAAAACAAGTCATCAAGGAGATTTTGTGGAAGAGGCTGATCACCTGCCTCTGCTGGCAACATTAGGGAGATAGTGGTAGCACCAGCGCCCACCCTCCTCCCCTCCGAGTGTGGCAGTGCATCAGCCTGTATGCCAGAAAGAAACTGCCTGTGGAAAACAGGTGTGCTGGGGAGAAATATGTGGGATGTGATGTCGGAGCCCTGGTGCGCATCCCTAGGGGTATTCGTTTCATTCACATTATTCCTAGGATGTCTCGCTGTTTCCCTGGGTAGCCTTGGATCTGTCAGGAGGGCGGGTAGCACCCTTCCAGAGACAGCATGGGGACCTGATGCATTGTGGGAATCTGTGGCTGCTGGCTGGAGGGCAGCTGGGTGGCTTGTCCTCAGGGTCTGTGCTGAGATAGCCAGGCCCTTTTTCTGATGCCAGTGTGCTCAGGGTCCCCTGGCACATGCTGTGGTGTGTGTAGAGGGGCTGGCTCCAGGTGTATATCTGGGGTGGGGACAGGCCTGGTAAGTGCTACCTGAGAGGAGTGCTGGGAGCTGGGTGCAGAGGTCTTCTGAAGGCCTGTCTGATGGGCCCGGAGAGGGCTTTCTGGAAGGAGTTTGAAGAGGAGCAGGCGTGAGGTTTGTACTCCACACTGACTGCAGCAGCCTCCTCCCGTCCCATCTGGGGTCCCTCACTTAGTCTTAGGTCCCTTTTTGTACATGGCTTTATCACTTATGGGATTAAATCATGTGTGGATATTAGGAGGACAGAGTGCCAGGGAGGCAGGACTCTTGGCCAGGAGGCCTGAGTGTTACGGCCGCCCGCCAGCCAGTGTCTAATTGGTCACTGCATGCCACTGTGGATGACTGACCCAGCCACTCCCCTTCACATTGCCATGCCCGATTATGGGTCCCCTTGAAAAAGCATTGCCAAAGGGAAGGTGCCCTGGGAATGTCCCCAAGATGGGGACTGTTCCCCTCTACCAAGGCCCAGAACTCCCTTCCCTTCCAGGGTTTAGAGTGCACACATTGTGTTTGTTGGTCTTTGCTCCTTGAAGATACCCTAAAGAGACGTGTGCTCGCTGCAGATTTAAATCGACAATAAGAATAGTATTGATCAGGGCTGGGGTTGCGGCTCAGTGGTAGAGCACTTGTCTCGCATTCATGAGGCACTGGGTTCAATTCTCAGTACCACATAAAAATAAAGATATTATGTCCATCTATAATTAAAGAAAAAAAATTTTAAAAAAATAGTATTGATTAAACTTCTGACAAACTACAGCTTTGAAATTGTAATGCTGCTTTATTTACCCAGGTGAAAACACTGCGCTTTGTCCCCGGGTTTCTTGTTGGTGGGGGGGGGCATGGGTGCAATTGGAGCCAGGCCCTCTGCTGCACCCATGGCCGTGCTTGGGCTCCTGCTGGGGGCCCACACGGAGCCATCTGGGCGATGCAGCCATGATTCATTCACTGCACTAGGACATTTTTATTGCTGGGAAATGCTGGCTACTTTGGAGCTTGGGTTTTATTTTCTGAATCAAACAATTGCAAAGCAACAGCCAGTGTGACTGGTGGGAGTAAGAAAATTGAATTGAAGTGACTCGGCTGCACATATATCTTTCTGTGGGGCAGCTGGAAGTAATGGGCAATAAAACTCACACAGGGTGGCTGTTCCTGCGGCGGCTGGAGCTTGGGAGGGCCCCATCTGCAGTGTGTGCTCAGATGTGACATTCCAGAGTCAGTGCTGGCAACACAGCGGCTTCCTGGGCCTTCCTGTCGGCAGAGTTGAAGCCCTGGCACTGTGCCATTTTAGTTTGTTGGTTACTTCTCGGGGTGGGAAAGGTGACCCAGCTCTTCATTCTTCTGCTGAAGGTGACTCTGACAAGTGTACCCCCACCAGATGTATCATCTGCATCTCCTGTTTTTAAGTATTTAAAAATTAGGTACTTGGCATTAGTGTAATAAACAGGGCCCTTTTCTCTCTTCCATAATGATCAAGTGTTGCCAATCAGTCTTAGAAATTAGAGGGGCCAATTGTGACAGTCTCTCAAAGAGACCTACCAGGGCCCACCCATGTACTGAGCACTGCACATTTCCTCTCATTTGCCCCCAGAGGCAAACCTATATGAGTTTGCTTGTGTATCCCCATTTTACAGATGAGAAAACAGTCCAACTAAGCTAATTTGCTTTGCAAGTGTCGGGGCTGGGATTGGACCCACTTCTCTGGACTCCCAAGCACATCTAAATTACTAGCTAATTGTTCAGGAAGGAAGAAGCAACTTGGGGAAGTCAGTTCACCTTCCCCTAAATGTAGGGTCAGGCTGTGCTTTTACTGGGACTAGAGCTGTGTTTTAGATTCTTTTCTCTCTCTGTCACCCTCTCAGGATGCAGGCAGCCAGCAGATAGGCTTCTTGCTTGGAAGCTGTGGAGTTACTGTAGCCTTGACGAGTGATGCCTGTCACAAAGGACTGCCAAAAAGCCCTACGGGAGAGATCCCCCAGTTTAAAGGTATGCTGAGGAGGCTTTGAGAGTCCCTTCTTTCCCTGAGTCCTTCATGTTGCGATGGGCTCTTCACTTGAGGAAAAAAGCCCCACGGGATCCAGGCACACAAGAGCTCATCGGCCTGAGGATGATGCCATCTGACTGGCGGTGGCCTGGGTTCTCTTTTGTTGATGTCTGAGATTTGATGACATACCAAAATGTCAGAGATTCCATCTAACCTGGAGTGGTGTTTGAAAGTATGCCACATGAGTGGAGAGAGAGTCTCCAGACCTATTTCTGGGTACTTCTTACTTAAAAAGAATTTGTCATTTATTTGCAAGGTTGGCCAAAGCTGCTGTGGTTTGTCACAGAGTCAAAACACCTCTCTAAACCTCCTCGAGATTGGTTCCCACATATTAAAGACGCAAATAACGACACCGCTTACATTGAGGTAAGTGGAACACTGTCCCCTGGCGGGCCTGGGTTTGTGCTTTGGGAACAGATGTGCACTTCCAGCACCAGCAGCAGACACCCTACACCCCTGACACCTGGGGAAGCTGATGCATGCAGATCAGGACTTTGCCTCTTGGCACCTCGTGTCCATGCATTTTCTGTCTCATTTCAGTACAAGACGTGTAAGGATGGAAGTGTGCTGGGCGTGACGGTGACGAGGATCGCTCTGCTGACACACTGCCAGGCGCTCACACAGGCATGCGGCTACACAGAAGGTGTGGATGAGGCTCCGGGTCCTTGGCTCTTCTGTGGGATGCCCTATTGACCAGGGATGTCTGAGAGGAGCCAGCCCATGTTGCTCCTACTAAGAGAGTAGCGTTGCTTATGCCTGGCCTGACTTAATGAATTGTTAGTGGGTTAGCTTCACTGCCATAACAAAGGGCTGTGCATGTCCTGCTTACACAGTAGAAAGAGTGGCTCTGAGGCTGAAAGTCCAAGGTCATTGCTGGCAGGGTTGATTCCTAGAGGGGCATCTCCCAGGTTTGTACTTGAAACCCTCTCCACGTGTCTCCACATGGCCTTTTCTCTGTGTGCATCTCTGAAGAGGGATTCTCATGCTTTTCCTATGAGACTGTCAATCGGAGCCCACCTGTGACCTCACTTAGCATTGATTACAGACTTTAGCTCCAAACATAGTCACATAGGTGGGCTTTCCCCTGTGGATTTGGGGGACGTGCTGCAGCCCATAACAGTTAACACCATGGATTCCATCTCTGGCTGCTTGTGTATTCTTAGAAGTGGGGTGTGTTTTGTTTTAAGTGCCCGTGTTTTGGCACAAGCACCTCTAAGGGTGGTTTTTGAGCTCCTCGGGCGTGGACTTCAGCAGTGGGAGTGGTTGGTCTGTAGTGTATTTTCCTTGCTCTGAGTGGCATCATCATGAGAGGCCGCAGTGAGTAGGAGCAACCTTGGTAACAACTCCAGGCGGGACACAGAAGGAAGCATTCAAGCAGGTCCCTCAAGCCATCTGGCTTACCGCCTGGGTTCCCGTACAGGGTGTGGCTTCCACGGATGTCCACACGCTGACACTGAAGATGCCCTTGTGGAACCTCTTTCATTAGACTAAAATGCTACTCTTTTTTCTACCATTGGCTTTGTCTCCACTTCCTTCTGATAATTACTCTTTTTAAAATGATTCATTTGTCTCATGGGGAGGTCCTGCTTGTTTGGTCTGCAGGACTGGTTGCCACTGCCCACTTCACCATCTCATGAGCTGTGCCCTGGGCCTGATGTCTTCAAGGTCCAGGGCTTCACCCTTGGGCAGTTGGGGAGCCAGGGATATATGTAATATTTCCATAGTATATAATAAATATGGAGTATTTATGTGTAATATCATAATATGTATACATTTCTCTACAGAAGTTTTCTTATGAAAAGGAATCTAGGATGTCCCTTTGAGCATGTTTATTTTGGAAGCCCCTCTGCCTGGTCTTCTTATTTCAGCCTCTGAAAGGGAAGTGGGAGAGGTGACCCTGCACACTTGGTGAGCGTACAAGGAGGAGTAATAGAGGTGTTGTTGAACACCCAGGGCAGTGAGAGGTGGCCCAGGACATGTGCAGGCAGCTCTTGTTCACCTGGGTTGATGAGTGTGATTTGGAGGAGAAAAGGAAAGGGAGTAGGAAAAAAAAAAAAAAGGAAAAGAAAAAAAGCTCCAAGTCATGCATGGCTGGCTGTAGCTTTGCAGCTGGATTCCATGGTGGTAACTGTTTGCCCCTGTGTGTTCTTAGCACTGTTTTTTCTGCTTTTTTTTAAGCACCCCCCACCAATAATCCTTGACTCCTTCTCCATCCCTGTCTTTGCTGATCTCGCCTCCTTCACCATCCCACCCCGACCTGGGAAGACTCTGGTAGAGCAGAGTAGGCCTGTCCATTGCCCAAAACTCTCTCTTCCAAAACAGAGCACGTGACCAGGGGCATGCTTGTCTTCCTGGGGAAGCGCACATGAGGGAAGGGGGAAGAAATCTTTCAAAAAGAAAACAGGGAGGGCAGAAATGCATAAGTGGAGAGTCATCCAGTGACGGTGTGGATTGCTGCTCACTTGTGTATCAGAATATTGCCCTGGAAACACTCCAGGCCCAGCTAGTGTTCTCCGTGGTCTGGATGAGAGGTGCAGAATTTCTTCAGAGCTGTACTAAACTGAGTCTTGTAAGGTCCTTTATCTCCCCCTAAGTTGATATTGGGTTTTCTTAGCAGCTCTGTTGGTTAGCTCTGTCATAACCCTTGTGACTTCCTTTTTTTATACAGCTGAAACCATTGTGAACGTGCTAGATTTTAAGAAGGACGTGGGGCTCTGGCACGGCATCCTGACGGTAAGTGGAAACCCCCCTGTCCTCGCTGCCTGTCTTGTCGGTGTGCCCCATGTCAGAGCTCAGGCTGGTTTGTTATGGGCAGAGTTCGAAGGGTCCTTTCTTTCCCCACTATGAAGAAGAAAATTATCATCATTAGGAGTCTTTTTCTCCCCTGAGGTTGCTCACAACAGCACAAGAAATCCGGCCGGGCTTGGCAGCTACATGCTTGAGTCCTGGACCCACTTTGAGGTTACCACTCCAGGGTGGCCTTTGAGGGCCCATCTGGAGTTCACCATCTCTTTTCCCTTACTTGGGGCTTTTGAGGTTCCACAGTAATGTTATCAATGTCCTATTCATGTTTAGGTGGCTTTTCCACGCACTTTATCCACCCAGCATGTTCTCCGTGTGTGTTCTTTCTCTAGTTGGTGTTTATGGATGTTTAGGGATCTGCTGATCCATTATTCTACAGGGGGACGGCTTTCACAACCTCCCCTTGAAGAGGAAAACACAGCACAAGTTGCAAGGATGTTTGTTTCATTGTTAGTGCCACTTGGTGACTGATGGCAGCACTAGTGAGGGCACCTCTGATAAGAGAAGTAGCTTTATATAAAGTGTTCTTGGCACTTAAAATATATGGTATGTCCCTGCTTAGAATCTTTCCATGTCTATTTCCTCTGGTAACTTTCACTTGTTTTTCTTAAGAGTTTCTTACACTGAAAGATCCCATCTTTCCTAAAGTAGAAAATCTAGTCATTTTTACATGAGCAATGGACATTTGAATACAGAAAAAAAGTTTGTTATTTCTTCATAAGCCAGAATTGATAAAGAACATGTAGGTACTTCATAGGCCAACTGTTTGCAACTCCAGGCCAGCCCCCTGGCCTCTGCTGTAGAACAGTTCATTTCTAGCATCTGCATATCCTTAGGTGCTGAGATGCAGAAACACAGTTGTGAATGCTGCCACACTGGGTGCGGTTTGTGTAGAGGGAAGAGCATGGGCTTCAGCATCAGATCCTGGCTGGGGGCACAGCCCTCCCTTCTGTAGCTGTGACTTGGGCAAGTGTCACGTGCCCCTGGGCAACAAAAGTTTGCTGAAGGAGTCAGTACAACAGCCCATGGATGTGGGTGAAGCTTAGAGGATGCTGCTGAGGCAATGGGTCACACGTTTCTGGTTATGGTTTCCCTGGATGGTCCTGCTTTCCATCTCTCTGTAATAGTGTCACCTCCTCTGCTCAAGTGGCTCCCTGGTTGATTGTGTGTCCCTGCTTGCTATTGCTGTCCCGGATTCCTGCCTGCGGTAGTTGGCAGTCAGCGCGTCCACAGCCAGGCAGTTTTCTGACCAGGTCCTCTGCCCCCAACACGCCAGTCAGCCAGAAAGGACTGGCCTTGTGTGTGCGGTCCCTGTGAGTATGTGGGCCCTTCAGTACATGTAATTCCATGTGTAAAGGTCATCTCAGGGTAATTGGCATATCTGTCACTCAGACGTATGTCATTTCTTTCTATGGGCAACATTAAACTTCTCTGTATGTTATTTTCAAGTATTTGGTTGTTGCTGGTTATCCTCCTGTGCTATAGAATGTGAGAAGTTACTCCTCCAAGCCAGCTGCACCCTGTACGTAGTAATCACCTCTATCCCCCTCCTTCCCCTATATCTTCCCCAGCCTCTGGAAATTGCTGTTCTGGTCTCTGCTTTGAGATAGGATATTGGCTTCCACACATGATTGAGAACATGCAGAATTTCTTGTGCCTAACTTATTTCACTTAACATAATTACATCCATGTTGCCATCAAATGACAGGATTTTATTCTTAGAGATGAATAATTTTCCTTTACAAACATGCACCACATTTTCTTCATCTGTTCATAAGTTGATGGACACCTAGGTCAGCTCTGTATCCTGGCTATTACAAGTAGCATTGCCATGCACACATAAGGGCAGGCATCTCGGCAACACGCTGACTTCATTTCCTTTGGACGTGTACCCAGTCATGGTATATGCTGTGCAACGTGCTAGTTCTGTCTTTACCTCCTGGAGAAATTTTCACACCATTTTCCACAGTGGCCCTACCAACATACATTGCCAGCAATAGTGGCAGAATATGTGTAACTTTATCAGCCATTGATGTATCATCTTTGGAGAAATGTGTTTTTGTGTTATTTTAGCAAAATATTTTCTTAAGGGTTTGCCGTTAAATTCTTTGACTTTCAGGAGTAATTTAAGAAGAGCAGTAGTGGGGAGACTGAGCTAAGCTTTGGGAAGTCACCTTCCCAAAGAGCACATGCCCGGTAGTGTCGAACCTTGCTTCAGCTGGCTCCCACCATGCCCAACCAAAGCTCTCTTGTGCTTGTCGCCTCAAGTGCCTCAGGTGAAGCTCCTGAGTCTGTCCCTTTGGCTGCTGCCTTGATTTAGTAGAGGTGCTACCTCCTGCAGAGAAGCAGCCTTTGCCTCTGGTAACCCCTCCTCACTGACCCCTTGGGTGTGTCTGTTCTTGATTTCAGAGCGTCATGAACATGATGCATGTGATCAGCATCCCATACTCGCTGATGAAGGTAAACCCCCTCTCCTGGATCCAGAAGGTCTGCCAGTACAAAGGTTGGTCTCCCCTGCGCCTCTTTGGGGGTCTTGGTGACTGAGATGATTCACCATCCCCATATCTCTCCATTACCTCTTTTTGAATATCAAATGGCCTGATAGTGACACGCCATAACCTCTGCCTTTCTTTGTAGCAAAAGTGGCATGTGTGAAGTCGAGGGACATGCACTGGGCACTGGTGGCCCACAGAGATCAAAGAGATGTCAACCTCTCCTCTCTCCGCATGCTCATAGTGGCCGACGGAGCAAATCCCTGTAAGTGAAGAGTCCATTGTGACTTGAAAGATGGGCACATGGTCAAGATCCTTGTTTCCCAGGTGTCCTCCTTGGCACATTGATTCCTTTTTCTAATCTTTAGCGTGTCTAAGAAATTGTCTTAAAACAACCAGCCAGTGTTACTCCATGCTGTTAAGGGTGGTCCAGTAAATGGGCAAGGGCAAGGTGTTTGCAGGAGCACAGTCCTGAGGTTCATGGCACATCCTGCTTTCATAGCGAAACTTCCTTTTTTAATTCAGCTATAAAATTTTACCTAAATCATAAAGTTTCATGAGAATTAAATGAAGTAATACCTAAGAATAGTCCCTTGGCATGTCATAAGGGCTAAAGAAATACTGCTTATTTTATGGTTGAGAGTAGTTACATTGATTGGTAAATTTGTCATTTTTAATGAAACTTCATTATCAAATCCTGTAACAAATTCCCAGATGAAATAAATTAGCACTGTCATAGAATAATACTAATATACTTAGAGAAATACTTTACTCAAGAAACTAAACCTAGTTAGCTTCTTTTGTGAGAACAGTACCTAAAGCCAGCAGCCAGTTGAATGAATGGAGGTGAACTGAGCTGTGCACCTTTAAGTATTTGTAAGTTACAGTAGCCTATGCTTTCTTAAAGCCTGATATACCAGCCTGGGCTTATAAACAGGCAACTTAGTTTTGCCTTTCATTTATGAAATAATTCAGTAAATGTGAGCTTATTGAGTAAGTAATTGATCTTAATCTATAATGCTCAGAACAATACATCTTGTATAAAGCAAAGCAATTCTGAATTTGAAAATAGTTCAGTTGATATATTAATTATACTTGAGTCATATCCAAGTTAATATAGAGAGTTTGAATCATTTACTTTAGATTCATGCATTTTTCAAAACTTTTGTACTGACCATGGAGTAACCAGTTTCAGAAAAGTTGCTAAAATAAGCAAAAACGTCTTAAGCATAGAAGTTGCTGTCTTAAAAAATCTGGATTTCGGATTTTGAGAATATTTTCCTTATAACATAAAGAATAACTTGATCTGTTTCTCCATGATCCAAATCCATGTGCATAAAATCACTTCAAAACTGTTTTATATTCTAGAATATTTTAAATTTGGCCCCAGTGCTGCAGCTGTCTGACCCTTGTCCCTTTTCCCCCCTCCAGGGTCTATTTCTTCTTGTGATGCGTTTCTCAATGTCTTCCAGAGTAAAGGCCTTCGTCAGGAGGTCATCTGTCCGTGTGCCAGCTCACCAGAGGCCCTCACCGTGGCCATCCGGAGGTACTGGGTCACCTCAGTTACCATGGGCAGTGTAGAGAGCCGTCTTAATTAAGCAGCCCACAGAGACCTGGGAATCATGAGTCAGTGCTCAGTGTGAGAATAAAAACTAGATCTACCCTCTTCAGGATGGGTTCATCTCTCTCTCATGCTGGCATGGATTCCTGTGAGTCCTCTAGATTCTCGAGTTAGAAAAACATTTCTCACTCTCTCCAGTTTTGTTGTAATTCCTCAGTTAAGTAGAGCTCTTTGAGTATGTGGAGCAGTACTATCTTGTCCTTGCAGGTCACTCGGATTTTTGTTGGCATGTGAGAGTCTCGGGCTTAATTGGGAGATGGGATGGTGTGTGCATGGGCTGAGGTGAAATGCTTGCAGCCACATGTAGCCCTTCACCTGCCGATTTCTAGCGTTGTCTTCCCTGTCTGCCCTCTGGGATGCTGCACTTCAAAGAACGCTGGTCAGCCAAGCTTTAGAGCAGTGTGGTGGTGGGAGGGCAGTGGTTAATGGGGATATAAAATGTATTCTTTCAGAATGAGGTGAGAAGTGTTCAACACAGTAAATAGTCCCCAAAATGGGTATTGGTCAGGCTGTTTGATCATCCTCATTAATTGGAGTTGACTGATAATCATCCCTTTAGCACTTAGTTATCTAAGAAAGGCCTGCATCTCATAGATATTTGAAAATTGTAACATGAGTTTTCAGTGTTTGAGTTTCATCTCCAGTTAGGTTCTATGTAATGTAGCACAAATGTGCTCTCTATTATGACTGGATAACCAAAAAATTCAACATATAAAATATGTGAGTTCTGTGTGACTGAAAGTTTGGACTTTCCAAAAGTATTCACAGGACGCGTGTCCTTAAATAAGAAAACTTCTAATGCTTTTGGGTGTTAGTGAAATATTAACTAGATTGTGTCACTGAAAATTTGAAAACTGATTTTAATTTTGGTTGGATTAGAAATTTAATCTTTCATGTCATTTAAGTACGTAATGCAACACAGTACCATCAGCCAGAATCCAATCTTCACTTTTTAGGAGGATCGTACTGTAGGTACTCTGTGAAAAACTTCCTGCAGCTTGTATTTGACCTTTGAGTATAAAACATGCTTAGGGTTATACAGTGAAACAGATTTACTATCATGATTATGTTCTCCCAAGATCATCTTTAAAATGTGACTTCAGCACAGATAAAGGAGGAGCTTCAACACATTTGAGGGGGGCCGAGGCTCAGGATTTGAACCCAGTCTGGCTGGTGGTTGGCCACACGACCCCAGAGGAAGCCCTGCGTCCGAGGCCTCAGTTTCTTCTGTAAAATGAGTGAATTGAATTTGCTAATCTCTAAATTTTCTTCATGTCTAAGTGTTTAAGATCCCCCAGTTCTGCTAAACGGCAACAACACAGAGTTATGACTAAATGATTTGCTTTTCCTAAAAATGTACTCTCAGTGCTGGTAAGAGTTGCTTGGCAAAGGAAAAAGGGATAAGCAAAGAATTTTTAATCTTGTCCTTAAAAGTCTCAAAGTATTTCTTGAACGAGATTAGAAATTTAGGACCAGTAGTATACAAATTAAGCTGCAGGTGTTTTCTAAGTGTAGCTTGTATAGCCTGAGAGACTTTTCCCCACAGTTAGTGGCACTTGAGCATAAAGCCAATGGACAAAATGATGAGTATCAAAGAGAATCTGCTTGTGTAATTTGGGTCCATAAAACCGTAAGTGGGCTGGGAATTGTAGTTTTATGATTTCGTAAAGCGTGAGGCTCCTTCAGGAATAAGCAGTGTGGATTGAACAACTTCCAGACCGTTTCCTATGAACCTACTCTAAGTGTGGTGACTAGCTGTGTCTATGAGCGACGGAAGTGTGAACAGGTGACCTTCACAGATGGTCCTTCAGCCAGTGCTTTTGAACAGCATAGCTTCTGTTGGCAGACCCCGGGCATGCATCTGCTCATCCTCTGGCTTCCTGCACACTGACCACTGTCTGGCGCTTGCTCTTGTGTCCCGGAGCTCTTGCCAGTTGTTCCCACATGACTGGTAGAAAAGCCCAGAAGCAGAGCAGGTTGGGCAGACACAACCAAGCCCTGTGGCCTCCAGTCACAGCTGGCAGTGGTAGAGTTGCCCTTCATGAGCAGTGGTTCAAGGAAGTGAGCTCTTACCATGGGTGCTGAATGTTATAAAAGATCGTTACCTATCGCCATTTATCCTAGCTGGCAACCTAAGGCTGGGTTCACAAAATCTGACTATTCAGTAACTTAAGAAAGGACGCAAACACAGAAGTACCTTTAAAAATCTGTGATGGCTCTCCAACCTTAAGGGCCCGTGGAAAGAGAAAGCGCCACTGGAATTCCTATACAGGGGAAACCCAAGGGGAGGTTCCGTGGAACACTCTATCCCCAAAAGGGCAAAGGAACAGGTGCTGTAACTCAAGCCCACTGGGTAACACCTACTCCTGGTGTCACACCTCATTATCAGAGTGGAGTTAAAGCCCAAGTTATTGTGGGGCGCAGTAATTGTTCAGAACCCGGTGCATGGGGACTTAAAGGCATCTGCATCCAGGGCAGCTCCCACAGTCACCAAAAAATTCAGATTCATCAGTCTCTAAAGGACACCATTTGTTTTCACTACCATGTGTTTTATTTTTTGTGTGGTATTTGTTGTATCTTAAACTGCTGTCGACCTCCTTGGTGAGATTCTTCCAAAGAACATTCAATTATACACTTCCATCATAAGCTGGGTGAATTGTGAATCTATGAGAAATGAACTGTTAGATGTCAAAAACTCAAACAATTGGGGCTGGGGTTGTGGTTTAGTGGTAGAGCACTTGCTTGGCATGTGTGAGGCACTGGGTTTGATTCTTGGCACCACATAAAAAATATATTGTGGGCTGGGGATGTGGCTCAAGCAGTAGTGCGCTCGCCTGGCATGCGTGCGGCCCAGGTTCGATCCTCAGCACCACATACAAACAAAGATGTTGTGTTCGCCGAAAACTAAAAGAAAATAAATATTTAAAATATATATATATTGTGTTCATCTACAGCTAAAAATATTTAATTGAAAATCACAAAATTGCAGAAATCATCAAACTTTCCAAAGAAAATTTATATAAAATCAAATATCTTGAATTTCAAATATTCCCAATTGAAACTCATTTCAATCTAGTTATTCTTCCTTTAAATATAATTTAAAATACTTGGAAAATATTTTTATATTTTAAATATCAATGAAAATTATATATATTTAAGGTGTAAAACATTTAACCAGTAGATTGAGCTAATGAATATATTTATACTATGTGATATACCTTTTTTTTTCTAGTAGAACATTTACAATCTATTCTCTTAGCCAATTTCGAGTATAAACTCATCTCTAGTAAATGTAGTCAGTGTTGTTCAGTGGATCTCCTGAACATTTTCTTCCTGCTTAACTCAAATTTAATATACATTGACCAACATCTGCCGAGTCCTCCCACCCTAGTCTCTGGTAATTACCAATCTATTATGTGCATCTACAAGCTTCTCTTTCTAGTTATATATAACGTTAGGATTCATTTTCACATAACCACAGAAACATGAAATAGAATTTGCTCTAATTTAGACCTTGTGTTTTAAGTATTGCCAACCAGGAAGAAAATGAAATATATGATGATATCACCTTGGCTGAGTTTTTGCCTGGTTACCTTGTTGGCAAAATGCTCACCTACTTTCTACAAATTCACCTTTTTTTTTTTTTCTGAAGTTCAACTATCTTCAAAGATAATGGATTGAAACAGAAAAGGCTTGTAACTGGGAGAATCAAACTATCAGTTTTTGATCTTGAGCTGGTTTTAGCACAAACCTTTCATAAGCTTTACAACTTGTGTTCTTTCCTCTGCTGGTTCTGAATAAGTCTTCTGCCCTTGCTGTGTTGGATGGCTCCAAGAGCTGGGTCTCTTCCTGGGCTGTCACTCACACTCATAGCTGTGGTTACTGTTGGTCTTCTAGACATGCCAGGCTGCAGATGTCTTGTGCCAGCTGGTGCTTCCTGGGCGCTTGGTGCCCATCACCACAGGGAGCTACAGGAAACAGTTGTTATCATTTCTGTAGACTCTAAATACCCATGGAAAAGAGAAAATAATGTGAAAGTGATACAGAAATATAATAAGACTAAGAGTGGATGCTATAGCAGGTGTCTTCCTGCCAGGAAACAGGTGATCATCTGCTCCCACAAGCACATCACCCCATCATCTCTGGAAATAGAAGAGCAGATAGAATCCTTGTGTTCAGGCAATGTGAAGTGATTATGGAATAACGGGTCCAACTGTTTTAGAACATATATCTGTCCCAACTGATAAATGTTTTTGAAAAATCAATCTCTGCCTATATGCTGGAACTCATTCGCCTCCATTGAAAATCCAAGTGAGAAAATCTTTATAAAGGATTTTGCCTTACATTTTTCTCAGCGAAATGGCACTTCATCCATTGAGTACAGTAGAGTGGGAATAGAGAAATGGCCTCACATGAAGGACACTCCTGTGTTCTCCTTGGACTTCTCACACCTCCCCCTTTCCCTGCCTCTGCCTTATGGCCAAGGTCTCCCCCTACACAGATGTTCTGTGCTGTCTGCCTGAGAGCTTTTCTGTCCTGGTCTTGGCCCCTTTTACTACTTGCAAGGACCATATCCCTGGGCAGGGCCACCCCAGTCCTGGAGCCTTTCCCTGGAGGACATCTGATCAGTGTCCCTCTGTTTTCCTGGGAGGTCTGGGAATCTGACAGGTGACTGGGATGCTGCCCTGTGCCCCCACCCTGTGCCCCCTGCAGTCTTTCCATAACCGTCCACAACACAGAGCAACAAGAGGCACATTTTCTTAGACAAATCCTGTTTTCAATGGTGTTTAATAAAGAAGGAAGTTTGTCCTATTTCAGGGTTAAGAAATCCTAAAGTGAGAACTCACAGGGTATCAAGAGTCTTTTCATTCCGGGGAGGACCACCTCTCTTTCTAGGCCCACTCAGTGCTGCTCACCACAGCAGGCCGTCTCTGTCCTCTGGGGGCCTCAGGCCCTGCTGCCCTTAGCTATCCTCTGCTTTCTGGCTCTGCTAGGGTTTTTTTTAAAAAAAAAAAAAAAAAAAAACCTTCACAGAAACAGTTATCTGCCAGGCAGAGGGGATGGAACAAGAAAACCAGGAAGCTTGTGTGGGACCCAGGGAGGGACGACCACCTCGGCACTCCACCAGGTGAATGAAAAGATCATTCTAGGTAGTAGTAGAACCTACCCTGTGAACCTCACTGGAAAGGAGGGGAGAGTGTGCTTCCTTAAGTCAGTTGACAAACTGCCTGTACCTGTTCTTGAGAGGTTTCCTGGGGACACAGTCACTTTTGTCTACAGATTGCCTACAGCGGCCCAGTTGAGAAGCTGGGGCAGAGTCCTGAGTGGGAGCTCCTGCTGGAGGTTAAGGGAGCTGCCTGACCCCAACAGGCCTCGTCTAGCACCCTTCACATCCTGGGTGAGCTGGGAAGGGCGTGCTTCTTTCCTCCTACACCATCAATTGGTAGGGAAAACGTTTTGACAGTAGGTAACTCCTTCAGTGAAGAATGAAACTTGCAGTCAAAAGGTGAGGGGCTGGGGCTCCGGGGTACAGAGAGCTTGCCTGGCATGTGTGAGGCACTGGGTCTGATCCTGAGCACCACAAAAAATAAAGGTATCAAGTCCATCTACAACTTAAAAAGGTGAGGCAGTAACATGAAGAATCTTTTTCCAGACCTGTCCTATCATCCTTGTTATCTACTCTGGTTTTCAAACTTTGATGTGTGATGATCCTCCTTCAGTGATTGATCTGAACGTTTTCTTTTTAATCAAGATACTTTTCCTCACAGGGAAATCAAATGCATACTCTGCTATATTCTTTCTCCTTGGTATTCCACCCTCATGGCTCTTCCTAGGCTTGCACATCAAAAGGAAAGTGACAGATGTTCACACAGTCTAGAACACATCACCGAGGTGTAGCATAACATTGCTTGAACCATTTGCTGTGGAGAGTGCTGTATCCACTTCTCACATAGCTCATGATTGTAGGCTTCTGTGTCCACATTCACTAGCTTGGCCCTGTGTGTCTCATGGGCACACTGGAGAAACAGTGATAGTGTCCCTTCTGATTTAACTCATGTAAAATAAGGAAGGCCCTGAAAATATACAGAAGACACCAATTTTAATGCTAAGCTAAGGTTATTGCTTCCTTATTTGACTTCGTGAGTTTAACTACAATATGGCAATTCGGGGGCAATATTCTTACACTAGTTGAGCATCCCTAGTCCAAAAACATGAAATTCAAGATGTTCTGGAATTTGAAAACTTCTGAACACTGACATGTTGCAGGTGGAAAATTCCACATCTGATCTCCCGTGGCAGGTGATGGTCAAACACTGGTGCATACATGCGGCTTACTCAGCACCCACAGGAAAGGAGACCCAGCCTCTTTGAGCTTCCGTGTCTCTCTTCTGTGCACTCCTGGGTCCCACCACCCAAGCACGCTCACAGATGGCATGAGTGCAGGCCAGGCCTGACAATGGCAGGTTCTCCACAGGAGGCCAAGCCCTATGTCCATCATGCCCTGTGTGTTGTTGCTTATCTCTGTTATGGTGAAAAGACTGTAGAAAGTACATAGTTTAAAAATAAATAAATAAACCCACAGTTGTTCCTACAGGTAGTAGTAAGGAAAAAAAAAAGAGCCTGTGTGTTTATGTGTAGCCCCAGCAGAATAAGCTTTTGGAAGTGCAAGAGGCCTTAGGGAGAGGTGGGTGGAGTGGTCACCATACATGAGCTGAAGAAGCTTTGGAGCTTTATGCTGAAAGTGATAGTTAAAAGTAGAAAACGGGTGTGGAAAACGAAGATCTTATTCATGAAGCAAAAGCAGGCCCGTCAGCCTCGCGGTGTATGCATGCTTCTTGATGCCATGCTGATCTGGAAAGAAGCAACTAGGATCTTTCATAACAAACGGAAAATGGAAGGAAGCTGAGAATATTCAACAGGCTGAAGACAGAAATAGAAAAGACTGGCAAAGCTAGGCTTGGTGGCTGGTGCACTGGTGGTCCCAGCTGCCCAGGAGGCCTACGCAGGAGGGACACTTGAGGCCAGCCTGGGACACACTGTCACAAGAAGCAATGACGTTTCACTTCTCATGGTTTCTGGTGACGAGTCTGCTGCTCGTGACATTGTTGGGAGTCCATTAACCAGTTTGCCAAAGCTGTGGCAAGTGAAAATCTAAAGCTAGGACAAGTCTATAATATGCTGACGAAGCATTGCTATTTGGGCATTTTCCCTGGAAAGACACTCCAGCTGATGACAGCCACCACGGGTGGGGGATGCCAGGGACAGAACTGCTGAGATACACCGAGGCACACCTAAGGGTGAGCTTGCTGCGATGGGTGAAAGCTGGCACCACTGCTGCTATATGGAAGTTTCTTCCCAGGTCACTAGAAAGCTCACCAAAGGGCACAGATCATCAGGGACATCATTCTTCGTTGGTTTCACAAACATTTGGTACCAGCTGCTTTGTGCACACTACAGAGAAGCTAGGCCAGCGGACGGCTGCATAGACCTTGCTGTTCCTTGACAGTCATTCTGCTCATCCTCCAGCTGAAATTCTCATCAAAGAAAAACATCCTTGCCACATGCTTCTCAAATGTGACTTCGTTAGTCGAGCCATGTGACCAAGGTGTCCTCAGATGAAGATGATAAAATCACTCTGGAGCCACAGAATGAGTAAAGGCATGAGTGGGGAAGGTGGCCAAAGGGAGTTGAGCCCATGGGGCCTGGTGACGGGGCATGTAGTCATTGTCTGCACCTGGTACAGTCTCTGGCTTGTGGCTGTATGCAGTGATGGTAAACAAGGTGGTGACATTGAAGAATTCGTGTCAACTAGGAAAGACTGGTGTCTGATTTCCCCACATACACTATATACAGACCTTCGGAGTCTGAGCTGGAAGTGGCTATCAGAGGCCCCTCATAAATAATGAGACTCCAGTTGCTCATTTGTTGACTGACACAGCCTATATGGTTGTGAATCCAGGTGATTGTGATGTGGCACCAATGACGATGACTTTAACACTGCAGAAACAGTCTCGAAGGAGCGTGCATTCATAATAGAAAAAGAAATTGTGTCAATTTATAAAATCGAACTCCAAGACAACCTGTGAACCAGGAAGATGGCTGTGGAGGAAATGTTTTAAGAAGCCTCCAGTCGAATCCCCACCCCTCTAGAAGGCCTGCTTCCTGGTCCTACTGTGTCTGATGTTTCTTCTCCCTTAAAATACAGTGATAGTAACATCTTGATCAAAACTCGATGTCAAGGTGGGAGAGCGGAGGCTGCCACAGTTCACTGCTGTTGGCAGGTGGTGCCAGGTGTTTGGGGACGCTAAGGACGATGAGCATGTTGCTTTTTCACTGTTACAATTGTACGCTCTATTTCCCACTATTAAGTACTCAAATGAGAATAAACATAAGACTGGTGGATTATTGGTGGCACGTACATTCAGTAGGGAACAATGTTGATGTGAACCAGCCCAGGCATGTTCGTGATTGAGCCGGTGGTGGCTTTGCTTTATAATGATTCTTGTACTTAAGTTTTAAAGACAAAATCATTAAAATATCGTATAAGATTACCCTCAGGTTATATTTGTACAACGTATATGAACTGTAAATTTAATTTGGTAGTTAGACTGGGGTTCCCTCTTCAAAATATATCTATGTATTTATAAATATTCCAAAATCTGAAGGCAAAAAAAACAAAACAAAACATAATGCTTCAGGTCCCAAGTGTTTTGCGCATTACCATGCTCAGCCTGTAATGTATGTGAAAGCACAGGTTCTTAAGTGTTGCTTTATTTGCCTAAAACATTCACAAGGGCCACTCAATTTACCTACGGTTTGGATATTAAAACCATAAATTGCTATAAACCAATTGAAACATTTCTTAAATTTAAACTAAAATCCCCTGAAATGAAGCAAGCTGTCAGGAATATTAGACATTACTTTTTTGCTCCTAGAACCATTTATTTCTCAGCTCCTCCGCCACCGAATGCATGGGCTCCTGTTCCAGAGCTGACCTGTGATTTGCAGAGGAACACGCCTGCCCAGGGGCTTGGGAAGAAGTGCACCTGTGCTTGGTTGAAATGAGTGAAAGCAGAGAGAGAGTCCCTGAGGCCTGGCCCTGAGACATCCAGGATCCCTAACAGCCTGCGTGGTGGCTAGCACTGCTGTGCTGTGCCAGAACTCAAGGTGGTTTTTCATGTGACATCTGATATGAGTTGAGATCATCCTGTATCCTCCCAGCATCTTTTGAGAAAAGGATCACTGGACAGAATTCAGCTATAATGTGATACTTCTTGGCAACTGTTGACCAACAGGCGACTGTTCTGTGGTTACTTCCTTAGTTTGTCCACTACTTCATAGGTTTAAAAGTTGAATCTTCATTTTGATGTTCAGATGCCCGATTCAATAGAAAAGGCAGATGGAGACCTGTTGGGCTTTGTGTCCATTTGAACTTGTCATCCCAGGTACCCCAACACCTGATTTCTGCAACTACAAATGAGGATCCTAATAGCCACGCCCACTGTTACCAGTGCCACCTAGGCCACAGGCTGTTTGGAGTCCTGGTCATGAGGTGCAGCCTGGCATCTGAGTCAGCAGGCTGTGTATGTGATACCCCTTTCCCTCCACAACCACTCATCTTTAGCTTCGTAGCCTTTCGGGGTCCAAGGAAAGTGAGGGTCAGACTCCAAATCTTTGTCACATCTTGGAGCTCATGTTGACAATTCAGTTTGCCTTTCACTTGGGTAATGAGAGTAGGCGGTTCACAGGATCTGATTTCTAATTTAAGTATCAGTCACCATTGTTTGCTCTTATTTTAACACTTTCAACAGAAGCAATGTGTGAAGGCACTTTTACTAACAGAAATTTAAAAATTCTGCATCCCCCCTTCCCCAGTCTTGAGAGCAAGGTGGTTACTCTGTCCTTGTTGGCCAGGCTGGGAACGTAGACACTTTCCTATTCCTCCTGCCTTGGCATGCCTTGCCTCCCCACCCCAGTCTTTAGGGCGCATCTAAACCCACCATCTGCCCTCTCCCCATGGCTGCCCCAGCCTCTTCCCTGGGTTCCCACAGCTCCTGACAAATCTCCTACCTCCTCCCTGCCCCCCAGTCTGGCCAGAGTTCTCTCTGGCTCCTTGCTTGAGCCATGAGGTCTGAGGATGTACATGAGGCCCTATGTGATCTGCCCTACTGTCCTGGGCCCTTTCCTCCTGTCCCCTCTTCCTGGCTCATGCAGCCTTGGTTTCTCATGCCTGGAACTGCCTACCACACCATGAAAAATGCAGGGCGATCTTCCTGTTTGGTTCTTCCTCTGCCTGCTTTTCCAACTTTTCATGCACTGTGGAATTTCTTAGTATAATTGTTCATCTTTTATTGTCTGCTTCTACCTAGTAAATATTCGGCACCTGATGTTTTTGAATAAGTAAAATTTTAAAATTTCAGTTCAACGTACCCTCCCATACCCTTATCTCTGACAATCCTACATTGCTCATTGGCAATGGAGACTGTTGGGGGCGGAACCTTTTTCAGCACATTTGATGGCTGCATAGCTTGCAGTTCATATAAGTGGAGCCACACGTAATTCCAGCTCTTTGGTTTTTTGTGGTGTTTCTTTTCATTTGGGCTGATGACATGGGCGCTGCTGGTATGCTCACATAACCCAGTCTACCAAGAAGGGGCTCCAACACAACGGTTCTGTGCCCAATGAGTAACTGTCAACCACCCTACCCAAGGCTCATGCAGCACAAGTGTGGCAAGAGAGGGAGTTAGCAGTGGAGGCCTTAGGCAGTGGCCTGAGCCACGTCCCCATGGATGCTCTGGAGTGGGGAGCTGGTGTAGAGATGGGCCTTCTCCCAGACATCCCAGAGCAGGGCAGGCAAAGCATGCGAAGCTGGGGAAGGGCAGGAATCAACAGTGAGCAGGGCCTTTCTGTCTCTAGCATCTCACCTGTGCATCTCACCTGGCTCAGTGCACACAGGCATTTGCATCAGTATCCCCCATGACCTGAAGCCCAGAGGTCTCAGGATGAGAGGTGTCAGGAGGGGCTCACTGCTGGCGTGGTGGCCACACCCAGAGCACCCCTCTGGTGTTGGTGGTTGATATACTTCTCAGATGTGCCAGTCTTCTGAGTGGCATCGTCCTTCAGATTTGAGAACAAATTGAGGGGACAGAAGAGGATAAAAAGTTACGATTTGAGTATCACTGACAATCAGATCTCCCTGTCGGTTGCGCTCTCGGTGCCTGGATTGTGTTCCTGGTGTCGGGGGAGGTTGCTGTCTCTTTACTGATTGTTTTTCTGATGCATCTTCAAGCTGTTTAGTGCTAGGATCATATGAATTCGTGATCTTTATAATTAGCTGCTATGCTTGGATGATCTTTTGCCAGGAGGTGAATGTAGGTGATGACGACGCTATCCCTTCTTCCAGGGAAAATGAGTGCTGCTCTGTGGGTTCTTTCTCACATCAAACTCATTTTTTCATACGTTCAATGAAAGTGCTGCTCAACACCCGTGTCTTTGTGTGTGCACAGTCTTCCCTCTGTGTTGTCTAGATAGGAAAGATCCCATATGGTATTTCACGTGAGTTATTGTCTACCACAGAAAGGACAGGACAGATTCTCGTTTTTGGAAAGAGAGCCAGTGGCCGTAAACTTGCATTGTATTCTGTCTTGATGGCTTACTTCCCTAGAAATGAGTTTTTCACACATCAGAGGTCAGAAGCCAGATTATTAAGTTAAACAAGCTGTGTTTCATTTTATAAAGCCGTTTTCATTGGGATTCTAGGACAGTCCTTGTAGATCTGACCAAAGGATATTTAATGTCATTATAAAGTCTTGCTGACCAAAGGATGTTTAATGTCATTATAAAGTCTAGCGTGGGAGCTGTTACAGCCTTTACCTTTTAGTTAGTCTTATCGTTTTCAAAGGGAAAACAAGTGTTTGGGTGTTACGTTGAGTTGCTGTCCTATAGATAAAGGCCTGGGAGGACACATCATCCATTTGAGGGGGTACAAGGATTGGCATTTCCTCTGTCGCCATCCAAGCAGCGTGGATTGTGTCCTGTGCTTCCTAACCCTCCCAGGACAGTTCACTATGCCCTGGCAATAAAGGAGAGCTCGAACTTGCAGTAACAGTGCCACACCGTTGATTTCTTTCCTGGTTTTTAGACCATTTAATTAAAAAGTTACTTAATGATTATCTATGGTGATCAGTGATGGTAAAATTGTAATGCATTTGCTCATTATTTTTGGACTTTGGGTCCCTTTGGAACCTATATCGCTTTGTGGTTCTCTTCTATAAATGTTTGCTCAGCAACCAGGGGTAGTTGCAGGAAAGCTGCTTGGTCAGGTAAGGGTCGGGCTCTAGATGTCAGCAGGACTGTACCCAGAGGTGACCTTCCTGGACTGTGTAGGGCCATACCCTTTAAGAATTCCGGGCCTAATGAGGTGTTAAGTCTGTTAATATCATTTCTCTCATATGCAACACGGAATGGCCTCTCACACAAAGAGTGTGTTGGAAGGTTCTGAGGCTCATGGAATCAGTGGCACCTCTAGTAGCCCCCTCGGTGAATGGGCTGGAGGCAGAGTTGCTTCTGAGAGAGGGGAGCAGGACCCTGGTAAGCCAAGGTGGAGGACAAGGCTGGCAGGGGGCTTCTGGGCTCTGTACCCTCCAGCTATGCTCCAAGACTGCCAGGAGCTGATGACTGTTGCGGGCTTTGCCCTCGGGCATCAGTCTCCATACAGAAGGACTGATGGTCTTAACCTTCTTAAGAACATGAGTTTGGGGAACGAGAAGGAGCAAGAGTGGGGAGTGGGCCTGACTTCTCGTGTCTTCTTGCTCGCATGCCCACCTTCACACGTCAGCCAGGTTGTGGCAGGAAACCCTCAGATCTGGTACAGACCACTCTGGCTTCCTGCGAACCATGCTACGGTTGGGTGTGTCCCTGGCAGTCAGGATGAGCTGGGCACTTCGTCCTCCAAGTCATCTACAAACCATATTTGGAGGTGGGCCTTTGGGAAGTAGTTAGGGTTGCACAAGGTCATGAGGATGGGCCCCGTGGTGGCATTAGTGGCCAGTGCTGTGCTCTCACCAATGACACCTTCCACCGCATTATGATGCCGCAGGGAGGCCTTCACTTGGGCTTGTCACCTCAGGACCGAAGCTGAACACGCTTCTTGTCTTATAAAGTACTCCATCTGTGGTGCTGAGTTCAGCAACAGAAAACAGACACTTGGGTGTGTAAGATGATTTCTTCTCTACAGTGCTGTCACCACCCTGTAATACTTCTTGTTCCTATTCGTAATACTATTTATAGAATAGAAAAATATTGGCAAAATGTATGTTCATGATGCCCAAGTTCACGAAGAGCAAGTTGAGAAATGGAAGACAAGAGATCACTTCTGCATCTAGAGTGCTGATGACAGAGATTTCTCAAATCTACACCAATCATTTATTGAACTAAATACACACGTATGTGTATATGTACAGCATGTGTTACTTTTGACCTTTTTGACTGCAGGAGCTATTAAAGGATCTTACTGCTATAGCAGTATAAAGCAGTGGGCATACAAAATGGTGATCAAAACCATTCAAGGTCACGGTGACAGACCCCCTTGTCTCCACATTTGTTTTCTATTTTGTGAAAGATTCTTAACAGAAGTCATACAGCTGGGAAAAAACCAAGATCAAATTCATCCAAAATAAGGTACTCTGCTGTCCAGTGCACATCTCATGCTAGAATTGTGTGCCTCTTTCTGGGGCAGAACCAATGACCTGGCGGGGAAATGAACAGTTAACACCAGTCCATGAATGAGGCTTCCAAAGACGTTTTTGATGGCTCAAAAAGTCAGACTTAGGAATGTGAGGTCTCATTTTTTAAACACAGCAAGATAAATTGGAAAACATTTTTTTGTGTGTAATTCTGTCTACAAATTTAGTTTAGAAACTTCTCTAACAAGATAGAGATTTAAATCATCTAAATGAGAACATGTCTTAATTAAGTAACATTAAAGAGCAGAGCGGCTGTATTATCCTGTCTTGACCACTTGCAATTAAGAGTGTATTCTATTTTGATTAAATTTCTCTTAGGTTTGTTTTGGCAGATTCAGGAGGTGGCTGAAGGATGCCTCATCCACGTCTTCATGGGCTGAAGTTGTTCCTTCTGGTTTGAGCCCATAGCTTATTGTGAAGACATTGGAAAGGTAGATGAGGCAAATGAATAAAACAGTATGAAAACATTTGGTATGATGTGATCAATGTTTTTGACCACAGAAATTTAAACTGGGTAGATGAGTTACATTGAAGAAACACTTCTCATTTTATATAGTCCTTAAAATAGTTCTGTAAATGGCATGTATTGCTCTTATCAAAGAGAAGGGGGAGGGCTGGGGTCGTGGCTCTGTGGTAGAGCTCTTGCCTCGCATATGTGAGGCCCTGTATTCGAACCTCAGTACCTCATAAAAATAAAGATATTGTGTCCATGTATAACAAAAAAAAATTAAAAAGAAAATTGTTAGAGCTCACAACTTAGAATATTAAGATATGCTTTTTTATCTTATACTTTTATCAATACTCATGTCTTCAGTTATCCTGTATTTTTAAAAGTCCATATTAAACTGAACATTAAAGAAGGGTATATTTGTATTTTTATTGAGTTTGGGGATTTTTTTTTTCTGGCACTGTTAATTTATTAGGGGTATTTTACTGAGTTTGAAAAGACCTGCCCAGGGAAGGAGGAAGTCCATTGGTATTCTGCTCCCTGTGTTGTCTCTGCATGTTAAGCCAGGCAGGCACAGTAGCCAGAGCTAATTTGCCTTCCTCTGAAAGAAAAGCCTTCAGTCATAGATGGTAACACAGAATACAGCAGCTGGGCATGGTGTCACATGCCTGTAACACCAGCGACTCGGGAGGCTGGGGCAAGGGGCTTCAGTAACTTTGTGAGGCCCCTGTCCCCAAAAAGTAAAAGTTTGGGGTGTGGCTTCGTGATACAGCACCCCTGGGTTTAATCTTAGTACCACAGAGAGAAAAAGCCTCCTTCAAGGCTCTGGCCTCAGGGTAAGAATGGAAGACCCCGCCTGCCAATCAACTGCCCTGTGGGTCTCCAGTGATATGTTCTTGTGGAGTCCAGGTGTCTTCCCAGGGAAGCAGTGTTCAGTGAGCTACTTTGATGCCAGCATGTGGAACGTATCTGTGGGAAGACCCTCAGTTCCAGGGAGGGGGCCATCCCTGCTGCTTTTGTCTCCTGATCAGCCTGGATCATGTTGGAAGCTGTTGGCCTGGGCTCCCGTCTGGCTCTTCGAATGCTGGCTTTTGGCACTTGCTGTGTGCGACCTTCAGGATTTGGATTCTATATCTGTGAAATGAGGATCAAAGCCTTTCCCTGTCCCAGGCCTGTGTGAGCATTGCCTGGACTCCTCTACATCAGGGGCTTGGAAGTAGGTTGGGTGCTTGGTAAGATTTCAAATGCTAGCTGCTGTTGCTACTGCCAGCGTTAGTTACTGTGTGGATATTTTATAATGGCCTAGTTTATGTGCAGTTAGTTACCCATCTTGCTCTCCAAATATACCATTGTTTCTAAGCTGAGAATGACCGAATTAGAGATCACCTACACAAGACGGGAGAAATGAAAGACCTTTGTTTTCCACTTGGAAAAGGATTCCATGAATGACCAACTGGGGAGGCCTCACCAGTGCGGTTTCAGTGCTGTTTAACCTGGGTGTTGGGATTCAGGACAACTGCTTGCTCATGACTTGACTCCATCTATTTTGTGTTAAGGCCCAGCTAGGCTCCACTTGCTGTCAGGAATAGCAAACTGCAGGTGTATTCCTTGAAATTTATAGTAGCTTGCTCTTCAGGTGTGAACACAGCAAGATTAGCTAAATGCTTCTCATGTTTTACAGAGGTTGGCCATGTTATGTGGTGGTAAGGTTTTGTTGTTGGGTTTTTGAACTGGTGCACACTGTTGGGTCTCAGCTACTTGGCTGAGCCAACATTGCTCATAGGCTGAACCATGCTCCTTTCTGTTTTAATTTCAGTTTCTTTTCATCTCTATTTTTCATATCAAGGCAGCATTGTATACAAATCTGTTTTCCCTCCTTCGTATCTTTAAGTGTGGAAACTGCCTCCTTGTGTTCCTGGAATTTACTGCGTAGAGGATTCTTGTAATTTGTATTCTTTGTGAGAGAGACAGTGCTGCGTGCTCACGAGTGCTGCGCTTCATCTTGGCACCTCGTCTGGATGTTGACGAATCTATCTTTATTATCCATTATTTAATTACTGTTATTGATCAGTATTTACTGTTATTGATTATTGTTGATTAATTTGATCCTGTTGATTACTATTGTCACTGTTCCTCAGTCCCTGTGGATTCTGCTCATTGGGATTTTTTTCATTCTGCCTAGTTTATCCTGGAGTTATTTCTTAGGAAAACTGCAACAAGTCAGTCTAAGTCTGTTCATAATTGAGAGTACACAGACAGGAACAACAAGGAGAAATTACCTTTTACTCACCAGATTGGGGGAAATTTCGGCAAGAGTACAGAAGCTGGTATTTCTGAGGGGCAGCTGGGTGCCATGTTAGAAGCAGTTTCTTTACCCACCTGGGGTTGACCTGCTTCTGTCCCAGAGCTATGGCCTTGGATAGCACAGAACCTGTCCTTACCTCTGTGGGGCGTTGCCATGAAGATCTCTTTAAAGTACTTAAAGCAGCATACAGCCAGTGCTGTGTACATATCTAATAAACGAAAGACATAGTTGTATTCCGTTGGTGGGAAGGCAAAGTGGCATATTCTTTTTGGAAGCCCTTTAGGTTTTCTTAAAATGTGTAACTCTGATTCTTCTATTTTTCTAGATGTGTCTTCCAGAAATATTTCCTTCTCTATAAAAATTAAACAAAATGAAACAAATGGTCATAATATTCATATTACTGAATACCGTAAGGTTAGCTCATTGGAAGGTGCACATGCCCTACGTGTACATATGTGTGCACAGACGTGAAAAAAACTGCAGGTGTATTTGCAAACAGCACGTTGTAGAAGAATAAACGTGTTTTGATCCTGTCTTTCTTTGGAAATGTATGTATAGTGGACATCATTTTCCTGTAACTGTGTGTTAGTCTGTTCCTTTGTAATGAAGGTGTCGATGGGTGATGAGGCAGGGTGCAGCCTTGGAGGGCAGGCAGGCGGAGCATGAACAGGGACTTTGCCTTTTTTGCTGTAATGTTAGCCTTGTTCATCATAACAGTATGCTCTTAATTTTTCATTAAGAAACTGTAGTGGACCAGTGTGGCCCGTGTGCTGGGTTGTGGGCAGGGAAAATGTCCAGGAAGGAGCAGGAAGTGTTCAGGTCTAGGCATAGGCTCTGCTCTGGGTCTGGGTCCCACCGAGCCCCAACATTTATTTGGGCAACTAAAATGATATCTCTGTGTTCTGTGCTTCAAGTTTTTAATCTGAAAATAAACAAGAGTACCTCTTGTTTGGTTAGATTTAAATAAGTCCACACATGTAAAAGGTCAGAACAGTTGTGGCAGGTGAATCCCAAGCTTTGTCATTGGGGAGGAGGAGTCCTACAGCCAAAGCCAGGTCTCTCAGGCAAATCCAGGAATTCAGACAACTTTGGGGTGGCCTGAGGAGATAATGAGGCTGTTTACCACGTCCAGGGATCGACGTGCCCCTCTTTCATGTATTTTGCAAATCTACAAGGAAAAGAACCCTAGGGTTTGAGTTTTCTCTAACTAGCAAAAAACTCCTAAATACAAATGTAAGTTGGTAGATTAAATTAATGCAAGGTTAGTGTCATTCATTTACATCATATGTGACTTTATTCTCATAACTACCATTTTGTAAATATAATAGAAAATTTCCTATAGTAAATAGTTTATAATCTTAAGATATTTAATTACAGGTCTTGCTTCTCGACTATTACAAAATGTAGAAAGAGGATCTTGTAACCAAGACAACAAATGACACATTATTAAATCTTAGAAGAATGTTGTCCTCCTGGCTTCTGGTTTGGGACCTTCCTGTCCCCCACGTACCCATGTTTTGAATCTTCCCGTCCTTGAGATGGTCATGGCTCGTTCAGGATTTTTTTTGTGTGTGGCTCTTAAGTATGTCTTTATCAGTTATTAGGAGAGCACATTAGTTTCTTAGGGCCTTCATAACAAAGATCCACACAGTGGCTGGCTTTAAACAATGGAAACTTACTCCTTTGTCTTGGAGACTGAAGTTCAAACTTGAGGTGTCCACAGGACTCCTCCTTCAGAGGCTAAGTGGGAATCTGCTCCTGGCCTTCCTCCAGCTGCTGAAGGCTGCCAGCAGCCCTGGGCGTTTCTCTACCTAGAGGCCTTTCCCTCCTCTCTCCATGTCTGCCTCTCTTCTCAGGATGCCAAGCCCTGGATCTGGTCCACTGTAAGCCAGTGGGGCCTCACCTTGACTTGACTGTATCTGAACAGTTTCTGAACAAGATCACGTCATAGATGCCAGGGGCTCTCTTTTGTGGAGAAGCAGTTGAGCACACAGCAGGCCTGGGGGCTTGTAATTTCTGGCTTTGACATTTAATCTTTGTAGTGGACCATAGTGGAGGGAGGAGATGGTAGTAGATCTGTGAGAACTCCTTTGTTGTTCATTCCAAGAGGTCAGGAGGATGATATACTTTCCCATGTTTTGAGCTATTTGTTTTGTTTCGTGTGGTTTTTTATCATTTAGGCAGAGTTTATATATGGTTCTACTTTAATTCTTAGGGTAGAATAATTATGTTTTCAGATACACCACTTACTTGATTCAAATGAGATTCCTTTTTCAAATCTTAACTCTAATGTTGCCCATTTTTTGTGTGTAGGTTCATTATAAATCTTTGCACTATTTTAATGTTAAAACACAAACTCGCATTTATAGTCCACTTTGAAACCTTAAACATTAAAGACTTGTGTGTGGAAAAATTATGGAAACAAATGTGCTGTTTACCCAAATTGTGGCCTCACTTAGCTATACATTGAATCTTTTATTAGAAGTAAAAATTCATAATGTGTTTGTTCACTAGTTCAGTCAGCAGTTAATTGCTAGGTACTATTTCAGGGATGGGATACAGCCTGAACACCCAACAATGCCCACTCTCAGGAGGGTCAGGCTCTGAGGGAGGAGGCTACTCCACAGATGGCCCCTGCTGTGCAAAACACGGGGACTAGATATTTTTATGGGGTAATTGAGAAGTGCCTCCAACCTCTGGGGACAGGGTCCTGTGGATGTTGGTGGGAAGAGTATCCCTGGGTGGAGGCAGGATTCTGGGCAAAAGCCCCGTGGTGTGGGGACAGTGGGGGACAGCTACTGCACAGCAGCCGGTGGGCCCAGGGGAGGCGATGGAGAATGTGCTCATCTTTTCAGAACTCTCAGCCCCAGACCTTGCCCCACGAGGTATTGTATAACATGTTTGTCATTTAGACAGTCTTCCTTAGAACTTGGCAGCCGGGATGGCATGGCATTATCTCATTTTAGCTTCTTTGTAAAGTTGAGCAGACGCCTGAACAGTCTGCACCCGCCCTGAGGCGGGAGAGTCAGGATCACCCCTGTGTGGTTCACTGATGTGCTTCCTGGGAGTGGTGCTCACTCCTTTAGCCATTGGTAAGAGTGGAGAGCAGGCCTGGCCTAGAAGTGGGAATGGCTCCGTCCACTGTGGTGTTTGTGCCCAAGTCAGGACAGGAAATCAGGAGCCATCTTTGTGTTTCTGAGGCAGGTGGTAAAACACCAAGGAACTGAGAGGTAGAATCACCGTGCACAGCAGCAGGCAGGCGCTCCTGGTCAGAGGTGTCTCCAGTAGCCAGCTCTGCCTCCAGGAGGGCTTCCCGTCCACAGGTGGCTGCCCATCTGTGTGTGCACCAGGACATGCATGTCTCTAAACAGAAGGGTGGATCTGCTGACGCACACTGAGATGGACCTGTGCTTTCAGGCCCACAGATGACAGCAACCAGCCTCCGGGCCGGGGCGTGCTCTCCATGCATGGGCTGACCTACGGTGTCATCCGGGTGGACTCAGAGGAGAAGCTGTCTGTGCTCACAGTGCAGGACGTTGGGCTCGTCATGCCCGGAGGTGAGTGTGGGCATGGGTTGTGATGTCAGCAGCCCCAGCCTTGGCCTTGAGGCTGGTCAGTTAGCATGTATTTACTGACGCACATTGTCTTCCTCTTCCCATACCACATCATGGCCCTCTGTGCAAAGCTCTCGGGATGAACACTGAGCTTGCAGCTTTTGAAAGTCTTCATTGAGCCTCAAACACCTGAAGCAATGTTCCCTCTCCTGAGGAAAGAAAACCCAAAATATCTGAGAAGCTGTGGAATGAAGGGCATCTCTGCACACTGAGACCCTGGGATCATCTTCCCTGGGAAGGCATTACAGAGCAGCTCTATAGCTCAGACTGGTGCCAGGACAGCATCCCCTTCTCTACCCCAGAAAGCAGCTTCCAATCCACCATCTTAACGTTTTAACCAAAGCCGAACACCAAGATCATCTTTCCAAAGACTTTGAGTAGATGTTTAGAAGTGAGGAACATGAGTCTGTAATCCCTGAAACCTATTTTTAGCAGTAAAGCCCTTTCATGAAGCCAGAGAAACCATTTCTACAACCACATAGATGGCCACTTGGCTTAGGGTCCCTGCCTTGTCGTACCTCGCCTGCATCTCACTCCCATGTGGTGTGCTTGGGCACCTCCACGGAGCCTCACGCAGGACCCCAGTCCTCCTCCTGATTTGCAGAAAGCTCTTACCTGGTTGTGTCTCCAAGGACCACATGTATCATCATGTAGCCTCCTCAGTCCTCTGTAGGAGTCCCTACCCAGAGTTTGGATGTGTTCCCTCTGCATGCACCCCCACATAGTGGGACGTCACATCATGTCTGCACGTGTTGCACACTGTTTTCACAGGGTCTTGGCAGGATCTAGGTCTCAGGCAGCACCTGCTGGGCAGAAGCTGTGCAGCCTGCAGGGAGGGTCCCCGGGGGAAGCTCCTCAGGCTCCCTCCCCTGGGCTGGGCTGAGCTTTCTCCACAATTCCTCTTTCCATCTTACTTGCCATGTGTGGAGCTAAGAGAAGGAAAGCCAGCCCTGGCATTGCCGGTCCTCAGTGTCTGATAGTCCAAAGGTTACTATAAACCCCTTTCTGTTGCCTTTTTCACCCCTGAAGACTCCCAAGCGTCATGGCAACTTCTTATTCCTTCTCATTCCTCCAAACTGTGCATATCCCCAACCCATTCATGCTTCTCAGCATTAGCCAGGCCTCCCTGGCTCCATTTCTTCCTTTATTAAAAACTAGATTTTTTAAAAAGAGAAATAGATTTCCAGTGTGGAAGCATCAAAAGATTGGGTTTCAAAATGGAAAACCACCTCTCTGTCCACCAGAGGCATCCACAAGCATCCAGGTTTCCTTTCAGAAAGACTCCAGGACTACAGAAATGAACGGATGGGCATACATTTGCGTGTGGTCTGTCTCGGGGCTGTGGCTTTCCGTGTGTAATGATGATGTCCTGTACACATCTTCATGTTCTGTGCCTTGAAGTTCAAAGAGCTTGTCCTTTTTCAGGCAGCATGGTGTTAAATTGTCTGAAAACACAATAATCAATTTATGGCCCCCACTTTGGGGGAGTTTCACACCCCATCTGAGCTTCCACTTGTGGGGGGTATGGGGAGCAGTTAAAGGAGACTTTCTGGAAGTGAGGTTTTTTCAAAGAGCCTGCCCCGTAATTTAATACTATTATTTGTCCTTCAGAAAGACTGAGGGCTTGTCATCCTGCCAGTGGAAAGTATCAGGACCTCTTCTCTACTCCCTTTCCCAGTGTACCCTCACTTTATCTTTACCGAGCTGATGAGTGAAGAAGACTTCAATGTAGCCTTTTTTTTTTTTAATTGTAGGTGGACAGTGTGCCTTTATCTTTTTGTGTGGTGCTGAGGATTGAACCCAGTGCCTCACACATAATAGGCAAGAGCTCTCTCTCTGAGCCCCAGCCCTCAACGTAGCTTTAATGAGAATTTCCCTTCCTGTGAGTTTTAACTTTCCATGGTTCCCCTGGTTCTGATGCCGTAACCCCAACTTGGGGCTTCCTGGGAGTCCAGCCTCTAAGCAACCCACTGTCTCTTGCTACACACACCTTTTCTGAAAGGCCAGATTCTTGGCGCCCTGGTCAGACTTGTGATCTGTGGCAATGGTGGGGCAGGTGCTGATGGGCTCAGGTCAGAATGTGTGTGCTACAGGAGAGTGAGGAAAGCATCGTTAAAAACAGCTGGGGCCCTCCGGTGAGGGTCTCCAGAGGATTCACCTGGATAGGGAATGTGAAATCAAGGTTACAATTTCCACAGGAGGTTAGAGGCTTAAATTCTACTTTGCACTTACAGATGCCTTGGGCATCTGCAAGTAGGTTGCAGAGTCCGAGTTATGTTTTGCAAGTGGCACCCATTCCACTGCTGGTGTGTGTAGCCGAGTTCCCCAGCGCTCATCTTGAGCTCCACCCTCACATCTAAACTGAACACAATTCACACGTTACAATTAAAGCAATTGCAATGATTGATGTCACCACAGTGACCTGAAACATCATGATTCTTTGCAGAAGATGAGTACCTGGTGTTTCATTCTCTGTTTGTTTGTGTCCTTGTCTGGACTCCTGCATTCATCCCCCCAGCTCTGACCCTCCATGTTTTCCATTTGCTCTCAGCCATCATGTGTTCAGTGAAGCCAGATGGGATTCCTCAGCTGTGCAGAACAGATGAAATCGGGGAGCTGTGCGTGTGCGCAGTGGCAACAGGCACTTCGTATTATGGCCTCTCTGGCATGACCAAGAACACCTTTGAGGTAGGCTGATGGAAAGTCCTCTGTCATGACACCTGTTTGTGGGTCCCTCTTCAGATAGCCATTGTCAGGGGCGTAGAAACAGAAAAGAAATGTGAGACAGTAAACTTTTGAAAAAAGGTACTAAACATAGTTGCATTGTCTTTTAACCATTTTATTATTTTTGATGAATTTGGCTTATCAGTATTATTTTGATCTCAGTCATTTTTCAAAAAAGAATAAGCACCATCTCTTAAAAATGACCCTTTGTCACTATTTTCACCCACACCTAAAATACAAACATGCCCACTGACGAGTGGATGATAGAAGAGCTTGGGCATGAGTGGCCTCACCTGAGATGGCCAGCTGACCATCCCACACAGCCTCTCAGTCTCTGCTCCTCTTGGCTGGTGTGAATTTGTGAACTTGAGCAAATGGGTCTGATTTGGGTGTCACAAACTGTATGTGTGGGGAAGGGGTGTGTGTGTGTGGAAACGTGCACTGTGTGGGGGATGTGTATGGACACGTGCACTGCGGTGGGGGGGTGTGTGGACATGTACACTGTGTTGGGGGTGTATGTATGGACATGTGCACTGTGTGTGGGGTGTGTGGACATGTGCACTGTGTGGTGGGAGAATGTGGGGTGTGGACATGTGCACCTTGGGGTATGGACCTGTGTACCATGGCGGGGATTTGCGCGTGTTTGCAGACGTTAGAGGGCAGATGCCCCATGGTAGGAGTAGTGCAAGGTGTGAAGTTATGTGCAGGAAAGCAGAAACCACTTGGGTGGGAACACATTCTTAAACATCTAGAACTTTGGACATAACTGGAGCTAGGTAGAGTCCAAATAAAAACTCCCTCTCCTTTCATATGTGGCTTATCTATAGGGTGGAAGGAAAAGAGATGTAGAGTTAAGCTCATTTTTTTGCTTTATTTATATTCTCTGCATGGTTCTAACAAGGAAAACTAACATCTTAATGAACAAGATCCGTCACTTTCTCACTAACTTGGGTTGCACCTTGATTCCCACTTATCACTATTGTGCTATAGTGGTCTAAACAAGAACTAGCTGGCATCTGTTAGCGTTGTGTAATTTCTGGCTGTGACCTCTTCTGAGACTTGGAGCCTGTGAGTGGAGCTGGCTTGAGGCCCTGCACGTGGCCCAGAGGATGAGAGAAGTGTGTGTGCGTGTTTGAAGACTGCTGACATCTGCTACTCTGACCTCTGCGCAGGTTGCGGGTTGGAGATGGACAGCAGGTTGTCACTTCAAGGAGAGGTGGGCTGATTGGAGCCTGTGTTTCCCCAGGTGTTCCCCATGATGAGCTCGGGCGCGCCCATCAGTGAGTACCCGTTCATACGGACGGGCCTGCTGGGCTTCGTTGGTCCTGGAGGGCTCGTCTTTGTGGTGGGGAAGATGGATGGCCTGATGGTGGTCAGTGGGCGCAGGCACAATGCCGATGACATCGTGGCGACAGCCTTGGCCGTGGAGCCCATGAAGTTTGTCTACAGAGGAAGGTCGGTTGCCCTCATCTGCTTATTTCTGTAGACCGCACTTTGCACGCAGTTGTGAAGGGTTTGTAAGTCACATACATCCCTTATTTTGAATCCCGTTTCCTCTTCTGTAAAATCACAGCTGGACTTGGTGCTGAGATTTCCCCTAGTTTGGGATGTCCACGATTTTGTATAAGTTTCCTGAGCCCTGTAAGTATATTTTTGTTAACCTCTAAACTAAGTAAAAGTATCCATTGGGAAGACTTTTAATAGATTAACTACACAAAATGCAGGGCTCAAAGTTCATCCTGGAGCAGGCCCCAGAGACCTAAAGATCATGGTCATCCTTATCATGGAAGAGTGGACACTCTGTGCTGGGGCTGTGGCTCAATGGTAGAGCACTTGCCTTGCACATGTGAGGCCATGGGTTCAATCCTCAGCACCACATAAAAATAAGGTATATTTTAAAAAAGTGGACACTCATGAGCTACTCAGGTCTCCTACTTCCCTCCCTCCCTTGCTGGACACGTCCAAGAGGCTTAGTAAATTCTGTAGCTCCCTAGGGTTTTTTGGTTTGGGGTTTTTTTGTTTGTTTGTTTGTTTGCTTGCTAATTTGAGGGAACTCAGAAATTCCTTGGAATCTTACTTCATTTTGGCAAGCTGATAGGACTAGGAGAAAGGAGATACTTGGCCCAGCCTCACCACCTTGGGATTATCTTTAAAACTAGAACCTATTTGTGAGAGAGGTTTCCTAGAGATTTGGAGTGGTCACAATTCTGTACTGACCCTGTGAGGCAGACGGATTTATCAGGAAGCAGTCAGTTCCAAACAGAAAACTTGGGTGCAAACTCAAGGCAGGCATGGTACGGGTCTCTGCAGCAATTGCAGCAATCCTGCACTGACTCCTCTTGTCCACACGGAAAGAACAGCCTTGTCCCCAACACCTGCAGCCAGGGGCAATGTGGGTGGTTCACCTGCAGGGCCCCCAGGCTCTCAGCCTCCACAGCTGGACTTGCATTGGTTAGTGCCCGTGAGGGAGCTGGACTTGGTTTGCCTCTGGAGGGGCCCCAGGAGCTGCCGGGCTGCTTGATTAGCTGCACTTGTACATGCCTTACTACAGCAGGAGGTCTTGGGAGTGTTGCTGCCTGTGCTCATCACGTGTGCTCCTCTGTCCCCACAGGATAGCTGTGTTCTCTGTGACCGTCCTTCACGATGAAAGGATAGTGATTGTAGCGGAGCAGAGGCCGGACTCCACGGAGGAGGACAGCTTCCAGTGGATGAGCAGGGTGCTCCAGGTCGTGTGCCTTGCCCTGAAGCTCTCTACTCTGTCCCAAGTTTCAGCTTCCCTGACTCGCTGTTAGGGTTAGGGCTGCCCCTCACCAATCAGGGCTAGGCCCCACAGCACGCCCTCTTGATCAAAAAGCCCTGCTCAAGGGGGAGGGGTCAGGTTTTCTAAGGCTGTTTCCAACCGTTCATGTTGGGAGGTCACGTGTCCGTCTTGGGTTGGGATTTTTTGTTGAGGATATCCTTTTCTCCAGATTCCTTCTTTCTTATTTGTGTCCTGTGTAAAATCATTCCAGCTCAGGGAGTTCAGCAGTGTCTCCTGTGCTGGCGATTGTACACCCATAGAACAGGGTTCCCACTGTACATACTTTTGCATGTTACAGTATTTCAGGTGCATAAATGTTTACTAAATAAGTAATGCCAATTACGAAATGTTTGTTTCTATTTACTATTATAATATGATTGCTTCTTAAATTTTCTAGGCAATCGACAGTATACATCAAGTTGGAGTTTACTGCCTAGCTTTGGTGCCAGCAAATACCCTTCCCAAAACCCCACTGGGTGGAATCCATTTGTCAGAAACGAAGCAGCTCTTCCTGGAGGGCTCCCTTCACCCCTGCAACGTCCTTATGTGCCCCCACACTTGTGTCACAAACTTGCCTAAACCTCGACAGAAGCAACCAGGTATGCCTTGCAGCATCAAGCTCAGGAGAGCCCCTGCCTTCCTGCCCTTCACATGGCTACACACTCCTGGGGCATAACCACCTTTGGGACCTGTGGACAGAGTGTGAGGGGAAGAGGTGCCTTGGCCTTTGCAGGGGACATCAGCACTTGATGCAAATGAGGTTTTGCAGCGCCACCAGCAGGGTGGCCTTTGGCGAGGCACAGACCCCCTTAGGATTCTGCTGTAATATCTCCTTATTGGTAGAATAATAATAATATAGCCTTATGTGTTTCTGTGACTGAGGGATCCAAGCATATAACACCTGGGGAAACAATCTGAAACATGTGCACTGTTCCTTGTGATGTTGTCACATACAAAGCTGCCTAGTGCTCTGCAGTTTGGGAACACATTATCTATCATCTGACTTGATTCTCACATTATCCCAAGGTCTCCTTCTCCATTACATGCAAGGGAGAGAGTTGGGCTAGATGATTTCTGAGGCTCTCTGGAGTAAACATTTGAAACAACTGTGTAAGGGGTCTGTTGATTCTTGGAATGAAGCTCCTAAAACTTAGGTTTGTAGACCTAAGTTTGTAGACCAGTTGCCTTTCTACTGGATGAATTCTTACTCGGGTAAGAATAGTGTTTGTAATTATGAAACTGAGCAAAAAAGCGTTAGAAACCTTTAATCCATCCTGAGCCAGTAACCATGTCGTAAGACATCAAAATCGGACAATTCTGCAGCTGCATTCCCTGGGGAGGTCCTTCCAGATATAGCTAGAGGACACTGTCTGAGCAGGTGCCCAGAGTTGCCAGCACCAAAGGCTTGGACTCTGTTCAGGACCCTGTGTCTTGTTGCTTCAAGATGAAACGTCTGCCTTGGCCCCTGCATGAATTTGTCAGGGGTTGTATGGTAGGAATTCAACACTAGAGACTAAAGGTGGATTCTGAAACTCTGAATAGGGCAGGAATCAACTTGGACCTTCCATGCACACGTTGTGGGGAGTAGCATCTCAACTTTGTGTTTTCAACTGGTGTGGCTTAGTCACTGTAGGAGTGTTCCATGTATTACCCCCTCACTTACCTGGGGAGAATTCATCTGTTCTTGCTAAAAAAAAAATTTCTAAATCAGACGCAGCAGTAATTGGGGAAAGGAATTCCTAAGTCTGTGGGGAAAGAGATCCCTAAGGTCCCAGACTTCACCCTCAGAGAGTACAAGCAGAAGTAAACCTTGGTGAGTGTGCTTCACTCAGTAACGGAGAAGCACAGAGTGAGGTGCCATGAAAGCCCTAGGTCCCTCAAAACGGGTTTCTCTTTCTAGTTTGAATTCTTAAAGTATACATATATAAGGAGAAGACTTTAAACCAATTTAGCCCATTTGCAAGCTGGCTTCTTAGAGGAATCATCTTGCTCAGCCTTTGGTTGTCAAGAGTAAGGGCTGTACTAACGATGGAGAGTGAGAGGCTGAGGGCTGCAGGCTCCAGGGTGCTGGATCGCCTGCAGGAGCCTTTGGCTCCTGGGCTTCTGGCCCAGTGGTAGCTCCACCCCATTCCAGCGAGCAGCACTGTACCAGACTTTTTGTTTGGTTAAACATGAAGACTACTCATTTTTCACAGTTACTTTAATAAGAACTAAGAAAAGACATGTAGTCTGCCCACAACTACCACATGGGAGAATTCAGAGATGAATTCTCTGAATTATGCCCACACACAGATAGCAGAGAATCACAGTTTTTAAATTCCGTAAGTAGTTAAGGACAGTCCTCGATGAGGCAGCATCCGTCATCCAGGCTCCTGCAAACTTCTCGTAAATCAGGAAGAGGGCACCAGTAATGCAGTCACCAACAGCAGTCTCTTCATTCATAGCTCACAAAAGGACTAAGAGAGACCCTGAAACCTTACCCCCAATAGAATATACAGATACGAGCTTCCATATCCCACCTCCTCAACAGGATTACTCTCAAATTCACAAAGTATTTATTTAAAACATAATATTTTGCTTCTGGTCAACCCTCATGATGTGTAGTGACACCAGAAAATAAGTGTAGACATGATCTGGAAGTCTTTAACTACTTATGGAATTTAAAAACTGTGATTCTCTGCTATTTGTATGTGGGTATGTATTTTGGCATAGTCTGGGCATCAAACCTAGGGTCTCAGCATGCCAGGCAAACACTCCACTGAGCCACAGCCCCACTCTATATATCAATTTTTGTAATTGCCACTGTCAACATATGTCATTTCTGTGCCATCCCTAATCAAAGCTTGTTTGCATTTCCCATCATTGTCATTGTACTGATCTCTTTGAAACCTGTCCTAAGATGTATTCACAGTCAGGCCTTTGGAAGGCTTCTCCTAGAGTAGATTCTTTACCAAAAGGGGAAGTCCTGTTTTAGGGAAATTTGATCTTTGTCTCAAGGCTCTGTCTCTTTCCAGAAATTGGCCCCGCCTCTGTGATGGTGGGAAACCTCGTGTCTGGGAAGAGGATCGCCCAAGCCAGTGGCAGAGACCTGGGTCAGATAGAAGACAACGACCAGGCCCGGAAGGTAAGAGCCGAGGCCCACACCTCTCTTGTGTTCCTTATACAGTGTGAGAGGCAACTGTCCCTGCAACTGTCCCTGCAGCTGCCCCGTGCCAGGTCCATGTCTACTCCCTTGGCATCTGGGATGGTCTTCTCCTACTTCCCCTGTCTTGCAAGACATGTCCATGAACTTTTTTTTTTTTTTTTTTTTTTAAAGAGAGAGAGGAGAGAGAGAATTTTTTTTTAATATTTATTTTTTTTAGTTCTCGGCGGACACAACATCTTTTGTTGGTATGTGGTGCTGAGGATCGAACCCAGGCCACACGCACTCCAGGCGAGCGCGCTACCGCTTGAGCCACATCCCCAGCCCCTCCATGAACTTTTATAAGGAAAAATCTATTCACTAGGGGATATGGCATTTTTAAAAATTGGCTAATGGCGTTTGATTGGGCTGAGGTTGTGGCTCAGTGGTGGAACACTTGCCTGGCATGTGTAAGGCACTGGGTTCAATTCTCAGCACCACATATGAATAAAGAAAGGTCCATCCTCAACGTTTTTTTGGGGGGGAGGAGGAATGAAACACTTGATCATCATGCCCCATCCACATGGTATGTTTCTATTATTAAAAGGGATTAGAGTTATCCCAGCCTGAAATTGGGCCACCCTTTTTACTGCAGACTTAGTAGTTTGGAGCATGTAGTTTGAGTTTGCAGTGCAGTTTCATGACACTAGGGAACTGCCATTCTGAACACACTATAGACCTACCCACCCTTTTTAATAGGATAGGTCTGATTTTTCTCATCGTAACCCATAGAAATCAGCACTGCACCCTCTGGCAGCCCCAGGAGAAAGGTCTTGCTCTACCGCTGCCAATGCCACTGAAAGTTCCCATCCTTGCACAGACCCCCCCAAGAGCTTCCCCAACCAAGGACACCACCCCAGCCCTTGAGCTGTCAGTCCCAGTCAGGAGCGGCGAATTCTAAATCACTGCCGGAAAGCATAGTAAGCACTTGCTTGTCCTTTGGTTATATGTCAGATTTTCCTAACAGTCTCCATGGGGAAACGCACTATTTGAAGGCACTAGAAAGCATTCGCACATTTACTTCCACTTAATTTGGAGATTGCCCAGCGCAGATCTCAGTGGCCTGACCCGGCACCAATGCGTTTCTTGTTGCAGTTCCTGTTCCTCTCGGAGGTCTTGCAGTGGAGAGCCCAGACCACCCCAGACCACGTGCTGTACACGCTGCTCAACTGTCGGGTGAGGCACACCGAACTCGCGTTTCCTGATGGCTCTTCTTGTTGGATCTAAACTGGTTCCCCGGGCCTGGGAAGCACTCTTGCTTCTGTGTGTGTGTGTGTGGTTTTTTTTTAAATTTATTATTAGTGTGTTACCATTATACACAATAGTGGGCTCATTTTGACACATTCATGAATGCACATGACATAATTTGCTGCAGTTCAATCCCCAGTATCTCCCCTTCTCCCCTCCCTCTACTGGTCTTCTATTTTTTTTTTTTAATCGGTGTATCATAGGTGTACGTAAAAGTGGAATTCATTGTGATGTATTCACACGTGTGTGGAACATGACTTGATCAATTTCATTCTGCAGTTTGTTTTACCTTCCACCAGCCCCTTCCTCTATTCCCCTGTTCTCCCTTCTACCTCCATGAAATCCCACCTTGTATTCCTTACTTTTGCCTGGCTTCCACATAGAAGAGAACATTCAACCCTTGACTTTCTGAGTTTGACTTATTTCATTTAGCAGAAGTTTTGCAGTTTCACCCATTTACCAGCACAGGCCATGTTGTTGCTTTGTGGCTAAGTGAAACTCCATTGTCTTCATACACCACATTTTCTTTATCTGTTTGTCTGTTAATGGGCTCCTAGGCTGATACCAAAACTGAGCTATTGTGAATTGTGCTGCTATAAACATGGTTATATCTGTATCTCTATAATATGTTGAGTTTGGTTATTTGGGATGAATACCAAGGAGTCGGATGGCTGGGCCATAGGGTGGTTCCATACCTAGTCTTTTGAGGAATCTCCATATTGCTTTCCAGAGTGGATGTGCTAATTTGCCGTCCACCAACAGTGTATGGATGTCTTTCTCCCTCCTTCCTCACCAGTAATTACGATTTATTAGTATTCTTTCCTTTCTTACCCTGCCTGCCCCAGTACTGGGATTAAACCCAGGAGCACTCTACCACTATATCTCCAGTCCTTTTTATTTTTTTATTTTTTATTTTGAAATAGGGTCTTACCATGTTGCCAGGGTGGCCTTGAACTTGGTGTAATCCCAAGTCTCTGGGATTACAGATGTGTGCCGCTGTCCCTGGCTGTTGCTTGTATTCTTAATGATTGCCCTTCTAATTGGACTGAGATTCTTTTTTTTCCCCTTGAGCTTTAGGGGTATTATTAAGAAACCTCTTGCTGCTTTATAATATTCCCAACTTAATTCTTTCCCTGAATCTTTTGGGAATTCCTTTTGTTTGTCTGATGCTCTCCATTTAAGGATGCTTTTAATATGATCTTACCTATACATTCTATGTAAATATTTTAGCAGCCCTTTTTGCAATATTTCCTACCTGAAAACAAGTGATTGATAATATCTACTGAGAACAATTGCAGACCTAGGGGAGTTTTAATTTTAATTACCAAACTATTTTTTAGAGGTATTAATTACAGAATCCTAGAAATAAAGTCATTTCTACTTTTTAAATATAAAGTTTCTATTTCTCATTAGAAACTCAAATTTATTAAGTATCATCCCATAGTAGTACTTAGGAGTAATGCCTTAAATATGCAAGCAAATATTAACAGTAAAAGTTTAATGCAAAAGTCTTGATACATTTGTTACTTGTTGCTGTGAAAATAGTTTGAAAAATAGATACAAAATGTAGGTCTTCTGGGCAGACATAGGCACTGACAGCTCTTTACAAAGCTACGGTTCTTCACAGTTGCTGATTATCAGAATCTGAGTACACAAAGGCTCCTCCTGCCATTTGGAGCAGTAGATTAATGGCACATGAAGGGAAATGCTGACAACATAGCTGATTGTTCCCTGAATCTCTGCTTTGGTTTCTAGTTATCAGACCATTCTGATTATGTGATTTATCTCATCTGAAGGCCCCTCGCCCTCAACTCAGATCGGTGCTTATCATATTGAATTGCCACATGGGGCTGAATCACTCTGTATCTGCTCGAGACTTTTTCCAGGAAGAGTCATTGGCAATGGGGATGCCCGTCTTCCCCTCCTCTCTAAGGAGCTCCCTGTGCTGATAGCCCATGAGCTCCTCCTGCCCAGTACCATGAATCCACATATCTGAAATGCCCTCTTGCCACTTTGCATCTGTTTCCACACTAGAACCATCCTCAGCCTACGAGTAGAGACAAGACTCCCCTTTCTGTACAAAGCCGTTTGCTAGCCTTCTTGGGCATTTCCTCATTTCCCTTGAATCACTTCCTCTGCCCTGCATCTGTTGTTTCTCCTGTGAGTTGCTCTTGATTGCTTCTCTTTTTCTGTAATCTGAGCATCTCCCCGGGGACTCCCAGTATCAACTGTAGACTAAAATCTACAATGTTAACTCAGGCTGGCCTCTTGTGCCCTACACTAGTCACCTTCTCCAGTGGCTGCCTGCAAGTACCGCCTCCCTTCCCTGAGTTCCCTCAGCATTGCCCTGGTGCCTGTGTGCTCCCTAGGCTGTATGCTGCGTGGGACTGGGTCAGTTCTGACTCCCTTTTCAAACTCTTTCACAGAATTGCCCAATACGTTGCTCCCATGTGTCAGATGGGTAAATGCCCGTATCTAAACAGCTGGACTCTACACAGTAGCTCAAGAAGAGGTGGACCCTGTGTACACAGATGCAATACTGAGGGAGGCATGCTGATGGAAGTGTGAGGAACACAGGGCTGGTCTTGCCTTGTGAACTGTGGGAGAAGGTCCCTCAGTCTGCTCACCTGAGTGATCAATTCCAGAGCACAGGCTTGAAGTCCAGGCCATCTGGCATTGTGGATGCCCGTGCCCTGGACTCTATTATTACAGTCATTTGCCATAGCCAGACACTGGATCTCTTGGAAAATTGTTTACTGGAAATGACTCCTGTGCTTTAAAAGGGTTTCAGTAAAAACAACAGAAAATCAGATGGAGTAAATTATAGATACCAAAGCCGGGATTAAATTTGCTTTAGCTAAGCATGCGGAAACCATGGTCCAAGAATGCCTCCTCCTGTTAGCGGAAATCTCCTGTTTGCTAAGGCTTCATTCATGTTCTGTCCTGGGCTTTTCTGAAGGGTCACAGCATCATCTTTATTTTGTGAGAGGGTCAGATCCAAGCATCTGTGTTAGTTTACGGTTGCCTGCTACCCCATGTGCACTCTCAGTAGGTCTCAACCTGGACCATAGCCCAGCATGTGATGGTGGTTGTAATTTCTGCTCAAATCAATGTTCAAGTTCAACAATGTCTAACAATGTCTAATGTCTAAATAAAACACAAGCCACATGCATAATTGTTTTCTAAAACACTATCAAAGCATAAGAGAAGACAGGTGCAAGTGATTCCATAATGAGTTACTTCTCCAGAGTATGAATCCAGTGTGGCGAGTGCCTCTGTCCTGGATGGTATTTCTATCAACTGGTTTTGAACACTTCTCACTTGATCTTTTTTAATGGTAAATATTTTTTTAATTCTTTTTAGTTATACTTGGCAGTGTATTTTTACATACATACTTCGAGTATAACTTCCTATTCTTGTGGTTGTACATGATGTGAAGTTACATTGGTGTGTATTCATATATGAATATAGGAAAGTTATGTTCGATTCATTGTCTTTCCTATTCCAATCCCCCTCCCTTACCCTCACTCCCTCCTATCCAATCTGGTGAACCTCCACCCCACCCCCACAGTCTATTGTGAGTCAGCATCCACATATCAGAACATTTGGCCTTTGTTTTTTTGGAATTGGCTTATTTCACTTAGCACCATAGTCTCCAGTTCCAACCATTTACTGGCAAATGTATAATTTAATTTTTCTTTACGGCTGAATAATATTCCAGTGTGTACATATGCATTCATCTAAGAAGGGCATCTAGGCTGGTTCCATAGCTTAGCTATTGAATTGGGCTGCTTTGAACATTGATGTGGCCACATAACTGTAGTATGCTGATTTTAAGGCCTTTGGGTATAAACTGAGGAGTAAGATAACTGGTCAAATGGTGGTTCCATTCCAAGTTTTCTGAGGAATCTCCATACTACTATCCAAAGTAGTTGCACCAATTTGCACTCCTGTTACCACTGTTGACCGATGATGAGTCCTTGCTTACCTGATGTTGAAGAATAACACCAAAGAAGCACGCTGAGGCAAGGTCAGAGTAGAAATTAGAAGTTTATTAAAGGACAGCAGAAAAGACTTCTCCCGGAGGAAGAAGGGGACCCAAGAGGTGGAATCGTGGAAGTGCAGTTGTCTCCCCTTTTTATAGTTTTGGTGATGGAATGTGGGTTGAAAGGCCCGAGGGGTGGGACACAGGTGGGCCAAAGAAGTAATCTGGGCAGGAAGGACTTCATTAACATTTCTTTGTGATGGGCTATCTTCAAATCTGCTGGGGGCTGTTTCCTGGGTTTCATTAACATTTCTTTGGGATGGACTTTGGCCTAGGGCCTTTCTGGGACTTCATTAACTTTCCTTGAGTTGTCCTGGAATCGTTCTCAGCATGGCCTCCATTTTAGACCCGATTTACCTAACTACACTGACTACCTAACTTTAAATCTGGCTTCACTCCCACCAGCAGTGTATGAGTCTGCCTTTCCCCACATCCTCGCCAACATTTATTTTTACTTGTATTCTTGATAACTGCCATTCTAACTGGAGTGAGATGAAGTCTCTGTGTAGTTTTAATTTACATTTCTCTAATTGCTATGTAAGGGTCTGGTGGAGCATCGGAGAAAAGAACACACAAGAGACTGGCTCCAGGCAATTGGCAAAAGGGGATATTTATTGGGGATCCATTCCAGCACACTGGGGCTCCTGTGCTCACTCAAGAAGGGAGAGCAGCCCAGAGCCCAGAGCAGAGGTCAAGCAGAGCTTAAGTACACTTTCTGGAGAGGGCGGTGGGCTTTGCATACATCAGAACAAATCATCATGAGGTGCGGGAAAATTGAACAACAACTCTAAGTCAGGATTAGTACATACACTGGCGGGAACAATCAGGGCAGGGGTGATTGGTCATTTCTAAGCTGGGTACACATTTAAACTGATTGGTTTTGGAGTCTAGATGCTTACGTGCCAAGTTACTTAGAGCCCTTAGCTATTAAACAACCAGGGAATCAACGGAGATATTTACTGGGCAGTTCCAGCATTGTCCTAACAGCTACAGAGATTACAGGTTCGGGGGTAGCAGAAGAATTTTAACAATACCTAGTCTTTACTTTTTAGCCCAGGCCTTGCCATTTAGAGACCTTACAATGCCCGGTCTTTTACACTTTAACTCAGACTTTTGCAGCTTAGAATCAGCTTAGAAATTTTACCTTTACAGCTAGTGATATTGAACATTTTTTCATATATTTGTTGACTATTCATATTTCTTATTCTGTGAAGTATCTGTTCAATTCCTTTGCCCATTTATTGATTGGATTTTTGTTTGGTAGGTTGTTTGAGTTCTTTACATATCCTGGAGATTAATGCTCTGAGATACAATGGCAAAGATTTCTCCCATTCTGTGGTCCCTCTCTTGACGTTCTTGATTGTTTCCTTTGCCGTGAAGAAGCTTTTTAGTTTGAATCCATCCCGTTTATTGATTCTCAATTTTATTTCTTGAGCTTTAGAAGTCGGTTCCTAAGCCAACCTGGAGATTTGGGTCTATTTTTCTTCTAGTATGCGCAGGGTCTCTGGTCTAATGCCTACATCCTTGATCCACCTTAAGAGTTTTGTGCATCACCTGCTCTTTTTGATCATGGGGTCATTGAGAATGATTGAGCCATTTGGCTCCTAAATATGAGTGCCATTTCCTGGTTTTTGTTTGCAGTTCTTTCATGTTTGTATTTCCACTGCCCGCCCACGTAATAAGAAGGTATGAGTTGTCATGGAAGATTTAGAGTGGGAAGTAAGGATGCAATTCATGGGAAAATTTAGTTAGAATCTTGAAATTCTTTGAGGGTTTTTTTGTCTTGTTTTGGGTTTTGGGTTCTGGGAATTGAGCCCAGGGGCACTTTACTACTGATCAACATCCCCAGCCCTTTTTTATTTTGAGACAGAGTCTTGCTAAATTGCTGAGGCTGGCCTCAAACTTTCAATCATCCTGCCTAGCCTTCTGAGCCCCTGGGATTATAGGTGTGCACCACTGCACCCAGTTTACATTCTTTACACATAAAATTTTGAGGTGTTTTGGTGGGTCTAATATACAATTGAATACACAGCTTAACATAACATCTCAATGGCTTGCTGGTGTCACCTCTCAACCACTCCCTTCTGGCTGTGGCTCTCAGCACCAACTCATGTGTTTTTGTTTTGGGTTTTTTCTTTTCTTCTTTTTTTTTTTACTTTTAGTAACTTCTTTAGATTTTAAAATATAAATTCTCTCAGGTTTTTTTCCTCATTCCTCAGTTTTTTAGTTGTTTGATTTATATAAATCTTTTAAATTGTGTCAAATACATAGTCTTTGCCACTGATATTTGGGTAGAACAGAGTTGATTGGTGGGTTTCTCTGCTTTACCATTCTGTCTGGAAAACTTACCCATTCCTTTTAGGAGAAGATTACCATGATTTCTCCGGTGAAATGACCTCACCTAGAAATCTCAGGCATTGGATTTCAATTTGGAAACCCCAGGTTTTCCCACGAATGTTGATGAAGACACCAGGAAATGGTGGCCATTTCCTGAAGCTGAATGTCTGTTGCTCTGTGGGACCACCCATATAGGACAATTTTTGTTATTCTTAAAACAAACAATTGGGAGAATGAAATGTATATCTTAATCCAGTGGCATGTCTCCTGAGCTGAAATGTCCTTATTAGGATATCAGAGAGCCAATGGTAATAAGCAGTGTCCAGGTGTGAGTGTACCACAGTGTGGTCTCCAATGTGGTGAAATTGTGTTATATCAGCCTTGCAAACTGAAGAGGAGAAAAGAGAATGTCAGAACCACTTTGTTTTTGTTTCTCTTTTTTCTTTTGGTACCAAGAATTTAATCCAGGGACACAACCACTGAGCCACATCCCTGGCCCTTTTATATTTTATTTAGAGACAAGGTCTCACTGAGTTGCTGAGGCTGGCTTTGAACTTGTGATCCTCCTGCCTCAGCCCCTCAAGCCTCTGGGATTACCAGTGTGTGCTAGCACAACTACTTCATTATTGCCGTCCAGGCTGCCACCCTTCCTTGTGAGTCCCTCCTGTCATGCTAGAGGAAGGATGCAGGGCAATCTGCCTCTCCTTGCACATCACCAATGTGATTGCTCGCCTGCAGAGTGACCCCAGTATTTGGGGGATGCCACTCATTCAGCACGTCCTTTGTATGCAGCAGAGGCACCTGTCCAGTGGTCATTTGGTGACAGCCCAGCCCTAGCTGTGGAAGAAAACTGATTATATGAGACTTACCATGGGGCAGGGTGGCTCTTTCCAGGCTAGCACCTCCTTGAGAAGATTGAGGATAATTTTAATTTCCAATCACCTCACCTGCCGATTTCAGATCATATTTCCCACAAAGGATGTTGCTTCCTTGTACCATCATCAGAGTACCTGGAAGCTTTACCATTCATTTTGTATGAACAGCATAAAATGACAAATAGCATTGAAAAAAATTGTGTTTGGGGAGATTGTCAAAAATCACAGACAGCATTCAAATTGAATTTCACATTTTATGAGTATCCATGGATAGGAATTTTCATGAACTAGAATCAGAACACATTTTGAAATACACTTCTCTGGCTGCTTGTTGTGAGTCTTCTAAGTTTCTTAAATCTCGGGACCCAAGAAATTGGGTAAATCATGGGCTTTGTCGTTTGACCAAAAAGGTAGTTATTGATGGGGATTGTACTCTTCCATTTTTCAGTACTATAATGAAATCCCCGAGACAGGTGCTTGGTGTTGATGAACAGTTATGGAGGTGCAAGGTTGAAGGGCTACTCCTAATGACCTTTGTGCTGACCAAGTCCTGAAGCTGTGCAGAGCTTCGTGTGGCACGAGAGGAAGCACACATTGCGCGCGCGTGTGTCTCCTTACTTCGACTCATAATAAAGCCACCAGGATTCAATCACAGGAGCCCCATGCTAATAACCTTATCTGATCCTAAACACTAATCAAAAACTGCCATTCAACACTCAGCTTCCACCCTCTGGCTGCTTGACAGTGGGGTTAGATTTTAGTACATGAAGCATGTGCGCCCTAGCCAAACCAGGGATCTCCTGTCACTCCCCTGAAGGTGGGCATGGGATTAGGTACAGACGTTGTACAAACCAGAAGTGTGGGTGGGCCACAATGTGGGCGCTGGGATGGGGAGAAAGTCCTGACAGCAGGAAGGTCCCCTTAGTGGTAAAGGGGAGCCAGTACTGCCAGCGCTCTGCTAAGACACACTGCCACCCACCAAGGATCGTCCCTTTTCAATGATTCTGGGTGGTGACCGACTTTCCTTGTGAGACCACCACTCTTTAGTGTCTAGGGTGGACTTGGGTGGGGTCCCTCACCATCAGCTGTGCTATGCATCTGTGCCATAGTTCCTTTGAAGGCTATGAAACATCCTGAGCTTGCTGGACGTTCAAGTCGAGAGACATGCGTTGGTTCATGTAGACAGCTGGGTGTCCGTGTGTCCACAGGAAAACCTGAACATCTGATCTCAATGGCTCCAGATTCTGTCCCATTGGCTAGATTTCCTGGACTCGCAGCCTCCTCCGTCATTTGGCTTTTGGCCTATCTGCTGCATTATGCTTTCTGGCTCTTCTACTTTACCTATCTATTTTTTTAACCTTCCTCTGATAGAAAATAATCAAGGAATGAGTGTATAATAAGGTTCAGGTCAGAGAGGCCTGAGCTGACCCTCTCCAGTAAAGAAACCCATCCCTCAGCCTTCTGAGCCCCTGGGATTACAGGTATGCACCACTGCACCCAGCTTACATTCTTTACATATAAAAGTTTGAGGTGTTTTGGTGGGTTGTTGCAGAGGTCCTCAGACTGATGATGTGACTCTGTGCAGAGGTCATCAGAGGTGATCCCTTAGCTGCCTAGAGCTTATGCTGATGACTGTATCAGGTTCTGCATGTGTATTTTTAATATGTCATAAAATAATCCCTTGCATGCTTCCTCAGGCCCTGCCCACCCTCCACCTGTCTGTGTCCCTAGCATAGGTATCTGGGATGGGGTCTGTGCTATGTTTTCCTGACCCTGAACCTTCAGAGGCCTAAAAGCACTGGTCACAGGTCCACCAGCTTGCTTTGGACCTCCACATGTATTCTTTGAATTGTTCAGGTTCAGTCCCCAAGAGCCTCTGAAGTCTTCCCTGCTTTCCTGTCACCTCTGCCGGCCCCTGCACTCCTCCTTCAAGCCACCGACTTACATAAGTGTTTAGCAGAGATTGTCCATGGATACTTTCTGGCTTCCAGAGTCTATCTTGTCTCTGGACTGCAGGCCAGAATCGCCTGCTGCTGAAGGGAAAGCCCTTTATCCTATTAATCACGTAAAGACAGCATTTGACCATAAAGCAGCTGTGGACAGTGATCTCTTCACCTCAGGAATGAAGCAACTGGACTGTAATTGTGAAATGTAGCCTCAGGAAATCTTTGGTACAGTGTTCATAATCTGCAGTGCACTCACACTTTCTTTGCAGTATAAACAATGAATCCCACAGATCTCAATATTTATTGGTTCTTCTCTTGCTATCAATTTTCTCTGATAACCACCCACTCCCATTTTTTTTAATTGAAAGGTGTTTTCTTTTTGTCTCTATATACTTTAAATGTCTTCATGAAAATACATTTGCTGCTTTTTTTTTTCCTTCAGGTGTTTTTAAGCATTTTTTTACTTTCAGACTTCCTTGATTTTTTAATGTGGTCTGTCTTAAACATTATAAATTGTTTTCTCGACATAAGAATCCTGCGTTTTTTTACTGGTCATTCTTATTGCCAGTAACAATTATGGTTAATTCACAAAATTACTGGAGTTTTTTTAAACTCGGGTCTTTTTTAACTCAGATACTAAGGTGGTAAAATATATGTAGGTGGCTCTTTGCTTCTGTGCCTCATTGGAAGAAAAGGGGATTGACTTATGATGATGCTCATTCAACTCTGAATACACTGCAAACCACCAAATTCACAATTCTAAATGTGCGATTGCAAGCCCTCGGGAAAGCTGTCACAGCGCCGTGGCTTAACTGCCTGCTCTTGTGCTATGCAGGGTACCATAGCAAACTCGTTGACCTGTGTCCAGCTTCATAAGCGTGCTGAGAAGATAGCCGTGATGCTGATGGAACGGGGACACCTGCAGGATGGGGACCACGTGGCTTTGGTCTACCCACCAGGTGAGGGGGCAGGGCAAGGGCAGCAGCCCCATATGAGACCACTTGGCCACCCTGTTGGCAGCCAAGTAGAGCTGTGGGATTGTTGCTGAAGTTGACGATACTGCAGTGGGATTTCAGCCGCCTCCTTTGTGCCTAGTTCTCCCTATTTGCTCAGGGATGAGGCTACCTGTTACCCTATGGTTAGAGGCTCAAGTAACGAGATGTTAATTTTTTATCTAAATTTGTTTTATTAGACAACTGAAGTAGTTCACTTAACCCATAGTGAAGCCTTTCTTAAATTTCATATGGTTGAGTATTTCTGTGGAAAAATAGCAGAAATTAAACTGCAAGCCTGCTCTTTTATTTCCTGTCTAAAAGAACAGGCCAAAGGAAGTGACCACCCCACCCACAGGGACAAGTTCAAGGTCTTGTTCTTTTAACTATCTTGAGACCAGAGCTTGTGCTGGCAGGGATGGAGGTGGTTGAACAGCGTGTTTTGCTTCAAGTTCGTTTTCCTCCCCGTGTAGGCATAGACCTCATTGCAGCATTTTACGGTTGCCTGTACGCGGGCTGTGTGCCGATAACCGTCCGACCTCCGCACCCACAGAACATCGCCACGACCCTGCCGACTGTCAAGATGATTGTAGAGGTAACCTACACATGGAAGATTTTGGGCGCTTCACCTGCCAGACCTGAGTGTGGCACTCGTGGGTCCCAGACCCTAGAGTCTTCTAGGGCATGACAGCTGTGGGTGTGAGAGTTTATCAAGCCAGGAAATGCTCTCCGCCTTCCAGAAGGCTGTGACCTAGTTCTAGAAGCAAGATTTAAACGAGGCATGGAAGAGACTAGCAGGCAGCAGCTACCCCAGTGCATCAGAGTTAAAGGTGCCCTGAAGACGGTAGCCCCTGGAGAGGGCTCCTCTACCATCAGTGGGGGAGTCCCCACCGAAGCCACTGAACAAACTAGCCAAATGAAATTGCAGTGGATTGTTTTTGCTCTTTCCTCAAAATTTAGAATTTTTCTATTCCTTTCTGAGGACACTGATTGATTGATTGATTTTTTTATATCTGGGGACATTTAGGAGCCGGGAATGGTGGTGAACACCCCAAATCCCTGCTGCTCAGGAGGCTAAAATGGGAAAATTGCATTTGAGCTCAGCCTGGGCAACTTAGCAAGACCCTGTCTCAGAATTTTAGAAAAGGGCTAGGGATGTAGCCTAGTGGTAGAGTCCTTACCTAAGAAGAATGAGGGCCTGGGTTCCATCTCCGATACTACCAAAGAAAAAAGGAAATAAAAAACTTAGGATATGTTTTTCTCCCTACTGGAGGAGGAGCTATGAGGAGCAAAATTAGTTTGGGCACAGAGGATGCCAATGACCTGGGTCCTGCGTGAACATTCTTTGTAGTTGTGGTAGAGTACTTGCACTGGCCATTCTTCCTGTTAGAGGGTGTTGACATGTCTGCCTCTTTGTGACCAGAGTATTTCAGCTCTTGGGGCAGCAGGTGTGGGGACCTGAGCCCCCTGCCCTGCCTGCATGTGTGCATGGTCAGGTTCCGCTCTCCTGCATCCCAGCCAGCTCTCCAGGGGGAAGTGGTGCTCCTGGGCACTCACTGCCCCTTCAGCTGCGTGGCTTTAACAAGCAGAGCGAGCCGTGGGCATTCACTCACTCCCTCTCCACACTCTGGTCCTCAGGTGAGTCGCTCTGCCTGTCTGATGACAACACAACTGATCTGTAAGCTGCTACGGTCCAGGGAGGCAGCGGCAGCTGTAGATGTCAGGACATGGCCCCTCATACTGGACACGGGTCAGTACCTGAGCTAGCAGGATGAGTGTATTTGCTTACATGGCCTCTCATTAGGACAAATATCCTGATGGCTTTGTTTGTTCTCTAGATGATTTGCCAAAGAAGCGGCCTGCTCAGATCTACAAACCCTCCAACCCCGACACGCTGGCCTACCTTGACTTCAGTGTGTCCACAACCGGAATGCTAGCTGGCGTAAAGGTGAGAAGTGGAATCTGCTCCACCTGAGCTGGTGGTTTGCAGCTAACGGGCCTGTGTTCATGGTCAGCTTGTGTTCTTGTGAGTGCAAGCACTCTGTAGAAACAGGTGCGCCAATATGCTTCTGTTTAAGTTGTATTGTGTCTGACCCCTTCAACAGTCCTCAAGGCTGACCAGTTCTTCCAAGTGTTCAGTGAATTTTTATATTATCACAGTCTCACTTGCCCATGATAGAATACTGCACATTTTGCTGGTTGTCCACCCTCCTGGTTTTCATCTCTGCACGCTGCATTTTCTTGCTTTTTAAACTTGCACTCCATTATAACCTGTCAGATTCCTGCTCAGTGAAGCTACATTGATCCTTTTGTCATCCAAGAATGTGACTTCCATTATGTCATTAAGAATTAGGACCCTCATGGCTCAGATGATGCCAAGGTACTATGTAAAACTGCACCATTAGGTTCCCTGTGGCTCGGGAAGCCTGTTCTGTAGTATCTGCCTCTGGTTAGACTGGTGAGTTTGCTTTATTGACTGCACTTTGTTCTCAGGCTCGACCTAGCTAAGTCGGTATACATTTGAGGTGGTATGCTAAATTAACTACAGTGTTGAATAAAATTTTCAAAAGGTTTTTTCAAAGAAATATTTTTCAAACCAAGATAAATTGGTTACTTTGGGAACTGGGGCTGTGGCTCAGTGGTGGAGCACTTACCTAGCAAGTGTGAGGCACTGGGTTTGATTCTCAGCACCACATATCAATAAGTTCATCAACAACTAAAGACATATTTTAAAAAAATACTTTGGACTGTTTTTGTGATGTACAGAGCAGTAGTTATAATATTAAATCTTGATTTTTTTTTTTTTTATTATCAGCATGAAACAGATAATGTGATCTGTTTTACTTCCTGGTGATTCTATTCCTGGTGATTCCACTTAAAGTTATACACTCTAGAAAATCCAGAGATTTTCTAGTGAGACTTCCTCTGAAACCTACAAGAGCTTTTTCTAAACTTTCAACCATTTAATTTGATGAGACCTGAAGTGAAATGTACTGTGATGTCAATAAGAGAGACCTATGGGTACTGAGGGGCACAGAATTGAGTCGGAATGTGCAGCACATGGCCTGCTCCAGATGGAGTCCCTCGTACCTCATGGTCTTGTGGATTACACAAGTGACCATTGTTCCTAGAAAGAACTTTTTCTTAATTTCAGTTTTGGGACAAAAAGTGTTATTGGGCATTGATACATATCATAAAAGACAGCGGGCACAGTGGCTCACACCTGTGAATCTTAGCTTCTATGAAAGCTGAGGCAGGAGGATTGAGAGGTATTTTTTGTTTTTTGTTTTTATATTTTTAGATGGATATAATACCTTCATTTTATTTATTTTTTTGTGTGTGATGCTGAGGCTTGAACCCAGGGCCTCACACGTGGTACTCAAGTGCTCTACCACTGAGCCCCAGCCCAGTATTGTGAGTTTGAGGCCAGCCTAGGCAAACTTAGCCCTTGTCTCAAAATGAAATTTTTTACCAAGCGGTAGCGCGCTCGCCTGGCATGCTGGGGGGGGGGGGGGTGCTGGGTTCGATCCTCAGCACCACATAAAATAAAATAAAGATGTTGTGTCCACCGAAAACTAAAAAATAAATATTAAAAAAAAAAAGGGCTGGGATGTAGCTCAGTGATGTAGTCCCCAGTCCCACAAATAAAAATGACAAGTATATCCGTTAAGCTGGGTGTTTGATACTTTCTGATGAGTGTTGGAGAATATTGAATTTTGAATGAAACCTAGGAGTAGGTTTGTACATTGAAGATTATAAGTTTAGTAATTGGCTTTGTGCTCTGAAGGCTCTTAATAGACCTAGATGTACACTTGCTCGAGATCAGTAAGAAGGGAGTATAGAGGACCTACAGGGGACCTCAAATAGATGGCTCATGGGTTTCCCCAAAGAATATTGGGACTCTCTGTGGTCCTCCACTTCCACAAAACGGCTTCCCAGAGCTCCTGGTCGATGACTGCCCAGGGACTCGTCATTTTTTCAGTGGCTTAAACACCTATTTCCAGACACTCGTTTTAATCTCAGCCAAGTCAAAACTGCACTGAAAGGCAACTCTGCCCAAGAAACGTCACACAGCACGTCCCAAGTAAATCAGGGTTGAGTCGACCTCATCCTAGGTTCCTCCCCATCAGCACCGTATTCCACTGCAAAAGTGTGACCTCCAAGTTAGTGCACTTTCACAAGTGTCCTGTGTCCTAATCTCCCACCAAAGACAGTTCAGCAATAAATGACTTTAATAGTTAAAAAAAAAAAAGAAGCTTCACATATGATTACACTCTACTTGTTTGCAAAAAAAAAAAAAAAGAAAAAAATGGCATAAAATCTGTCAGTGAAACACTTTCTACTTTCACGTCCACCTTAGATCATCTACGTTTGTTGATTTGGAATTTTGGAAAACTAATGCTGTATCCAAGTGTGAGTCTTAATAGGAACTGGCAGTTTTCTTCATTTAGGTTCTAGAAAAGCTTCCCGAGTCATGTTCCTTGGTTGATCGTGTGGGTAGGGTCCAGCATTGGCATGAATTTGGAGATAGAGCAGTCAGCTGTTTGTGGCCCTTGTCTTAACCGGTGCCATTCTTGTTACTGTGTGTGTGTGGGGGGGGTTGTCCTTGAGACTCAGCATGCTGGAGAGCTTCCAGCTGGAGCCATGTGAGTACCTTTCTCCAACTGTCCCTATGCTGTAGACATTTGCCCAGACACTGATAGGTCTTGGAGTTAGCCCTGCGTTGGAGTTTCCCATTGCATCCTGATCCTCTGAGGGTAGGTGCTGCCTTGTTCCCCAGCTCCTAACCCATGCCTGATGGAGAAGGAGCATTCAGTGTCAGTGTTTGCCCAGCCAAACCAAAGAACTCGATTTCAGCAGCAGTTTCATAAAGAGTTTCTTCAGTGGCTAATCTTGAGTACCTGGGGAATTTTGGTAAATGGGACTCAACTCCCTCTTCATCTGGGTGAGCAGGAGGTTAGAGGCTCATTTTGAAAATCCAACCTCATTTCTCTTTTAAACAAATATTGGGCTCTAAGTGCAAACTGCGAAGAACTGAAGTTTTACAAGCCAGAGTAATTCTGCCTTACCCTGTGTGAATTCAGTGAAATGTCCCTAACGGACCCCTGTCCTTGTCAGAATTTCTGGTGGTGATCTGACACTCAGTAGTGGCTGCAGTCCCGCCCTGCTTCCTCTTGTCTCCTCCTGGCTTGGTGAATGGATGGGACACAGACATGGGGCTGGACTCCCTAATTATCACAGGGCTCTGCACTGGTCCCCTTTGTAGGTTAGCTCCAGGTGACACATCTTAAAACCTTGCACTTAGAGCAGTTTTCTGTGCTACATTTGTTTCCCTCTCCTCTCGGGTTGGTTTGGCTGGAAAGCCCCTGTGGGAATATTGACTTTATTTGGTACATTTTGCAGTGTTTCAAAATAATTCACATTACTTACCATAGGAACCCAAGGAGAAGTCTTCCCTGTGGCCTTGATCCTGGGGTGTGACTGGGCTTGGCTGCTGACTGTAGGATGGTCATGCAGCGGAAAGGTCACTGTGAGAGGACCAGGGATCTAGTTCTAGCTCTCAAGGATGTGAACTTAAGTAAACTCTTTCACTTCTCTGAGCCCCTGTTTCCTAGACATGAATATGGGGGTCCATCAAAGATACACCATAGGCCACCTGTACATTGCAGGAATGAGTGGAGTGTCACAGGAAAGAGGTACAGTCATGCCTGTAAAGGTGGGTGTGAACGTGATGCCTTCACTGTCCACTTTCAGGCATCACAAGAATCCCTGAGTGTAAACCTTCTGCTTAAATGCAAAACAACATTATTTCAGTTTAGTTATTGGATCCTGGAGAATCAGGGAGTTCCCACCCCCCACCGCAGTACCAGGTATTGAACTTGGGGCACTCAACCACTGAGCCATATCCCCAGCCCTATTTTGTATTTTGAGACAGGGTCTCACTGAATTGCTTAGTGCTTTGTAGTTGCTTTGCAGTCGCTAAGGCTGGCTTTGAAAATTCATGATTCTTCTGCCTCAGCCTCCCAAGCCACTGGGATTACAGGAGTGTGCCACTACACCCAGTGAGGGAGTTTGGAGTGTGGTTTATTTGCTGAAAATAGGAAGAAGGTTGAGTGTGCAGCAGCAGCCAGTCTGTGCAAGCAGCTGTCCCTGTCCTGCAGTCTCTGGGGCATCTAGTATTAAGTAGCACATGTTCAGTGCAGCTGTGCTGCCCTGTGTTCTGGGTGCTGGGGTCCTGGGCCCCGTGTTGACCACTCCTCCCTGTCTTACAGATGTCTCACGCAGCCACCAGTGCCTTCTGCCGTTCTATTAAGCTGCAGTGTGAGCTTTACCCTTCTAGAGAAGTGGCCATCTGCTTGGACCCCTACTGTGGACTTGGATTTGTCCTCTGGTGCCTCTGCAGGTGAGATTCCTCTTTAATATCTTCAAAGTAAATTTTTAAGAAGAAGCCATGTACCTTTCCTTCTAGGTCTCTGGCCCTGCAGGCAGCCCTGAGCACTGCACCTCTGGAGACTGCCGAGGCCCACTGCCTGTCCTTGAAAAGCCCACCATCACCTCAGGGACAGAGCAGCACCGAGTGGCTTTCCACTTCCACCAGGAGGCCAGTTGAGTTCTGAAGAAGCCCAGAGACAGCGGCCAGCAAGGCCTTTGAGAAGATGGCTGTCACAGACCTTTACGCTTCCCAGGGGGACTCTCAGGGCTTGGTTCTTACACCCTCCAGTTGGCGGTTGCGCCTGCTCAAGTTCTTGTTGAAGCAGGGGACATTACAGGCTCTCACCTCCTTTCTCCTCCTCCTCCTCCTGGCTTTTCCTTAGAGGAGGGCTTGGGGTGGGACATGCCCGAGGGCTGAGTCCACATCTGGCCGCTGCTGCCAAATCAGCCCTGGCTTAGAGCAAGATCTCATAAACATGTATAGAATGAGCTCCTGGTGGGTATACAAATGGCTAAGTATCGGGATTTTTTTTCCTGATTATACATGTGTGTTTATTGTAGAAATTTTAGAAATTATATACACAGCTATCTACAATCATACCACCTAATAAACAGTGGTAACTGTAAATACATTTTTTGCATGTAGCCTTCTGTAGCTTGTTTTCTAATGTAGCACACTTAGCAAGTTCATGTTTTCAAATATATATGAGCATATAAAGTGTACTAGAATGATCCACCAGCACCCATGATCCAGCTTCACGTTTCTACATTTTATCAGATTTTTTTCATATCTACTTTTTCTTTTTTAATAGGCATTTTTCTTAGGGGATGTAGTGGAGATTGAACTTGGGGGTGCTCAACCACTGAGCCACATCCCCAGCCCTATTTTGTATTTTATTTAGAGACAGGGCCTCACTGAGTTGTTTAGCACTCGTCATTGCTGAGGCTGGCTTTGAGCTCGTGATCCTCCTGTTTCGGCCTCCCAAGCCTCCAGGATTACAGGCGTGCACCACTGCGCCTGATTTTAATGGGGTATTTTTATTTAAAATATTTATATGTTTAGTTTTAGATGGACACATTATCTTGTTTTTATGTGGTGCTGAGGATTGAACCCAGTGCCTCATGCATGCTAGGCTAGCACTCTACCATTGAGCCACAACCCCAGCCCCTTAATGGGGTATTTTAAAGCAAACGCAAACTATGTAAAGTTTTACCCATAAATCTTTAATTTTACAAATATGCTAGCTTATAATTAGCGTATTTATAAAATTGAGATGCTATATATAGTATGATTTTCTTTTCATAATGGTGTATAGTGGACATTTTTTTAATAATCTTTTTTTGTGGTGCTGGGGACTGAAACCAAGGCTTTGTGTGTGAACCCAGGGATTAGTGAGAGGGTCTTGCTAAGATGTCTATTCTGGCTCATCATTGTAGTCCTGCCTCAGCCCCCATCATAGTTGGGATTCTAGTCAAGCATCACCACACCTACCTTTAAACACTCTCCTAGGACATTATTTTTAATGCATTCATATTTAATAGTATTGGATTAAAATCTAATCCTATAATTTTGGAAAACAGTGGCATTCTAATTAGTACAATTAAACTTTTTGAGAAGGTGCTTGTATATGCTTTCTGAAGTTTGATATCAACTACTTCTTGAAGAAGCCCTAGTTGATTTTAGAAGAAAATGGCATTTAATAGTTAAGATACTTGGTTGATGTATTCATTGCTCCTAGGGAATGGCTGCTCCCAGGTCCTGTCATGGACAGGGCTGTGGAACACACACATATATATTCATACATACAGAGCACTGCTGCATTTCTACCTTAGCAGTATCTGCTGAAAAGCAGGTGTTTACATCAGGCCTAACTGTAGGCCAGCTTCAGAGACGACTGTATTTTTTGTTCTGAATTTATAACCCCCTTTGCCAACATGGAGGAATCTGGCTTTCATTATCCTTATCATGTATACTTATTTTTAATCCCCTTGTATGAAGCCAGTCTCCTTGTATGAAGGAAAGCTCTTCCTGTGAGACATAAGAACTGAGAGTCTTTAAGGGGTTGTGCAGGTTGCACTGAATCTTGGTTGAATAATCGTCTTTCCAGCAAATTCATTCAAAAGTCTCAGAAGCAGTGTTCTGATTGGCCCTGCAACAATGAAAATAAGTGTATAACTGCTATAGGTTTCTATGTTTTCTAAAATCCTAAAGGACCTTCTTTTAAAAAAGAAAAGCCTTGGGTTTCAGATGGTCGATCACTAAAACACTGAGGTATGAATTTGGGGAGGCCTCATTCTGCAGGCCATGAAGGTCCACAGCAGGCAGGGAAGGGAGGGTGACAGCACCCAGGAGGAGGAGGAAGAGAGCATGCACACCAAGAGGCAGCTGGCATGGGGTGGGGAGCCAGGCAGGAGAGGAATAATGGAGGTCAGCAGCAGCATGGGGGCAGACTGGCTTCATGCAAGGGGATTAAAAATAAGTGATAAGAATAATGAAAGCCAGATTCCTCCATGTTGGAAAAGGGTGTTATAAATTCAGAACGAAAATACAGTTGTCTTTGAAGCTGGCTTGCAGTTAGGCCTGATGTAAACACATGCTTTTCAGCAGATACTGCTAAGGTTAGAAATGCAGCAGTGCTCTGTATATATGAATATATGTGCATGTGTTCCACAGCCCTGTCCATGACAAGTCCTGGAAGCAGCCATTCCCCAGGAGCAATGAACACATTAAGCAAGTATCTTAACTATTAAATACCGTTTTCTTCTAAAGTAGACTAGGGCTTCTTCAAGAAGTGGCTGATTTCAAACTTCAGAAAGAGCATGTACAAAATGACCTTGAAATGTCATTTTAAGCTAGAAAGCAAGGAAAGGCTCAAAGAATGATGGGGCTATGTCACAAGGACAGAATGTTAGTTTGAAAGTTCCCACTGGGCAAATTGGGAACAACTTTTGCGTCAAAATAAAGATCACAACAATTTAGAATATTTTGAATAAAATAGGAAATTAACTATTTAAAGAGATGAGGAAATTGAATGCATGATAAGGAGCAAGAATGTCTGTGGTATCGATGCACAAAATAAAGGGGTAAGAAACTTGAGGTTGGAGAAGCTATGCACTAGTGACCAGAGCCAAAGCCACTGGTAGTGGTGCGGAGGTGTCTGAGCCACTCCACAGGCCAGGAGAGGACAAGGCGTCACTCTTGCTCATCCGTATCTAGTGACATGGAAATATCACACACAGTTGGGGGACACTCAACAGGAGTGCCTGAAATTGTCACAAACCTTGGTGTCCCAGAGCAGAGGAAACCCTGAAAAATCATATGGGGAAAAGAATCTGAAAGACAACAGCTTAAGTATGTGAGAGTCTGAAATGGACCCTTTCACTGTAAGAGCTGTAATTGGGACAACTGGAGAAGCTTGAACAGGGTCTGAACTTGGATAAGAGAAGCATATCAGTGTTCAAATTTTGATGGTTTGATTGGTTTATGGAGGAAAATATACATATTGGTTGGAAATGCCCCCAGAAGCATTTTTTTTGGTGGAATGGACATTGGTTTTTTGATTTACCATTGAATGATTCAGAAATTTAAAGTTATTTTGACTAGGAAATTTTCTGTAATTTTGTAGGTATATGAAAGTAAAACTATTTCCATCCTAAAACCATCTTTAATCACAAAACAGAAGATTGTTTATATAATGAGTTATTGCAAAATGTTTTCTAAGATCAGGTGTGTGTTGTAAAGCACATCAGATAGTTCATATTCATGCCCTGGAAGGTTCAATATTAAAAGGGCAATTCTTCCCAGATGCATTCATAGGTTCAGAATAATCCCTATCAAAACCTCAGCATGCTTTTTTATAGAAATAGACAAGATGATCCTAAAAGGGATAAAAGGACCCCTTTTGTAGAATTGTCGGAATAATTTTGAAACAGAATAACAAAATTGGAGAACTCGGACTACCAGAATACCATTTCCTGATTTCAAAAATTACTGGGAAGCTACAGTCACCAAGACAATTTGGTACTAGCATCAAATAGACTTGGATGGATGGATACATGTCATTGAAACAAAATTGAGAGTCTAAAAATAAACCCTTATAAGTCCCCCCCCCCTTTTAAAGGTACCAAAGTGATTCACTAGGGAAGAGATAAGGGCCCCTGGGTTCAAACCCTGGTACCTTAACCACTGAGCCACATCCCCAGTCCTTTTTATATTTTATTTAGAGACAGGGTCTCAAGGAGTTGCTTAGGGCTTTGCTTAGTTGCTGAGGCTGGCTTGGAACTTTTGATCCTCCTGCAGCAGCGTCCTGAGCTGCTAGGATTACAGGCATGCACCACTGGCAGAAAAGATAATCTTTTTAACAAATGAAGCTAGGAAAATTGGACATAGGTAGATAATTTAAATCTTTATTATACATCATATACATAAATTAACTTCAATGAGGTATAAGCAAAAATTTAAAAATTTTAGAAGGAAACACAGGATTAAATCTTACTAATTTGAGGTTGGCAGAAATATCTTACATATGACAGCAAAGGCTTAATACATAGAAAATATTGATAAATTAGACTCAAAAACTTTAGCATATCAAAAGACATTAAGAAAATTAAAAGGCAAGCCATGGAAAAAGTATTTGCAAATCATCTGGTAAAGTTCTTTAACCAGCACTGTAAAATTCAAGAATAAAAGCAACGATTTAAACATGGGCAAGATGTTTCAATAGGTATTTCACCAAAAGGATACATATAAGCTGGGTACACACCTACAATCCCAGCAGCTCAGGAGGATTGTAAGCTCAAGGCCAGCCTCGGCAATTTAGCAAGACCCTAAGCACCTCAACAAGACCCGAAAATTGGACTGGGGATGTGGCTAAGTGCTCCTGGATTCAATCCCCAGTACTCCCTCACTCTCAAAAGAAGGGAAAAAAAACACAAAAAAAACCCACATATGAATGGCCAACAAGCTCATGAGAAGATGTCTAGCATTAAGGCAATAAAAGGTGAAACCATGTGAGGTACTTTACATGCACTAGAACAGGTATAACCAAAAGTTGAGCATTTCTAACTGCAAACTCACGCCACAAAGCAGTCATAACCATGTGTGTGGAAAAACGGGAATTGTCACACATTGTTGATAAGAATAGGGAAACCACAGTTTGAGTTAAAAGTTACATGTGAGTTTACCATATGACCCTGCAGACCTAGTCTAGGCTTCTCTCTGAGATAGGAAATTGTGTGTCTGCAGAAAGACTTGATACACAACTGTTCCCCAAAGCCTTGGTCCAAACCAGGAAGTTGGATGGGGCTGGATACATGTGTCCGCAAGCAGAAAAATGGACCAACAAGATTCGTCATCTGTACGGTGGAATACTACTGCAGAGTATTTGGGGAGAGGGGGCTTCAAAAGCATGATGCTAAGTGAATGAAGTCAGACTCAATGCTCTGTGATTATATGGAATCAGAAAAGGCAAATTTACAGAGACCAGGGCTAGGTTTGGCTGTATTGATGGCAAACACACAGGGACTATCTTTAGAGTGATGAGAATGATTTACACCAGCACTGGTGATAATTGTATAACTGCAAATTTGTTAAAAATTATTATTCTACTCTTAATGTGGTGAGTTCTATGGTATGGGAAGTATGCCTAAATGAAGCTGGTGGTTTTAAAATGGAAAGGTGTGACAGTGGAATAATTGAAAAGCATTCGAGACCAGGGGCCTTCCAGCAGCAAGCCTGCCTTCAGGAGGCCCAGCCCGTGAGCCCGCTGGAGAGAGGTGTGGCTGTTTTCACCTGAGTTAATTGAATAATCTGGAATCATTGATTTGCTTCTCTGTAAGTTTTTGTTACATACCAGAAAGTTTAAGTGTTTTATTATGGAATTAAGATCTAAATTAAACTAGCTGAGTTTCCAGAAACTCTTAGAAAATAATGTTATCAGAATAAGCAACCTGCTATTAAACATGTTAGTCTTGTCCATAGGGATATTTATCACCAGTGCCAAAAAAATCAATACTGGCTAATAAGTGCAACAATCAGTCAGCATTAGTTGGATTGGGCAAGATACAGGCCAAGTGGAAAGCTCATGAGTCAGGTTTTGCTTTGTCGGTATTTATCAATTTTTCCGTACTTTGACTTCCCTTTTATGGGGGTGAAGAGGCAAATGAAACTGTATTGGATTTTTGCAAATATGCCTGAAATTATCCAGCCTGTAATTTACTCTGAGTGTTCAGCCTCTTGTGTACCAACAGTCCTGATTAAGCAAATCCTTAATCCTGAGACACGCTCTCCAGAAAGTAGGAGGTCATTTGTGTTTCATCTTTTTCCTTTTGGGTCTCCTTATAATGACATGTATAAAGTAAAATTTGGGAACAACATAGAAATGATAGTCAAATTAAGAGAGAAGTCATTTCTCAAAGTCATACATAGTTTGTAGGCTAATTCTGGAGTACTGTGCCCCAAAGCAACAGTGAACAAGACAAAGATGGAGGCCTCCAAGAGGTGGGACATCAATTCCAGTGAACCCAGTGCAGGTGGGAAGTCCTCCTCTGTGCTGCCCGGCTCCAGGTAGACACTGAGATGAGGCCACTTTGCCAGGGTCTCAGGACCTCCGTCTCCACAACAGGGCCCAGGTCTGGGGGGAAAGATGGCACTCATCCCTTAGGTGTGTTGCTGGTGCCAATGAAAGGTGCACACTTCAGTGTGTCAATTAGGTTCACGATGATATGCAACCATAACCAGTGTTTTCAGTTTGCTTTCTTTACTCCAAATTGAATCTGTCCCTCTTCCTCCGTCCTCCCAGCATTCTTCAGTCAACTTTCTGAGTTGGCGTGTTCTAGATACTTCATAAGAGTGGAATTGTGCAATATTTGGTTCTTCTGTCCAGCTTATTTCACTCTGCATCATGTTTCCAAGGTTTATTCACGTTGCAGCATGTGCCAGATCCGCTGTTTTATGGTGGGAAGATATTGTGTGTCCACATGCACACCCACCACTGAAGTGTACACTTAGAAATAGCTAAAATGGTAAATTTATGTTTGGGATTGTTTTTTACCACAATACTGAAAATTAGGACAAAATAGCCTATTTACAGCTGAGAGATAACTTGAGGTTTGGTGTTCCTTCCCGTACAGGCCACACAAAAGGGTCAGTTTGCAATACTCCCTTTTGACAAAAATAAATGAAACTTGGGAATAGAGAAATAAAGAGACATGGAAACTTGCCCCAGGATGTCCTTTGTCATGACATTCCCTGAAGAATAGCTTTTCATATGCAGGGTCCTCCTTGAAGGAGATTGTGTGGGCCATCTTCCTTACATCCTTGAACAGGGTGGATTCCTGCTAACAATTTTGGAAATCATAAAATGAGATTGGCTGCACTAAAGAAGAAATAGCTTTAGTATTATAGCAGGGAATGTGGCCTAATGTGCTATTTCACGTATGAATTTTATATAGCCAGAAATTCTTTTATTTAAATTTTAAAAGTTGGTTTATTTAGAATATTTTATTTTGAGTGACATCCATTATTTTCCTCATTCCTCTAATATGGAGATAAAATTAAAGAATCGTTGTATTTTCCTTAGTTTTTCTGTTGTATGATTTCTTTGAATCATTTAAAAGTAAAAATCTATACCTAAAAGTTTCAGCAACTATCTTCCTTGAATTGTCTTAATTTTCTTTGACTCTGGAATTCTCGGTATTCTAAACTGGGGAAGGCATAGGTTTTCTTAAATGGGCATTTATCAAAATTTTAGCTCCTGTGTTCTCCACTCCAACCAGTCAGCCTAAAGCTGCTGGAGCCAATATTTAGACATAACAGGCTGCAGCCTTGTTCCCCAACGAGCTGTATTAACAAAATACAAGCCACATCTGTGGTTCAAGAGCTCCTGTTCTGAACTTTCCAAACTTTCTACCAGAACATGGTGCCTGTGTCCCCTATAGAAGAGGTCCACTTTGTTAATTCAGCAGCATTGAGAGAAACCCAACAGTCTTGTAGCTTTTAGATGTTTTGAATAGCGTTCCCAGTGGTAATACCTGCATTATAATTCCTGTAGGCCTTCCGTGTTTCTTGGAATGTCTTCAAAACCATGATTTCCTTTTATGGAGTTGGTTTTACTGTCCCTGTCCTACAAATGACACAAGGGGCTTGTTCAAAGTCCTCCCTTTTCTGAGGTGAATGTTGCCCTAACTTTCCCACCTCGCTGAGCACTACCCTGATGGCCTGTCCTGTCTCTACAGTGTGTACTCTGGGCACCAGTCCATTCTGATCCCACCCTCAGAGCTGGAGACCAATCCTGCACTGTGGCTGCTAGCTGTGAGTCAGTACAAGGTGCGGGACACGTTCTGCTCATACTCGGTGATGGAGCTTTGCACCAAGGGGCTGGGCTCCCAGACAGAATCCCTCAAGGTAAGCTGTTGCATGCCCAGCCTGAGCTCAAGAGTGCACAAGAGCCCGCTTGTCCCCAGAGGGGACTCTGGCAGATGGGTTAGGACAGTCCTTCAAAGAGCCAAGGTGTAATTTGCCAACTCAGGCTTACTGGTTGCCATGAATAGTTTCCCACTGTTATAAATTATAAGCAAGAGTGTAAAATGTTGATGTTTTAATTCCCATTTCTACTTGAAATATCCTAAATTTGTTTTTTTGTTGTTGTTGTGTGAGTTAAGTTTGTTATTTGATACTGGTATTTAACTAGAAAGGCTTGAATTCACTGGGAGAGGGGGCTGGTTTCCTGGGAACTGAACTCAGGGGCACTTGACCACTAAGCCACATCCACAATCATATTTGGTATTTTATTTAGAGACAGGGTCTCACTGAGTTGCTTGGCACCTTGCTGTTGCTGAAGCTGGCTTTGAACTCACGATCCTTCTGATCTTCCTGCCTCAACCTCCCGAGCCCTGGGATTACAGGCGTATGCCACTGCACCTGGCTGCTCCTCACTTTTGTTTGCCTTGGAAGACTGTTTTGAAGGACTGGTCCCTACCCAAAATACATTTTACAGTTGCATGAATAGAGTTGAGATTTTTCTTTTACTAACATTATGTAAGAATAGTAATATTTCCCTGTCTTAGTGAAAAATATTTTAATAGACATTTTTGTGGAAAATTAAATAGTTCCAGATAACTAAGGGGGGGGTACTGAGATGACCTGTTTTGATTATAAGCCAACCCACCATTCACTGTTTGCACATGTCTAGTGTGTAGGTCCTTGGATAATATTGGTATTCACACACACACACACACACACACACACACACATACACATACACACATACATACACGGAGTACATACAACAAAGCAGTGCATCTGTATCTCCTGCATTGTTTTCTTATTCAGGCAATATTTAGTTTCAGCAGGAAAACAAAATCTAAAACAGCTTTGATATTAAGCTATATGAATGTTTATTTGAGGTTATACACACAGGGAAAAGTTGTAAGACATTATTTCTCATATCCACCTGTGTTGCATTGTGAAATGATTGAGTACATTTTCACGGACTGACCTTGTTGGGTATATGGGTATATCTATAAGTTATTGAAATCAAATATTATAATTGAATGATACTAAGTAAGGAACCATTGTTGTCTCCATTTTAAAGATGAGAAACTCTGGTTCAGGGAAGTTGAGCACCTTCCCACATTCCTACCCTTCATAAGCTTGGAGCCAAATTCCTAATCTCTAGCTCCAGACTCTGTCACAAACCTGGTGGTGCACTGCCTCTGACCTTTACGTGTACAAATATGTGACTGGTATCGCCCAGATTTCAATTTTCCTGTGTAACTAGGTACATGATCATATATCCTACTTCACTGTCAAACTTAAGTGCTGGCCATGTAGCTGGGTGGTGAAGCATGTGCCTAGCATGCACAAGAACCTGGCTCGATTCCAGCCCTGCACATGCAGGCACTCAAGCGCACGTGCGTGCACATACACAGTTGTCTAGAAATGTTTCCTCCTGTATGGGGACCCTTGCTGGTTACCTCTGTGCCAGGATGAGAGCACCTTGAGGAGTATGGCAGGATGGAGCCGCTGGGTTTGGTAGTCCCCCTCTGCACACCCCTGGCGTCCTCTCCAAGTTGCCAACATGCACCACTTTCAGATGCAAATCCATCACTAGCATCCCTCCCTTGAGCTGGGTGTCTTACTCAGCTGTGTGAATTTGCTGCAGTAATTGAGTGAGCTGAACCATGTGCATGAGAACAAGCCACTCGGGAGCGCTGATCAGTGACCTTGTCCACCTGGTGGGGACGTTGTCTGAACCTTCCAGTTTTGTGTTGCTGTTTTGAAGATGGGGGTCCTCACTTCTCTGCAGTGTCCTTGTGAATCTCAGCTCACAGAGAGCAGAGGCCTGCTGTTGCTCACTCCCCAGCCACCTCACCAAGGAAGCTGCTTTTCCTCACCACGATTCTTGCTTTGCCTCTTCCTAGCATTTATAATATGGCGGTAGCGTCTTTGAGAATTAGAAAATCTGTGTCGATTTCTTTTACAAGGGCATCCTGGACCAGTTTAATCAACAGCATGGGTTCGGACAGCCCTGGCAATGTGGAGCTGAGTTGATTCACCCCTTGCTCCTGAGGCTTTGAGTAGAGACACCTAGGGACACCAACGTACACGCAGCTAAGTCAAAGGCCACATTAGCGTCACTGTCCTTATTTCTAGGCACGAGGACTGGACTTGTCCCGAGTGAGGACCTGTGTGGTGGTGGCAGAAGAACGGCCTCGGATCGCCCTCACGCAGTCCTTCTCTAAGCTGTTCAAGGACCTGGGCCTCCACCCGCGGGCTGTCAGCACCTCGTTTGGCTGTAGAGTGAACCTGGCGATTTGCTTGCAGGTGAGTGTCATTGACACCAACAAGTGCCTGAGTTGAGAGAGTAGCTTTGAATAATGGGCAGCTCAGCCTCCATGTACAGTCCTCAGCTGATACTTAACCTACACAGGAGCTTTCAGTCAAGTGCCTGTGCTCAGTACACACTTGTTTTTTTCTTTTCTAATTGGAGTTGCATTTGTATCCATTGTTCATAACCAGCATTCAAAACACTTACTCTGTCCTGCAGCACTTTACCTTTTGTGGTAGGGTAACACTTCACTCAGACCTCTGCTGTCATTGACTTAGTCTCAGGCATACAGACAGGAATTTCTTCAGGGAGAGTTTCGTGGTGCTGAGCACGTTGAGGATCTTGCTGCTATGGCAACAGTGCAAAATAAGGAATAGCAAAGCTGCTTTCCTGTGACATAGGTCATAGGGAGGCAGCTCCTAGCAGGTGGCTTTGTAGTCATTGTGGTGGCCCCTCCAATTTTTTTTCTTTATTGGTCCATTTCTTGACCATCTTGGCTATTCCCTTCCTTTTTGAGCTCTTCCTATGAGATACCTCAGTCTACAGAGGTTATTGTGCAGTGAGAAGGTAAAGGGATGAAAAGTGACTTGAACATAGGGAGTCACATTGGAGGGGTAGTGCAGGAAGCTCTCGGGGACACTGCAGAGGGATGGAATTGCAGGAAGTCCAAAAGCCTTGAGGCAAGACTGGTCCTGGAAACGTTTGTTTTCTTTTAATTGTTGCAGAATTTAAAAACATGATACTGTCAAAAAGGCAAAGGAGACATAACCCAAGTTCTGGAGAGTAGAAGTACCTTCTCTTGTTCCTGTAGCTGTTACTGTAGAACCTGACCATAGTAAATGTGCAGTAAGGAAGATAACCAGAAATGTTTGGGTTTTATATAAATTGAGTTTCTTTTCTTAGGAGTATTTATTTTAGAAAACAAAATCCAAAAATACAAATTAGCTAATGAATAACATTCATATAATCCAAGTACCCGGAGATAATTACAGGAATCACTTAATGTGTAAACTTAGAAACACAAAGGATGCTCTCTAAATTTCCAGCTTATGCCTAATTTAAGGACATTGAAAAATTTAGTTTTCCCCTTGCACAGAATTGCCAGTGTGTGCGAGCTGAGTGCAGGGGAATGTTTGTTTGCAGTTGATCCGCTGTTTGTGACAGCACGGCTTTTTCTGCAACATTCACTATGCTCCCCAACAGAGCTTACGTGTGATGGAGCTTTCGGTAGAGCACCTGGTTTAGAACTAGGGAGGAGATATTACCTCTGGGGTAGGTAGTTAGCTAAGCAATGGTGTAGACAAATGGAGCCCCGTCCACACATTCAAGGGCTTACAAAGTATGTCTTTTGGGGTCGGTGTTCTGTTGGTATCAGTTTGAGAAGGATTTCTTGGTCTCTGGGGAAGGCTGGTACACAGCTCATGGGTTTTTTTGTTGGTTGGTTTTTGTTTTTTCAGAACTTAAAGGCCTTAATAAGCACTTAATGTGTAATATTTACACCTGGGGGGGTGGGGATCAATTTTGCCAATGTTGATCAGACACTGATAAGCACTTTTCAGAACCCACCTGATTGATGACATCTTCCAGCTCTTCAGGGATGAGTGAGGGGTTGGTAAACACAGTCCTCTCCAGCGGCTCTCTGGTTCTTGCACTGTCCAGCCTCCAGTGTCTCCCAGTTATACAACTGAGGCCCAACTCCTTTCTCTACCACAGTTGTTGGTGCCTTTGCTTCCCAACACCCAGATTCATGCTGTCCTCTGCCTGAAATGGACTTTGCGCTGTCCTCAGCTGGAGAGAGCCACTTCTCCTTCGGGTCCCCTCCAAATCTTTCCAGATTCCTCTGGTTGCAAGGGTTTCCCTCTTCTGAATCCCAGCATCCCTTCCACTGGCTTCACCTCTGCCATGTCTTAGAACTTCCGACATGGGTGTCTTCTGTCCTGGAGGACCCAGTTCCACTGAGGGTACTTTCACGTCATGTAGTTACTTCTTGATGTAAGTTTCATAAAGGTATTGAAAGTTGATTGTTTTAGCCATCAGTCCTGTGCATTTGAACATGAGTCACATCACACATTAAATGAGTACTTATTTGATTAGAGCCCGGTCTCCTGAGTGACAAGCACATGGCACTACTGAATTTTCTGCAAAATGAGCTCATGGTGTGAACTGCCACCACATAAAAGCCACAGCATTGTATGTAACTCTTCTTTGCAAGTGAAAACCAAGGATTTGCTGTTCTTCAAGCTTCCTGAGCATTTTCAGCTCAAAGAGGAAGTACTGCTCCTTAAGCAAAAAGACGTTCGCACAAAAAACCCTGCAGTGCAGTCTCTAACAAATGCTTTGGACTCTTTAAGTCAGAGAGAATCTTATTAGAGCCTCCAACATCCATTGGGGGAAAGTTGAGTCATTTCATTTTAACACAAGAATAATGAAGGCCCTTGAGTGAACTTTCCCAACAAAGCTGTGAAGTAAAAACGGAAAGAAATGGAGAAGTTGGTGCCATTTGCATTCCTTAGGAATGTCATTCATTCCCCAGCATGTTGAGCTGTAAAAATGACTTCATTTCATTTGTTGAATTTATGATGAAATTGGATGTTGGAGCTGTGTTTAATTGGCTTTAACAGAAAATTTTCATAGTACTATGAAATCGTGTCACATGTTTATTAACCTCTGTTTGAAAAGACATTTCTCACAGCCACAATTCCTCTTTAAAAATAAAAGCTGGAAGGTCTTCGATTGCGTTAGATATGTGACAGAAAAATTTCCATTCTCCTTCCAGCAGAGGAAGGGAAGGGAGGTTTTCTATTTTCTACAAGAGACCTGTTTCTTTTTTCTTCCTTTTTTTTTTTTTTTTTTTTTTTTTTGGTACTGGGGATTAAACCAGGGACACTTTACTGCTCAGCCACATCTCTAGTTCTTTATGCTTTTTATTTTGAGACAGGGTCTTGCCAACTTGAGGGTCTTTTCAAGGTTGCTGAGGTTGGCCTCAAACTTGGGATCCTTCTACCTCATCCTCCCCAGTTAATGGGATTACAGGACTGCACCACTGCACTCAGCAGTTGTTTCTTTATTAAGTAAAAAACTTATAGAGGAGCTTTGATATTTATTGCATAGAAAAACAATGGTTATTTGAGATGAACGTTTCATTAAAATGGCTTCATCTGATTAAATCAATAATAGTAGTTCTAGTCAATCATCAGTCTCAAAACTTGCACAAAGGAAAATACAAATACTCGGGTGATAGAAGTTGTCATTGTTAAAATGAATAAATCTTAAGCAATTCTCAAATATTTCCAAGACTTTCATTAATGTGAACTTTCAGCTCACTTGTTTCCTCCTACCCCATCGCTTTTAGATAAGGAAAGTAAAAATAAATAAGATATTGTCAGGGGTTTGTGTGCTCTAGGGAATTAGTCACATTCGGCTGACATTTTTACATCCTCTCCTACTGATACATGTTGTCCCAGATAATGGAAACTAATATTTGAGATCACGGAAACTGTATTCTCAATCACTCAGTGTATCAGCCGGCATTCTAATTTATAAGCAACAGAAACCACCTCCAGCAATTTAAGTTTCAAGGAATGTACTAGAACATCACTAGGCAGCTCTCCATTCACAAGGGGGCTGGAGGGCCAGTGTCGGGGCTGGGCAGCAAGAGTGGCTTGTGCATGTCACAGTGGCCTTTGAAGGGCAGCTGTGCCCTAAGCCGGCTCTTGCACCCCATCCTGGCCCAGCCTCCCCTGCACCTCCATCTGTTAAGACCCCTTCAATGCCGGAAGCCAGAGGCTAGTGGTTTCTTCTGGCCATGGCAGGGTTCTCTTATCTCCCCACCTCAGCTTCCACGACAGCTGGGAAGAGAGCCTCTGCTTCTGGGACCTTGAGTTCTGTTGAGGGGCTCTGTGTTCAGCAGGCCTCAAAAAATGGGGGAGTTCCCAATATAGCAAGAATTGAGATGCCTGTTGACAAAAAAAGGAATGACAGACGGCACCTTCAGCTGCCCAGCGTCAACCCACATTCCCATTCTGACACATCTCTCCACCCTTCCCCTCAAAAAAGCCACCGTAATGCAGCCTCACTTTTACTTGCGTGAACACACTCGCTGTCCAAGATGGAAACAAGCTGAGGTTTCCAGTTGAGGGTTTTCTAGGTGATGTTGACTCCTCCTCCAGTTCTGCTACGTGTAGAAAAGACTGTGAAATTCCTTTCCATGAACAGACTCTCTGAAAGGGAGAGAAGGGTGTTGAACGTTCATCCATCAACTCTTTTGGATGTTTGGTGTGAGCAAGGAGCTGGAGGTCACCGCACTGGACAGTTAGTGTTGGATGTACCAGGTGCTCAAAGGCCCCTTCCAATGGTACCTTTAGGAATGTGGGAATAACCATGGGAACAGTTTAAGGTCCCAGTACACAATGACGAAATATCTGAGGTAACATCACAAGCTTCAACGCTTTGGTTTTGTGTCACAGGAGTAGATGGTTGCTTATCACAATCATAGAAATTCCTGGGTGTAGTCTGTGCCTTGAGTCAAGAAACCAGAACCAAGCTGGTCATTCATTGAGTTCAGCGGCACCAAGAGAAATGGCTTCTTGGCGTCACAGTCTGAGCGCTTTCCTGGTGTTCTGTGGCTCACGCGTCAAATAAGCAGGAGCCCTCACTGGGCACTCTTTACTGAAGGGTCAGAGAGTAAGGATCTGGGCCTGCCATCCATATGGCCTTTTCACAGCTGCTGAGCTCAAAGTAGAACAGACAGTGTGTGGAAAGCAGGCACGACTGTGCCCCAGCCAAATGCTGCAGAGCAGGCCAGCCCATGCACCGATCCCTGCGGGTGGGTTCAGTGGCCATCGCACCAGTGGATGCCCTGGGCTGCCAGATCCACGGTGAGCAGGATTTTCCCTGCCTTCGGGTCCTACCAGAGAAATCGGTTTAGACCCAGCATTTCCCTGACCCCTCATGCTTCAGATAGAGCCCTAATATCCAGAACAAAGAACTAAAAAAATTAAACAATAAGAAAACAAATAACCCAATCAACAAATGGGCCAAGGATCTGAACAGACACTTCTCAGAGAAGAATATACAGTCAATCAACAAGTACACAAAAAAATGCTCACCATCTCTAGCAATCAGAGAAATGCAAATTATAAACCCTCTAAGATACCATCTCACTCCGGTAAGAATGGCAGCCATTATAAAGTCAAACAAGTGCTGGTGAGGATGTGGGGAAAAGGGTACACTTGTACATTGCTGGTGGGACTGCAAATTGGTGCGGCCAGTTTGGAAAGAAGTATGGAGATTCCTTGGAAAGCTGGGAAGGGAACCACCATTCGACCCAGCTATTCCCCTTCTCAGACTATTCCTCAAAGACCTAAAAAGAGCATACTACAGGTATACAGCTACATCAATGTTCATAGCAGCACAATTCACAATAGCTAGATTGTGGAACCAACCTAGAAGCCTGTCAATAGATGAATGGATTAAAAAAGTGACTTTTTACTCAGCACTAAAAAAATAACAAAATCATGGCATTTGCAGGGAAATGGATGGCATTAGAGCAGATTATGCTAAGTGAAGTTAGCCAATCCCTAAAAAACAAATGCCAAATGTCTTTGATATAAGGAAGGTGACTCAAAACAGAGCAGGGAGGAAGAGCATGAGAAGAAGATTACCATTAAGCAGGGACAAGAGGTGGGAGGGAATGGGGGAGAGAAGGGGAATTGCACGGAAGGTGGAAGGAGACCCTCGTTGTTATACAGAATTACATATAAGAGGATGTGAGGGGAAAGGGGGGAAAAAAGAGAAATGAGTTACAGTAGATGGGGTAGAGAGAGATGATGGGAGGGGAGGGGGGATAGGAAAGGCAGCAGAATACAACAGACACTAGTATGGCAATATGTATAGAGGTGGATGTATAACCAATGTGATCCTGCAATCTGTACACATGGGAAAAATAAGAATTCATACTCCATTTGAATCAAATGTATGATATATGATATGTCAAGATCATTGTAATGTTTTGAGCAACCAATTTAAAAATGTCAGAAAAATGAGAAATTATATCCCATCTATGTATTTAGATGTATTTTATATTTAATTTATTAAAGTGCATAAATGCATTCTATTGTCATGTATAACTAATTAAAACAAAAAATTAAATGTAGTATATTACACAATGGAATATTACTCAGCTGTAAATAAGAATGAAATTATGGCATTTACTGGTAAATGAATGGAACTGGAGGATGTTATGTGAAGTGAAATAAGCCAATCCCAAAAAACCAAAGCCTAAATATTCTCTGATTTGTAGATGCTAACCCAAAAGAAGGGATATGGGGAAGAGGATAATAGAAATAGATTGGACTAGACAAAGGGAAGGGAGAGGGAAGGGGAATAGGAAAGATAGTAGAATTAATGGGTCATAACTTTCCTAGCCTTGTATTTGTATACACAACCAGGTAACTAACTACACATCGTGTACAACCACAAGAATGGGACCCCAACAGAATAAGTTATACTTTGTGTGTATTCTGCCAAAATACTTTCTACTGTCATGTATAACTAAAAAACAAAAAGGAAGAATATAGAAAGTAACCCTGTGTCACTGTTAAAAGAAATGGATGTCATTATCATTGTAAATGAAGTTGATCAAACTATACTTAAAAAAAAAGAAGCTAGTTGAAAAGGCATATGACAGGCAAGAAGCAATAGGAGATACTGCAAAGATGGAAATTTGTTTTTTTAAAAGAAAGAACTGAATGAAAATCCTAGGAACACCATTGTAACATTAGAAATAAATTCTCCATGGTTCGTGTGGATACAGCAGAGGAAAGAGTCATTTAGTGACCTTGGAGTCCCATCAGTAGGAATTTTCTGAACTGAAACACTAAAAGAAATAGATGAAATGGAACAGAATGGCTGAGATCAGTGAGAAAACATCAAGTGGTCTAACATACGTGCAATAGGAGTCCCGAAGGAGAGGTGAGAGAAAAGGGGTTAGAAGCATGATTTGAAGACAATGGCTAAGACTGTGAGAGGTCAGTCCACAGACTGAAGAACTCCAAGCAGAAAAAAATAAAAAGGAAGCCCCAACTTAGCCATATCACTGTGAAGATGCAGAGAGAGAGGAGCAGCCTAAAGCACCTGCAAAAATAGACACTGTCCCCAGAAGGAAGTGACAAAAAATGACACCACGCTTTCACCAGAAGTTGTGGATGCCAGTGGAATGATATATTCAAGGTGCTAAAAAGAGTGATTATGCAGTAAAATGTCCTTCAGAATGGAAGCTAAAAATACATTTTTGTTAGCAGCAAATCTGAGGGAATTTATCAGTAAATATGCATCACAAGAAATGCTAAGAAATTCCTTAGGGGGCTGGGGATGTGGCTCAAGTGGTAGTGCGCTCGCCTGGCATGCATGCAGCCGGGGTTCGATCCTCAGCACCACATACAAAGATGTTGTGTCTGCCGAAAACTAAAAAATAATATTAAAAAATTATCTCTCTCACTGTCTCTTTAAAAAAAATCTAAAAAAAAAAATTCCTTAGGACTAAAAAGACAGTGAAACAAAGCCCAAATATGTAAGGGGAATTAAAAATACAAGAGGAGATCAATACAAAAGAAACTTTTATACTAGTACATTGTGTGCACATACAAATATATAACAACAAATTCCAGCATTACATACAACTATAATAAATCAATTTAAAAAATGGCATTTTTAAAGATCTATCCATATGTAAATATACAAATTTTCTTAACATTCCTCGAAAATGATTAACCATTCAAAGCAGAAAGTAAAAATGGAGCCATTGATCTATGTAGGAGTAATAAGGCTTCAAGGGGCAAGACGGGAGGTAAATGGACAACTGTTGTAGGAGTCTTACTGTTGGTGGAGTGCACTGTGAAGGCGGATACAGGAAGTGGTACAAATTTCTACATCAATGACTAAAAAACTAGCACAAAGAAGGTCATTAGAAGAGAGAATGCTATTCCAAAAATTTCTGGTCATGAATAAAAGCAGAAAGAAGGAAAGGAACAATAAAAACAGCCCTTTGTATCAACTATGATAAAAGTAAATGAACTAGATGATAGTGATTGCTGTGGTCTGGAAGTTTTGTGTGTACCCCCCCACACACACACCAAATTCATGTTGAAATTTAGTCCCTGATTAGATCATGAGGGTGGAGCCATGTTGATGGGATTATTTATTACCCTTATATAAGAGGCCTAAGGGAGCTTGTCAACTCTTCCGCTGCCTGAGGACACAGCTGGAAGGTACATTTGGAAACAAAGTGAGTCATCAGGTCAGAGGCTGTGGGCACCTTGACCCTGGGCTTCTCAGCCTCCAACCATGAGCAGTTGGTGTTTGTCATTTGTAAGTTGTATTTTTAAGGCAGCCTGAAAAGACTGGCCATGACATTTTGAATGTATTGAGTGCCCCTGGACTGTACACTTGAAAACAGTCAAGGTGGAAACCTGTGTGTCACACCCCTATAAAATGGGAGGAAATTGTGTAAATGAACTAAACTCCAGGTAAAAGGCAGAGATTTTCAGACTGAATAAAAATGACTTGCCTTGCCCACATGGTGTTATAAGGAACGTGCTTGACCGTCACATCTAAGTTGCTAGGTTGTCAGTGAAGGCAAAGCTGGGATGAGAAGACCTCACTGTCTCCCTGAATAGATGTGCCAGACCCAAAGCCTCGCCTAAGAAAGTGTGCACTTGACATGGGTCAGAGGGCTGATTTATCAATAAGGCAAAACCCTAAAGCATGTGCAGCTCAAAACTCAGTCCCAGCATACACAAAGCCAAAGTGACCAAAGAGGAAGGTGACAAATTGAATCATCTGAAATTTTAACATCCCTTGCTCTGCAATTGATAAAATACAGCAGGAAAATGTGATAAACATATAAAAGATTCGGAAAATGCTAATCAAGTTGATCTGACATTTCAAGAACACTGTTCCCAACTGCCCTGGGTTGGACTGAACCTTCTCACACCCCCCAGGGTTAGTATGTTGTATGTTGAAGCCCCTCGCCCCTGGTGTGACCATATTTGGAGATGGCTTATTGGGGCAGTAGCAGTAAGTGAGGCTCTCATCTTGTAGGGCTAGCGTCCTCATAGGAGGAACAGGAGGAAGCAAGCCTCTGTCTCTGCACATGCTCGGGGAGGATGTGTGCAGGTCCCAGAAGACCCTCACCAGAACACAGCCACATGGACGCCCCAATGTCAAACCAAGAGAATCAGCAAGCTGGTGTGTGATTGCGCTCTTGCCTACTTTATGAGCACCCCTGGAGTGCCCCTCTGCCAGCTGCCGAGGCAGGAAGGTGGTCAGGATCTCGTGCTGTGCACCTTCCCTGTCGCAGGAAAGGCAGGTAGTGCTGGAGTTGTGCGGCAAGGGAGGGGTGACGGGACTGTGCCGGAGACTTCTTGTCCTGGTCCTCCTCAGGGGGCTTGGCAGGGACTTGCTGTGGCTGTCCTACGAATGGTCCCTCAGCGCACCTCGGAAGCTCCTCCACGCCTGTCATCTTTTCGTGTGGATAGAGAAGTGCTCTCAGAAATTGGAGTATAGAGCAGTGGCCAGATTTTGTAGCATTTTCCATCTCAATCTGGAGAGTGCTGCTGGTCCTGGGGGACATGATAGAGGCTTTTTTTTTGTCTCCTCAGACATAAGGTGGCAGGCGAGCACCATACCAGCCTTGGGACTGTTTGCCCCATGAATTTCCACTTGTTTCATTCCTGGTGTTTGTATTTAATTGTATTAATGACTGAATTACTGAATAATAAAATCAACGATCAGCTGAAGTGTTCCAATAAGCACCCCTGTCGAGGGTTTTCTTTGCTGATATTTGGGATATGAGTCTATATACGTTCAGCTGAGATTTACATACAGTTCAGTTAAGGGCTTGGGTGTGTAGCCCTGTGGTAGAATGCTTGCTTAGACATTTAAGGCCCTAGATTTGATCCCTAGAACTGCAAGAAAGGTAAGGTTTGTTTATTCATGAACAATACTTAATGGATATGACACTTTTATATTGGTGAGAAAATAACTTTAGTATGTATAACGTTTTTATCACACAGTTGAATTTTAAGGTTCATCCTCTTTTCTAATTAACATAACTTGTGATTTCAAAAATGCTTTCTTTGCTTTGGAATAAACTTTAGTTGGAATGGATAGCTTTTTTTGCAACTATTTGATGATTTTTAAATATTCAGGGACAATTATATTTATTAGTAAGAATCTCCTCACTTAAGGAAGTACTGGCCTGAGTTCTGTAGCAATGTGAAGATCTCATTGAGTTTGTACTCCTTAATGTGTCTAGGAATTAGAAAGTCTAGGAACTGGACTTTGAATTGTTGGGTTTTTGAAACTGAGAAACATCCGTACTTTAACCTCTTTGTTAACTCAGACCTCAAGGGCTGTAGTCATTGTTTTCTGCCTGTATATAAGAAGCAAAATGAGGGCCCAGTAACACAGGCTTTTTTATGAAGTGTTTCCTTAAGCCATTTTATCAAAATTTGTGAATCAGAATAATTTAGAGTGGAACACTGTTTTTCCCCCAATTAATATCTAGGTTTCAAGGAGTCATGAAGGAAATTTAAATCATTGCATTTGGCTTGAATATACCCAGTGAAAGTCCCCTGCACCTTCAGACTGTGTACACAGTTAACCCAATTATTTTCTTCACGTCCTGCCTGTTTTTTTAAAGATGCTGAGAGCAGGAGCTATAACTACCACAAATGAACTAGTAGCAGAAAAATGGAATAAGAATTTTTTTTAAGTCTTGTTTTCACAGACTCCGCTCTGCCCTGAGAGGTAAATTTTTAGCTGGTATTATTAACAAACCACAACCCGAGACAAGATTGCCAGGATCTGGTGTCTGCCTGGTAGTTGTAGGGTGTGCGGGCAGCTGGGTGATCGCACCCAAGGACCATGGGTGTTCCTGCAGGTGACTGTGAAAACCTGCCTTCTCTGCTTTCCTGGGAATGTTAGAAGATACCCAAGTGGCCCAGGGAAGGTCATGTTGCATCCCAGTAGCAGGCCTGAGCTGCTGTCTGGAATCTTCCCACCATGATTGGAGAGGATGTAGCAGCAAGCAGGTGCCCAAACCATGGAGATGAGAGGAAAAGAGGAGTGAGTGCATCTCCAGGGAGCCGCACTGTGTAGTGTCCGACACTTGAGATGATTCCTCGGGGCTGCTGAGCTGGACTGTGTGAGAGCCCAGCAGCTTGGCCCTTCCCAATTCAAATGTGTTGTTACTGCTTTTTTTTTTTTTTTTGGACCTGGGGATTGAACTCAGGAACACTGAGCCACATCCACTGTCCTATTAGAGACAGGGTCTCACTGAGTTGCTTAGCACCTCACTTTCACTGAGACTGGCTTTGAACTGTTGATCCTCCTGCTCCAGCCTCTTGAGCTCCTGGGATTATGGGATGTGCCACTGTGCCCAGCATGGCTACTTTTCTTTTACCAAATTTTATAGATGAGTAGGGATAGCTACCACAATTTTAGATATAAAAATTTATAGACTTAATTATCATAATCAGAAGTTTGATAATGTTTCCATGAAGAAAGTCAACAGCTTTAAAATGCATACTCCACGTCCCTCAGAGAAATCTCAGAAAACACCAGAAAATCAAACTGCCCTGTAATGACGCATCTTCCTCATTTACCAAAAATGACTCTGGTCCATGTGTCCAAGTAATCATCTAGTACTCTGCTGCTCTGTGGATATGTTGACATCTTTAAATTTTTTTTTTTTAGCCTTTAATGATACAGTGATTAATTTCAGTGATTTCCATATTTGACATTGTTTTTGATCTTCTTTTTACTTTGTTCTCTGCTTTCTGCATCTCCCCTCCCAACCCTCCCTTTTCTTCATCCCATTTTTATTGTTGGGTTGTGTTGTTTGTGTGTCTGTGTCGATTGTTTTGGTTTCTGTTGGTCTGGTGTCCTCTCCTCTCTTCCTGTTTCCCCCCCTGCTGCTGTAGCCCCACAGGCTGTGGACCCTGGCCGAGCAGGTAGGGGACTTTTCTGTTCACCATGCAGCGCCTACCACCCACCCACACACCTCCTGCCTTGCCCGCTTCCAGCCGTGAGACAGACTGGAAGTTGAGTGAGATTGACTGAGGGTCTCTAGACCCCGTGCCCCCCAGGGTGATGTCGCTGCTCAGGTCTCTTCAAACGCTTCCCCGGTGTGGCACGTGCTGTACTTCCATTGTGCATAATCAGTGGTTTCTTTGCCAGTTTGGGTTCATCTCCATTTTCCATCATTTTCTTAGTGACCCATTTTTTGATTTGCTGTTTGTTTGATTGGCCGTCTATGGTCACGTGTTGGCACTAAGAATATCAGATCAGTCCTTCACTCAATGCTAGTCTGTAACCCAGAGTCACTGAGCGGTCCTAGGTCAGCAAGAATGCCCTCTTCTGCATTGCACCATCCCTGCAGGGGCAACTCTGGGCTAATGTGCATGTGCTGTTCTTTTTCCTACCTTGGTTGGTAGTAAGATCCCAGTGACCAGCATTATCAAGTAGCATAGCACATTTTAACGTTGTCATCTGGTTTTTATTCTTATATTTAAACGTGTCTTTGGTACAAAAATCAAGGTTCTCACCTGAAGAATTTTAGTGTTAATTCTTCAAATAAATTCTGAAGGATCCCCTTTTTTGGACAAATTGGCTGTGGGTTCTTTTTTTTTTTTTTTTTTTTTTTTGTCAACTGAGGTATTGCATTGCCTCCCCCAAGAAATGATTGGTTCCACTTGTAGCCTTAATACTGCCACTCAGTAGCACGCTTGCTGGCCAGAAGTCAACCCAGCGTATCTTTTGAAGGGATTTCCGGTGCAAGAAGAATCCTGGGCTGCCTTGTTATACATAGTCGGCTCTGACCATAAGGTCCTGCCCAGCTGACAGGGATGAACATGCCACCTTCCTGATTTATGACACAGACAAAAATAGCCTCCCAAGGCTGGAGAACTAAGGCACAGGTGGAACTAACAGGAACAAAATAATTATCTCTCATGTCCTTCTCCTCAATCTGTCAATTCACGTCACACGTCTGCTGCAGTATCTCAAACACTAAAAATACCCTTTTCTGGATGCGTGTATTAAATCTTCCCAGAAGACGAAGCTTCATATCCTTGACAGGCTGCTCTTGCTGGCCAGCCATTTTCTTAGCATTTTCAGACTTCTTTCAGTGGGCAAAATATGCGGTCCATGTCTTTTTTATATATATAAAAGAATGATTGATAGTCGAATGGTGTGAAAGTCCAGTTTTATCCAAATAAGATGTTGCTTTAATAATTGAGGTTATCAAACTAAAAGTTAACAGTTGTGTTGGAGAGGTGTGTTTAGCACCATTAGTTTTTATCCTCAGTTTAAGGTTTTACCCAAGAAATGCTTACCAGCTAGGAGAGCCATAGACCCAATTTTCTTCCACACAACCTTGAGTTAACCACACTGTGTCATTGCTTGCAGGGGACCTCAGGACCTGACCCAACCACTGTCTATGTTGACATGAGAGCCCTGAGACATGACAGGTATGGTACCCTGGTGGGTTTTTCTTTTTTTCTAGTTGGCTGCCTGGTGCACAGGTGCCCACCTAGGAGAAGCATCCGCATGGTTCACCTCATTCTCGGTGTGATTATCTTATGGATAAAGTGAGACTTGGGCAAGTTGGCTCAAGCACTGCAGGTAGCACTTGGAGGTACTGGCAGAGCAGCCAGAGTCACTGCCACTGCCAGCTCACCAGGAGGCAGGCAGTGTGTTCTGTCCTTGACCATTTCAGGCTGCATTTTGTACCTCAAACACTTGTGAAGGAGTGTCCATGGAAAGTTCCAGTGGAAGTCAAGTTGCCTTTTCTGTGCAGCTTGTTGAGCGATCTCCTAAGCAAGCCTGAAAGGTGATATTGTGTAGATAGGAAGCCTGGGGATGAGGGGTGAAGCAAGAAGAGAAGACCATTAGAGATGCCCCAAGAGAGGGGACCTGTTAAAACGCACTGAAGTGGATAATTTGGTTTGATTATGTGATGGGCAGACTTTGACACACATCATTGTCTTTCATAGTGTGTGGCCAGCTCTCAGTGACTGCATTGCCATGTGCCAGACACTGAGCTGCTCACCCTGCATTTCTCATTTGCTCACCCATCAACACCCATCCAATACCTACTGTGTCACTTGCCACAGTAAATGTTGACATCTGGTCAGGAGGTGGGGACCAGGCAGTGCTCTTTGGTGTTGGGAGCTTCCAGTTGCCATGTTTGCGAATGTGTTGGGGTGGGCAGGGCAGGCCCATAGACCTCAGAACTCTTTGGGCCAGGAGGGCCCTGCAGACCCCCGTTGGCCCCTGGGCAGGGAAAGCTGCCTGGGCTCATCAGCAGTTCTCAGCAGGGCTCTCATGCCCCCAGTGGATGTCTGGACACACCTGATGTCATCTTTGATTGGGTGATTCCGTGAACAGTACCACTGCCATCTAGTGGGTGGAGGCCAGGGGTGCTGCCAAACCTCCTGCAGTGCACAGGACAAGTGACATTGTCAATCGTGCCCCAAGTGAGAAGCACCATATGTTTACCTGTGTCACACTTAGAGTTGCCCACCTGGCCCCGGTGGATCTGCGTGAACCGCCTGTTCAAAAAACCTATGTGCTGTGCAATTAGGGAATCAGCAGGTGAGGGGCCCTGTGCTTGCAGCCCCTCAGAAGGCACTAGAGACCAAGGCCCAAAGGAAGAAGCTGCCCCCGAACCTTTGGCTGCATCGCAGCAATGCTCAGTCCGGAACATTTTCAAAATTCAGAGACTTAGAACAATGAAAACGTTGTCCCGGGAGTGTAGTTTTCCAAGTGATGACTTCTGGGCTTTACAACAAACCTATAGTACCTCCTATAAAAAAGTATTTGAAAGTAATTTTATATTTGTATAACTTCCTCAAAAAGTGAAGACTGTTCCATCAGAGACTCGCTTCAGTCATGTCATGCTTTTCTGTCTGGCCTGGCCCTCAAAATTCATAGAGAACAAATTATAATGCACTATGCAAAAAAACTGCTAAACTTTGTGTTAAGAGTACCTTGGAAATCAGAGAAAGTCGGAGGCTGGAGTTAAGGATTTTTCCCTTTTGTAAAAGGACACAGCATCCCGGGAGCTTCTTTGACCAGTGGTTTTTTGAAGCTACTTTTTGACTCTCTTCAGTGCAGCCAATCCGTTGAGAAGGGGTATGACTCAGGAAAGGGAAGTGAGAGCCAGTGCAGTTATGATGATAAAGAAGAAACACTGAGCCTCAGATCAGTTTGCTGTGCTAGAAAGAGCAGGCAGTCTCGTCCTCGGATGGGCTTCCTTCACAAGTGATTGATTCTTTAATCCTGGCCAGGTCAATGATCCTTCCAAGTGAAGTTTTGCCCTAATTTGTGAAGTAATCTGTAGGCATATTGAAACAGAGTGCTCTGAGACTGGAGCTCAGAGCTCAGCAGGTGGGCATATCACACCCCAGGTGGGCAGCATACTACCTGTGATAGTGGACAAGGCAGTTTATTCCCCAGAGTGGCCCCGTAGCCTGCTCCTCACAAGGTGGTGTATACAGACCCGTGTGTCTGCTCGGCCTGTCCTTAGCAGCCTTCAGCCTGGGTCCATCTCTGTTCTTTGGTGTGATCACAGTGGGGTTTCCTAGACTTGGAGCCTCCACACACTCGTCTGTCAGGGGAGCTTGGGAAGCTGTCAGATGGAGGGTGGTGGTTGGGTGGCCAGGTGGCATTTTTCCCCAAAGAGGCCTCACCTCTCCATCGCCAGTGTTCCAGGTGCTGCCCTCAGGGTAACACACTTGCCTGTAGCAAGACCAGCAGCTGGAAGACGTGAACCCGGAGGGCTGCAAGGAGCCTGTTTCTTTCCTGTGACTATTCCTGTGAGAATGGAGTGGTGGCTTTCTCACTTCAGCTGTATTAGGCTCTGTCTCAAGGATTAATTACTTTTCCTGTTGCTTTAATCGTACATTCACATGGGAGTCCTAGGCACCCTCCCAGTTACCACATAATTGACCTGAGGCAGGTTAACTTGTCAGACTGTGGGGTGGCTCCCTGAAGGCTGGGGGGAGTCACAGGGAGGTCTGCCTCGTGGAAGCAAGTGATCACATAGGTGTGCTAGCCATTTCTACTTGATTTTACACCTTTATTTTTAATACCCTTTTTTTTTTTTAATGTGGTGCTAAGGATCGAACCCAGTGCCTCATGTATGCCAGGCGAGCATGCTACCACTTGAGCCACATCCCCAACCCCTTTAATACCCATTTTATTCTTGGAGCCCCTAAGGTGGGCACTGGACAATCTGCATTTGTTACAGGTTTCCATGGACACAGTCCCTGTATCTTGAATAAACATATTTTCCACACATACAAGGGGGAAAGTAATGAAATGTTTTAAGGCAATCTGAAAGCGAATGCTAGTCTTGTTAGTTTTAAAAATATTTTATATATATATAAAGTGAATTCACAGTTGATCACTCATTAGCTCTTAAGCTTTAGAAAGGAAAGAAAACTATTTTTTTCACACATTTAAAGAAATAGTTTTAACAGTTTGTCTAATCTTAGGAAAGCAATGTTAGTATAAAGGCCTACAATGAAAACTTCCTTAGCTTCCTCAGTACTTGAAACCCAAAGCCATAATTAACGTAGTATCTATAAACAGATACTAAGTTAATTCCCAGCCAGTGGTTACCTGTGGATCAAGATCCTGATCCTGAGAGAAGCAGGCAGAGAATAAATGCAGATCTATGGACCTGATTTCATCAGCAGCAGGATGGGAGGAGCAAGGACAGATTGAGACAGAAGGGCAGATCAGGGGCCCTCTGCTAGGTCAGTCCTGGTGTGTAGGGGTGACATATATGCATGTGTGTGGGCTGTGTATACACGTATGTGATACATGTGCAAGCGCACGAGCATGAATGTGTTGCCTGTGAGTTGGAGTGTGTTGTGAATGTGTGTGCTAGTGTGTGCGCCTCGTGTTATGTGTGTGCTTACGTGTGTTGTAAGTACAGTATGTGGGCAAATGTGCATGTGAGTTTGCAAGGGTGTTGTGTGTCACAAATGTGAGCAGGTGATGTACTGCAGGTGTGTTTGTGTGTTTCAGGCACGTGTATACATGTGTTGACATGTAAGTTAATGTTTTGAAAATGCATGAGGGTTTTCACATTGAGGGTTTTCAAATGTGAGTGAACCCATGCATGAGTGTCTGTGATTGAGTGTTGTGTGTAGTTGTGTGTGTGCAGGTGTGTAAAATTGCACAGGTCTGCACAGTAGAGGGCATGTGAGTGCATATGAGGATTCCCTGGGGTCGTGCCAGGGTCAGCAGCTGGCCCGTCACTTAGTTCGTTGTGGCCTCTGGCCCTAGCAGATGGGAATGGGTCCTTACATGGAGCTCACAATTCACTGCTGAATACTCCCGTCTCCAGCCTCTGACTGCATCGCACTGTCCTGGGATGAACAGTGGGCATGGGAGTCTCGCTGCTGTTCGTTTGTGCCGGCTTCAACCTGCTGCCACAGTCCCTCATGGACCAGAGCTGAGCCTCACCTGGTCTCTGGCTGTGCTAAATCTGACATGATGGGTGCAGTGAGGTTAGGTCAGGCTAAAGCCCTGACTTCTGGGCCCAGTTCTACCACTTTCTAACTGTAAAATGGTGGTAGTGGTACCTACTCTTTGAATTGTTGTGAGGATTCAAATTTAACATACCCCAGTGCTTGGGACAGTGCCTGACAAGTTGTGAGCCTCATACGTGATGTCTTACATGGTCACGTACTCCCATGCTCATACGAATCATGTGGACTCATTCGTTTGTACTTGTGTCTTAGTCTCTGAGAGCATTAGATTCCAGGGTCCCCTGCACATACTCCAGTCCCTTCTATAACATGGTGGCACATTTGCACATCCCCCAAATACTGTATAGCATCTCTAGATTACTTATAATACCTAACACAGTGCACATCCTGTTTAAGTCGTTGTTGTGCTGTATTGTCTAAGGAATAATGAGAGAATATCCATGGCTGTGCATATGCAGTTTTAAAAACCATTTTCAGTCTGCGATTACCTATGTCCACTGATGTAGACCTGCTGAAGTGCAGGGCCTGCTGCATTTGCCTTTCGTCTTTATTATCCACACACATTTTCCTCCTTGATTTCGGCTTTGGCTGTCATCCAGCACGAAAGCAGCTTTCTAATTGGTTGTTTGGGCCCAGCACAATACCACAGGATCGTGAGTGTGGCGTGGTTCTTGTGATTGATAGAACAGTACTTGTGAAGTATTCTTGAAAGTCAGGTGACCTTTTAACAGAGACAACTGAAAAGTGAAAGAACAGCGTCCATTATGTGCTGTGTCTGCTGTGGTTGTTGGATGTGAATTTCCTCTGAGGTGAGTCAGTCTTTGTGGGGTTGCTTCCATTCTCCCCTGGGCCTGATTAAAATCACAGTCCTCAAAGTCTCCTGGGTACATGAGAAAGAGGGGAGCTATAGGCACCATGCAGCACCAGATCATGTGAGAGTGCATCCATGCCCTCCTCCCGGGACACCAGCCTGGGCCCAGAGGCAGCCTCCTAGGCCTGCCCCAGAATCTTGGCCAGGAGACAATAGAGGCTAGTGTTTTGCTGTAATTCTTTAATCTTTGCTTTTTAAAAATTCCCATCCAAAGTCACACCCTAAAATCCTGACTACTTTTAGTCTTTAAATCTCATTCGAATTTCTTCTTCTGTCTTGTTCTGTGACCTTAAGTCTTTCTTAAGTGTCTCTTTGGCTTTTGAGTGAGGGGATTGCAGAAGTGGATGTCCAGTCCCTGCCCCTTCTGGGAGCCCCTGAGGCTGCAGCTTGTCCCCACCCTCCGCCTCCCCCACCCTCCACCAGGCTGAGGGGGCCCCTCCTCCCACGCCCTAGTGTTCCCCCTTGTCCATCTGCAAGCATGACATGGTAGAGGTTATTAAAATATGAGAGGCCAAACCCCCTGGCCCTTCTTGGTGGCAGCAGTGCCATCTCTCTCCCGGTGACAACAAGCACCTCCTGGGATCACTTGATGATGTTCTTTGGCTTTAGGGACAGCACGCTGGCTCCTCTTTTGTTTAAATAAGCAGACGCTCCTTTTATGCCCTTTTGGTGGAGAAGCTGCTTTTCTGCTCAGAGGTGAACACGAACACTGCTCAGGGCTGTGTCTCTTCTGTGCCCTTCCTGTGTCAGCAGGTGGTGATAGAGTGACAGACATCATGAATGGTGCTTTGCCTCAGCCCTCACCTGCTTTATTCATTTCTGCAGGTTGCTTGTCCCTCACTTCAGCCCCTTCCTGCCTGCCATTCTGCAGATCTGTAAGCCAAAGGAGAAAGCAAGCCAGCCTCTGTGAGGGGCATGTGCTTTCAAAATTGTATGCTGATATTTTCTGCTAAAAAAGGATCAACAAGCTTAGAAACAAAACTCAGAGGGATAGATGGACCTCATCAGGCTCCTGGGAGGTCCCCGTGAGAGGACGGTCCCCCGTAGCTTTCTCACTAAGAACCCAAACCATAAGGAACCCCAGAAGATATTTTATTTCCTTTTTACCCCATATTCTTTATTGGAGCATTATAGTGGTCCTCGGTGGTGGGATCTGTTGTCACGTGTTCGTACACGCACAATACAACAGTACAGCTTGGCCATTCCTCAGTGTTCCTGCCACCCCCCCCCCAGTCCCTTTCCTCTACCTATCTCCCTTCTATTTCCATGAGATCATCAACCTTTCTTTTCCCTTTTCCTCTTTAGCTTCCACATAGGAGAGAAAACATATGACCCTTGAATTCCTGAGTTTGGCTTATTTAGCTTAACATAATGATCTAAAGTTATATCCATTTTCCTACCAATGACATATTTCATTCTACTCTGTGAATGAATAAAACTCTAGTGTATACATATGCCCATTTTCTTTATTCATACACCTATTGATGGACACCCCAGCTGGTTCCAGAGTTGGTCTGTTTAAACTCTGCTGTTGTCAATGTGGGTGTGCATATGTGTCAACTATGGTAGGCTGACATTTATTCTTTAGGATAAATACTGAGCAGTGGTGGATCTGTGTCGTATCGGGCTCTATGCCTCGTCTTGAGGAACCTCCTCGCCGACTTCCATGGTGGTTGTACTAATTTACAGTCCCACCAGCAGTGGGAAAGTGCACCTTTTTCTCCTCATCTTCTCCAGTATTAATCATTATTCATGTTCTTGATGGTGGCCATTCTAACTGGAGTGAGATGAAATCTCAGTTTTGATTGGTGTTTCCCTAAAGGCTAATGGTGTGGAACATTTTCTTCATATATTTGTTGGCCATTTGTGTTTCTGCCCCAAAAGGATATTCAAATGATTTTTGAAATGTTTTTCAATGTTTCAATTGTGGTAAAATGCAGATAAAAGTGCTGTCTTGACTGTTTTCAAGTGCACAGTTCGGTGGCATTAAGTGCATTTGCATCATTGTGCAGCCATCACCCTGGTCCATGTCCAGAACTCTTCCCATCCCAAATCAAAAGTGTCCCCATTAAACATTAATCCCCCCCATTCCTGGTCCTCCCCAAACATCCTCCTTTCTGTCCCTATGTATTTGATCACTCTGCCTTGGGTGAGCAGAGTCTTTGTGTTATGTGTAGTGTAATGCCCTCAGGGTCCACCCGTGTTGTGACAGAGGCAGAATTTCTTTCCATTTGGAGATGGAGGGGTTATGTGGATGTCCCATCCTTACCACTTGAGGGGTCCCCTTCCTGCTTTCCACAGTAGCTCTGGCCCTGTGTGTTCCTATCTGCGGTGCACAGTGTGCCAGTCAGTGTCTTGTGCGTGTCACATTTATTTCCTGGCTTAATGATAGTGGCCATCTTCATGGGGGTGTGGTGGGGCCTTGTGGTTTTTATTTGCTTTTTACTAGTGATTATGATTTTGAGCATCTTCTCTTGCTATTAAGCATTCATATACTTTCTTTGGAGAAGTGACTATTTAAGTCCTTTGCCCAGTTTTTAACTGTTTGTTGTTGTTGTTGAGTTGTAGCAATTCCTTGATATTCTAGTTATGAATTAGCCCCTTATCATATGAATGATTTGCAAATCTTTCCATGTGTTTCATGGCTCTCTTTTGCATCTGATTGATCCAATGGTGTCCCTTGATGCACAGAGCTTTTTAAGTTTTGATGTAGCACAGTTTACCCTTTTTTTCTTTTTGCCATCTATGCTTTTGGTATCTCATCCAAGAAATAATGGGCAAATCCAGTGTCAGGAAACATCTCCCCAATGTTTTCTCTTGATAGACCTTTATTTTATTCATTTATTTATATGCAGTGCTGAGAATTGAACCCACATGTGAGGCAAGCGCTCTACCACTGAGCCATGATCCCCACCCACCCCCAATGTTTTCTCTTAGTAGTTTATAGTTTTAACTATTGCATTTAGATCATTGATCCTCTTTGGGTTAAATAATTTTGAATTATATTATTTAAAGGAAGGGACAGTATTCCTGTAGAATGTCAGTGTAATCCAGGACAAAAATAACTTGGGAAATACCCCTGATTAATGCAAGTTTAAGAAACAATCCGGTTGCGCACACCCGTAATCCCAATGTCTTGGGAGGCTGAAGCAGGAGGATAGCAAATTCAAAACCAGCCTCAGCAACTTAGTAAGTCAACGAAAGCAACTTAAATCCTAAGCAACTTAAATCCCCATCTCAAAGTAAAAAATAAAAAGGACCTGGGATGTGGCTCAGTGATTAAGTGCCTCTGGTTTCAATCCCCAGTACTAAAAGGACAAAGGATAGCTAAGTTCAGTGACGCAGGATCAGCCCCACACTACAGGGGGAACTGTAAGGAATGCTGTTGGAACTGGCACCGAGACTGTGGGTCACACAGCAGATCAGTGTTAGTATCTGGAGCCAACACCTGCTCTGTGATAATGTTAGAGAAGATCCCTAGGAGGAGACACACACTGGATGCTTAAGAGTAAAGGGGTCATGACGATTTTGACTTGTCCTCAGATGGAAAAGAAGTGTGTATGAGGCGGGGAGGGGAGGAAGGGAGAGAATGATGGGGAGAGAAAGAACTAGTACAAAGGATAAAGCAAAGGGAGTGGAACAGGAGTGATAGAGGAATCTGGGGAGGAGATATTACAAGTGGTCTTTTTACTATTTTCATTACTGCTTATTTTCTATAATTGGAATTTTAAGCAGAATTTTCTGGAAACAATGCTCATACATGTATAAAATCCAGAATTATTTTTTAAGTATTTTTATTCCTACTAAAAAAGGAAAAATTGGCTCATGTTAGTTAAGACCTCCTGGGTGAGAAGTAACAAGAAGAAGGGTAGGACTTGTAGCTGCCAGTGATTGATGATGGAGATGGAGCCTGGAGCCTGGAGCCTGGAGCCTGGAGCCTGGGATGTACCAGTGCCAGGAAGGGCCTAGAAGCAAAATCCAGAAGACCCTCCCAGGCTCTCCACGCTTGCCCCTACTCCTCTCTTCGGTGCTCTGTGCAGACTTCTCTGTGAATTGATTGGCTTCTGTGCATTTATTCCACTTGGGTGAATCCTATGGCCCTGTGGGACAGAGCCCACTTACCTTCCCTTTGGACATGGGCTTAGTCCCAAGGGGCAGAAGATATTCCTTTCATGAGGTTCCTTGTCTCTCATCTCAAAAGTCAGGGTGAGTCACCCTGTACACTGTGATGCCTTCTGAAGAGGCCAGTGGGTAGTGGGCTTGGTGAAGCTTGCAAAGATGACCTCAGTCAAGGGAACAAGGTCAACATCACCATCAGTGAGAAGACCTTTGATGTGAAGGGCACTTACCTCTGAGCATTCTCCAAAATACCTTGTAACATATTTAATCACCAGAAAAATATCAGACAAATCCCAAATGAAGGGCATCCTGAGAAGCTCCTCACACATCCTCTAGACTGTCCTGGTCAGAACAGGGTAATTCTGAGAGGCCTGCACAGCCCAAGGAGAAGAGTGTCTCAGGGATCCTGAAGAGGTCCTGTTGCAAGAAAGAGACATTAGGGAAGACTAAGGGAGTGGAAATAAATGGCAAGTTAATAATATCTCAATGTTGGTTCGTTAACTACATCTAAAGTCAGGTTGCTGAGTGCAGTGGAGCACGCCTGTTATCCTCGTGGCTCAGGAGGCTGAAACAGGAGGATTGAGAGTTCAAAGCCAGCCTCAGCAACTTAGCAAGACCCTAAGCAACTTAATGAGACCCTTTCTCTAAATCAAATATTTAAAAGGGCTAAGGGTGTGGCTTGGTAGTTAAGTGCCCCCTGGGTTCAGTCTCTAGTACCAAAAAAAAAAAAATGTTTTAAGATTGGGGTTTATAGTAGGGGAACATGGGAACTCCTACTCTCCATTTAGTTTTTCTTAAATATGAACCTGCCCTGAAAAATAAAGCATATTAAGTCTTAAAAAAAAAAATTGGTGGGGGAGTAGTCTGGCAGAGGAGTCTGGATTTAGGGAGGGGGCGGTGTAGAAGGCGGGCACAGTCTGCATAGGTGCTTCTCTCTGGTGAACTGTTCGTCTCCTTCACTTGCAGGTGGTTGGCACCTGGACTTTCATGCTAGAAACCGCTCCCTGTTGGTCTAGCAATGGCCACTGTAGGTCATCCGATGCTGGAATGTGTAGGTTTTCCTGATTCCTGGGAGAACCTTCCTGTAGAAATAACAGTGCTTTGGGTGTATTTTGTTGTCTTGTAAGTGGTTTTGGGGGAGTGTGAATGCAATGTCTTAGTGCTAAATTTGCAGATTTTTTTTCTTTGTGATTTCAGTGATCCTTTATGTGCATTGCTTGTTGCAAAGAAAATAATATGTTATGATCCAAACTTTGACACGAAAACTTGCCTGATTCTGCTCCTCTTGTACTGCTTCAGCTTCCAGGAAGCTGAGGATGAAGTTTAGTCATAGCACTGATATTAATTAACCAAGAGTTTTTGAGTGTTGGATTTCCCTTTTCATTCAGGGGAATTTTTAAAAAACTTGTTCAAACAATCTTATAATATTCAGTATTTTAGCTGCTCCACATTATTTTTGGAATATATGATTTAAAATTTTGATGAAAAGTTTTGGTTGGTTTTTCCAGCAGCCTGTCCTTAAATGCTAGCAGTGGTGAGACAGCAGCTCCATTTTACACAACTAGCTGGTCTGGGTCCCTCCTGCCCCCTCCCCTGTGGCCGCTCGAGTTGTGCTGGTTTTCGAGGTAGCGGGTGCAGAGGATGTTCATCTTCTAGTTCAGAGGACAGGGGTCGCAGTGCTGGCAGCATGGAGGGTGGCTCCCCTGACTCTCCTGACCGTCTGCATCAGGGTGCTCCCCACACCACGTTCGTGCCACGCAGCATTGAGCAGCCCCACCTTTGGTAATTCTGAAGTGGTTGCATCTCTGGCAGGAGCAACCATGTCCTGTGTCCACCCTCCTTTGCTGGGCACATCATGTGGCTTTGCTTTGTCATTGTTACTAAGATGTCTTCAGAACCAGTGTTTTGATGGACATAAGTAGTCATGTGGGGGTCGGCGAGCCCAGGGTCCCAGGGGAGGGTGGCTGTGTGCATCCCTCTGCATGGGCTCCGACATGGCTCCTTGCCCCTTTGGTGAAAATCCTAGAGGAAGAGTGATCCTTCACATGACTGGGTAGGACTGGAGGGAACATGACCCTGTGGCTTTGCTCAGGCAAAGGCAGTGATGACAAGGGTGAAGGGTACCAAAAATCCTCTCAGAGCCCTCGTGTCCTGTCACACCCAAGGCTGTGCCACCAGCCGCTGGCTCTGGCCTCCAAGGTGTCCCTTTCAGTGGAATACAGCATGGCGACCTGGGGTCAGCTCGTTGCCAGTTCCAGGAGAGAGCGTGAGAGCCCATAATTGATGGCCAACCTCCCTCAGTGCTCTCCTTCTGTAATGAAAGGTTAAACTTCAAGTCTGCTTAACAGCCGAGGACAGGGAACACATTTCCCAGACCAGGATTATACTTGACTCAATGAAGGATGATGGGGCGCAGGTCCAGGCTTCGGACTTGATGCAGACACCAGCTGAGTTGCTTTGCAGTCTCCATGTGAAAAGCACTCGGCTCAGCCAGTGCACCCTTCAGAGGACGCCCAGCCAAGACGGGTTGCGCTCACCTCCTGGGGCCTGTCCGGCTACAGACATGGACATGGGAGGCAGCAAGAGAAGTGGGAGCAAAGTCCAGCTCCCGCACCTGTTGAATGGGCTCCTAGACTGTCCGAAACAGACTGCGCAGCTTTACCAGGGAGGCGTGTGCCACTCCACAGGAGGTGGCCTCCACTAGAGTTCTGTCTCAGTGTGGTCTCTCCGTGAGGACAAGATGCCTCTCTCCCTCCCAGCCTCACTCCAGCCAGCCCGCTCTGCAGGGTCAGCTGGCTGACTTGGTGTCATCTGGTGGACTGGTCCTAACTGAGCAGATGTGAGCCACCACCACTTCGCGTCATTTGTAGCTCTCACACTGTGGGTGCAGCCCCGTGGTCATCCGGGGTACCCAGCTCAATCAGCATGCGCAACAGCCTAGGAGTTGTATCCCGGGCCGAGGAGGTTGTGTCAAGCAGGGTGACCTGGGTCTTCCTGGGGCTCACACTTTTGCCCTGCAGAGCACTTGTGTCCATGGCGCTTCCCTGGCCGTCTTTCTCCCTGCGGGTTCTGTAGGCCTTGAGGAAACCAGCCCTTGGCTGTGTGGGCTGCAGCCCCGGCTCCAGCTCTCAGACGTGTCTTTTCCTTCACTCGGGAGGCAGCGAATGCTTGGGTTGTGGGTGTTTTTGTTGTTCATGTCTTTAGAGGGATCCTTGGGGGGCCTTGCCTGATGAGACCTCGGGCTTTTCACTCAGGGCAGCCTGAGAGATCCCAGCGCCCTGCCCTGCCCCTGCTGTGATAGAAGAGAAGCACCTTCCAGTTCTGAACAGAGAAGAAGTTATGCACCAGGGACCCTCCGTGTAGCCCACATTTCAGACGAAGTCTCAGCTGGGATTCCATCTCTGTCTCCTGGGAGGCTGAGGGTCACCCAGGGGAAGGGCAGGAGAGAGAAATCCGAAAGGGGCAGAGGGCAGGCCTGGCCCATATGCCTGCAGGGAGAGCCTCTGCCTTGCTCCCTGCCTGCCCTCCCTGGGATGGGCAGAGACCCAGGAGGCCAAGGCCTGTAGTCCTGGACATTGACAGAGTCCAGGGCTATTCTCTTGTCATGTTCTTATCTCAAATAGCCGGGCCTCCTAGGTGAGACTGTGGTGCCCTGACTGAAGTCATCCCAGGAATGACACAGCTGTCAGAGCTGCTAGGTGCCTCTGACCCCAGGCCTAGCAGGGGTTCTGCGGACCTGAATACAGTGCTGCAGAGTGGGTGACAGAAACAGACGGCACGTCCAAAACAGCCCTCAAAAATTTTAAGCTCAGGGCCACTCCCTGATCTCGTCATGTGACCTTTGCATGGTGTGTATGTCCTGCCTCCCACCTTGGACAGCAGTAGCCCCAGATGCTGAGGTGAGGTGGCCTCACGCTCTCATCCTTCCCTCTGGCTGTCTCTGCTCACCCTCACCCCCTGCCGGCTGCCAATTTTCCCAGCTGGTTTGGCCCCTATTCTCAATTGCTATCTCCACCAAGTCGCCAGGGTCTGAATCCACAGTTAGCCAGCCAGCCATGGAACCCTGGCTCGGTCACTTGAATGACCGCACAATGCAGGGCAGCAGTACAGACCTCCAGATGAGCAGGGCAGAGCCGCCTCCGTTGGAGTGCACCGGTGATTCCTTCTTTTGGAAAGTGCCAGCTTCTGATCTCGTGCCCTGGCATGGCCGACTTCTGTCAGAGCTGGTTGTTCACGGTAGCTCTCTGGAAGCATGCTGGCGGTGGGCTTCGAGGTGCCCACCCATCCTGATGATCTTAAGTTCTGCATCAGTGTTGCTAGTAAATGGGTTTTGAAGTTAACCTCAGTAGCCCGTTGGCGTGTTCTGGAATAGTTTACATAGCGCTTGAGTTTGCTGTTGGCATCAAGGGTTTTTTTTTTTTTTTTTTTAAGACAGTACCAAAGATTTTGGTGGCTGTCATTTGACCCATATCTACCTTGTCCCATGACTGCTGAGGCAGCCCAAGTGCCCCCTCTGGCCTTCCGCTGTGTCGTCCTGCTGAAGAAGAAAGTTGGTGTCCCCATCCCTGCCCTCCCAGGATCCCGTCTTCTGCGGCTTTAGTCTGCAGTGACCGGAGCAGCTGCAGGAGGCTAGATGGGAGGCCAGGCCTCCTGTGGTCTGAAGTTCCTCAGTTGCTAAGAGGCCAGAGGGAGATGGTGGCCTGACTGCAGGAGGCCCTTGGCCAGCAGGAGCGGCCCACAGAGACCAGCATATGCTCCGTGTGCTGTGCTGCCCAAGGCTCTCAGCACACGCCTGGGTCAGTGGCCACACAGGTGCCCGGCATGTGTGGGACATCTGTGCCACCGACCCGGCACCTTGCTACAAGCCAGAGCTGCAGGGTACGACACCCGCCCACCTGCTGCTGCCCCTACTGGACTGTCACCTCCACAGCTCTCCATGGCCTGGCAGGGCTCGCAGCCCTGGGGATCTTCCTTGGCTCTTCCCACCTCCCACCCCCAGCCCCATCAGCATCAGAGGAAAGGGAGACGAGAGTGAGGGAGGGGATGCAGGAAGGGCCTCTTGGTCTGACATTGCAGGGAGCCCCCAACCTGCTGCCCGCAGCACCTCCCACCCCGTCCCCAGGTGCAGCAGGCCCATCCCGGCTTCTGCAGTCCTGTGTGTGTGGCCGCTTTCTTCTTCTTCCTGTTTGGCGTACATAAGCACCATGGCCCCCTAGTTCCGTGGCAAAATGTGAAATCAACAGTGAAGGTGACAAAGTATTAAATCACAGGCCTGGGGAGGTGTGTGACCGGCTCTGACAGGTTCTGCAGCAGTGTCCTTGGGACTAATAAATCGTCATTAAGTTTTTCTTTTAATATATATGTTTTTAGTTGTAGGGAGACACAATAACTTTATTTTTATTCGGTGCTGAGGATGTAACCCAGTGCCTCACCGTCCTAGGCGAGCGCTCCACCACTGAGCCACAAACCAGCCTAAATATGTTTTAATTTAGAGAGTTTTGCTCTCTGCCCAATTGGCCAACGCAGCCTTGGGTAAGGAGGTGCCTCGGGCTGCTGTGGCCCATGGGCCCCACCTGGCCAGCGTGTGTGGCCCGCGTCTGGGCAGAGCGTGAGTGCTCCAGGACCAGGTGTCATTGCCCTTTGTGATTGGCAGCTCTTTAAGAATGCCACTTAAACCTGACTCTTCCCCTTTCGGTGCGTATGCCACGTTGAACCTGGATTAAGTGCAGACTTCCCACATCCAGCAGCTGTGCTCTGGTCTCTTTCTGAGGCTTTTGCTGATGTCCTCGCCACATTCCTGACAGCACAGGTCTCTGCTGTGGGGCCCTCTGTCCTGTCAGGAGTTCTGCCATTGCTGTTGGTTAATGCTCAGAATCAGCGCCCCTTAACCTGGGCGGCAGAAGGTGCCAGTGGTACAGAAAACCCACTGAGTGAGTGATGTTGTCTGTTTCCCTTTGCAGAGTCCGGCTAGTGGAAAGAGGATCTCCTCACAGCTTGCCCTTGATGGAATCGGGAAAAGTGAGTATTGAGAGAGGAAGGCCACACCTCTGTGTGAGTGTGTTTTCCAGAATATTTCTTTTCCAAAAATTTTCTTAAAAGCAATGTACCAGGACTTATAGCCATGAGTATAGAGAGTCAAGATTATAATGTATTAAACAAGTTCCCTACCCACCCCTTGTAAAACTTGGGAAATAGGCATCCATTGCTCTGTGAAGTGACCAGGAGGCATGTGCCTTCTGTCTAGGCATGATCTCTGTTCCCAAAAGTGTATCTGAAATTGCTGCTGCAGCTCCAGCCATCATTCCTGTGTTCCAGATAGCAGGAGGAAAAACAGAATACGTAAACAGAATGGTACAGTCTACAAGAAAGGTTCCGCATGTGTGTTAGGCTTACACACTATTGACAAGAATTTAGTCACATAATCAGACCTAGCTCAAAGGAAGGTTGTAAACTATCGTGTTGAAATCTGAATTCAATCAGGGTAAATCACAGTATCTACAACTGTGGGAGGAGGTGGAGAATGGGTATCAGGGACAGCTGTGAAGGTTCTGCCACAGGAGTCAGATCGTTCAGAGACCCAAAGGGCACGGTATACATTTCTACCTAAGTGAAGACCTGCTTTCTCTTTGGCCCCAATGGACAGAACCCTTCTTCACTGGCATAATTCTGAAAGCATCTTGTGTTGCTCTGGACCTTTCAGAATCTGTGTCTATGTGACTCAAGGTAGACCTTGCGAAGCCAGTCCTAACGATGGCGGGGGCTCGGCACTGTCCTTGCCCAGTGGCAGACACAGCTTCAGAGACAGGGCCGTCAAACTTTGTGTGCAGCCTGATGGCTGGCGGGTCCCGTGTTTTCACAGAGGTGGCTTGCCCCGCCTCCACGGTGTGACCTGAGAGTTTCTGGAGGAGGCAGGCTGCACTTGAGATTGCAAGAGTGGACCTTAGGTTCTGCAGACTGCTCTCGGGGAGCTCGGAGCTCTGCTGAGCCCAGCGTCCCCCGAGCAGAGAGGCTTGATGCCACCCTTCCCTGTGATACAAGGTGGTCCGCAGGGGCTCCCTACGGCCCGAGCTGGAGGGCAGTGGGAAGAGCTGGTGTCAGCACAGACTTTCTGGTCAGAACCCCCAGGCTCTCCAGGAGGGTCCAGAGCTTTTGACTTCCAGCTACCCCAGAAGCAGCCTGCTCCTGCGCTGCTGGCCAGAGCCATGTCACACTCATCCCGATGACCTCATGCTGTGCCCCCCCCCCCAGGTCAGGGCCGACCACAGGCATGGCCTGTGTGCTCTGATGTTAAAGTCAATATAAAGAAATCCCCAGAGAGAACAGAAAAGCCCTCTGTGTCAGGCCGCCCTGAAGGGTGTACATCCCTCACCATGTTTTGGTTCAAAATTCTTTACATGATTTTCAGCAGATTTGGTTCATTTCAGCTTCACTGACGATCAAGACTCCATTCTAAGGTCCCTTCACAGACACGTGGTGGTAGCACCGCGACACTGAAAGCGTAATATCGTGGCACATGCCCTTCACATAATGCCCTGGTGCTTTCTGAATGAGCCTTCAAGAGGCAGCGGGCTCGTCTGTCCCTCTGCCTCTCTAGTGATCGTCAACAGTTTTCTCCTCTCCCAAACAGATTCTTCCTGGGGTTCGGATCATAATTGCCAACCCGGAGACTAAAGGACCGCTGGGGGACTCGCACCTTGGGGAGGTGAGTTCCGGAGCTGCCTCCACAGGCCTGTCCCCAAGACAAGCCTGTGTTGTCATGGGTCTGCTCTTCCAGCCTCAGAGGACCTGCCCCGCTGGCCCTGGACCACAGCACATGCTCTGTCTGCGCTGGGACTGGCCGGGGAGCAGTGCTAGATAGTGGTATTGCCTAGGGGACTCCAGAAAGGTCCGAGTTGGAAACCAGGATTCCCTTAGGAATAGCCACTGAGTCTCTGCAAAGAGCTTACGGGATGCCGCGGTGTCTCCTCCCTTCTTAGTTCTTGAATTTGTTTTCCCCGGGGTGGGGGCAGTGTCATGCATTGCTGAGGACCCTCCAATGACAGGGAACAGCCCCGAGGAGTCTCAGAATCACAGCAGTGAGAGGTGGCACCCAGGGAGCAGAGGACTGGCAATCACATATCACTCCAGATCAGAGAGCTCAGTCACTGTGTCCAGAAGGAATCCCTCTCTGGGTGGCCCTCAGCCCTCTGCGGCTTTGTCCCCATCCTGCTGGCTGGAAAGCAGCCCCTCCCTGTGCTGCCAGTCTCCAGCTGGATTCTTGACCCCTGGTCTCAAGTAGTCCCTAGGGCTGCGGGGCGCTGGGTGTCCCACATTGGTCCTCTCTCTCCACTGAGGAGGGAGAGGGAAAGAGGACAGAGCACACCATGTCCCAGCCTCCATGCCCGGACCAGCATGTCCGCTCCACACCTGCTGTCCTGCCTAAGGCCAAACCTGCCAGTGCCCTGTTGCCAGCCGGGGACATCTCTGCTGCAGTCCCACCAGCCCCCCTCCCTGCCCCAGCTGTGTCCCCAGCCCTAGGATGGAGTGGCACACCTAGGAACACTCTCCCCCCCACTGCCCTGCCATGGGTAGACATTGCTGGTGAACAGGTCCTGACCAGTTCTCGGCCCACCTTCCTTTTCATCTTTCATCTGGGGTCATCAGAGTCTTTCAATCACTGAGAACTGAGATGGTGGCGATCCAGGCAGCTCTTACTAGGAGTTTTCTTTAAACATGTTCCTCGAGGTGGATCTGGAAGGGAGATTGTGCCTTCTCAGGCCTCCTGGAGAGGGTCCCCAGGGTGCTGCCCTCCCTACCAGCCTCTGGGGTGGCCTGAGTGCCCTGTGCTATGGCCAAGGCAGAACTGTGACCAGGGATAGTGAAATCTGCAGGAGAGTATCTCCTGTTTTCCAGCCCCACCAAGGTATAATCCACAGGCTGTCAGGCATGCAGTGTGTTATTTGTGAACTTTGATGTTCTATACTATACTGTAAATTGACTATCGAAGTCGAAGCAGTTTACATTTCCCCACACACCTGCAGCCCCCAGCAACTGCCCTTTACTCTGCACCTATGAGATCACCTTTTCAGGTGCCATATATAAGTGGGATCACATGTTGTTTTTCTTCTCTGACTTAACTCCCCTTAGCTTGGTGTCCTCCACATTCATCTGTGTGTTACAAACGGCAGGATTCCCTTTTTAAGGATGTATAGTATTCCATGGGGGAATTTTGTGTGGTACTAGGGAACAGCACATGTTTACCCCTGGCTTCATCAGATGGTGTTCCTTCTTTTTGTTTTACTTTTCATTTTCCAGAAGGTTCTTATTGTCTGCTATGACCAACACTGTAATGGGCACTAGGGATGCAGTGGTGAATCAGACGAAGTTTTTGACTCTGAAGAGCTTCTCTATTTTTCAGAGTAAATAAAATAATGAAGCAGCCAATCCCAGAATGTCTGCCTCAAGCCCTGCATGGTGTGAGGGACCCTGACGCTGTGTCATGGGAGGCCTTTGCAGTTTGCTGGCACACTGCTGCTGCTTCTGTCTCTGCACCGTCAGAGCTATCATCCCTTGGAGCCTTTGCTGGCCGTCTCTGGAGCCAGACAGAAGTGTTTTTGTTTCCTGTTTGTTTTTGGTTTGGGTATCAGAGATTGAACTCAGGAGCACTCACTCAACCACTGAGCCACATCCCCAGCCCCATTTTGTATCTTATTTAAAGACAGGCTCTCCTAGAGAGGGTCCCCAGGGTTGACAGGGCTTTGCTAAGCTGCTCAGGATGGCTTTGAACTCGAGATCCTCCTGCCTCAGCCTCCTGAGCTGCTGGGATTATGGGCATGTGCCCCTGCACCCAGCTGTGTGCAGTCTTTTGCCCTTTCCTACCTTTCCCCCGGGGCGTGGTGTTGCATTGTTTTATTACAATGTGTTTCTAAAAGTATGCCCATCAGGTGAAAGGAGCCAAACCTCAGAGGTGTTCCTCATCACTCTTTGTAAACAACCATTACATTTAGAAAAGTACAGGGAAACTAGTGCGGCACTGTTCATTTGATACATTTATCTTTAAATGCTGTTTTCAAAATTATCAGTTAACCTTTAATGGAATTTCTGATGGACAGGTTGGTTGCTAGCTGGCCATAAACCTGGTACAACCAGGGTCTCCATTGCATCTCTGTGGGCATCTGTGTCTCCCCAGAAATCTAGGTGAGATGAACATCTGATTTTTTCAGCCCGAGGAAACTTTAGTATTGCTGAATATAACTTACAAAACCATAAAGCAGTTTCGGCCCCTCCTCCCGCACAGTTTCGAGGTGGCTCACGCACAGTGGCCCTGTCACTCTGTTCATAGATCTGGGTGCACAGCGCCCACAACGCCAGTGGTTATTTCACCATCTATGGAGATGAATCCCTCCAGTCTGATCACTTCAACTCTCGGCTGAGCTTTGGAGACACCCAGACCATCTGGGCACGAACAGGCTACCTGGGGTTCCTGCGGAGGACTGAGCTCACGGATGCGAATGGAGGTCAGCCTGGGCCCCTTGTGTTGGGTGGGGGCCGGGTTCCCCCACACAGAAACAGGTCTGAGGTTTGGGACAGCCAGAGCCAGGGGGGTGGGTGACTGGCTGCAGCCAGCCTGGAAGAGCCGGAAGGGAGGTCAAGTGCAGAGGAGTCCAGCAAGCTGAACTGGGCCCCACCCTGTGCCCTGAGAACCAAGAGCAGATTTAAACCCAGAGAAAAGCCAGGTGCTAGGCTTGGGCCATCAAAGTGCCCCAAAGTCCCAGCTGCAGCTTCTGCCTCTTGTCAGTTCTAAGGGCTGCCCACTCCGTAGGGCTCCCCTGAAGCAAACTGGGACCCAACAGGTGCCCTGCCTGGGCTCTGCCCTGAGGCTTTCTGCACTACAGAGCACAGGGCTGGAAACGGGGGTGTTGTGTCAGGCCAAGCTGTAAGCTCTCAGGAGTGGGTGGAGCCCAGAGGAGAGCCCCTGCCAGCCTGTGTGAGGGCCTGGGTTCCTCCCTAGCACGGAAGCCACAACAGAAAGTGTTTGCTTCTTCTGTTCTTTGCTGAGTCTAGAGACCGATCTCGCTTTCTTAGTTTTGCTAAAAATAGTGGCAGGAGTTAGAGACTTGGACAAGGACAGTAGCCAGATTCTTGGTGAGATGCTACCTTACCAAAATCCCAGGCAGGTGACATCAGTGCAGCCTCCCAAGTCTCCTGACAAACCTGTCCTGCCCTGGCCCCCGGGGGCTGCATCAGAATGTTCTGGCCTGACATTCACATCCTGGGCACTTGCGGGCTAGTTTATTTGAGTGCATCATGTGGGGATATTGCCAAGAGCTGAATTCAGAGGTCCAAGGTGTCAGCAATTTATACTCCCAAGGAAGACTAGGAGGCTCCGTCCTGCTGACCCCCAGGGACAGTAGGACATGCTGCTGTTCTCACCTCCTTGATCTCCAGAAGGTGATGTGACACCTCACCTCAACAGGGGAGATGGAGCTCCACCCTGAGCAGGAGACTGCCCCTCTTTGCTTCTCTGGCTTAGATTAGAGAAGGGGTCCATTCTGGTGCTGTTGTGTATGTTTTATGTCAATCATTTCTTTCCAGTTTGCCCTGGTAGGCTTACCACCCAGCGTAAAATGAAAGGTGTTTCTGTTCTTGAGGGAAGAGGAGGCCGTGTTTCATTGCCCTCACTCTTAGGGTTTGTGTAGAGGAGGGAACTAAAGTTTGTGGCCACCAGAGCTAAGCAAGTCTTCCTTCATGACCATCACCCAGAGCCACACTTTCTTTCCCCACTTCGCATGTTAGCACAGTGAACTCTCAGAGTCGAAGGGAACCTGGTGGACAGTGGCTGTGCCATGCCCCGTGTGTCCTGGGCAGGTGAACCCCTTGCATACTCGGCACTTGGGTCCAGCTCAGCAGGTCAAGTGGTGACTAGTGCTGACCTTGGTCCTTTAGGATGAGGATGCAGCTGTATACTTGATCCTGTATGGAAACTGACCCAGGAGGAGGCCAGCTTCTCCCCATGGGTAGACTCAGATCAGGATGGGCAACAGACAGAGGACCCCAGTGGCTGTGCGTAGCCTTAGGGGAGAGGGACTTCCCAGGGGCACCTCGGCCTGCAGCAGCCGTCTCTGCAGAGCTTTCTGGTAGAGCAGAGCTGGTCATCTCTAGATAAGTGTCCCCCTTTCTTTGCATCTGTCGCACTTGGAGGAAAGTTCTTAGCTTTAAAAGGAAATTTGTGCCGAGGCTCACCCGCCGTTTCCTTTCCAGAGCGCCACGACGCCTTGTACGTGGTGGGAGCGCTAGACGAAGCCATGGAGCTGCGGGGAATGCGGTACCACCCCATTGACATCGAGACCTCCGTCATCAGAGCCCATAAAAGCGTCACAGAATGGTAAGTGGGGGGGACCCAGCGTTCGTATGCACCCCAGGGCCACATCTGTGGAGCAGTGGAAGGTGGCAGCACGATGGAGAGCTTCCAGGAGACCAGCAGGGGCCACCTGCACCAAGGTCACGGTGAGCCTTTGTCCTTGGAGTCAGCAGCACAGTGCTTGTCCCACAGAGATGGGTGTCCTGTGTTACTTGAAAATGAGAGATGTTCTCCAGAAAGCCAAGAGGTTACTTGTTTTTTTTTTAAATTTATGAAAGAAAGGTACAGGAAAAACTTAAATTGCACACACACACACGTTCAGGAAAGGCCCTGTGCTGTTGACTTGGGAACCCTGAGCAGCAACGTGCTCCACAGAAAACTTAAGAGGGACCTGTGACCATGCTGCACTAGAGCTGTTGACAAAGGGAAGGTGGCTTAAATTAAACCAACGCTGAAGACAGGAGTCCCCCACCTTCTGAGTTCTCATCCTCCCGGAAGTGCCACCACCTCCTCATAGGCACATTGAGTCCGGGGTAAAGTGCTGCGTGTGTTCAGGGTGCTTTGTGGAAACAGCAGGCGGTTTACAGCCACGTGCTCATGCTGCGGCAGTGTTTGGGAGAGGCCTGTGCGTTAAGCCAGTGGTATCAATTCATGAACAAGAAGTGACTCAGTTATCCATGAGGTGCTAACTCAAGGCACCTTGTCCTCACCTGGCAAATTGCCTGATGAGACCCAGCAAGGGGAGCACAGGCTGGAATTCCCACGTGTCTCTCTGTTGCTTCTGAGGTTGTCGGTTCCTCTGTGAGCTAATTGATCTGCAGGAGCAGGCTGAGTTGGCATATTGAGTACTTGGCACTGCTCACAGTGGGGTTTGCATTCCTGGAAACTGACCTATGGTCCACATTGGCTTTGTCCCTACTCGGTCCCAAGAAACTCCTCAAGCGTTCAGGGTTGCCTCTTTACCCAGTGTGGGGAGAGGACATAGACCAAGGAAATACTAGAAACCTAGAAGGACTTCAGCCCAGATACCAGCCCAGGCCGTACTTCATTGTCTACCTTAGTAACTGAAATACCAGTTCCAGCTCTCTGTTTCTACAGTTCTAAGAAAATAGTTTTAATTGGCTTTTATCATCTCCCTCAAGCATTTCTGGGTTGGTTCCAGCTTAAAGGCATGTCCAGGGGCCTCCGTGGTGCTCCTGTGGGTTCCTGGCCCAGGACTTCGGATGTTATCCTAAGCATCCCTCTTCCTTGCTGTGGGGCCACTGACCTACAATTGTCACTCACCTGATCAAGACAGGACCTCCTACTCCTCTGTGCACACAGAGGGTCAGGACAAAAGAAAAACAAATGAGTGGTTTCATTTGGATGGACTTTGAACGTGTTGGAAACTCTTCAGGCATAAACTGCCCCCACGCCTCACTGTCCCCCAGGCCTTTCCAGTGCTTCTCCTCCCAGCTCACCCACTGGTTGCCTCACAGCTAGAAACCCATGTCATAGAGCAGGACCGTTTCCATGTTGCTGAGTTTAAGCCAACCCGGCAAGCTCATTCCTCACCAGTGTGAAAAGAGCACCTCCCAGGAAAGCTCCCACGGAAGCAGGTCTTCTCGCTCCCCTCCATGGCTTCCTGGCAAACACCCAGGGACAGCAACGCATTGTTCACCCTTGGCCTACTCCACCAAATGTGCAAAGCTGGGCCTATTGCTGGGACCTCAGGACCATGCCATCAACTTCAAATGTCACAAATGAAACCCAAAGTGCCTGAGAGGTGGATATAATTTTTGGTGTCACGTTCACAATGCAGGCCTGTGTGGAACAATATTTTAATATCACAGCCAAATTAAGAGAATTAGATTCTGGTCCTTCTTGGAAAAGGTTCTCAGCCTGATTGTCCTCCTAGGGATGCAGTAGCCACAGTGAGACAGGTTGAGCTCACTGATTGTCCCTTTCATGTGGGCATCTGCATTGGCCGCACTCAACAAAATGTGCTGTTTTCTAGCACACTGACTCTTACGCTTAAACAACAGTGAGTTTCTCAAGATACATCCTGCCCCAAGCTGGGTGAGATGTATGGAACAGAAGGGAGCCTTCTCCAAGAAGCCCTCTACCCAAGAACCTTTTGGAGCCTGGTCCAGTCCTTCCTGCCCCCGCCCCATACCCCAGGAAACCTGGGGCTTGGTCCTTTTCTCCATGTTGCTCCCACTGCCCAGGAACCTCCACCTCCACCGCCAAGCAGAACTTATACATAGGCCCGTGAACATCAGACCCTTAAACAACCAGTTCTAAAAGCCAACTTCACCAGGTTAATGTGGCTTAAAATGTAAACTCTGGGTTTATGCTCCCACCAGCTGGAACGGCTCCATGCCACAGAAAGGTGACTAGCTACCCCGCTCGGTGCTTTAGCTGCATTGCCGTCATCTCAAACTCATTCTCCAGACAGATCACCTGTGTCTGCAGGGGTCAGCCAGGTCAGCTGGAAAGTGTCATGTGAACTTGGGGCCAGTCGCTCTTCTCCACATGTCCTTGTCCTCTGGGGCCAGCTCAGGCACATCCCTGTCCCAACAGTAGCCACAGTCTGTCAGGACAAATCCCAATACCCCAGTCCTCCCTGAGCCTCTGCTGGTGGCTCTCACACATGGACCAGATTGCACAGGAGCCCCGCCTGGGCGCACGTGTCAGAGTCAGGGAACAGCTGGTGGGCAGGACTCAGTAGCAGCGCCCAGGCTGGGAACCAAGATGCAGGTTTGCCCTGAGGGCAGATCCAAGTGGCCTAGTGCACTCCGGGATGGGGTCTGGTCCTACTGTCACCAGGGGGAGGCAGAACTGGAAGACAGGCTCCTCTGAGGAGGTGACCCCTGTGCCATAGAGGTAGGTGCACAATGACCAGGGAACTCTCTCCAAAGCCACCAGGGGAGATGGCTAGTGGAAAGTATGGACGCTTAGTTGCGGGCGTGGGGGGGGTGAAATGTCTAATGAGCAACAGGAGGATGGACCTGGAGGGACGAGCCAGCTGGAGGAGATGTCTCAGTCCAAGGGCTCAGGCAGACCTGAGCAAAACCAGATGGAACTTCTGGAAAAGAATGCCTGGCCATTAGACAAAAACATCACCAATGACGCTGCTTCCCTTTGTCTTCCAGTGCCGTGTTCACCTGGACGAACTTGCTGGTGGTGGTGGTCGAGCTGGACGGGTCAGAGCAGGAGGCCCTGGACCTGGTTCCGCTGGTGACCAACGTAGTCCTGGAGGAGCACTACCTGATCGTGGGCGTGGTGGTCGTGGTGGACATCGGGGTCATCCCCATCAACTCCCGCGGGGAGAAGCAGCGCATGCACCTGCGGGACGGGTTCTTAGCAGACCAGCTGGACCCCATCTACGTGGCCTACAACATGTAGCCTCGCCGCTCTGCTTCCTCGGACTGTCCTAGGGGGTGTGAACATTTTTCTCAGTGTCCACTGAAGCGTGCAGACACGAGGGCCACATGCGCCAGAATGCAGCCTGGCGTGGCGGGACGGGAGGGGGAGGAGGACTTGTTGCAGCAGTCACCCTGGCATGGAGATGAAATGTGAATTTATCGCTGAATTTTGCTCAGAAGGACTTTGGATTTGCCTTCAGTTTGTTGGAAAAGCTCATTTCAAAAACTTTTACTTTCTTTTTTTTTTTTAATTATTGGATAATAAGTGCTTTCTTCGTAAATGTGGTATTTTGTTAAGCCGAAATAGCAATTAAAAAAATATCCTGCCCTCCAGATGGGTTCTTTTAAACGATTTATGTAGTGTGACAAAGAATTGTTTTCTCTGTTTTTTAATGTGTCATGGAATCTTACTGACATGGATCTGTTACTAAGTTAAGCCATTGCTAGATCTCACCCTTCTGGAACGTTCATTGAGGTACGAGAAAACCTTCCAGATAGCACCTTCCAATTAGATTTTAGCAGCTTTCTTTGTCAGAAATGTGCTGAAGAAACAAAGGCCAACTTATGGCCTTTGAAGTTAGCATAGAATGAGAAGAAATTATAAATAAGGTGTATTTCGGCAATTATCTTGCAAATATCTTTGTACTAAACTAAAAAGATAAAAATAAGTTAACTTCCTCAATATGTAATTATGTACAAAATGTTTAATTTATTTTGATCTCTTTAGAAGTATAAAAGAGAAAAACATTCAAGAATATTAAAGTCTTGTAATGTTTGCTAATATAAAAAAGTGTTGTATTATCTTGCGTGGATAGTATCACAACAAATATATATATATGAAATATAAATTCACTAATGAAAAAAGGAGATTTTAAAGTTTAAATGCAGAACTCGTCAGCTTGCATGGAGCGCCCTCTGCTGTGTCCACGTCCACCGCTGTCGCAAGCAGTCACAGATGGCCAGCAGCCCTGTCTCGGTTCCTCCTAAGATCAGGACCAGCGAGCGGGACCGTTGCCATCTCCGAGACGGTGAAGGACTCTCACGCTAAACGTGCACTACTTTTTTCCTTTGCTGTGGGGACGACAGTGAGTGCATTTTGGCCAGCGTGTGCCAACCCCAGGGGCTCTAGCTGGCCAGTTGCACTGTTCTCTTAGCTGCCAGAATCCGTTGCACAATGTTTTTCAGCCTTTTCGTTAGTGTCACCTTTTTTGGTCCTTGGTATGAAAAGAAATGCTATCCTGTGGTCATTTGTCCTGGGTTGCATTGACCCCCTCACCCCCACCCCTAGATGGCCACTGTGTGAGAATGTCCAGAATGGCTTAAGGGGAGAGACACATAGGTGATGTCCCCTTATCTGAAGACCCAGCCAAGTCTGTGGTCTCTTGAGTTTCCTAGCTCGGCCCTGAGCAAGCCCCCTGGGGACTCATAACAGAGCTCTGGCTGAAGCAAGAAATCATCCCTGTGCCACCGTGGAGGAGAACGTCCCTGGTTTCTGTCTCTGCTGTTGCTGCCTCACACACCTGTCTGCAGAGCTCCTCTGTGCATTCTAAGTTGAATTGGCCTGTCTGTATCCAAGAAGGACGCATCAGCAATCCAAGATGGATTTATTTTATAATTGCCCCAATATGATGCTGCAGTGGCTGTCGGTACTAGATATGCATGACTAAGATTGTTACTGGGCAAATTTAGATTTTTTTTTAATCGTAGGCATTGTCTTTGCCATCATTATCTGCAACCAGCAGTAAGCCCTTTGCTAAAAGAGAGTTTTGTTTGACTTCTGAGATCCAAGGCTGATTGCTTAAAAAGATTCTAAGTGGCACTTTTTTAAAAAATGTTTTGCCTGCATATATGGAGCACCCTTCCATCTACACCAATCATTTGGATTTTAAAATACCGTTTGTTCATTGCCATACGAGTCTCTCCACATGCTTCAGATGCACATTCCTAGCCTTCTGCTTCCTGGGGGGGGAACACCCGCCACATACAGAAACAGACATTTGCTTACACAAAGATGTTAAGGGGAATGGGTTTAAGGTTTCAGTCAGGAAGCTGATTACGAAACATAATTGTAGTGTGCAGGAAAACTTGCAAGCTGATGTCAGGAAGCAAAGCAAATTTAGATGTCACTTCCAAGATCATTTTAACTTTCACCATATCAACTTTCCATCCAAGGAGGGCGAACACTGCAGTGCAGTTGCAAAGCAGTTAATAGCAGGTCTTTTCTGCATCCTGTCATCTCTGATGTTAGGCTTAGGTTCAAAGAGTTGGTGGACTGGAATCGAAGTTTGTGCAAGAGAAAGGAAAGGAGACACTTAAGTACCACCAGTTTCAGCAATAAAGAAGGATCGTTCTGTATTAGAAATTGTACTGTAGATAAATCATTCATGAGAATGTAAAAAAAAAATGTTTGTCTTGTGACCTTGTGCTTTTGAAGTCAGCCAAAATCGTGTAATCAACTTGCACAAAAAGAGGGTACACAGTGAACGTTTAAACACAGACCGAATCAAACAGGAGCAGATTCCTCATGGTGCTTGTTTATTATATATATTTAATCCTGCTTGACACTTTACCCAAGGGAAATGGTCCCTTTCATCAGTTGAATGTTAGCAGCGTTATTTCAGAGTGTGGTGACTGGTTAGAGAAATTCATGTACTCGACCAATCACAGTTTCAAACAAAATTTTTATGTGCAAAGGACAGCAACCTTCTTGTATGTTCAACCACCAGTACGCTTTGTACATCTGTGATAACGCCTGTTTTATATTCAAATGAACAAATAAAAGCTTTTATTTTTGTTGCTCTGAAAAATAGCAGTTTCTTAATTGGTACCCTGGAAAAAATGTCTCAGCTCCAAACCCAGGAAGAAGGTGACTCCTACAGGGAAATGTATCCGACTCTGTTTACATAATTTGTTGCATAACTTAGTACAGATAATCATACTTGGAACAATGTTTAAATTTTGATGTGGCTAAAAATAATTCCTATGGCAACAAATGTTTTGTGAAATGTTTTTTTAATTCTTTTAAATATATCTGAATATATTTGTTCACATTTTGCTGCAAGTGTACAGATTATTGGTAACTTTTTTGGGACAGATGGTAAACATGAGTCCTGTGTGCATATACCTTCTATTAGCTGTGTCACAGGGGGCCTGTGTGTGTCGGGAGACAGCACTAGTTGACTACTGCAACCCAAATGGTCTTCACTCGACAACCAACTGTTGTATCTCTTGACCAGGATTTGAGAATTCCTGACCACTTTATCTTTTAGAAGGCAGTGGCTGGTTCGCCCTTAGTCTCCTAGTTGTAAAAAGGTAAATGTTTATCTACCTGAAAATCAGAGCTCATGTCTACACCAGGTTTAGTCTAAGTACCTGCGTTTGTGTTAGAACTCACTTGACGCCTCCCAGTTTCCTGCAGGACAGTGCCATGTTGACCGGGTGGCAATGCTCTTGAGTGTATGATGGCAGATGGTGTGAGACCTGCCTGGCTGCTTGGTGTTCAACAGGGGATTGCAAGGAGGGGTGCTTTCTCACTGCCGTGTCTCCATGGGAATCCAGACAGTGACCAAATACGACCAACCAAGAGAATGGTACCCGCGGAGCCCATGTTAGACTGTGTGTCCGTGTACATGCGTACATACACGTGCCCATGTGTGACAGTGACATTTTCTATGTGCTATCATGCTATGCATCCTTCACAGCCTCTAGCACAAGGCTCTGTTCTTGGGACCCACTAGCAGTTTGGTTGGCTGGGTGATTATCATTCTGTCCTAGCAATCCCCTGGGACCTCTCGTGTGCTGAGATTGGGCAGTCAGTCCCCCTGAACAGACGCAGCGAGGCTGCCTAGTTCCCAGGCAAGAGGAAGTATTTCCTGGCTGCATCGGCTGTGGCACTCAGTTCTGACAGATGGCGTTTTTAAGTAGAGCTCATGGTTCCCTCTTCCTGCTAACATAGTACACGTTTTATTTCTATCAGATTCCAGAAAGTCATGGCTGTATCCCGCGTGACTCTTCCTCTGATCCCTAGGTTCTCTTCCTGCTGTGGGAACTTCTGACATCATCGTCATTTCCCTGGGGTCAAGGGTGTCCCAGGCTCATCTGGCTGGGCAGATGGATGCTCTGTTGCCTGGTGGTGGTTTTCAGTCTCTAAGTTGATATTTGGATCTGCCCCAAGGCCAGGGTGGCCTGTCATTTCAGACAATGTTGCCCGTCTGGGTGGTCAGCAGTGTGCCAGCTCACGGGGTGTGCTTGAGGAATCTAGTGCCGTTTCAGTTCTGCACCCCCTACCCGCACACTGTCCTCGCTCCTTCCCCAGCCGCTTGCACCGCTGGGGAGGAGCCGGTTTGGCCTCACACTCCTCCTTGCCAGGCTGTTTCCTGGCGTGGTGCTGACTCCAGCTGCCTGGCTTCCCTTGGGGCAAGGAAGGGACATGCATGGGTCCAGAGCCACACAGTGCCTGGCTTGACAGAAACAGCTGCTGAATGAAGGAATCTGTTTCTGCAGGGGCTTCCTCAGGCCTGGTGCGAAGGCCCTCAGCCAGAGGAACTGCTCCTGCTCAAGGGGCTGGGGGTGGGGGGCCAGAGGCCACCCGTCTGTTGTGCCAGGGCGGGGCAGGGAGTGGGCCAGTTGCACACAGGATGGACGCTATTTTCATGATCTGAAAGATGCCAGTGAAACCCTTGGCCTGGTTGCCAAAGATATTCATTATAACAACCCAGTGTTGGGTCTTGTGTGTCCCTGAGGGTTAGGACATAATTGGAAAAATCAGAAAAGGGATAAAAGACAAAGGGGGAAGGGATTGGAAATAAATGATGTGGCTAGGGAACAGATAATCTGTGCACAAGACAATTGCATGTTAGAAGGATCCATAAAATGATAAAAATAATATAAGTTGAAAGTATAAAGTAAGAGCAAGAGTATGGAAAGATTCAGAAAAGAGCGGGTTCTAGTGGGCCTGAAGGTGACTGGGGCCAGTCCCATCGATTATCTGTTGCATGTTGTGGGGTAGGACAGAGTTGGCAAGGGAGAAACCTTCTTAGCCTATCAGCCCAAAGGCTAAGGGGACAATCTGGATTCACATACTTTCCTGTTTCTTCAAGAATTTGAAAACAGAATCCCAGAGGTGAAAGTGATGTGCCCTCCGTATGAAGCTAAGCTTGCTTCTGCACCAGAACCCAGCACCTGCCTGATTGCAGGGACCCAACCCTCAAGAGCCACTGTAGCACTTGCCAGTGGTTCACCTCAAAGCCAAGCAAGGGTTCATTTTATCATTCATGTAGAAAATAAGATGTGGACGTTTACTTGATCTGGCTGATGTAGGATCTTCTCAAGGTTTTGGAGGGAAAAGATGTGCCTCGACAATCAACCTGTGGCTCCTTTATTTTCTGGCAACAGCTTGTCAGAATGGCCTGATGTGGCCACAGGACAGTTTGACTCAGTGACTTACGGACAAAACAAAAGTGAGTTCCCCCTACCCAGTGCCATCTGTGACCTGCACCTTAGCCACCTCCCCAAGAAGCTTATAAAAGCTCTGGCCAATGACACCACTGTACCCTTGGACCACTGAACTTCATTCTTCTCAACATGGCGGCCACTTCAAGAGATGGGCTCACTGGAGAGCGGTCCTAAATTGTAAAATTCAATGACAATGAACTTTGGAAATTAGGTATACATCTGAGAAACATCAAATGCTTTTCCTTGGGTACAACTTTCACTCTCACCTCATCATTTTGATTGCAAACTCTAGCCAAGCAAGAACCACATCACCCATGATCTCACCAGGACATTTTTTATTATAATTAAATTTCCTTGAATGATAATTAGAGCATCATTTAATTATGGTGAATAGAGGCCAGATCCAGGTTAAGTGACTAAAGTTTTTTAGAAATTATTTCTAATAATAATTTCCATTCAGTCTTGACTTGTGGCCCTTGGCAAGTCCTGGCCCGTGACTGTGCCTCTCTGATCAGGTTTACAGTCAAGTATCTTCAGGGATCTGCTCTTCAGATTCAGCCTGCTCTGATGGTTGTCAGACAAGCTTTTCACCGAGGACGCAGGTTTCCCTGCAAGGGGCAGGTGACTTCAGAAGACTGAGAACCCCAAGGCCTAAGTGACCTCTGACCAGTGCACAACATGAATTCTCCAACATAAAGTGCCTGCTCTTGCACACTTGTTGCCACCTGCTGACAGGTAAGTTGCAGGTGGTTCCCAGAACTGCAGTCTGCTTTGGAGGCTTCACCAACCTAAGACAGGTGGCAGTCTATGTCCATATTGTAAGTCTTCAGCCCTGTGTCTGAGAAGTGGGAATAGCGACGTGAAGGAGGTGGTTGATTAATGGGTTTTCTTTGGGTTAAGGTTAAACCATTGGCCATTACTGGGCAGTTCCCACAGGGAAAGGATCAGGGACCACTGCCAGATGACATCAGCCAGCTCAGTGCTAACCCTAGAAGACAGGGAAGAGAAATTTTCTGCACAGGACCAACTAGAAAATATTCTGGACTCTGTGGGCCACATGGTTTCTCTTGTAGCTACCTGATTCTGATGCCGTAAGTGGACATGGCCCTAGTTCAGTTGAACTTTATGTGGATTTGATATGTGGGCATTGAATTTCATATAATTTTCCATCATAAACAATTACAGTTTTCTATTGTTTTTTGTTATTGTTGTTTTGTGGTGCTGGGGATTGAACCCAGGGCCTTGTGCATGCAAGGCAAGCACTCTACCAACTGAGCTATAGCCCCAGCCCTCTATTGGTTTTTGAAACCATTTTTAAGCAGAAAAGCTATTCTTAGCTCACAGACCTGGAAAACTAGATAGCAGCTAGATTTTTTTTTTTTTTTTTTTTTTTTTTGGTAGCAGCCCTAAAAAAAGGAAAAAGAAAAAAGAATTTAATTTCTCCAGTCTGTCTCATTAATTTACTCAGGCAAATATTTGAACCTCAACCACTGGTGGTTGCTGGGGATAAAGTGGTCAAGGATCCCAAGGGTTCTCGAGTCTAGCAGAACCCAGGACCCAAGCTCCTTCCTCAGACTCTGGCCTTGGTTCGGCCACACAGCAGGATTCTTTTCTGCCTTTAAGACGATGGGGAGAGAGCAGATGGTGATGATCTCCCCCTACCCAACATACTCTTCTTTAACTCATTAACCAAATGTGATTGTCAGGCTGCCAACACCCATTTAAATATATTTTATGTTGGTAAAAGAAAAATGTAGGATGTCCTAAATGTAATTGAAAGAGCTGGAGGATGTGGGGAGGGGAGATAGGAAGGTTGATCTGCCACAGCCCTGGGCCAAACCAACACCCTCCACGTTCCTGAGTGTTAGAACCTCTACTCCAACCCAGGTAGCCTTCCGGGCCTGCTCCTCCTGATAAGCTCCAATGGGTGGGAAGGGGGAGCACTTGTCCCTGTGGTCTACCCTTCTGCCCCAAAGCTTTCCCCACTTCCTGTTCCCACCACACACACTGGCGACAGTGTAGAAGCACTGCGCAGGGTCCCATCTGACCTCTAGCTGCCTTGCCCACATTTTCATTATAAAACGCTCCTAGCTCTAGGCCCATGGATGTATTTCCAATTGCTTTCTGGCCCGGCTGCTGGGAGTGGAAGGAACTTGTCCCAGGAACTGGTCCTTTCCTTCCGTGAGCACAATTAGCCCTTTTATTTCAGGGATCCCTAAATCTTGAGAGTTTGGGTTGAAGAGCATCAGGTCACCACTGTGGAGGCCTCTGACCCTGGAGGTAGGCAGCCCTGGGGAACGAGGACTGTGCAGCGAGGAAGGAAAGGCTTGTTTCTCAGAGTAGATCAGAGAATAATTGAAGAACTGCTCTGGATGGTTTGGTGAAGGTGAGCGGGTGGAGTCCCTGTCGGGCTGGTGGGGATCTGGGCCGCTGCCTACCAGCTGGTCCCCTCCCTCAGTGAGCAGCCTGTGTCTTCACCTGGGAGCATACAGACTCCATTACACAGGGCAAAGAGCAATCCCCCCAATGTTAGGACTCTGTTTTAACATGACGGTACAGAATTGTTCTGAGCTTCAAATTAAGGTTCTATCGGCAAAGGCAGATAGATATGCTGCTACTTTCTAACTCCATCAGTATTTAAAGAAAAGTAAATAAAAGCTTAACAAGAAGCAATTTAAAAGACCCATCATCCTCTGTGATGTGGCTCCTTAAACTCTCCATTTGATCTCTTTAAAGGTCACATCAAGTGCTCCTTCGTTAGCATGTTACATATTTTGTTTATGTAAAAAGGGCCACTCATGGGGGACATTTTTACAGAAGGATCTTCCCCATCACTGCCCTTGTCCCGCTCTGGAGGTGCCTGTTTTTCTAGGCTATTCTTCAGCTGTCTCTATTCTACAAATCCTCAACTCCTCCCTGGGCTTCAGTGGCTTCTTGGTGTTCAAAGAATCGGGACAAGAAGTCAGTCTGAAGGCGCATGGGGAATTCACACTATGTTCAAAGCTCCTGACTGGAAATGAGAGTGGGGTTCAATGAAGCACAGAGTCACCCAAAGATAATCCAGGTATAGAAATAAAGGGCGTATCCACAGGAAATGGACAGCCGTGATCTGTGGCAAGGAGCCGAGGCTCTTGGTTAGGAAGGATGCCTTTAAGACAGAAGAAAACAGAGAAATCCCATTGTCTCCTGGTTGTCAGCATCTTAGCATTTACTGCCCGGTCTAATAGGAGAGGTCAATCATCACTGTTTATAAAATACAATGTTTTGAATAGGTCATCCAATCACATGGTCCAGCTATGGGAACCATATAGAGTCTCCACTGTGAAGTTATGCTTCCAACCTTGTCTCCACCCTCCATAAGCCTGTAGTAGCCGATGGTATTGCTTCCTGGTGAAGCCGGCAGGGCTTATGTGACTACAAGCCAATTAGGAATATGTACTCCTTCCTTCTAGCCCAAAAGGCAGCATACAGTGCACTCCATTCTGCACCTGGGTTTCTTTAAGATTTACCTTAGATATCTTTTATTACAAAAACAAATGAACACAGTGTAATACTGTCTGGATGACACAGTCCCCATTAATGGCACAGTCTTGTCAACCATCTGCTTTTGTCGTGACAATGCATGGATCATTTCACAGGTGGGCAAGCAGATCTGATAGGTGTATTTCCAGAAATGGGAATCACAGAGTAACCAGCTGGGCACTGTGGCACACACCTCTAATCCCAGTGCTTGGGAGGCTGAGCAGGAGGATTGCAGGTTCAAAGCCAGCCTCAGAAACTAAGAAAGACCCTGTCTCAAAATAAAAACACAAAGTTCTGGGCATGTGGCTCCATAGTTAATCACCCCTGGGTTCAATCCCTAGTCCAAAAAGAAAACAAAGAAGGGGCACATCTACAATGTTGACAGATATTTTCAGAAAATACCCCAGAGCGGCTTCATTGCTCACCTGGACCTGCAACACTTCACCAGCAGGAAGTGAACTTTGATATTTTTGCATTTCTCTTAACATAAGTAAGGTTAATCATTTTTAAAATATTTTAAAATTCATTTGTATTTCTTTTTCTGTGCCTTGTCTGTATCTCTTGAACTGTGGGGTTGTTAAACTTGTCAGGAAATATTGTGAGTTTTCTTTTCTTTTGACTGCTGTGGATTAAACCCAGGGCCTCCTGTATGCTAGGCTGGTGCCAACCCCTCAGCCGTCTCCCCAGCCCCTGAATAATTTTTAAATGGGCAAATAAAGGTGACTGGCTGCTCAGTGTAGCTCATCGCCAGCTCATCTCTGCTTCTTGTTGTCTCTGAGCTCCCTCAAAGCTCTATAAATTATAGAAAACTAATAATAATACAAATTATCCTATCCATAGAATGGCAAATCACATCCTGTGAATAAGTATGATGGCCGCCCTGTGAATAGGCCTGTTGAAACAAATCAATTTGTAAATTCATTTCAGAATTTTTCTTTCTTTAATGGCAGCAGGGATTAAACTCAGGGCCTTGCACACGCTAACTACACCTTTGCCCAATTTCTCAATTTTATTTTAAAACAGGGTCTCCCTAAGTGGCTGAGGCTGCCCTCAATCCTCCTGCCTCAGTTTCCCCTAGTAGATACAGGTGCATACCAGCACATCTGGCTCATTTCAGAATTCTTCATTCTCTATGTATATGGTATTCTGGATTCTCCTTTGAGCCTGTTAGTACATCTTACTGGCCTCCTCTTTACTAAGCTACATAAAATCTTTTTTTAAATTAAATTATTTATTCTAATTTGTGATACATGATGGCAGAATGCAGTTCATTTCATATTACACATATGGAGCACAATTTTTCAAGTCACTGGGTGTACACAAAATATTTTCACACCATTCGTGTCTTCATACATGAACTTAGGGTAATGATGTCTAACTCATTCCACCATCATTCCTAGCCCCTTGCCCCCTTCCTTTCCCTCCCTCCCCTTTGCCCTATCTAGAGTTCCTCCATTCCTCCCATGCTCCCCCCACCCATCGCCATTATAAATCAGCATCCTCATATCAAAGAAAACATTTGGCCTTTGGTTTTTTGGGATTGGCTAACTTCACTTAGCATTATATTCTCCAACTCTATCCATTTACCTGCAAATGCCATGATTTTACTCTCTTTTAATGCTGAGTAATATTCTATTGTGTATGTTGGGAGTCAGCCCGGCTCCAAAGACTAACTTCCCCATCACCCCTCCCCAGAAGAGCTGCCCATTGGTGAGCCCTGCTGACTCACATGATCCTTACCCACCAATCAGAAAGCGCCTGGTGCCAACTGTCAAGCTGTTAAACCGTCAAACCGACCCGGATCTATAAATATGCAGAGCTGTTCCTCAATAAAAAGACATTTTCTCTGACAACAAGCCTTGTTCGTTCTTTCATTGGTGCCGAAACCCGGGAGAGGGAATGCCCCCTCTCTCAAGGCTTGCCGTCCTCATCCACTCTTTCGAGCGCTGCTACTCACACAACACTGGCTCTTCAGTAGGTGAGTTCCCCTATCGGGTATCCAACTTCAGATGGCTATGCAGGGCTTTGACGGTGATCGTCTGGTGCCACCGCAGTCTGGCTGGGCACAAATAACTGAGCCACCACAAAGCCTTGTAGATTCAAACAGCAACTCTTTATTCCCCAACTCTCACTGGCACTGCACACTCCACACGGGACCACACTCCCTCCACCGGCTCCGTCCAATCTCTCTGAACCCTCTCATGAGAACTCATGGGAACTCCAAAGTAGCGGGCACCGAGGCAGCAAGAGCCTCCCTATTGCCAGTAAAGGTCAAATATACAATACAATCAATCCAGCATCACAGCAATTATATATAGCTTAACTCAAATCATCATCTCAATGGTTCGCTGGCCGGCACCTTTCAAACATTCCCTCTGGCAAATGCCAGGCATCATTCTGACTGGGCTGTGGCTCTCAACAGTCTGGCAAACCTCTGACTCCCAATCTGTAGGAGAGAATGCGCCCCACCATGACCTTCACGGTCACAATTCTCAGAGATCTGTTTAACTGCTGCGAGTGCTCGAAAAAGTGGAAGGAGATCCCCTATGTTGAGGCTTTTTCTCTTCTTCGTTCTCACCCCGTCCTATCTGGCAGATGAACCCCCTCCCTACCGACCTCCCCCGTTGGCTCTGTCCAGCCTCACTCACCATGATATGTTATTGGCTAACACTCTCCTTCCTGAGGAACGTACCAGAGTCTGGGAACTTGCCAGAGCCCATGCAGATGAAACTCACTGAGTTAATTCCAATCACCCTCCGGGGCCACTTGCTGCCCCAGATCAAACTCCCGACTGGGGTTATAATACACAAGCTGGCATACAGAGTAGGGACCGATTCTCTGCATGTATTATTGCTGGGCTCAAAAAAGTGGCACGTAAGGCTGTCAATTTCCAAAAACTACAAGAGATTATTCAAAAGCGAGAGGAAACCCCATCGGAAATTCTGGATCGGCTTAAGAAAGCCCTTCAGCAGTATACTAACCTAGATCCCGAAACCCCAGATGGCCGTCATGTCCTTATGACACATTTCCTCTCGCAGAGCTACCCCGACATCCGGGCCAAACTAAGAAAGCTTGAACAAGGCCCTGCCACCCCCAGACTGAGTGAAGTGGTAGCCTTTAAGGTTTTTCACATCCGGGATGAGGAAATTGAGCACTGCAAGCACAAGGCCGAACACAATAAATTTCAGATGCTCGCCCAGGCCCTGCAGGGTGCTTCCTCGGGTTGCAGCCCATCACCGAAAACCCCCTCGGGCACCTGCTTCAAGTGTGGCAAGGAGGGACATTGGGCCAGGGCATGCCCCGCACCATGCACTCCGCATACCCCATGCCCTAAATGTCAACAACAAGGTCATTGGGGCTCTGATTGTCCTAGATCTCTTAGGAGGCCTATGGCCAGGGAACCCTCCGACCTTCTGGGCATGGCAATCGAAGATTGACGGAGCCCTGGATCCTTGTCCTCGGTCATAACGATCAATAGACAGGAACCCAGGGTGCAGATTTAGGTGGATAGGTGCAAGGTTGACTTTCTCCTTGACACCGGGGCTACCTTCTCAGAATTCTGGGGGCAAACAGTGCTGTCCACCTCTCCTATTGTCAGGGTAGGAGGAAAGACCAGCTATCCAAGAAAGACTCCCCTATTACTCTGTTCCATAGACAACTTCCCATTCTCTCAGATGTTCCTAATTATGCCCCAATGTCCAGTTCCTTTGTGCGGCCAAGATATTCTCTCTAAATTCAATACAACAATCTGTCCGGGCTCCTGGCATCAGTCAGGCCCCAGCATCAGCCTGTTCATCTTTTCTCGCCCTTTTGGCAGAAGACTGGCCATTGTGCTCCACTTGTGAGGCTGACATGAAACATCATCCTAAAAAGGACCTCTTACCTACGAACCTGGTCGGCCCGATTGTATGGGATACCCACACCCCCTCCACCGTTTCCTGCCCACCAGTTAAAGATCCCAACACCTTCTCCAATCAGGCTCAATACCCCCTGTCCACAAAAGCTCTTCTGGGCCTACAACCTATTATTCAGGACCTTCTTAGCAAGGGGTACCTCCGTCTTGCTCATTCCCCTTACAATACTCCCATACTAGCGGTAAAAATGCCCAACGGGTCCTATCGCTTAGTTCAGGACCTACGATTCATCAACACCTCCGTCAGGCCCATATATCCTTTGGTTCCCAACCCATACACTCTGCTGTCTCAGATCCCCCACACTGCCACCCACTTCTCGGTCCATAGATTTAAAGGATACTCTCTTCTCCCTTCCCCTTGCCCCCGAATCACAAGATCTTTTTGCCTTTACCTGGACAGATCCCATCACCAGACTTTCTCGACAACTAACCTAGACTCTCCTTCCTCAGGGATTTTGGACAAATCTTCCTCTTTGGACAAATCTTGGCCTCCGACCTCCAATCTTTTCACCCGCTGTGTCCCGAATCCACCCTCTTGCAATATATTAATTATCATCCGGCAAATCTCTTTGCCCACCTGCAGGGAGGAAAGCACCCCACCACAGCCTTTAAGGCTATGGTGGCCCTCAGGAACTACTTCCTTGGGCAGATTTGAAAGTCCTAGTCCCCTCACCTTTAAGACTCGGCCACTAGAGAGACACTTATCCCTCCCCTTCCTCTCTCTTGTCCTGCCTCTCTCTCTCCCCTCTTTCTGGCCCTGGGAGTATCCGGCCTCTCCAGGAGGGGTCCTGAAAAGTCTTGGCCAAGGTCTCTCATGGCTCTGGCTCTGTCCAGGACGAGAGCCTCAACTGTCAGGATTCGGTGACGACCAATCTCTGTAGCTCGAACCTGCCACTTAGGCACTCCTGATTTTTTGATCTACTGGGACACCCCTTTTGCCAATAAATCAGTTTCCTCCTTCTCTGCGTCCTCTTCCCTCCTCCTTACATGGGTAATGTGTCCTCTCTGCTGGTCGACTCTCCCCTACAATGCCTCTTGGATCAAATATAGCACCCAGGCCTGGCCAACTTATCCCTTAGACAACCCAAGCAGATGGCCCCTTTTGGGGTCCCTGGATCCATCCATTCTAAGGGATCTCTTCCAGGCTTTCTTCTTGCTCCAATCCAATCCTGCTCTCTGCACCCCTTACAAACCTCTACAAATTCTTCTAGCCTGTCCAAAGGGCGCTCAACAGATGACACAGTTCTCCTACTTAATTTCTTGGCCTTAAAGGGATATTGGGCCTCTCCACAAAAGGCCCAAATAGCATGTAAAGAGTCACATATCTAGGGTTCTCTATATCTCAAGGGGAAAAGGCCATTACAGTATACAGGAAACAGCTTATTGTGTCTATACCTACCCCAAAGACCAAAGATGACATACTCTCCTTCTTGGGTGTGGCTGGGTACTTCAGGGCCTGGATTCCTAATTTCTCCCTCCTCACCAGGCTGCTATAATCTGGCCAAGGGCCCCCAAGATGAACCCCTACCCTCAGCAGTAGGAAAGCCCTTTACAATCCTTAAAAAGGCCCTCCTCCGGGCACCCACCCTGCATCTCCCTGACCTCTCCCAACACTTCCCCCTCTATGTATATGAAAAACAGGGACAAAGTCTGGGTGTTCTGGGTCAGGAATATAGCCCCACGTTTGCACCGGTGGCCTACCTATCCAAACAGCTCGACCCCACCATCAGGGGCTAGCCCCCATGCCTCAGAGCCCTAGCAGCAGCCCATAACCTCCAGAAAGAAGCACACAAGCTTACCTTTGGCTCCCCACTAATCATCTCATCTCCTCACCATCTAAAGGATTTCCTCACTTACAAGGGGCTACAGTCACTTCCTCCTTCCAGGGTTCTATCCCTCTTTGTCTCATTCCTTGAAAATCCCTCCATCTCTTTTCAGCCCTGCTCTCCATTAACCCTGCCTCCCTCCTCCCATCTTCTCCCTCACAAGATCCCGTCCACAAATGCCTGGAGGTATTAGAGACGATTTTACCCTGTCCTACCACCATTTCTGAGGGACCCCTGCCCTCTTCAGACCTCATCTGGTTCTCAGATGGTAGCTCCTTTATACACAAAGGGGTTAAAGTGGCAGGGTATGCTGTCGTTTCCCTCTCATCCATCATAGAGGCAAAAACCTCTCCCACCCAATACCACCAACCAACAAGCTGAACTCGTAGCTGCCACAAGGGCATGCGAGCTCGTGGAGGGAAAAACCCTCTCACTATATACAGATTCCAAATACATCTTCCATATCCTGATCTCCCACGCAGCCATTTGGAAAGAAAGGGGGCTACCACCAGAGGGACGGCAGTCATTAATTCCACACTTATTTCTGGCCTACTACGAGCCTCCAGGCTGCCTTCCCAACAGGAATAATCCATTGCAAGGCCCACCAAACTGACTCCTCACTTACTACTATGGGGAACTCGGCTCGATCAGCCGCCCTATAGAGCGTTACCTCCTCTCTGCTACTCTTTGTTACCACTGGGGATTGGCCCAAAGATCCCCAACAACTCTTCCAGTTTCTTCACTCTCTATTCCATTCTAGTCCAAAGAGTCTCACTACTTTCTTTCACTCCTTTTTCAAAGAACCACTCGATAAGACCCTCCCACAACAGATCACTTCTGCTTGTCAGATCTGCCAGAGAACCAATACCAATACTCCATTAAAACCTAAACCTTTCCTTTCTCATCAGGCCCGCGGTCATACCCCAGCTGCAGACTGGCAGATTGATTTCACTAACATGCTCCGAGTAAAAAACATAAAATATCTTCTTGTATTGGTAGATAATTTTTTGGGATGGGTTGAAGCCTTACCCACTTCTAACAAGCGGGCCTCTACAGTAGTTGATCTGTTGCTTACTCACATAATCCCTCGTTTCGGGATGCCCACTTCTATCCAATCAGGCAATGGCCCAGAATTCACCTTGAAGATAACTCGTTATCACTCCCTTGGCATTTCCATTGCCCTTACCGCCGCCAGGCTTCTGGAAAGGTTGAAAGGACCAATCGGTCCCTTAAAGAGACCCTCACCAAGCTCACCATGGATTAAGCCTGGACTGGGTAAAGGTGCTCCCCTTGGCTTTATTGCGCATTAGGGCCTTGCCAAAGAAGCCTTCTGTTCTCTCACCTTTCGAAGTCATGTATGGCTTCCCCTCATTCCTCCAGGATTGCCTACAGAACCCCTACCCATCTCTGAAACCTATGCCCTGCCCCTCCTCTTCCACTGGCTCCTTCTTGACCCCAGTCTTTTTCAAAACCCTACCTCCTTAACACGTGGTCAAGTTGTTTACTATTGCACACTGGGGGAAAAGCCCCCTCTAAAACCAAAATGGGAGGGTCCTGCTCAGGTGATTATGTGCACTCCCTTGGCGGCCAAACTCAAGCTGTCTAATAACCAACTTACCCCGTGGATTCACATTTCCAGGCTTAAGCCCAGCGCTCCTACATCTTCATCAGAAGAGCCAAGGATCATCACCTGTCATTAAGTACTCTTGTCAATGCTCCCCCTCATTTCTGGCCCCTCTTGGGTCCTCTCTTTGTCCTATATTCAAGGCAAATGACCCTAAGGGACCTTCCAGCCAGACCCCCCTTCTCCTCCTTACAGAGCCCCCCCCACTTGCTTGGATCTGGCCAGTAGTGGGACCATTGTGTGTTGTCCTTCTGACAAACCACTTAGGTGTCCAGAGCATGGTGACCCCTGAATAAGTGTGATCTACCTTTATCATAAGAGAGCACTTTACCAGTTGCCTTCTGGGTCTAAGGAGGAACATGTGTGTTTTGTTTGCCCTCCCAGTTTCGTAAGAATTTCAAGTATCAGTATATAAAGTTGAGGTGTTTCACATAAAACCTGGAGAGGCTGCTCTCAAAGGGAAATCTGGTAACAATGGGCCATCATCCTCCCTTGGCCGCTTTCATTCAGAGTGTGGGAGAAGCTGCCTTCTTTATTACAAAGCTCATGCTTTCTTGGTGTGAAGAGAGACATGACTAGGGAAAGCTGGGAACAGTGATAGAAGTGAGAGAAACAAGCTGGTTTGGAAAGCTGGGATATTTCAAGAAAGGTAAAGAGAGAAGCAAGCTGGTTTCAGAGACACCCAGGTAGGAGAGAGTTTGAAGAGCAGCCTTAATAGAGAGGGGAGGGAGCTAGAGTGGACTAGGAATGAAGAGTAGAATTGGGGTGTTAGGTGCAGGACAGGCTGAATAAGTTGTCTCCAGGGCATGCCAAACAAAGTTAGCTGCAGGATGACCTGGCTTCTCAAACCCTCTTTTTTTTTTTTTTTTAAAGAGAGAGAGAGAGAGAGAGAGAGAGAGAGAGGTGAGAATTTTTTAATATTTATTTATTTATTTGAGTTTTCGGCGGACACAACATCTTTATTTGTATGTGGTGCTGAGGATCGAACCCAGCGCCGCGCACATGCCAGGCAAGCGCGCTACCGCTTGAGCCACATCCCTAGCCCTGTCTGGTTCTTTATTAAAATTTCTAATCAAGCTTTTAACCAGCTTCTCCTCAGGAATTACCAACCCCTGGCTACTGATGATACCTCCAGTCGAGACCTATGCCGAATGGACTGACATCATCATGGATCTGTGGTGGCAAGGAACTTTCATTGATCTGGTTCCTGGAGTCCTCTCTGCCCTTCTGTGGGGACTCCTTACTTCCCTCCTCTCTTTCTCCCACGCTGCCCCATCTCAGCAGGAGGCAGCAAGAATTAGTCAACGACGCCCACTCTCATTTAATAACAAAGAGGGGGGAATATTGGGAGTCGCCCTGGCTCCAAAGACTAACTTCCCCACCACCCCCAGAAGAGCCGCCCAATGGTGAGCCCTGCTGACTCACATGATCCTTACCCACCAATCAGAAAGCGCCCTGTGCCAACTGTCAAACTGTTAAACCGTTAAACTGTCATAACTGTCAAACCGCCCCCGGCTCTATAAATATGCAGAACTGTTCCTCAATAAATGGGCATTTTCTCTGACGACAAGCCTTGTTCGATCTTTCAGTGTATATATGCCACATTTTTTTTATCCATTCATCTATTGAAGGACACCTAGGTTGGCTCCACAGTTTAGCTATTGTGAATTGTGCTGCTATAAACATTGATGTGGCTGTGTCCCTGTAGTATGCTGTTTTTAAGTCCTTTGGGTATAAATGAGGAGTGGAATAGCTGGGTCAAATGGCACATAAAATCTTTGATATAGATTTGTTTTACATTTGTATGAAAGCCGTTATGTGCTCCTTCTGAAATTGTCCCTTGAGAGGCCTTTCCTTCTTGGTGGTTGGAAGCTCTGTTGATTAGGGAGATGAGTCCTTTGTGATATGTTGAAAATGTGTTTTCACACTTTGTTCCATCTTTAAAGTTTGCTGTTTTGCTGTGGTGAAGTTTCCTTTTTTTTCTGTGGTTGAACTGACGAGTCTTTCATGTCTTTTAGAGTTTGAATCATGTTCGAGCCCTTGCTGTTTTTAGCCTACATTATTTCTCCAGCTCAGTTTTTACTTATTCGTTTTCATTTGTTGTTTTTTCACTCCTGCATTGAGACTTTCTGGGTCTTTAAGAGTGGCAGCCTGGGGACTGTGAGGCAGGTAGTTCTCTGCCACCCGGCAGGGACTATCCTCAGGTGGTACCACTTCATCTACAAGACCAGGAAAGACTACAATTCTGATTAAACTTGTTTACTTTGAAAAAAGTCTCACCTCTCAGCCTCTCCTCTAACAGTTCTTTTGAGAGGAAAGAGGGGTGCTGAAGGGTGATAAGGTTGTAGATTCCTTTTGTTGGAGATGGAGTTTGGTTCACTCCTGTTTTTGCCCCTGTATGATGTAAAATTCAAAGGCCTGTAACACATGACTGGGACTGGTCTCTTTCTGGGAGACCAAGGAGACTCGTGTATGGTGACAGCCTGCCGTGGATGCCAAGTAAGAATAGGTCATAATGACTCTGTGGGCAGAGGGGAGACTCAGTTGCAGAGGGAAGCTTACTGTGGAACCGAGGCTGGTGCTCAAGAAGCAGTAGTTTGGGTGGGGCACAGTGGCGCACACCTGTAATCCCAGAGGCTCAGGAGGCTGAGGCAGGAGGATCTTGAGTTCAAAGCCAGCTTCAGCAATAATGAGCTGGGATGTGGCTCAGTGATTGAGTGTCCATGAGTTCAATCCCTAGTAACTGACCCCGCCCCTCCCCCCCAAAGAAGCAGCAGTTTGGACAGGTTCAGGGTTGGGGTGTGTGTGCTTCCCCGAATGGTGCCTGGGGCTTCAGATCAGCTGGCTTCAGTGTGGACTGTTTTAAGAGTCTGGGATGAACAGTGCAGCTCCAGGAGAGCTGGACTCCAAACATACCGCTGCCCTGGAGCCTCCCTAGCTCTTCCACCTTCCAGTAGCTTCCTGGGTGCTCCGGAGGCTCAGCTCCAGCTCAAGGCAGCCGGCATCATATTCAGATGTGTGCCTTCGTCCTTGGGTTCAAACGGAATTTTTCCCCACATGCAGTAGTTTAAATAAGAATGTTTCTGCCAAGTCTACTGCAAGTCTGTCCTTCTCCTCCCCCCCTCTTCCCTTCCTCCCCTCCTCCTCTTTCTCCCCTCCTTCCTCTTCCTCCCCTCCTTCCTCTTCCTCCCCCTCTTTCCTGTCTCTCTTCTTCCCTCCTCTTCCCCCTTCTGTTTCCAGTTTCACTCAGTCTAAATGTTTTATTCAAAGACCATGACAAAGTTCTGACATTGGTTGTCACTTATCTTCATTATTTTTAAACAAAAAGCAATTGGATATTTGCAGGATATTATGTGGAATGAATCAGATCAATAAATTCACCAAGTTCTGTTCATAATACTAAGCATCCATCCAATGTCCACTATGATGTGACCGTGGGGCGGTGACTGGAACTGGGTTAGCCTGAATTTACTTTCTGTTTTCGTTGAGTCCCACAGCACAAGTTATCTTGCAAAAAGGCTGAAAATGGTTTAATACCCATGATTAATAATGCTTTTTTTTGTTTATAAATATATTTGAATCTGGATTTCAGCCTCTGCTGCAGACCCCAGCCACTTCCACTGCCTGCCTGCCAGGTTCTTGCCTGGCAATTCAGAGAATGAGATCCACAATAAGGAAGAGTGAGCTTGAAAGTGTAGGATTGATTCACATGAGAAGAAAAGAGAGCTCCTGTGAGGTGAGAGGGACCCCATAGGGTTGCTGCTTAAGTCGCCTGATCAAGGGGTTGACATTGCTTCTGGGTAGGGGCCCTGATCAATATCTATGCTAATCAGGTCTTGGAAAAGTGTCAAGGCTATTGGTGAGCCCTTGAGTCTGTAGCCTTTGCTCAGATCTCTCCTGCCTCCCTATTCTTGCTGCCATGGACAAAGGAGCTTGAATGTTTTTACGGATTAACCTCATGGAATGGCTTTTACATTAATTTTTAAAAAGCCTTAATTGGGGTCCATTACCTATCCAATCTTATTCATCTTTACGGAAATGTGACTCACACAAACAAAAATAAATACCCATTTAAATTATACAATGAGATGGTTTTTATGTAGATACGCACCCATATCTACAATCCAGCTCTTCTAGAACATTCTTCACACAGAAACCCTGCGTTCACTGGCAGTCACTCCCCATACCACCTGCACCCTGCCCCAGTGCCCAGCCCCAGGCAACCGCTGATCTGCTTCAGTTTGCCATAGTCACTTACTCTGGAAATTTCTTGTAGTGGAGTCAGATCACACGTGGTCTTCTATGATGGGCTTCTTTCCCTTAGCAGAATGCTTTCTGAGTTTATCCTCCATGACTTATGCATCAACTTTGCTGGTACGAGTGTGAATGCAGGTCAATGTGGGGACACATCTTGATTTCTCTGAGGGGCGTATGTAGAAGTGGACTGGTGGGATGGCATGGGGACACTATTTAACTGATGAACTTCAAATTGTCTTCCAAAGTGGCCACGACATTTGACCTTCCTGCCAGGAGTATGTGAAGATCCCAGTTTCTCCATATCTTGTCAGTGCTTATCAGCGTCACTTCCACAGGTTCAACCGCTGCAGTGGACTGGCTCCCTCATGGCTCGATACTCCACCTGATATGCATCCCGCCTCGTGGGCAGCACATCATCACAAGAAGTGGGAGAACCCCTCAGTAACATACTTTGAGACACCACATTCATATAATCTTTTTACGGTATGTTATCACGAACGTTCTATTTTATTAGTTATGATTAATCTCTTACAGGTGCCTAATATGTAAATTAACCCTCATCATTGAGGTGAATGTCTAGGAGAAAACATATACAGGGTTCAGGACCCTTGGTGGTTGCAGGCATCCCTGGGGGTGCTGGGATGCAGACCCTGCAGATAAATTGCCAACTGCTCAGCAGTCCTCGGGGTGTGAAGCAGCACCTACTGTGCGTTTAATAATGTTAGAGCTTTTGCATTCCCTCCCTATATCTTCTCTGCCTTTGATTGAAATTTCTATTTTATTGTGGTGAGGACATTCAGTATGCGATCTGCACTCTGAAGTGGGCAGCAATGTGTGGTCAACTGTGGGACGCTGTACAGTCAGCCCCTGGGACTCTCTTGTCTTGCCCGTTGAGACCCCATGCCGCCCAGCAACTCTCCTCTTCCCCTTCCTGGGGCTCCTGCCCACACGGGTCCCACAGACTCCAGAGTTTGGCTGTTAGACCCCAAGAAGTGGACTCATACAGCAGGTGGCCTTCTCTGACGGGCTTACTTCTCTTAGCATAGTGTCCTTGAAGTGTGGAATATGCTGCCCCATGATGTGCTGCTTTTGCATGAGCATCATTTTGAGATAAAGGTACTTGAAAAACAGCAAATGCAAGAAGGGTGTTCTAATCGCCCTTCTCCTCCTGAAAACAGAAAAGCAAAACTCTACCATGGGGGCTGGGATCATGGCTCAGTGGCAGAGTGCTTGCCTAGCATGTGTGAGGCCCTGGTTCGATTCTCAGCACCACATATAATAAATAAAATAAAGGCCCATCAATGGCTAAAAAAATATATAAAAAAAAAAACTCTACCACAAAAGACAGCCTCTGATCAACTAGCATAAAAGCATTTCAGCTTGCCCTGAGTGGGGCTGCTTCTCCTGGCTCCTCTCAGCCTTCTGGACCCTCAGGCCAGCACAGGGAGAAGAGGCTCTGCCTGCCTGCGCCCTCTGGGTTCATCCAGGCTGCCACAGCACATTACTTCCCACAGACTCTCTTTTCTCCCCTGTATGAGGTTAAGGACTCAAGACTACACAAGAGTCTTCAAACTGTCCCGTAGACTTGTGAGGACACCTCGGATCCTTCTCCAGGGCTGCCTAATTAAAATGGGTCCAGAATGTGTTGACTGTATGACTTCAAGTTCGAGACAGAGAAGACAGCCTTCCTGGGCTCATGTTCAGGCAAGAGCTGGATGGAATGTTTCTCTTCAGCTTCTAGATGACATGGAGCTGTTCTAACAAGTGTTTGCTGTGTAAGCACCTGTCACAGCTAAGCCGCTGACAGGGCAGGGACTTGCCTGGGACATGGCTTCTTAGGATGCTGTTCATGGGTAGCCATTGGCCACAGGGGAGGGAGCGCAGCTACTCTGAATAGAGATGTGCTAAATTTGGAAAATTTAGTATAAACCAATGTAAGTTGCCGTTAATAGCTTTAATTACGTGTGGGAATGATTTTCAGATACATAAGGTTAAGATAATTTCCTGTTTCTTTTCACTTTTTTAATACGGAAATTAGAAAATCACATACATGCCTCACACTGTATATTCTCATTTAACAGCATTGCTTCATGGGGTGTGTAACTCGGTGATTTAGTACTTCTGTAAACTTACACCCCTTTAGGGCCTTGCCTCTCACTTGTGGTCTCTGGTCAGCACAATCAATATCATCTGGATGCCTGTGGGTGACGCCACAGATTCAGATCCTGCATTCTAGCAAGGTCTGCTGGGGGTTGGGTGGGGGTGGGGGGAATCTGCGTGCAGGACGCTTGAGCCAGCTGATGTAGATTATGGTGACTCTTTTTCCTACCCATATTTTTGCTTCAACAATTCCACTGACCAAGGATTCTTAACCTGAGGGTCGAGATCATTCTGGGCCTCAGGAACCTACAGCATTGTGCAATTTTCTTGTGCACATATACACATGTACCTCTTTTCAGGAAAGTGTCCTTTGCTTTTTTCCCTCTAGGATGGCAGCACTTTGGAACCTGTTTGCAATGCAAATGATGGGGGTGGACATGGCGATGCTTTAGCCTCCCCACCCCTCGCACTGTGGTCCTGATGTCAAGTTGGTGAACCCCTGAATTAGAGACTGGAGCAACTCACAGCACGGTGGCCTAGTCAGGTGACCAGAATGTGATGTGCCCCGCAATGAAGCTGGCATCATTCAAACTGGCTGCAGAGGTGACATGAGGGAAAGATGGTAAAATTAACTCTAGAAATGTTGAACTCAATGACATTGGCAAATTGCAAATGTTTCAAATAATCTAACATCAAGGATTTTAAGAAAATAATGAGTTTGGAGTGAGACCAGCCTGAGTTGGAGACAGCTCTGCCACTTACCAATCCAGCAGGTCTGGCCAGTCATTAATCAGTGGTGATTTACCTGCTGCCCCGTCCTGTTGAGAGGTCACTGCTTTGCTGTACTAGTTGCAAGATTTTCTTTCTTATTACAAGACTGCTTCACACAAGAATCCTATTTCCAGTTGTTTTTCATATTAAATATTGGAAAGTGGCTGGCCGCTCCTTCGTCTCTAGACACTGGCCTCACCTGTCCAGTCTGGTCTGCCCCTCTCCACTCCCACCAGTCCACGTCTTCCTGGAGCCCTCTTCCCTCAGCCTGGGGTCAAACACTGTTTAGTGATTCCCATGCAGATAAGGGTCATTGCTTGTTGGAGTCTTTTTTCCCTGGAAAAGCTGTTTTGAACACAATTATTATGCTAAGGCCCAGAATCAGAGTTGGAATCGCACAGAGATTTCCAAATAAGGACCATGGATTGAGGAGAAGAAAAAAAAAAAAGAAGACAGCAAAGTGAGGGTGACAAGAATATCCTAGTATCACTGTTGGAAACATACAGATCCTGCTGCAAATGGGACTGCAATATTCAGGCCTGAGCCAGCGGAACCCAGTTGTGGTACACAAAAAGGACATCCACTGACACCTGAATAGAGGACTCCTACTGCAAACTCATGCCTGCTGACCACACCAGGGAACAGAGAGGGCAGAGAGAGGCTTGGCTGACACACAGGCACCGCTGTCACCAACACACACTGATCAGCCTCTCCTGCCCTTGTGAGAACTGGTCAGGGAAAATTCAATCAAGTGTCCAACAGTCAACTTAATACAGAGTTATACAGTCAACCACGACCGCCCACAGCATCTGGTCAATACAGAAAGTGAGCTGTGTTTAGTCTTGGGGTCTGGACTAAATCAATTTATTAAGCCAGTTGTGTTTTTTTTTTTAAATACATTTATTAACCAATGTTAACACATTAAATGAATCTATATATTGCTAGTCAGAGCAGCTTACAAAATGCCAGAATGCATCATAGAACTGGACAGCCACAATGGATAATTACAATGTGCATAGTGGCTAAGCTCAACACCTTGATATAGCTTTATGATTTGCAGAAAATTTTTAATAATGATTCCTAAAACAATTAATTGTAATTTTACCTAAAACTTTTACAAAACCAGGCCACAATCTTTTTTTAATTTTTTTGTTTTTTGTTTTTTTTTTTTAAACACACAGTTTTCACACTGTAGTAACTGGGAAATGTGCAACCGTGTCAACAGAGACAAAAAAGCCAAAGTAACACGAATCTCACGTTCATGCAGCTATCAGTTAAATATTACATACTCTGGAATGATCTTACACCAAAAATATTTCCACAATAACTTGCTCTCATAGGGGTGGATCGAAGTCTCAAAACTTGAAAACCAACCAAAGAAGGGTAAGCGTGCTTGGTTATGCCATCTCTGTCCGCGCCGTGGCAACACCGACCAATTACACAGCAACAGGGAGGGAACCAGGACGCCGAGTTACTGCGTAATGTAAGTCCATCGCGTGCAGTGGGGCTACTGAGTGGTCTGTACGAATCCTGTGCACCATGTGGCAGTAGTTCGTTGATTACCTTGTGTCACCACCATCCGCAACGGCATGGAGACCGGATGGCTGTTTCACAGAAGGCCCGCTGACGTTTCCATCTTTAGAGTGACCCTGACAAACCTGGAGGAAACTTTTTCAAAGGCTTTTCTCCAGATTCTTCCACTTCCATTGTGAGTAATTGCTTTAATAAATATCAAAGGTCTAAATAAATATTTACAAATTATTTCTCTAACCTCAAAAAATAGCTAAATGATAAACGGGAATTTGACTTGGTCTAAAATCAGTCTTGGAAAAGAACATAAATTGTGAGTTTTTTTTTTTTTTTAAAGAAAAGTAATTTAAGATTTCCTGGCTGTATTTTATATATCTATGTATAAAAAAAATCATTGTTCAACTATCGATCCATTCCTATTGGTAATGCTTCTTAATCCAGACATTCCGCAAAATACAGACTTTTTACAAATCACGGCATCTTTAATACAAGAAAATTAACATGCATTATTCTTCATTCTGTATACAGTGATGAGTTCATTAGTAGGCAGAGACCCACTACCACAAACATGACTTAGGCTTCTGTGAAACTAAGTGCTTTCTCTCCCTTGTTAACTTACAGACACGAGGTGACACCAGATAATAGGCAGTTAGGACGGCACTGGGGAGGGGAGGGAAGTAGGAAGGAATTTGTATGCCTCGTCTATAATTTCACGTATGGATAAAGGTAGTTTTTGGCTTTTTATTTTTGTTTGTTACAAGCACTCATGTTAGGACAAAGATGAAATGTGCAAACTTTAAAATTTAAATATTCATTTTCTCTAAGATCCAGCTCAGTAAAAGATTACCCCAGTTCCCTGCAATTTTAAACTACAAGATCAAAGCTAATAATTTGTTATAAAAGTTATATATTGAAAAGAAATAATGAAAAACACAATTGGGAAATATTTAAGAAAAAATACGCAGGACTAGCCCTGCTGTGTCAACCCTGTTCCCTAAATTTAATCACATACCCACTGGCATAACCAACAGATAATGCCTTTGAACAGTAAATCAAGCTGAACAAAACCAGCTCAACAAGGTTAAGAAATAAACGTCACATCAAGGTAGTATGTTTTATTTCTGAAACAGTTCTGTAGTTCTTACATTCAGATCTATTCTAAATGTTTCTTTGTTAAACTCACTTGTATTCACCTGTTGTTTTTTAAAGATCTGTTGTTTAAAGGTTAAAATCTCTGTAAAACCTAAAAATGTTTTAAAATTTGCTGAAAATGCAACATATTCTCAATTAAAATTCAGTTAAAATAATACCCTCCACTGATGTTACTTTAACCCCCTGAAAAACTCCGGAGGAGCATTAACAAAAAATTTAAACTACTGTGCAAAATTTCTTCACGAAAAGTGTTTAAAGGCTGGTGCAAAATGGGAAGCAAATTCTAAACAATTTTGGCTTCTTGGAAACAAAAACCGCTGTGTCTGAGGAGTGGCCGTCGGGGCGCTCTGGGAAGGGCCGGCTTCATCTTTTCCGGCGACAGGTGCGCTTGTGTTCTGCGTGCCAGTGCTCCTGCTGACACTTGATGGAGCAGTAGGACGTGTTCCAGCAACAGTGGTACATGGCCTCCTCTTCACAGTTGTAGCACTGCAGACGGGAAGCAAAGCGATGCGTGAGATTCGTGGCCGGGTAAGAAATGGGCCCAGACTGCAGGCCTTTACAGCTGGTTTAAAGCTCTTTCTGGCTCAAACTTAAACAGCATCACCAGGATGCTGGAACTGGAATGTGTCCTTTTCACCAACCAGGGGAAGGAAACCTAGGAGATGATGCAAAGTCCTGCTCACCTGCAAAGCATCAGCTTTTGTTCCTGTCTACAGGGCCCTTCCGCCAGCACACAGGGGCTATTATCTTTTCCTTTAAAAGCTTCTGCCTTCGAATACCTTGCTAGCTACAACCTATTATTTTGCTCCTCCCAAACTCTGTGAAACAATTGCCTGACTTCCAGTTTCCCTTTATTTCCAATGCTGTCTTGCAACCTTCCAGGCCTTTCAGTTTGCTATCATCAAGATCACACTGACCTTGAATCTTGTGGTCAAGTCTCAGTCTTCATCTTACTTGACAATTCCTACTTGACAGTGTCTGGAGTATTGTTTTCTTTTCTTTTTGGTGTCATGTCTGATCAAACCCAGGGCCTCCAGCATGCCAGGCAAGAGCTGACCCCAGGCTCATCCCTAGCCCTGGAGACCCTTTCAGCTGTCATAGCTCCAGGGGAGAGGCATTGGGATCCAGAGGCCCAGATGCTGCTTGACATCCTACAGTACACAGCCCTGTTCCCCAACTGCGGAGCACACCCACACGCTCACAGCACTGAGGCTGGACTGTGGAAGACGAAACCATGTGAGAGTAAAAGCTCAGGTTTCAGGCTAGAGTAATATCATAGATAGTCACCCTGTTGAGAAGGAACAGGAATGACCTGGAAGATGAGAGGCTAGCTTTGGATGCAAACCTTGCTGGTGGGTCAGCGGAGACATGCAAAGACTTCGGAGATGCAGGCTTGGGGGTTCTGGGAGAAGAGCTCACATTTGGTTGTAAAATTTCCACCTCTAACTTTGTTCTTGAGTGTATATTTATTTTTTTCAATACTGGGGATTGAACCTAGAAGCACTTTACCACGGAGCTATCTCCCCACCCTTTTTTTACTTTAAGACAGGGTCCTGCTACACTGCTAAGGTTAAACTCAAACTTGAGATCCTCCCGCCTCAGCCTCCTGAGTCACTGGAATTACAAGCATGTGCCACTGCACCTGGCTAATATTTTGAGACACTTTGTGACCTTGTTATGTCAGCAGCTGCAATTTCATCAAGATGCTGTTAGAAAGGTAGAGCACACTTAATTTCAGAAACCGCTCGGATGAATCACATGGTTTGGGATTAGAATATGGGCCTGTGCCAATAACTGGCCATGTGACGTCAGTCTGTATTTGGTTAGCTTGCCTTCACATAACCCTTTAAACAGCACCATCCCTTCTCCTGTCTCCCAGGTGTCCTAATAACTCATGTGCTTGTGCATTTCTGCTTCTCTGTGATGCCCTCAGACACCACCATGACTCACGCACCCATCTCAGCACCCGTACTGTGTATCTGGCACACCACACGCTTTCTGTCCTGTGATCCTGTTCTACTTGCACAATAATGTAAAATACAATTTGATGAGCAGGAAAGATTGGGATTTGGAGTTCCAGCTCACAAAGATGAGCTCCAGCTCTACTTAGTTTTAAAATCACTGTGCTGTCCTAAGCCTTGATGTCTCATGGTAAGAAAAAAAAAGTATTAATATCAACGTCAGGGGCTGGGAATGTGGCTCAAGCAGTAGCGCGCTTGCCTGGCATATGCAGGACACTGGGTTCAATCCTCAGCACCACATAAAAAAAAAAATAAAAATAAAGATGTTAAAAAAAAAACATCAATGTCAGCTGTTTTACCAATGGCAAAATGCTTAAAATAATAATAATAATAATGGTAGTATCATAATTCCTTACTACAGCCTCCTCTTCCCATTCCTCTGGACTTCTGTGGACTCATGGGGATTTCTTTTCATGGGCATCTAGTGGCTGCTTTCCTGCTTTCTGCCTGCATGAAGACATACTATCACAGACCTGGTCTCTGGGCCTTGTTCTGTTATTACCTTGGGCACACCTTAATTCTCCATCTGGTGATATTTACTCCATTGTTCACCAGTCTTTCCTAATAAGTTATCTCTGCATATTCATCTAAATTATATGCCATTTCCTCTTGCCAAATCCTTGTCACAACTTTTAAAATGTTTAATTCTTTAATGGAAAGTTTATTTATAAAGAATAATGCAGGCTGGATAAGATGAAGAATTAAAAGTAAACTGTCATAAAACACCACACATGAAGTCATTAAAATTGAAAACACACTAAGAGCACTTCTCCCCACTTAGTGTTGTGGGGGTATAGGAAGAGCACATGGTCCTGGTGCCTTCCGGAGCTTCCACTGCAGCAAGGACAAGACTGACACCTCCAGTCAGGTTTAAGGGAGTGTAGTTAGAGACCAGTGAGATGCTTTACTATAAAAAGAAAGTAATTAATTTCTTTAAAAAACTCTAAGGCATAAATGGCAGGGACAGGGGAATCCGAAAATCTCTATTGCTGTGATACTTATATTCACGATTTGGATACTGTGTCTTAGAAGTCACCAGGTAAAAAAAGTCACGGCCAGGCCATTTGCCCAAACAAAATACTTGCATAGATGCCAGAAGATACATAAATTAATTATACTCAACATGTTACGTACTAACATGTTTCACAAAATGACCCTGAGCAGGGGTCTGTAGGTGAGAGATTATAGGACTTTTAATAAAAACGTTAAAGTCAACAATTTCATAGTTGATATTCTTTCAGTAATATGCACCACGTATTTGCATATGCCACATATCATTTCTGAGTGTGTTTGTCAAATGGGCAGCACATTTTCAGACAGAAGGTTCTTTAAAAAAAAAAAAAAGTGATATTTACCCACTGTTTCTTCTTGGTCTGAGAAATTAGTTGTTTGTGCTGTGTTGCTAGTTTCTTGATTTCTTCTACAAATTCTTCTTTACACTTTTCCTTTACTTGCTTACATTTTCTGTCCATCTCACCCTGCATGTTGGCTACAGCTTTATTTACAGCTTGTCTTTTTTCTTCTTCCATTTCAGAACGCAGCTGAAAGAAAAGAGTCAACCCCTGCTGCTTTACCTCAATCTTACACACTTGAAAACTCAGCCCGCAGTTTCTACTGAAATACGTGCCTTTTCCCTTGATTTCACTAAGGTGTGTAAATGATTTTGGTGAGAAAGTTACTATTATTAATTAAAATATTGTAAAGAATGCTGGTTTGCTACCAGTTTTAACAGCCTCTGTGGGAAACGCCTGGTCTCAGCCTGACAACAAACAGCTTTACCTTTTCCAGAGCTTCTCGGACAACTCTCTCGGTCTCTCGCTTGTGGTCTGACTTCATCCGGTCTTTAAAGTCATTGAAAATTTTGGTGTATTTGTCATGGCACATGCTCTGGCAGATGCCATCACTGGTGGTCTGGGTACTTCGATGCAGCATCCTTGGGGAAGAGGCACTTAACTTCTTGGTCTGAGTTGACACCGATACTCTCTCAATTGGCTGAGGCATCGTGGGAATTTCTTGGCTAGAACTTACTGCTTCTGTCTCAGGCTCTGGTTCCTAAAGGGTGAAAAAAGTGTTCAGAGGCAAAATAGGGCAATATAATTCACTAGTTCAAGAACAACTCTAGGAGGATAAAAATTCATAGCTAATAAGCTGCTATTAAAAACATGTAATAAGAGGAGCTCCTGTTGAGTGTATTTTTCCAGTTTAAAATAAATCCCCCCAAACCAACCAATTAATGAAAAAAATGCAGTTAATAGCTATAATAATTCTAAAATAAATATCATTTAAAATTGTATTATATGTTAACACTGTGCATTTTGCTTTTATTTTATTTTTTTGCGGTGCTGGGATTGAACCAAGGATCTTGTGCATTCGAGGAAAGCACTCTACCGACTGAGCCACATCCCCACCCCTGTGCATTTTGCTTTTAAAATAAACAAAATTTTTTGTTAGATAGGATATAAAATCATCACCAACTTACAATCACTTCTTTGGACAAGATTAATAAATTTCCTAAAATCCTAAACCACTTCTCACTGAATATATGGGTGGAATGTACCCAGACTTACACAGCTTTAAAATATGAATAGCTTCGTTATAGTTCAATTTATAGTGACTTCCTGGGTAAGTGCTTTGTCTTCAATAGTGTTCTGAAAACCCACCAGGTTCCCAGGACAGGCAGCAATGTGCCCTTCCCACTTAGCAAACCCACCCAGGCTGCTCTAGGAGAACCGGGCTCTGAGCTGGAGTGTGCCAGAATAGTGGCAGAAGACAGGGAGGGAGTCAGAAGCGTGGGCTTGAGCTTGATGGATATTATTTGGTGACCATGGAGTTTACGACCAGCCACCAGAAGTGACTGTCCTGACCACCACACTTTGGAAATCTCCCTTTCAATTGCCTGGACAATTGCAAGGTTGGCCACTTACTTCCTTTTTGGGCTCCACACTTTGATTACGGCGCCCTTTCTTTGCTCTTGGTTCTTGAGTAACCTTCAGCTGTGGGCAGTATAAAAGTAACAGTACATTAATCAAGACACCAAAATACCTCCGCTGCAGAAGCCTGTAGAGGACCCCTACAGGGCAACAGCACACCCCCCTTTCTGCCTCTGCTCCTCCACCTGCTGAAGGCTGCAGAGGGCCAAGGTGCCCTCGAGGATGAGCCTCTACCTTCGCTCCTCGATCAGCTCAAGGTCACTGATGTTTACATCTACTTGTTTATTTGAACTGGTTTCTGTTCTCTCATGCACAGCACTTTATAAATGTTCGTGTGAAAAGGAAAGAAAAATGTCAAAATCTGTTTACTCTAGTGAAGCAAGCACAGACCCGCCCCTACGTACGTAGAAGAACAAACACACAGCGCTCACCCAAGCCAGACCCACCTGCTCATTACTGGTAGAGGAGATGCTGGATTCTGCCTCTTCCTCACCCCGGTCCTCGTTCTTAGACTTCCAGAACCTTCCTTCACGAAGGAAACGCTGGTGCAGCTCCAGCTCATCACAGGCCTTTTTCCAGCCCATGCTGCGCTTAACATGCAGCCGATGCACATTGACCGTGATGTCTTGGATGTTTTCAGAAGGAATCCAGGCCCTTCAAACAGCATTTGAAGGCAGGTATGGTTAGGAACGCCCACAATGTGGGGCCATGTGAGGAGGCGGGGATGGTGTGGGGTGGGGGTGTCCTGCCTGCTATAAAGCACCGGCTGCTGAGGCTGTGGGCCGGGGCTTGACAGGCCCTTACCACGCAGGAAGGAGGGAGGTGGCATTCTTTTTTTACACATTCAAAGTCATCAGAATTGGAGTGGTTCACAAACCACTCCGTTGGCCCCATTTGATCAGCTAGCTTAGCTTGTCATGGTTTACATGTACCTTCTTCACAAATCCTCTTAAAAAGTTGCCTCTTTCTGTTTTTAATACTGTAAGCTAGTAGGACCCAAGCAGCTGTTTTCAAATTAGCACTACAGAATCATCTGAAAATGCACAGAAATTTTCATGAGATATACACGTGATTCCATATAAGATGAGGGTATCTAAAAATTATTACTCAGTTATTTATGCTGTTAATCAATTAAAAAATGGAGAAATGTGTATGTTGCTTACCAACAATGTACTTAGTCATGAACACAATTTGAAGTGCCTCTGAATGATGTGTAATATAGATGGTAAACTAAAGAATGGAAAACTATATTTGGTTCTTTGGGGAAGAATGCTCAAACTCAAGAAAAAGTACCTGGCTATTAATCTCTTGCCTGGACTTGAATTACTACCCATGTAGAATGTGGTATCAATTCAAGAGGTACACTGTGCACCAGGGGCAGGCCCCAGGAGTAAAAGGGCTTGACAACGTTGGTTTGGACAGCCAGAGATGTTGCTCACAGGAGGTTAAGGGTAAACCATTAACTAGTGGCAGGAGTCCAGTGAGGTCTGGGGTCTCCTGATGACTGCGATGGCACTTCATATACTGTCTCTGTCCTTAAAGAGGCTACAATCTAGCCAGAGAGAGCAAGAAATGGTACAATGCAGCACAAGGTAAAGGAGGGGAAGAGGTTGCCACCTGCTTGTGAAAAATCAAAACCTCTGACTTGAGCTCTACCTTGCACGATGAGGGAGAGGTCCCAGACATGGCACAGGAGACAGGAAGCCTGCGGACACCTTGTTGCCCACCAGGTGTTTCCTAGGCAGATACAAGCTGGGACTTGGCCCTGCAAACACACAGAGCCTTGCTCTTCTCAGTGTTCTCCTTCCAGAAATGTAAAGAGTGTCACGAGTTTCATCCTAGGCCTCTAATGATGGAGTTCCAGAAATAAGAGACATTCTGCAGGAATCTCTTGGAGAGTGATGGCCACAGGTGACTTGGCCATAAATAAAGACTTCTAATGTGTGCATACAAGCTAAGCTATGTGCTTTGTAATTTAAGAGCACTTTAAAAATAGTAATAAGCTATACTGTTAGATATTAGCAATAGTTAAAATTGTTGCATTTCCATAATGTTCTTTATAAATACTATAAGCTTTATATTTATAATACTTTATAAATACTATATCAACACTGCTTCATCTGTTGTGTGGTTTGTTAAAAACTTTAAAGCATACTACATTTTGAAAAACTCTAAACTTTAATGCAGAACACAATTATGTTTGTGGAAGAGCTCCTTGCCATTGGATTTTGAATTAGTATTAAATTCACTTTTATTTAATGAATATTTTTTTTTAGCTCCTATTACATAATAGGCAAAAAGTGTTTTTGTTCACATTTTTAAGGTGCACTCTCTCTCTCTTTTTTTTTTTTTTTGGTACTAGGGATTGAACTCAGGGTTGCTTAACCACTGAGCCACATCCCCAGCCCTTTTTTATGTTATATTTTTGAGACAGAGTTGTGCTAAGTCCTTGGGGCCTAACTAAGTTTCTGAGGTTGACCTTGAACTTGCTATTCTCCTGCCTCAGCCTCCTGAGTCGCTGAGATTACAGGCATGCACCAACATGCCTGGCCATGGGTTGCTTTTGAGAGAGAATTCTGTTAATAAGCAGTGCTCCCCCTGGTAACTTATGAGGGTATTTTTTCTTCTTAAATTAAACCATCTGTTAAATATAATAAAACTGATTCACATCTGCTCTTAAGTCTCAGCGCATTTCATAATACACTTCTACTCTCTTTCATTCAATCCCATTACTATGGACAGACTTCAGTTTTACAAAGAATAATGGTTTTTAAGTATCACAAAAAAGAGGTGTGATGTGCTGTCTATGTATGTGTCAATCCTGAATGCTCTGAACCTATATACAGAATGAAATGGTCCAATGATCTGAAGTTAAAAGAACCTGAAATGTTCTACCTCCTTGCCTGTTCCTGACTTCCTGGCCCCGGCCTTCCCAGCCTTCAGCTACTTGTGGCAAAGGACTCAGGTTTCTTTAGGCAGTGAGATCTTACCAGGTGCTTTTTTTCTCTCTGGCAGACAAAAACATGCAAATTCGACAAAAATCCCACCAAAGCAACTTGTGTGTGAGTGCAATGGCAGGCAACTTTCATGTTGGAGGCTTAACGTCATGCCCACTCCAGGAAGCAGCAGCATCAGAACTTACAACAGGTGGCTCTTTCTGACTCCTATCTTTTTGGTGCCTGGTATTACTTAAGCAAGTAAAAATTCATGATTACAATTTCATGTTTGTTTTCAATAAATCAAACATTCTGATAGAATTTTTAATATATGACCTTACCAATCACTGACTTCAAATACTTTATTGGTCATATTGTATCCAGGAAAAGCAAGGAAACTGTTTATACAGTGAAATTGTAGAATTTTTATTTTCTAAAAGTAAAAACTTTAGAGTCTTATCAATGCAGAACTGTTTAGGCAAAATTTTGCAGGAAATAAGAAGCTTGGGAGGAAAAGCCAATGGCAATGCATTTCAGTGCTTTAATTCTCTCTTCAGCTGACAACCTTATACAAAAAGTCTGAGTACACTAGCTCAGATGTTCTTTTAAGATATTCTCTGGATAGTACATGTAAATTAACTCAGGTTATTAAGAAAATGTCATTTATATTGAAAGATATTATAAAGCTACTTGTAAATTGGTAAAAAATAAAAATAAAGAAAAGAAAAATATATAGGTAAAAAAATTCTGATTATCAGATAGTTCTTACCTAGTAATATAGCTTTAACAATTAACTGTGAAGTTTTAGTTTTTATAAGTCATCTGTGTCATATTGAATGAATTTTTTAAAAAACTAAAGCAAGTCACCCCTCTCCCTCACGTATTTGTGTCGTAAGAGCTGCCCTTGGGGGGTATTCACTCCGTGCCAGATGCTATGTCCATGTCCTTACATATTACACTTTCTTCTACCCTTACAGAAACTCTTCTGAGGTGGGTGCTGTAGAGGTCTGCATGTTACCAATCCTCAGAGCCGATGGGTATGTCCTGGGAGGGCAGAGGTTGGCGAAGCCAGGACACAAACCCAGGGGGCACTGCCCAGCCACTTGCGAGCACGCGCTGCTTCCCTGTGTTGGTGAGAACTCGAAATCAACGAACAGGCTGTACTAAACATGGTAAAACTACTATCTACTCATCAAGACCAAAATGTCCATGTGTATTGTATTGTTTTATTGTCGAAGTGTCAGCTGAGTGTGTATCTATCTATGAAAGAACAAAGAAATTTAGAGTATTGCAAATTTTTGTCACCTAACTTCTATTTAAATTAAAGGAAAAGTAAGTAAAAACTCATGATGGGGAGAATAAGGCCTTTCATTTTGTAGATTCTCTGACAACAATGACCAGTACACAGGAACCTCACTCACCTGGCATGACAGGACACACTAAGGGGCTATTGATTTAAATTCTTTTAGATAATGTAGCTGCTTTTTTTCACTTTCCCCCTTATTTTAATATATTTGAGTTTTATGAACCAAAAAACTTGATGTGAATTCTTCTGGCGGGGGGGGGGGGGATGCTAGGGATTGAATTCAGGGGCACTCAATCACTGAGCCACATCCCCAGTCCTATTTTGTATTTTATCTAGAGACAGGGTCTGACTGAGTTGCTTAGGGCCTCACTTTTGCTAAGGCTGGCTTTGAACTCACAATCCTCCTGCCTCAGCCTCTAAGATTACAGGTGTGCACCACCATGCCCAGCTTGATGTGAATTCTTGAATCTTTTTGTGGCTTCATTAGGACTCATCAATCTCTTGAGTCCTGGGATAGTCACCAGAGACACTCTAAAATGTGAGTCACTACTAGTGACAACATTAATATGTCAATATTTTAGACTTCCTAAATGTCAATGTTCAATAGTACTAATGCCCTAGTTCACAAAGAAGGAGGTATTGTAATTTCATCGGACAATAGTTCAGCATACTTTGTATATGATACTTTGACTAGGCAAAATAATTTTATGCTAATAAGATGAGTTCTACTCTTGGGGTCTATGTGCGTTTACATTATAAATATATAAATTTAAGTTTTGCCATACTCAACTCCCAGAAGGAATATTGTGCAGATATGTACACACCACCCACAGGCACACTTAACACATTAGTACACGTTCCCACGGTGTAAGATCCACAAGCTCTAATCCCAAACTGACTACTGTTGTCTGAGGTTTAACAGGGTCTTGAAGATAGCTGAAATAGTAATATCTTCACAAAATTGTGAATTAGAAAATCTAAGGACTCTTCCACCCTACTGCACTATTAATCTTATTGCTAATATGCTTCTAAGGATCAATGGCATCAACTATTGAGAATGCCCTATTTAGCAAAGAGCATCTGAAAATTATCTGCAAATATAATTTAGAGAACTTATTACTAGCTGCACAGTCAAGTGCTGATTTTATTTATTCCATTTAAGGAAAAGCTTCACACTGTCCCTCACAGAGAAGCCACCAGCCTCAGAAGCACAGCTTAATCAGGGCACATGGTTCCCATATTACCTCTGGTGGTGGTGGCCAAAGAAGCGAACGTCAACTTGATTGTCCTCTTTTTGCATGACTTTGGCTGGCCAAAACCCAAAACCTTTCATTTTAGCCCAAACCAACTCATGATTAGGTATCTGAAAATTGAGAAAAAAAATAATATTACTAAGGTAAAACATTTTAGGCTTAAATGCAAGTACATATTAATATTTAACTACTTAGTATGATCCATTATTTTTAAAGTATATCTTTTTTACCTTTAAGAAAAACCCAAAATTTGGATTGCATAAGAGTGGCGATATAAACCTTATTTCTCAGAAAGAGCAGGAACAGCCAAGGACGATGGGAACAAGAGCGGCAAACAGAATGCCCTAACTCTGCTTCAAAGAGAGTAGCCTGGGGTCGGCAGCATCAGCATCACCTGGGAATTTATTAGAAATGGGAGGATTTCAGGCCCTGTGCAGATCTACCAAACCAGAAATCTCCATTTTCATAAGCTGTACAGTGACAGGTTTGCACAGTAGTATCTTAGAAGAGTGGCTGCTAAGGGAGCCTCAGAAGCCAGTGTCACTGGGGAGCTGACCCTGAACGCTTGAGGCTCTTGGGCAAATGCTTGCTGGATTTACACAATCCCAAGCCGACCTCGCATCCTCCACTTTACCATCTGCTGAGGAACAGGATGTCTAGTCTTACTAAGTACCTCATTTTAAATTGAAAAATAAAGAATGATCCATTATTTACCCCATATTTCAGTTCACACTCATGAAAGCCATATGTATGAAACAAAAATTTTCATAAAGGATTATATTCTTTAAGCAAACCAGAAATACACTTCCTTAGACATGTTACACACTTAAGTAAAATGACAAAATTTCACATACACAAGGGTAGCAGAACCAATTGTCGGGACGAGCATTGGATAAATAGAAGCAGTTCTTGCAAAGCTGTAGTTCATCCAGCTGAAAAAGAAGAGCAGCTATTTCAGTTTACATAAAATGTACTCCCACAAACATTCCCATTTATATACATAAACAGACATCAACTTTGTTCTTTATGTAATCATTGATCAGGTTTTTAAATCTGTAGTAGGTAATAGTAGAAGACCCTGTCACTCTCCTGCTAGAACCAGCCCCGTGGTCTTAGATGGCAGGCACATAAAGGGGAAAGAAAGGCCCTGAGAGGCAGGCGGGGTCTGACCCAGAGTTGTGCCCAACTCTCATCAAGGGCATTTCCTCAGAGGGGTCTTCCCAGGATGCCCCTCCTGTTGGTCCCTGGCTGCTTTTGTAGCCTTTCTTTTACTACTTGTGACCGAATGTGTTTTCTCAGTTTCTTGTTCCAGTCTCTGTCTTTAGAAGATAGCTGCTCCCTGAGTAGGAAGCCTTAGCCCTAGTCACCATTTTATTCCTCCTACCATATTGCCTGGCGCACAGAAGGCAGTCAATAAACATTGTTTGAATGAATAAAAAATAAACATCAAATTTCAAATCAAGAAATAAAACTTCTTATATGAATTGATGAACTTTTGCAGAGGTAATATGGTTAGAGGTAAGTGTTTCAAATAAGAAAGGCCACACACTCAAAAATACTTCCTTAAATATGCATTTCACTTGATGTACAGTAGGGATGTAAATATGAACTCTTAATTCAAAGAGGTAACATTTTTAGCTGGCCTAATAGAACACATTTACCTGCATTATCTCACTAATATTCACAACAGCTTAAGGGTATCTGAAAGTTACTTAGTGGTCAAATCTAACTCCTAGAATTTCTATTTGAACAGTTTTGCCAGAATTTTTTTTTTCCTATTTGCATTATTTCCCATGTATGTCAAAGAGGAAAATAAGTTTACATGTAAGGGAAATGGGTAAGGAAATGTGAATAAGAACAGTGGAACCCTGAAATGTGCTTAGATTGCAGCAAGCCCGATGATCAGGCATAAAGAGTACCTCGTGACATGTGTCTTTGTAGAGCATCCTCGCGATGTCCGCTTGCTCACTGTCTGCTGTAATTAAAGATACGCATGACCTACGATCATCATCTAGAAACACAACTGGCAAGATTAGGATAGTCACCAAGTCCTTTGAACTTCTCAGAAGTGGACATATGCCATTTCAAGCCAAAATATGTTTTTAAGTAAGATTGACGCAGCAAAATAAAATTCAATAGGCAGCTTTTATTTTATATTCAACACAACCACAAATTTTCTAGGCATAGAGTGAACTCTTACCTTTCAAAAATGGGATATTAATAGGGAAACAACAGATTTACTCAAAGTGCTTGCAAAAAACCTCTCAGCTAAGACAAGCAAACACATAAAAAATTATAAAGAACAATAGATTTTTATCATTTAGTGTGCTATAGTTTTGCCTTTGGCGAGTCAATTCTATAAGCTACATCACCATATATTCATAAATTTAAATTCTACCATTTCCTATGTATACATCATAAAAATACTTTTTGAATGTAACATTTTATAAAAGACATTTCTCATTAGGGAATGTAAATGACATTTTTTTTTAATTAAATGCACACAAAAGAAAAAAAGATATTCAACCTCCATAGAAAATCACTGTGTTGTGGAGAAGCAACTGAGCATCAGCTTTGAATTCCTCATAACTTCGGTATTTCCCTTCATTCACCTTCTGTAGAGAGCAAGACAAGACATTACTAGAGGAAACATTGTCTGGATCACAGTCATAAGATTAGAGAATGGGACACAGCAGAACTCTTCAGGCTGGTGTCAGGACCACTGCTGTATTACAGGGAACGTGTAAAGGAAATGGAGACTGTGGACTTTCACTGTTACAGAATGAGGAGTGTGGCTGATCAGAGACCCCTGCGGTCACCACGTCCTCTACATTAATTTGCCAAAGTGAATTTATAATTTGAACCTCTCATTTTGTAATAATGATACGAACTGCTGCTAAGCTTCATAAGTACACCAAATGCTCTTTCAGAGAGGAATTTCAGAGGAAATCTGAGAGTTTGAGGGTCATACTTTTGAAGAGGGATATGGCCAAATCACCTAGAACTAGGTAGCACATTCTCATCCGACAGGTTTAGGAAATGGGCATGAAGATGGCTTGGAATGCCATGGCCTCTGAAGGTCTTAAGACCCAGGCTCCTTTTCCACCCTGGCTTTGCAATGCAGCTTCCTCCCTGTGCAAAGACCCTGTTCCCCGTGGGCTCCTCCATGAGGGCTCCCCCGCTTCTTCTACTTAGGAGTGTCCACCACCTATCTACATCTATGCCTCATGGATCATTTGCAAATATTAATGTTTGCGTTCCACCCTGAATTTCTGATTGCAGTGGGCTAGCGTAAACTCAGGGACTGGTATTGTCCAGGAGCCCACCCAGTTGATCCAATACACACTGTGGCTGGGAACAACTTTCCCAAAGCCCTCCCAAAGCACCTTGTTTTGAGTTTTGTTCTTAATCATGATCATAATTTGGTCTGGATTGTAAACTGATTAAATCATAAAAAAACTCATCTTAATGATTTTCCTGACAATACTGCCACTCATAGTCAGCACAAGGGCAAGACACACTGGTCCAGCCAGCCTTAACCTGGGTCTAGCTGAACCAACTGGGAGAAGGTGAGAAACCCTCACAGAGGAGGTGGCAACTGAACTGGGTCTTAGGGTGTTAGCTGAAGAGAAGCTGCAGGAGCAGAGGCAGGAGCGGGAAGGTGTGCAGGAGGTGGGCTATGCCTGTGGCTGTCTCCACAGCTTTCAGGCTGTCTCCTGGAAGCCAGAGGTAAAATTTAAATTACTTTTTTTGTAATATGAAGAGGCAACTTTAATCTTATGTTGACATAACATAGCCACAGTTGTTCTCAGTTACTAAGAGGATCACAAAATGTGAGATGATTTTAAGTTATTCCTCTGATCTCTCTAGGGTATTAGCTATTATGGACAATAATAAGATTTTAGATTTTCCAACCTGACACAGGAAGTACAAAGGACAAAGTTAGTAATTCAGCAATCCTGATTAGAAACTGACTACAGTTCTATTGGGACTCTACTGTAATTTAAAATTGAATATTAATAAACTAATTAAAAGCCCTCAGCTATAGTAGATAAAATTAAGTACTTTAAGAGTATCTTCAGTTTTCTAAGCATAATTTTTATTTTGTTTATTTTATTATTTCCCAAGGACTCTAGATCAGTGCTATGTTCTAAGTCCTGCCTGAAAGAAACCCCACAGCACAGGGTAACCCTAGAAAACCATGTCTAGCAATGAGTACTTCACAGATGAAATATTAAATTGTCCAGATGAAAATACATTTACTTCAATCAACAAGTACCAAAAGCCATAAGTCATTTAGGATCTGTCCTTTTAAAAGATGACAGTGTACATTAGGGTAAGTTACAAGAAACTGACGGGTAATCATGCTTTATCTGGTGGTTACACCTTTTCTTGCTCTGGTGAGAAGTGGAAAGGAAGCAACCAGAATCCTGGTTTCACTGCTAAGTTGTTCTTTAATGTGACAGTTAAGGAAATATATAGTGGGCTGGGGCTCAGTGCTTGCCTAGAATGTGTGAGGCACTGGGTTCGATCCTTAGCACCACATAAAAAGTAAATAAAATAAAGGCATTCTGTTCATCTATAAGTATAAAAAATAAAATTTAAAAAAAAGGAAAAGAAAAGAAAATGTATCAAAGCACAAGTAAAAGGAACCAGTTTACCTCCTGTATGGTGGGAACATCGACAGCTGAGTGCACCAGCCTTCTGTACATCGGGTGTTTATTGTCTTTCCCCTTCTTATTAAGATCTATAGCCTAAAAGGTTGTTAGATACATTAATTTTAAATGTGGTTAAAGAGAGACAGGCAAAACTTCAATTCCTAAAACTCAATATATTTTTTCTGCCTTTAAAGAGAAATTGTGGGTTGTGTGCAGCTTAGTAGAGCACTTGCCTGGCATACACAAGGTCCTGGGTTCCATCCCCAGTACACCACACACACACACCACACACACACACACACACACACACACACCAAAAAAAAAAAATTCCATTTTAAACAGTAATTGTCAGTGAAAATGTTAATTGTGAAAAATGAAAATTTAAAATTGATCTCATATTGCTAATAAGATGCTTGTGTTAAAAAACAAAGAAAAAAGAAAAAAGCCTAACCAGCCTAATGCAGAACTGTTTACTGCAGAGAAGAAATGTGATAGCATTGGTTTTCACACTTCATATTGCTATATTCACATTAGTTATTTCCCAGCCATTAACTCTGAAAGAATGAACCAGAGCAAAGTATATCTGGTGGGGATCATGAAAGACTCCCTGAAAGAACTCACCCTCTCCTTCATTCGGGACACAATGAACCTCAGGTACGTGCCCATCTCCTGCTTGTTTGTATTCTTCTTCTTAATGCTCTGTTAAAGAAAGAAGATGCCAAATATAAGGTCTAATGGTTCATATGTCCATATCTGTATAAAAATATATAAAGGATTAGCATATGCAAAGATTTTATTAAAAAATGAATTACTTCCAATATTTGATAAAGAGCAATGTCTAATACATGCATAGCAGAAATAGCATTTGATGTTACAAAGTGTGTTTGAAAAATACTATGTTGGGCTTGGCATAATATCTGAGAAATGATAAATATTTTCTTTTCTTGTTATTTTGTTATTTTTCTTGTTATAATTTTTAGATAAAAAGAAATAACAGATATAATGGAGGATCTTTTTTTTTTTTTTAACCAAAAAAACGAGACTACAGTCCTTTATGGGAACATCTTAAATTAGTAATATTGAATAGAAAATTTCAATACAACATTACTCTTTGTTAAAAGGGTTATTTTAAAAATCTGTGTCACATGAATCATACATAGTGCAACTGTGCGCTAACATATCTATTTTAAAATGTTACAGGTCTGTTCAGGAGCAACTCTTGCTCCTATTAGTCTGGCCTACAAGCTAATTAGGTTCTTCCACTCTCAGAAAACTTGAAAACAAAACAAATAGGAATCTGCCTTTCATGTCATACTTAGTTGGGAGACAAGACACATATTTCTATGTACAGAGTCAAGGTCCAGACATGACAAATTGAAGGCAAAGAAGAAATGCTGAACCTCTGAAGGTAAATAGATCCCACTGCCAAGGAACCTAGTTGGTCTGGCCATGTTTCTGCGGATGCTGTAACTTTCTCAGGCTACTAGATTATGATTCTCTGTCTAGTGATACAATTCCTGCTGAAAGAACTTTATACACAGGAAGTCATTTTAATTTGCTAAATACAGCAGAGGAAAGAACAAATATTTCTCATGTAACAGGGCTTCCAGCTAAAGCTTAATTCAACTGATTATACATATACATAACATTAAAATATCTGAATAAGGTGGAAAACAATCTTATTTTCAAGAAACTTGATGTCGGGTGTTTTGTGGTACAGGTGCTAGCTTCCTTCCACTCGAGCTTCTCATTTGGATTCTGCAGGAATGTGTAGGGCAGACACAGTGCTTTTTTTTTTTTTTTTTTTTTTAAATACAGCTGGACATCACTCCTGGGCACCTGGGCTGGAATTGCTGGAGTTGGGACCTGTGACCTGTTTCTGTTTGCCATTTCCTCATATGGCTCTGATGTGTGGTCCAGACAGACTACCAATGGCATAGCTATGGAGTTCAAAAAGCAATGAAATTTCCTGGACCCCAGATTTACAGACTTTGGGGGAAAATGGTTGATGCAGCTTGGGAATTCTCTCAGTCTTCCCCTCCACCTAAAAAAAGGATAAATGAACTAAACTGAATTTCAAGTGAGTAAACTAGCCATACTAAGGGGAAAGAAAGGATGAACTCAATTTATGAACACAGAATTTGATATCTGGCCATATGTACCGCTTAGAGACATATAGAGCTTGAAAACAAACATCAAACTCTAGATAGTTTTGTTTTTGCGGTGGCCTGCATTAGTATTTGTTTGTAACCAGAGATTGAACCCAGGGCCTCACATATACTGGGCACACTCTCTACCACTGAGCTACATCCCCAACCCACAATTCTTTTTTTTCCTTAGTTTAAAAAAAAATTGTTTAGACTTTCTGTGTACAACCTGATTTGAAATATGTATGCGCTTTGGAATGGTTAAACAGAGCTAATAATCACACACATTACCCTCACATACTATGTACTTATGATTTTGTGTGTGTGTGTGGGGGGGTCAGGACGCTGAAGATGCTCTGGCTTTCAGTAGGATTCCCTGTTTCTCATTCACACAAGCATTTGTAGACTATCAGTGGCGCCTCCCAGGAGCTGCTTCTTGTACCTCAGGGGAGTGCAGGAGGCATTCCTGGGAGCACTGCAGGCTTTTCATTAGTGCTTTTGGGCAAACACCTTTGGGCAAATGTCCTTCCACACATCTTCTCTAGACTAAGCAAGCAGTTTGATGTGTTGTCAGATATGGGGAAGAGAAAAGGTAAGATGATCAGACATGGCTGCTTTTTACAAGCAATTAGAAAAGTCTATATTCCTTTACAAATGAGGAGGAATACAAACAAATCCTTCCTGCTATGTGCCTTACTATCTTATCAACTCTAAAACATTTTGGGTGCACTACTGAAATTCAGGAATCTACCTTGTCACTAAGTTACGATTTTATGAGTCTTGTAATAAATAGTATCACTGGGGTTACAGTTCTATTAACTGGTAATATATTATTCACAAGAAATATATATAATCAACACTGCTGAAATAGTTTTAATGTTCACTAAATACTGTGCCCACTCTTCTGTCAATTAAGCAGGGCAGAAACACCCTCTTCTTTGGACCTTCCTATAACTCCAGCTAAACTGGAGGAAGTCCAGGCCTGGCTCCAAGCTGTCTCATGGAAGAAGTGGCCGTGGAAAGGGTGCCTGTGCACTACTGAATGGCCTCAACCTGGCCAGCTCAAAACCCCAGCTTCTGTCTCAAGGCTGCTATGTGCACAGAAACATGTTTTTCTTTCTGTGTTCTAAGCAGAAGCCTGTGACACGATTTACCCTAGAGCTTGGTTTTAAAGCCTCATAAAACAAAGCAATACAGGGTTTCTCTATGGGCAAAAATCATGCATTGCTAGAACTGGAATCAGTACCACTATAGCTGCAAGGACCTAAGCAAACTGTTCTTTCTTTGAAACACTTAATACTATTGAAACACGCTGCAAGGGAGTGGGAAACCATACTTTGGTTAGGTTTGGGTCACTTGTGCACCAACTTGCTCCTGTGGTTACTCAGTTTAAATGCAGATCTACAGTTCCTGCTGTCCTGAGAAAGATTTTGCAAAATTGTGGAGGTTGCATGATCTCACAAACCTTATTTTGTTTGTTTAAACATTTTTAAATGAATTGTTAATTTAGTGTAACCATGTGCAGCAACATTTCTTTGTTTTGGGGAAGACTATGAATGCACAGAGTTCATGCTAAGTACCTAATTTCACAAAACTACATAGTATAATAGAGGATAAAAATCCGATTTTGAATTGTGTTTAAATTTACTTAGAGCCAGGCTGCTAGAATAATTTTTCTCAGTGGAATTAAGAGGGTGGATCTGAGCCTGGAAAAATGAATATTTCAGCAAAGTGTGAAACAAAACAAATGGACAGAAGCCACCCCCTCCTTCTTAGGGTTATCTGATGAAAACTGTCTATGATACTTTCAAAATACTGCCCTTATAGACTATTCCAAGAATCTCTTATTCCTCATTGAACAAAGGGCTCCTCAGATTGAGATATCCTACTTCAGTTGATCACATTATAACCAACCGGGAAGTCTCTAAAAAAACCCAATTTCCTTTTATATAAAATCCTAGAACAGGCAAAACACACCTCAAATGGAAAATAATCACACAATAGCTGCTGGGAAGTGGGGATGAGCTTGGTGGGATTTGGGTGGCACTGGTATGTGCCCTGGTCTACCATCGAGTAGGACCCGAGGATGCATGTCAATACAATGAAAACTTCCTCAAAGGAAAAATCCCAGCAATGCCCAGGTGCCACTCCCAGCAGTTCTGGTACAATTAGCTGAGGAGTGGGGCCCAGATATTCAGTTCCAAAAGCCCCTCAGATGTTTCTGACATGCAGTTGTCACTGAGAACCAGCACCCTAGCTCTCGAAGACTTGAAACTGCTTGAGTACAGACACACGCAGGACAGGAGTTGAGATTCTAACCGCAGATGCTACACTGAGTAGTACAGGGGGGTATGTCTTCAAAAGCTCTCTTTTAAAGTGACCTTGGAACGGTTATCTGAAGTTTGCTCTTAAGCCCTCACTTGCCAGGTTAGAATGTCCTCAGTCTACTTCTGTATTGCTATCACATGTCAGAATTCTAGGGTAGCTATGCTTGAAGGATTTATTAGTTCTTCTCAGTTATGGTTAGAAACTTCAATGATTTTGGCTGTATAGGAGTGACCAGGGCTGGGGCTGGGGCTCAGTAGTACAGCGCTCGCCTAGCACGTGCGAGGCCCTGGGTTTGATCGTCAGCACCACATAAAAATACATAAAATAAAGGTACTGTGTCCAACTACAACTAAAAAATAAATATTAAAAATAAATATTAAAAGAAGATTATTTTGTTAGAAGCTTCCATATTCTTTGCTTTTAAAATTTTTTTTACTTGTGGCCCAAGACATCTTTTCTGGAGATAAATAAGGGATTCTGTTCCAGGCATTCTCAAGAACCTAAACACACATATACACTTCAGATGGCGGGTGCTCAGTGGCCCTGACTACAGCGCCCAGTGACTGGCCAGAAGCTGGCAGGATACCTTCCCAGAATCAGGCTGAAGAGTTTCCTTGATGGACTGAAGCAAACGAAAGCAAGGACTCAAACAGACAAAATCACTACCAATAATTTGTAGGAACAAAAGGCTTGCTGTAAGATGCTTTCACATTGGATAAACATGGGGTTTCTTTCTGATGCTTGAGTTAGTTACATAACTGAGATTCTGTACTGCACAAAAGAAATCCGAGAACATTTCACCCTCCATCCCATGGCTGTAGGGTAAAATTCTGGGGATTTCTTAGGTAGCCATGGTAGCACTGCCCTACAGTTGGTGCCTATCAGCCAATCCAGGCACCCAGAGTGCCTTGAGAGAAAGTGACTACAGCAATGGAGACCACAGGAGTAGCTCTGCAGGTAAATGCTACTTTGTCATCTAACTAAGCTGACAGCAGGGCCAGAAAGACAAAACACAGTGCCCCCCAACAGGTGCAGACTGCCTTGGGCCCAGCTCTTCCTCAGGCCGTGAAGCACTGTGCTCCTCTGTGGGCCTTGGGATTCCTCATGGAAGGCCTCCTGTAGAGTGGCCGGTCAGACTCCACCATAACAGCACACCAGGAACCGGTACCTGCTCTGATCACCTGGTAGTCCTCCGGAGTGATTCTGGACAAGGTCCACAAGAAGAAACAAGCCGTCTATGATGTGGCAAAGTTGTTTGACTATTTTAAAATGACAATAATCAACAACTGAAGCTGACTTGTGTGCCTACAACTCCACTAAAATGAGAAAATGAGTTACAGACGGCTTAGGGAGAGGGGGGAACCCTCCTTTACTTTTAGGGGAAAAAACAATAGGAAATCTTGGACAGCTTCTTGAGCAAGGGCTTCTTAACTCAGTGACAAATTATTGCCGGGCTATGTCCAATCAGATGGTCCTGGGGAGAAATGACAGGCAAGCATGCACCGAGTCACTTGCCACCCTCGATGCCTAGGGAGTTCTGCACTAAAAGACACTATGAGCAACCACTGATCCTGTCAAGACTGATCCATAGATGACTACTGGTCAAGATGCTCAAAGATCATTATTTGGAGGAATATTCAGGACTAAATGATTTCATTGGGCTGAAATTTTCAACTCTTCCTGAAGACCCAGCTTTCCAGTCATAGAAACATATTTTGGCAGAGACCTGACTTGTAGAAATATTTGTAATTTTAGTACACTGAGTATCCAAAAGTGAAAAATGAGAACTCCAGATGTCTTTGTTAGGTAATATGTTAGTATTACTGGAGTTCACTATGCCCAAGTCCCCATGTCTGTGATTAAACAACACAGAGTTTTGAACTTTGTGAGGGATACTCAATATCCAGAATGTCATGTCCATACAAACTGACCAAAGACCGGCACACTTGAAGTAAAGGGACACATGACAAATACTGTAGTCCTTGCAGCCTCCAGTTAGTCTAGGTCTCTATTACTTCACTCTGCTGTTTTAGTGAAAAGTAGTTTTAAGTGACGCGTCTGTACCCAAGTATGGCCGTGTTCTAACAAAACTTTTGAATTCTGAAATTTGATTTTTTTATTATTATTTTCACATCACAAAATTATCTTCTTCAACAATTAAAAATGTAAAACCCATTCTTGGCTCATGGACTACACAAAAACACAGGCTGGCCCTGGACTAGATTGCTTTGTAAGAACAGAGTCCATAATGGTCAACTTCAGTATTCTGTGGTGGCCTGGTATGGCTTCTGGCTCACAGTACACATTATGAGCAGTTGAACTGTCAGAAGTCATTAGTAACCAGTTTCACTCCTTCCAAGAAAAGCTACTCCATGTGGTTGAACTGGGGCAAGAGGGCTGGCTTGGGGCTCAGTGGTCTAGCACTTGCCTACCATATGTGAGGCACTGGGCTCGATCCTCAGCACTACATAAATAAATAAATTAAGGTACTGTGATCATCTACAACTAATTAAAAAAGAGAGAGAGAAAATAGGAAGATGGGCTAAGTACATGGCTCAGGTGGCAGAACATGCCAGCACACACTTAGTTTCCATCCCCAACACCACACACACACAGGGAAGATGCTCCCAAAATGCAAAGGTTACACTTAAACCTGTTAGAACGTTAGTATATCCTGACTAGCATGAATAACTGTGTTTACTTCTAATGTGTGAGCCACTTCATTGCCAGAAAACATTTAAATAATCCATGGCTGCCTTATTTATTTTCTCCTTTTTGGTCTTTTTGTGGTATTGTGGATCAAGCCCAGGGTCTCTACTACTGAGCTATACGCCCAGCCCTCCTTGTTAAATTCAACAGTTCACTTCGGTGTTAAGTGGGCTACACCCATCAGTGGTCCTCACTGGGGAAGGAGATTCCTTCCTGAGCCTCCTCCCCCGAGATTGGGTTAGGCCTCTGGAGGCCACGTTTTAAACACACACACCATTGATCTGGTGGTACAGGTGGCCACTGGATCTTACTTGGATAAACACTAATCTGCATATAAATTACTTATACTGTTTCAGAAATTAAAAAGCTCCCCAGATGTCCTCTATAACTGTAACCACAGAACACAAAAGAATCAAAATGAATTTGATCTGCACATAAATTGTCTATGTTGCTATGGATATCAAGAAGCTCTCAAGTATTCTCTACACCCACTAGCAACAAAGAAATCACAAAGAATTAGTAAAACCCAATAATCTAGATTTTGAAAGTAAAGCTGGACTAGTGGTGATGAATGGCCGATGCCTGCCCTCTCCCCACTCCACAGGGACACAGTAGCCAATCATGAAAATCATTTTTCACAACTATTTCCTAAAAATGTACCTACGTTCAATCTTTTTCTCCCTCAATACTGACACACTGAAGTCAAGTCTCATCTGCAAGATGAGGAGAGCTGGGCTTTGGGCCTGCTACAGAATTAACAGAAAGTCTGACCTAACACCTCGGTTTGTATGTGACTCTGGTTGAACTGCAGTGGGTTCCAGTGCTCTGGCCTCAGTCTCCTGTAGCTCATCCAGCAATACTTATTTGCACTTGAATTTCTGACAACAATTTGTAGGTTTTTAAAATTTGATATAAAAGAATTTAAGTTTAAAAACTTCCTCAAAATTATTACAAATATGCCTTCTTAAGGGTAAAAGCTGGAACCGGGAAGATAATTCAAACTACTAAGAATATCTACAGATGGGTTCATGGAGTATATTGGCAAATAAAGACTCCACCCAGATCACAAAGAGCCACTTCCAGGTTAAGAAGCTGGTCCTGCAGAATTATTAATGCAGAGTATCCCAAGACCTGTTGGCCCAAGTGGACAAAGATAGCACCTAGTGCTACTGTAGCTGCATCTATATCAATTTCTACAAGTCAGCTCTTGGCTCTCTAATGGAAGTCAGTAAGCTTCAACTGACATCAAGAGGTCAGAAGCTTTGAAGCATCCCATCTGGAGTGATTTAACAACTACTAAAACATCTCTCAAGCTAATTCATTCTCCAGGTCACAAAATCCATGGATTTTCTAAATCAATTACACCCACAGAGCCACAGAAGTTGCTAACTGACTACTACAGAGAGGGGCACTCACACATAGAGAGAATTTTATCATTCAATAGCAATATCCTTTTAGGGTAACTGCAAGCCCCATGGTGGCTTGCTGTAGGGCCAGGTATATGAAAAGAATGTCAAAATTTTACGGAGCAGAGAATTTGTAAATACTCATTCTTTCCCACTTTACATGACACTAGTCTTCAAAGAAAGAACAAGATTGAAAAAGAAAGACAGAATATATTCCTCAGTGAGCTTTCCACTGTTTTCTGAAAATATTTCAAATGTCTGATTTGTCAAGGCACAAGTACCGCGTATTCTTTGCTGTGGCGGCCAACGAGCCTCTAAGGACCCACTGCAGTCGAGTCCTTCCCTCCCACCCTGCACACCCTGTGCCCCGCGGCAAGCCACAGGGACCGACCATCTTTTCATCCCTTGAAAGCACTGCACTGTGAACACTGAAGGGGCTTCCTATCCATCTGCCCTGAGCCAGAAATGCCTTCCTACAGGAAGCAGCCCCAGCACTCTCTCCCAGTCCTTCAAGGTAAGAGTTGAGTACAATTCTGAAGCTCTGAAGCATCCCATCTGGAGTGATTTAACAACTATTAAAACACCTCTCAAGCTAATTCATTCTACAGGTCACAAAGTCCAAATCTGTTACGCCCATAGCGTCACAGAAGCTGCTACAATGCAACTGTCTCCCACTTGACACCAGGCCACGAGAGGACACCCATGAGGACCAAGCACACCACTTCCCAGCATTCTACACCCATCCCCAGTCTCTCAGTCTCACTGTCTGGTTTGTCACGGAAGCATGATGGACAATGTGTATGAACTCTTCTTCCTGCCTGGGTGGGTCCAGGTAGATTCAAGTAGATAAACTGTACAAGCCTGTGGATTATATTATGTCCTGGGTCCAATTTTTTAAAATCATCTGCCTTTATGAGAGTTCCCACTGCTCTTTTCTCTGGCTATACCTGTGATGAACAGCAAACCTGCTTGTGAAAGCACCTGGTTCACACATGACCTTGTTAAAATTAATTTTCTTCTTTTGTTTGTATAAAGACAATATGACACAGTTTTCTTTAAAAGGTATAAAAACAATTAATATTCATTATTTTCAATGATTATCTACATTAAAAAAATCTTCCTATTTTACTTAAAAATTGAATCACTTTCTTACATTTTAAGATATGTTTATGTGTCTTAAAAGTAAATGTGCTTTCTTCTGGGGTGAGATTATTAATTTTCCACATTCAGGAAGAAAGACTAGTTTCAGAGTGGATATGTAAGAAATTTATGCTTGAAATATTTTCATTTAGCATTTGGTCCCATTTCATTCTGATGATTATATGGACATTACATTTGGAATTAGAAAAACCTGTACTGCTTACAGACTCAAATGCAGAAGTGAATTCCTATCTCTAGTTTCCAGAGATAACTCTCCTCATGATTCTCCTTCAGCTTCCTCAACGGCAAAGGGTAGCTGTGCAAAGGCCTCTCCAGCTTGCTCTGAGCCAGGCCAGTGCTCACAGTCAGCTCCAGCTGTCCACCTGTGGAACTCCTCTGACCCCCAGAGTGAGCACTTTATCTGCCCTAGGGACATACTATGCCCCAGGTACAAGACAAAACGCACAGGAGATTTAACCTGCAATTCGTTAGGGCTGGGGATGGAGCTCCTTGGCAGAGGACTTGCCTAGTATGTACAAATTCCTGGGTTCAATTCCCTAGTCCTGCAATAACAAAAAAAGTTATTTTTAAATGTTTTCTAAAGATTTCTTTCTGTATTTCTATTTTTAAAGTATAAAGTTCCCTACAAAATCTGCATTTTCATTTTAAATGTTTCAAAAAAAAAAGGCTGCGGGGGTGGGGAGCTTCAGGCACTCCCGCTGATGGGGAAGCACCAGCAGGCAGCTCCCCTTGGGCCTCAGCAGACACCAGCAGGCAGGAGCAGGAGTCGGAGTCAGTGCTACAAATTTAGGAGAGTTTTTAGGATCTATTAGATGTGTTAAAAAAAAGAGAAAAAATATAATACATATTATATACATATATATTCAATTTACAAATAAAATTCTTCCACATTCATTCTTCCTCATCTATATTTTCTTATGCTTCTGTATTAGTAGGTTAAGTTAATCCACTAAACAATCTATACATTAACATATATTTTAAATTTGTGGTCCTTAAACAGAGAAAAATGCCATCTGAAACATTTATGAAGGGATGAGTATTTCAAGTTTTAAAAACATACTGGAATGTCCCTATCCATTATCTTAAATAAGTTACTTTATCTTTTGTGACTTGAATTAATTCTTTCATTTAAAAGTCACACTAACGTATGTCATAAATGGGATGTACATTGGTCTGGAATTTGTTAGGTGATAAAAAAGAATAAGAAGAAAAAAACAGAAAAAAAAAGAGTGTGAATATAAAAATGTTATACATTCAATCCCTGTGGGATTTAGGGGCTGAAAGCACATAGCCCCCAAATTAGTGCCCTAAATTCTACTTCCTAAAGACAAATTTGTACACATACAAAAATCACCTGACTTTAAACAGAGGCAGTGACATAAATCTTTAATTTCCTAAGTTATGAAAACAACACGTATGTATATAAGGAACATAACATAGAGCCTGCTGCAGTGACTTTGTGATGGGAAAACTGTTTAATTTTGAAGCAAAATTAAAATGAGACGTCTCCTTTACCCCTAAAACTGGCAACAAAAAGTAGAAAAATATTTTCTACTTTTTTTTTAGAAGTGAGGGGAAGGGAGGCTAGCTTTCAGACCATCTCCATTGCTCACGGGGACAGTACCAATTGTGATGTCTGAAAAATCTACACTTATTTGGTTTATGGTTTCTTCCCCTTTAAGTTAATCTTCTGACTTTTTCTGAGGTATCACACCTGGGGCAAGTGCCCCCGCTCCTCAGCTATCAGAGCCCTTGATCTATGCAGACAGAGCCTGCTGCAGAATCAGCTGTGCACACTGGGAGGGGAGGACAGCAAGGAGCAGTTCTTGCAGAGTTCTTCCAAGTAATGACTATGGCTCGAGGGATGACAAACGCCAACCGCTATCATAAGGCAATGGTTATACCAAAAGATGCTTCTTCTGGAAAGCTGAGGCATTTAGAATATGAATGTTCTAAGACTACTATCTCTACAGAAGTCACAAACCTCATGACAAATTCAGTTCTCAGTCCATGTGACTCATCCAGGGGCTCAACAGACCTGTGTGGTCAGTGGCTCGTGGTGAACAGCAGAGACCATTCCACCACCATAGACGACCTGGACCGCACAGCTCTAAAAGGCAATGTGGTGCCACCCAGCAGGTGCTGTGGGCTACTTCTGACAGACCCCTTCCTGTGCATTCACATGTCCAGCAGTCACCAGATAGGCCGCACATGCCACTTGCAGGCCTCGGGGTCAGCCAGCCTGCAGAGCACACTGTGCACCCACAGACACACGCGCACAGACACACGCGCACAGGCTGCCTCCAAGGGCCTCAAGGAACAGATTGACTTTGTGATGGGAAAACTGTGAAAATGAAGCAAAATTAAAATGAGACGTCCCCTTTACCCCTAAAACTGGCAACAAAAAGTAGAAAAATATTTTCATGTGCTATGGTGTACATGAGCAAAATCTTCAGAAGGACTAATTGGTGATTTTTGTCAAAAATCTAAATGTGCGTATCCTTTAAATTTGTTTTTGTTTTTGTGGTGCTGGGGATTGAACCCAGGGCCTTGTGCATGTGAGTCAAGCACTCTAACCAACTGTGCTATATCCCTAGCCCTATATCCTTTAAATTTAAGACTCCTACTTCAATGAACTTATCTTCCCAAAAGTTATCAAATATATAGATGTATGTAAATTTTCTTTTTATAAAATGCAATGGAGGAAAAAGCCGAAATGGCTGCCCCGAGGAAGCCCATACCAGGTAGCTAGTGAGGGTTGGGGAACAAGCTTCAGTGGGAGAGGGGGAGGGGGACTCTAGGAAGACCTGTGGCAGGACCATCATCCCCCAAGCCGCACAGGTTCCAATAACAGCCATCTCTTACTACAACTTTTAAACTGTATTTGGAAAAACACTGGCCAGGAAAAAAAATGATAAAATTTTTCCTTATGGTGACTAAACAAGGCCGGACCCGACTTTCTAAGTACTCTGAGCATGTGGAGATTAATAAGCGTACACTTCTGGAAACAGAAGTCATAAAGAGCTGTCTCTCTCGACCCAATGAACAGTGCTCTTTCATATTGAATATAAGGATTTTAAGCTGATATATTGGCAATATGCAGCTCTCTTCATTGTGGTTGGAGTTAATGACACTGAGAATGAGATGGCTATTTATGAATTCATCCATAATTTTTTAGACGAAGTTTCAGGCAAGTACTTCAGCCAAGTGATAATGTTTAATTTGGATAAAGTACACATCATTTTGGATGAGATGGTGTTAAATGGCTGCATTGTGGAAACTAATCGGGCAATCTACAAATTCTCAATGTCAGAAAGCTGAATAGAAGTCTCTGCCAGATAGCATCGATTCACAGGAAACGAGAAGACCATTTGAAAAGAATCTGAAAGACTACCTATTACAAAATGGGGTACCCTTCCAAACAATATAAATAGGTATTTTCCACAGTTCCTAATGGAAAATAAAGCTATTTTAAAATATGTATAAAGAAAAATCTTCTCTTAACTGAGGCAAGTTTTATTTTCAGTAACTGTAAGTATATTTTTTCCCATTTCTTTAAATTTTGTTGAGTACCTAAGAAACCCTCTTTGGTCTCTGCTTCCCTTTGCAAATTAAATTCAGGAATAGTAGGATGGTGGTAAGAAGAATGTGTGGCAGTTATCTATTAGCCAATAAAATTTGTAAGTTGACTTTTAAAAAAAAATGCAATGGAGTACACTGTGTGTAAGAGGTATTTTCTTTCTATAAATAAAATCTTCAGAGCAGTTTAAACTAAAGGATGTAGTTTTCTCAGTTCTTCCTGGAAAATTCATGGCCAGGTCAGGAAAATTAAATTCAAAATAATACAAACTATAAACCTCAATTTTATACAGCAATAAGTAACACAGAAGAGTTTCCTTTTCAGAAGTTGGAAATGGGGCATGATTTTTTTTGACATAGCAACATAAATGTCACCTATGACAGAAGACTTCTCCTTCAGAAGGGTGGAAATGACACAGTGCATTAGTGAAAAACTGGTGAAATAAATTAGTATATGCCTTGTAAATTATAAGACATGTGGGAGGCTATAGAGAACAAGCCACAGCCAGCGCTGCATGTGCAGCCACACGAAAGGGGGACGTGGGACGTGCCATGCAGGGCCACCCCAGGGGCATGCACCTCCCACCCAGTGGATCTCTGGGAATTCCAGTTTTCGTATTTCCCTCCTAAGCATTACTCGAATGTTTTAACAGCAAATATTTTGAAAATAATTTTTTTCTTATTAATGAATTCTCAGTAACAAGAATATAAAACTGGACATTTCACAAACTTTTCTCAAAGCCAAACTAGAAAAGATAGTCATGGGCTGCTTTTCAATAACAATTGGCTATGTCTGCAAATTAAAGCGTAATTTTTAGAAAGGCAGATATTTCAAAGAAATACCCTCAGAGTTGTGAAATTCTTGAGATTTATTATGAAAACTGATAAAAAAATTCTGAAATATTTCTGAAATTTTTAGAGAGGAATAATAGGTATTTTCTCAATTAAAATAGTAAGATATATAAGATAATGCTGCCTGGGCTAAGTCTGGCCACACATCTGGTAGTTGGGACAGAACCTATTCTCAGTGACGATTCCAACACTGCAAGGGCCCAGAGGTTCCATGAGAAAAGTGGTCTTCTAATCACCACAGAAATATTAACAAAGTGCTTATTTTAACTTTAATTTTTTTGGTGGTAACGAATGGCTTCATTTACTATTTTTACCTGTGTTGAAATTTGGTTCTAGCATCTTATCTTCAAAATTTTTTATTAGTCTAATTAATCTATATTCTTTCCAAACACTACTTAAGAAAAAACAAGTAGAAAGTCATTCTAATTTGGATTTACAGATCTTAAGTTTTAGTCTGTATTCCAAGTTCCCTTGATCCAAGAGAATTTAATATGGTTACTCATTCTTGTGTTAGATTAGTAAAGATGGCTTAATTGAAGTCTTGGCATTTTGTTTTAAAAATCAAATCAAGCCAAAACTTCACATTAAAGACTTTTAAGTTGCATTAAAATTTCATTATTTCTCCCAGGAAACAAATTCTTAGCACTTATGATTTTCCTAAACATAACTATTAAAACAATAAAGTGAATCTAACGCAAGAAACAACATAGAAATAACCACTTCTTTGGAAGTTATAAAGCACAATGTCAAAGGAGACGTTGAATCTTACAAAGAGTAGCTCACAGACTAAAATGAAAGCAAAATTCAGATTCTGTATTGAATTATAGCATCATTTCATTAACCATAATTACTTCCTTATATTGTGAAGACAGCTTGATTGACAAAGGCAAAGGAAAGCCAAGGAGGATACAGTGATCACTTTTCTGTGTGAACCACTAACACTGGGGTGAGGGTGGGGGGAATGTTATCTAATCAGAAAAGAGAAAAAAAATACATATATATATACATGTATGTATAGAAAATGGAATCAGGCAGGTGTGGTAGTGCACACCTGTGATCCAGCAACTTAGGAGGCAGAGGCAGGAGGATCCAAGTTGAAGGCCAGCCTAAGCAACTTAGTAAGATCCTGTCTCAAAAAATAAAAAGCATCTGGATTTTTCACACTGGGGATTCAATCCCCAGTGTGAAAAACAGAAAGAAAGAATTAAAATGAAATCAGACAACTTCAATAGTGAATTCTGATGGAAATGTTATAAATTCTCTTTAAAGGCATAATTGTTCAATTTCCATGCTTAATATAAGAAATGTAAAATATCTACAATGAAAGGTAACCTCTTCTCAAATTTCCCCAAATTTTTATTTAAATTCTTTACTATGACAATAGTAACTACTAAGAAATAAGTAAGAAAATAGTAACTAATAAGAAAAGGCTCCCACCTTAAAGATGCAGATTTATCTATACCTGTGTTTCCTAATCCCCACGTCCATAGTATGACCTCCAAATTGACCAAGGACATTGCCCCCTTTTTATTTTCTCTCTTATATTTTCAGTCCTTTGGTGCTCTTATTCTTAAGGTCCCATTAATTTTTTTTACCTTCCTAGTGTAAATGTTTATCTGAAAACAGGAGACATGTTTGCCTTTAAAACACATGACCCAAATCCATGAGAAGACATGAGTTCTAGTGCGGCTCCTCTTGCTCAGAATCTCGACTACTTAGACCACTGCTCACACTGATTTCTTGAAGTCATCATGTTTTTGTAGACCTCAAGGAAAAGGTTTAAAACTTGAAAACTGATACTGATATATTCAGACTTAGAGACTTGCCATCACTTTATCATTTAGAGATTTGTCATTATCACTTATCTGGTATTTAATGTTTAAATGTGTGTGTTTTTTGGGGGGCGGTATTAGGGATTGAACTCAGGGGCACTCGACCACTGAGCACACAGCCAGCCCTATTTTGTATTTTACTTAGAGACAGGGTCTCAGTGAGTTGCTCAGGGCCTCACCATTGATCCTCCTGTCTCAGCCTCCCAAACTGCTGGGATTATAGACATGCACCACCATGCCAGTTTAAATGTTTTTTTAATGGTATTCCAACTGTCTTTTTTGTCTGCCTATCTTTTTTGTCTGCCTATTAAATACATACAGTGTTGGTTAGATTAAAGAGACACTGGGAATACAAAGCCACATTGAGGGAAGACAAAACCAGTCTGGACTCTGTATTTTGCTCACTATTTTGCTTCCTATGCTGATAGGAAGTTTTTAATTGATGTCAAGGCGGGGGAAATAGTGCAAGCAAGTCTTTGGAAGATTAAATGAACATTTAAGTTACTCAAGTATTATAAGACACATTTGCAAACTGAGCTCATGGGTAATCTGGGAAATCTGCACAGTTACAAATAGGTAGTTTCATAAAAACAAATACAAAACAATAGAAGTTGCAATCAAATAACTGTACTCATTACTCAGTGCCATATGTAATGCTATGTTTAGTTCTTATGCATCACTCAAATACAGACATACTACATTCTGCAACCAACAGTCACGGCATGTATATTCTTCAGTGGGGAAAATAAATTAATATAATTGTGCAAAGCACCTATTTTACCTACCGGGCAATTCACTTTGCTTTAAGTAGTCAGAATTCTTTATATACAACTGTTTCATCCCTCCACCCTCCAAATAAAATAAGCAAAAAAATAAGCTAACTCATGATGACAAAAATAAAGGCAGTATTACATGAATATCAAATGAAAGGAGATAAAGAATGCTTCCAACAGTGTGCCTTTTGCTCATGTGTTCTATGAATAACATAAATTGTACAGTATATTATAAAGTAGGTATTGAACAGATCTCGGTATGCTATTTCTTATTTTGAACGGCAATCCATTAAAGTAGTCACATAATCTAGAGGAAGGTGTAAAGAAAGGGAAGAAAGTATAATTTTGTGATTACAACTTTCTATAACCCACACCCTGAATGGTATGTGTTCTGTGATGTCATTATGGGTGCTCATGTTCATTTACCATCATTTCAGCAAATAACCCCCACCCCCCAGTACTTCACCATTCACCTGGCAAGACCACCTGGGGCATCTTTGTGAAGCTATTATTAATGAATTTCAACCCTCTGACCAGCACATGAAAGCTCATAGGTACTCACCCTGCAAACTGGGCACTGCCAGTGACTACTGCTGTCTCTAAGCCTGAACTCATCAGACAAACACTTGGAATGATACACACGAAAACACAGGTCACATATCAACACCTCTCCAGGCAAATGGCATTCAAAACAATACCAGTCATGATTTTCTGTTTCCCAGTCCTACAAAAAATACAAAATAATTTCGTATGACATTTTGTCAATATCTGCAATGACTAAGAACAAAATTGAAACTGAAGTCCATCAGAAGTTAGGCATTTTAAACAATTTTAGACATTTACTATGTTAAAACAAGAGGGAAAATACCTAGAAACTTACTTCTTTAAAATTTAAATTCTTTCCTAAACAGTATTAATATTCAGAAATACCTTAAGGTGATCTGATAATAAACCAATCCAAAATGAAGTAAGTCCAAAGCCAATCCCAGATCTAACAGTATCTTTCAGTCTTAAATATAATCTAAGAAATAATTTCTTTAGTAAGCTGAGTACCCCCATCCAACTTGTAGCTTAGTATTTCAAACAAACAAACCTTGTTCAGTTCTGCTATTTAAAAATTGTATAATAAGTTCCTGGTACACTCTATGAACAGAGAGAAGAGTAACAAATGGTGATGCTCACTATTCTTATCTTCTCATCCATGGTTTTGGATATTTTACTGAAAATAACCATTAATCAGAATATCCACGTTCTGATAGGTTGCCAAATTTTCAGGGTCTGTTGAATTTGGAAAAATAGAATGAAAATGTGAAACTAAAGGTTTAATCACATTGTCCATAAGATTACCACAGTAAAAAAAAAAAAAAAAAGGAAGCAGGCTAATTTCCTGCTGCAGCCTCCTGGTTGTAAGAGAACAGGGCTGCAGCACAAGGTGCTCCTCAACTGCGGCTCCTCACACAGCCAGGACCACGGCAGTGTAGCAAGACAACTGTGAGAGGTTCTCCTGCATTAGGGTCCATGCTTTATAAACACCACTCTTAGTTTCTACTATAATTAAGAGTGATGGACCTAATCCTCAACCTTCTTTTATAGACATAATCACCAAATGTGTTAGAGAGAAGCCCACGGCACACCCACGGCCACTTCCAGTGGGGACCCTCACTCCACATGTGGTTCCTCACTCCACGTGTGGTCTCTGCCATCATTTTTCTTTTCATAAATCATTATCTACACTGTTTCCAAAGTGGTGCAGCTTTTTCATCTCCTCCGATGTCAATATTCCCCCAATAAATGGGCTTCTACACTGCACTCAGGAAACAGTGACTTCTTAAGCAACTAGGTCCAAATATACTGCTGACCGTATCTGAGTGCCAGTCACTATTCCTTCAAAAGGATGGAGAATCACTAATGTTCCAAAACTTATGTATTCTAGTCCACATCCAGAGCCACAGTAGTAAATCCTGCAGGAATATAAGCTTTGTTTTGCTTTCCATTAAGAAATTGGAGGTCTTCACTCTAGCTACTTGCTGCAGATGTTTATACTTTGCAAACTCACTTTGGAGGAGTAATTCAGTTGGACTATAATCATAAAATTTTGATTTTTATATAAAATTCTGATTGTGTATGGTAGAAAAAAATTACCCCACAAAGTTTGATCCAGTGGCACCATGCAGGCACGACATATGTATGTGGTGCTTGGCAACGAACACTCACTGGTGCATCTGTTTTAGATAGCTCATAGGTACCTTCCATTTTAGCTTCTTCAATTTTTGTTTCAAAATCTTCTAAAATAAATTAGGTTTTAGTAGAGATAAAATACCTTGTTATATTTTTAATTAACAGAACTCTTCCTATGTTTAGAACAAAGTATTTCAGAATATTTTCATCATAACTGTTTACAGACATCTTAAAGGATTTTGGAAACTGCCCTCGTCCATCATTTGAATTTTTTACACCAATTCATCTTTATGTGATGGTCAAGATGATAGTTACTAGGAGAACTAAGGGAAGGAAGGGCTCAGCTCTAACCTCTCCATATCCCCTCCTGCTTCTTCCCACCCTACTCTTCCCCCCATCACCTAGGAAAGAAAATGAAAATGGATCTGTTTTGATGGGGTACTTAACACTAGGCTTAGTGTTTCATAACAATTATAGAAATGAAAGTATAATTTGCATGAAGAGCAGAGCCATTTAGATATATATATTTATATAATGGCACATAACTAATTCTGTTATCTGATACAAAAGAAATTATGAGTGGGGGAAGGCAGTGCTAGTCACTCTTTAAATCATGGCAATAACTGTTCAGAATAATCATGCAAAACTGACTTCAAAAGTTATTAGATTCTGAATCCAGGTCCAAGATATAAATGCTAGGGGCACATTTATTGCAAGCCAAGTTGCCTGCAGTTGGCCTTTTGATAAAGGTAAACCATTTACGTAGTGCTTTTGACTAACTCTTGCTCACATGTACCAACAGTCTTAGTTTGTATTTTTAATGGATTCTACCAGATGTCACCAGCTACTCTAGAAAGCTTGCTTTAATAGCATATGTGAAATGCTACTTGAGAACAAGAAAGCTTTCACAAAGCAAACCTACTAGCACAAAATTCAAAGCTAGAAGCAGTGTAAAGATAGTACAATTTTAACAAGTCTATCAAGAGTTAACTAAGCAAGCCTGAAGTAAGATAGAAATGTATTACAAAAAAAAAAAAAAAAGGCAGAATCAAAATAAAACAACATAGTGCAAAATTTAGTTCACCTTGTGTGAGGTTGCTGTCCTGGAGAAAGGCTGCATACTGTAGGCCTTTCAAAATAAAAACAAAATAATCTTGGTCTCTACTACAATTTTGCTCAATATCAGGTAATATACAGGGATAAAGGGATTTCACACATAGTCAAACTGTTTATTATTTGCTTATGGTTTATACTGTTTTTCAGATGACATTGACTGATACTCTACCGACGTATAATTACTTGAGAAAAGACAGCAGCATGCACACTGAGGAGTCAACAGAAGAAACTTCCCACACTAACATGAGAGTCACAAATGGACAGAGAAAATCACTCTCTAGGAATTCATGTGCCCTGAAACCTATGATATTAAAAAATTATTAACAAATAAATTCAGTGTTGTCACACATTTGCACAATATCATGAATGTGTGTCTCATCTGAAACCAGTTCATACTGGATGTTTTGGAAACTGGAGTGCTGACAGTGAGTGGTGCACCCAGCGCCTCACCACCCTGTGACATGCCACCCTCAGAACCTAGCAGGGAAATGGCCACCATCCAGCAGCACCTACTGCTCTCAAAGTCTCAGTCATCCATACAGCATTTGGGTTAAGACTTTGGAGCCAGACTAGTTGCCCCGCCACTCATGGCTGTGTAATCTTGGGCAGAATGCTTAGCTTCTCTGTGTATCATGTAGTACCTAGTTTATAGGGTTTTCATACAGATCAAATGAGTTCCTGTGTATATATCTGTAGAAGAGTGCCTGGCATGACAGGAGGCTCAGGAACTGTGACCAGTGCTACAGCCTATTTAGTGCACAAAACAGGAACTGACCAGTCAAACATGAACCATGCTCATGACCACATGTGGGTGCACTCCTTTCCCCAGCACTTTAACATGCACCATCACATCTGATTTTCACAACATTTCTCTAAGTTAAGTAGAACAAGAAATATTATTAACTCTAGTTTAGAGATAAAACTGAAGCGTGGAAAGACAGTTGTTCCCTCACGTAGCAAGGGGGGGAGGATGTGGAGAAGGGTTGAGTGAGTCTCTGAGCTCCCATCCAGCACTTCAGCATCCTGAGGCTGCTCACCTCTCCAGGTGGCTTCCTAGATCCACCCAATGAATAGTTGAACATTTCAGTACCAAGATGTATTTAATGTAGATATGATGTAAAATTTATTCTCTGCAATTCTACATTTAGTTAAATTCTATTAGCCAATGAAGTACTCATTTGAAGAGCAGAATTGAATGGTTAAATATTTCTAGTAGTTTAAATATAATTTATCTTTAAAATAAAAATCTTATATAACATTCTTTAGTGAAATAGAATTCAGACAAAAGAAGAAAATAAAAAGAGAAAGAACTCACACACATGCACACAATCCATACAAGTAGGAAAGAAGACACAGGATAGCATGACCCCAAAATGTTCTTCTGAGTAAAATGGAAATTCTTTACCAAAGCAAGAATAATTTCTGAGTATATTATAGTTTAATTTCACATAGACCTTTAGTATATAATTTGTTTCTAACTAATTAATAATCACCAGTGCTTTACTTAATAATTAGTAAATAATTATATTTTTATAACTGATATTGGGAATGGACACTTGGAAAGAATGTATAGCATAGAATATAATAAAAAGAGAATAATATATATTTCACATTTTAAAAAGTAGTATCCAAAGGCATCGCATTTTGTACTTAAGTTATTTAAAATACATGATTGAGCCAGGTGTGGTGACTCACACCTGTGATCCCAGCTACTAGGAGACTAAGGCAGGAGAATGGAAAGTTCAAGGCCAGCCTCAGCAACTTAGCCAGATTCTGTCTCAGAAATAAAAAATAAAAAGGCACAGAAATAAAAATGTAGCTAAGTGGTAAAGTGCTTGCCTATCATATGTGAGGCCCTGAGTTCAATCCCCAGTACCTCCAAAAAAAAAAAAAATATACCCATAAGACTCATTAATTGATGACAAAGATCACTGAAACAAGAAAAAAGCAAAAATCTAATCAGCTTTTTAAAAATTCTTACTTGGCCACTTATGAAATTCTTACCTCACATTTATTTTTAAGGAGGGTCTAGAGAGTGAAGACCGGTTTGATGGTAGGTCTGCCTTGATACTTTTCAAGAACAAATCAAGGAGCTATTTCTTGTTATGGTTTCATAAATGCTATTTCTGAAGTATAAGGCCATAAATTCCATCATATCTCTTATCTAAAAGATGAGAGCTTCTCTAAATTTCAAGAGAAATATACACCAAGACTTCTTTTAGATTGATGGTTTGAGTTGGCAGAAGCAAATGACAGGAAGTGAGCATGTACCTGCTCCTCCGCAAGGAGTCAAGAACAAGAGAGCATGTTTGTTTCTTTTTAAACCAATATGTGTTTTCATTAATTACACTTTCTTAAAAGTATCAAAAAAAACTTCAGTAAATGAGAAAAGACAAAAAATACAAAATGGCACCTCTTCATTTCAAAACCCGCCCCTGAGACCTGCCCAACAGAGGGGCGCGATGCTGCTCTGGGCAGCACTAACATCTCGCACTCGCCAAGAAGAGTGAACAGACACAGGTCCGAGCCTGGGAGCATGCTGCGATCATGGCAGCAAGGTGGACAGGGAGAAGGACTTTACTAAAACAAAAGTTGTGGTTCCTAAATGAACATGATTGACATGAACTATGAAGGAAATGAGACCCAGAGTGGTAGGTACATAGAGGGAGAAGTCGTTTTTATATAACAGATTTTTAAAATAACACTTTCAATTCATCCTTAACATTGGTGACCAAATTATTTAATGTCACATTAAAATCACCTGCCAAATAATTGTGTAACTTCATGCCAGGGACCTTGAGCAAAGTTGGAAGTCACCAAATAATGTTAACTGCCTCAGTTTCACAATGCATATTTGACATGCTTGACCTGCAAATGATCCACAGCTCAAGGTTAATTGCTTTCCTATATTAAATACTTTGGTAAGACCTTCTCATGTTTGGTGAGCACCTTATAGGTTGAGATCAACTCAGAAGAGACTAATTTATATTTATTACAAAAAGCTAGTAAACACAAAACTTAACTCAGCCTAGAACATGGTAAAATTCCACCCAAGAAATAAACTTCTAAAGTTGTAAGAATAAAGGGGATAAAATACGATGAAGAAATATAGCTCAAATGCAGCCATCCAGATGTATTTCTTTAGAGCGAGCAGACAATGAAGCAATCTATGAGCCTATGAAGACATGGAGCATTTCTTTGAAAATAATAAAAGGAAAAAAGTCTCCATATAACAAAATGTTGAATGGTCAGACAACACAAAGTTCCTTTCATGCTCTGGACTAATGGCCTTTTACTAATATAATTTCAAAAGCTATGAAAGCCATCTTTAAATGAACTATCTGGACCCTCAGAGTAAATGTTAATGACACATCAAAAGTTTGAGATGACCATAAAAATTTTACAGGAGTATTTCTCAGGTTCAGTTAACTTGGCATTTAAAAAACTAGGTCATGCACATACTTTTGCTCGTTTAAGGTTAATGTTTAAGTAAACCATTTAAAGTTGAAAGAAGCCTCATTTTTAATACTTTTCACTCTATGATCTCATCTGGACATATAAAAAAATCAACATGAGGACGCTTATTTCTTGCCTAATTTTGCCACAGTTTCTTCAAATGAATTCCTCTGACATAGGGAGCTACAGTGATTGAGATCAGAATCACAAAATGTTTAAACAATTGTTTTGGTCTGGTAGAAGGAATTTCAGTAACATGGGGGCATCTGCCTCTGACAGGTTTCCTCAAAGACACATTATTTATAACTATAGCCCCATATATTATAGTTAAGCTTTTATTTTATGCTTGCAGGACTTAAAAAATGAAAATAACAATGTTCAAGATATGCATGTTTTTTGATTGCTTCAAGTTTGTAAAAATAAGCATTAAAAAAAGAAAAAAGTGGTAATGGGGGAATAAAAATGTGATACCAACAAACTCTTGAGTTTCAAGCTCTATCAACTATAGCCAGTGGTGGAGAGGAGACAATTCTCTGGTCTACCTTCACCTTCTCAGCATGAAGGGAGGCGTAAAGACAAGCAGTGCCATCTCTGCTGACATGCCTCTCAGGAAATGTCACTTGGGGACCCACCAAGAGAAACAACCTTCTGCCCCACCTCTGATTCCACAAATACTGTTTTTAGAGGAAATAGAAGAAAAAGAAGAGGGACATTATTACCTATTTTTAAAATGACAGAAATGCAGAGTAAAGACTATTAAAAAAAAAGTGTTCAAAAACAAGTAACACCGTATACCCTCCCTTCAAGGCCACAGATATCTACTTGACTACTTCTTTTCTTAATTCTGAGTCAGAACGACAAGATGAACAATAACATGCATATTTCAACTTAGAAACTCACACTGTTCAAGGAATCAAAGTGATTCATAGTCCACTCCAGGTGGCGAAATTACAAAGGAAGGGGGCCCATATTCAAATGCTGGCATGCAGAATAGTCCCTGGCCACAGAGTATCTTTGTGCAAATGACAAAAGGTGACCTTTCCACAAGATGTTCTTGTTGTATACTCATTTTTATTAGAATAATACATTTTAATGTTTTGCTAGAGCTCTGTCAAATATCCAAATGTATTGCATCCATGATGTGAAAGGTGAGTCCTGGGGAGTGCGCCTCACAGGTCCATTCTGCACACGCAGGCCTCACAGTTGACACAGATACACAAAGCTGGCCGGTGTGAGATGCTCCTACTGTGCCCAGGTGATGCAGTTAATAAGTGTGTATCCTGCTAGAATGTCATTAGGGCATGACAACTGCAGCTTGCAGACAGCCCCAAGGTGGGCATGTGGCACACTGGCCAAGATAATGGAACACACTTGTAATAAGTCTCAATATTTTATAGTTATAGGTGCTTAAATGAAGATCAGGGGCTTTGTGAAGGAAAGTCTCTAAGAAATATGTGTGCTTTTCCTATACTATAAATAGGTATTTTCTTGTTTTAAGCATTTTAAATTTTTATTTTGTTTTTAATTGATAATAACTAGACATTTACAGGGTATAATGTGATGTTTTGAAACATATACATTGTAGAATAATCAAATCAGGTTAACTAACATATCTATTACTTCAAATACTTAGTTCTTTGTGGTGAAAGCATTTAAAGGTTTATCTTTTAGCTATTTCAAAATATACAATATTATTAACTATAGTCACCTTGCTAATCTACTATACCTAAGAATGTTTATTCACTCATCAAAAACCTGCTTTGCATATTTAATCTATCTATGGTTTAGGTAGATAATTTTGTTTAATCCTTAATCAAATGAAACAGAGATCAATATGCCCATATTATAGCTGAAGAATCAATGAGGTTTGGAAAGTTCTTCAAGATCACATAATTAAGTACTTAAGATAGAATTGAGACACCTGTTTATTTTACTATGTATGACCTTATCTCTTCCTATGTGTATGTGTGTGTGTGTGTGTGTGTGTGTGTACAAACACATTACATTATCCCTGAACTATAAATATTTACCTATTTTGTGGTCTAAAGACAATTTTGATATACTCAGTTGTACTTATATCATACTTGCATAGTTAGTATAAAATGTTTGTAAGAACCAATTGGAATTAAAGCTCTACACTAGTAGTTTGATATACAAGTAAAATTTCATCTAGAAAAAAGAAAAAGAAAGGATGAGGTAAATATATGCAACAAGAACATGTAAAAATGAACAGAATATAGAACTGAATGCTGTGAACATATAATAGGCTAATTATGTGCTTGTTGAATTAAACTGAACAAAGAAACTTCAAGTTGAGGACAAAAAAAGTATATGGAACAGCACAAATCTTATGAAACAGTAAAGAAAAATAAACTCACATCTATGAAAAAAAATCTACATAAACCCTCAAGCCAAAATCCTACAAATGAAGCTGGACTTATTACTGTACGACTCTAAGGAATCAACAGGTTGCATTCCTGGATCAGTAAATTTCTGAGTACTTCAGGACAAGATATTCTCCGTTATCTGGATATTTAGAGTAGGTGATGAGCTGCCAGTTATTGTTTTTGTTATCACTTGGCACCCAAAGTTTCTTGATTAGCAGCACAGCTATATTTTTCTGTAGGGAAATGCAACAGAAAATTTGCTCTCATATAAATTTACTCTACTTTTCAAGAAACTTCCAGGACACAAACCAAATGACACCAGTACAAGCAAAGGCTTTTGTCTTCTATGTTTTCTTTTTGAGAAAAACATGAGCTTTCTTTCCTGAGGCTTTGAAGCACTAATTAAGTTGATGAAACCCGTGTTAAATCTGGAGCTTTTCCTAAGCCCATGACGTATCACAGTGGCTTCTGGAAGCAGCTTCCCAACTCTCAGACTCGGCAGATTAATGTGTCTGTTGGCCCCTCTTCTCTGTAGAGCCAGGAAAGGAAAGGAATTCAAAGTTTCTAGAGAATGTTTCCACAATGAACCGATGTTTAAGATTTTATGTCATTTTTGTGATTTTTAGAAAATTCATGATAAAACAATCTATTCTCAAAAACTAATAAAATTTACATCTGTTATATTTGAAACCTATAATTTAAATGATATTCCTTCATAAAAATTAATTAATTGATTAGAAATGTCTTTCAGTAGAACATAAAATATTGCACATAAAACCAATCTTCACATGAGAAAAAATATATCTCTGTACCTATCTGTGCCTCTCAGTATAAAGTTGCAGACTGAAAAGAAATAGTAAAATGCCATTGCTTAAAAGGAGTCAAAATTAAAACTAGCCAAAAGTATAAAGAAAATTAACTTTCAGTCTTTCCTGCTTGACTTCTGTTCCGATGCACAAATCCTGCAGTAGTCAGTTAATGAAATCAGTGGCCAGGCGACTCTAACCTTTGGAAACCTTTGTATTTTACAACAAAACTCCTACTGACGTGTGGCTGCAGGGCCTGATGCCATCCAAACTGAAGGGAAAGTGCTTCCCTAAGAAGACAACTGGAGGTCACGTTCACTCTGTCTAGACAGCATAAATATTATCCTGCATTAAAACATTTTTTACTAATATTTACCAAAGAAAACACATCGGGGTGCCATTAATTGGGTGTACATAAAAAGGGCTGTACTTCTCTTCAGATTAGAGTAATATAGACAGAAAAAGCAGGCTGTTTGTAAAAGTGCATTCTCCTGGAGAATAAGTATCTCTTCTATTAACATAGATGCCTTAATGTTGATATAAGTGTTAAAATGAAAACTGTTGAATTTCTGAAAATGAATTTCTATAGATCATATCTAACTAATGTTCAAAAACTAAAAGTCTGCAACTCTAAATTTATCAAATAAAATATACTTACAATCTCATCTCCTGGTAACCAATATCCTTCTTGTTCAATGCCAGCTTTTGAACCTTTGCAGCCCACTGTGAGAGTCTCCACAATAAGACCATCTTTCACAGCTAAGCTCAGCTGGCGGGTGGTCTCTTTTGGATGCATACCGTGAACTCGAGACATATACCTGAACACAGAGGAAAAGCAAATTGAGCAATCCCTTAATACTCAAAACTAAAAATGAGTAAAAATAAGGAAATAAGGGTGATCTGTTTCTCTTCTCTCATGACTTGTATTTATTAGAGTCCAAAAGAAAGAAAGAAAGAAAAAAAGAAGGAAGGAAGGAAGGAGAAAAAGAAAGACCCAATTACATAATGTTATCAATTATCATGGCATTTTAAACCTAAATTCCTTTCTGTTTGTTTAGAGAAATATTTCGTCAACAGTCCTAAACCAGCAACTATAAATCACTGACTAGACTTCAGGAAAATGGCCCATTTAGCTCTAGCCTCTGCAGCAACTACTACTGACCCCTACTCTGCATGTTCTGAAGCTAGAATTACATAAGGCTAGAATTATAAAAGCATTCTATAATACTTTTGCTAAAAACTCAGAAAATAACAATAGAGAAAATGAGGAATTACATAAGTGGTTGTGGATATATGTGCTTCTCAACTGGGCACTGTGGCACAAGCCTGTAATCCCAGCAGCTCAGGAGGCTGAAGCAGGAGGGTTGCGAGTTCAAAGCCAGCCTCAGCAAAAGCAAATGCTAAGCAACTCAATGAGACCTTGTGTCTAAAACAGACCTGGGGATACAGCTCAGTGGTCAAGTGCCCGAGTTCAATCCCAGTACCAAAAAAAAAAAAAAAAAGCTTCTGAACCAAATAAATACATATTGGACTGAGTTACTGAAGCACACAGGCATTCCCTGATTTACAGATTTATGTAATTTTTAAAATAGAATTTCAAACATACCCTGGACCACATAAAATAGTACAGGTTTCCCTATATTCACCACCACTTAACTTTTGCTAACATTTGACTTATCTGCTTTATACCAGAACAGTATTTATACCTAACTATATAGGGTATTTTTGTTTGTTTTGATTTGATTTTTTGGTGTGGGAATGGCAATCAAATGCAGGGCCTTGTACATGCTAGGCAAGCACTCTACCACTGAGTAAATCCCCAACCTTATTTATTTAGTTTTGTTTAAGTTTTTTATCTTGTTTCTTAAAGTTACAAAGTGTTCTATATACACTTGAATTTTTGCCATTTTCTATTCCTCCACAAACAAACCTAACTGTCTTTTTTTACAATAAATGACTGGACTTCAAAGAACCCTTTGCATATCCAGATAAAAACATATATTATGAGACAAATCACACTGGCCTTGGACTTCTCTAGGGAAGTATTCCAGGCTGGAAGAGAGGGGAGTAAGGCCTCCCAGGTCCTCAAGGAAATAAGATAGGACACAAGAGTTTAGATCTAATTAGCCTGTCATTCAAGTATCAAAGCAATGATAATGCATTTTGAAAATGCATTGATGTACCTTCTAAATTCAGAGGATGAATTTTAACAACAGCAAACAAAAAAAAACCAAACCAGAAAATCCCAGCAAAAGAATTAACAAAGAGTATTTTATTTTTAGAACATGGAAGATAACTCTTTTCTGTTTAGGAGATAGCTCACTTTTTAAAACTGCCTATATTTTCTGTCAATCCAGTTAAATGAAGAACTAAGAGTAAAAGAAACAAGGGGATTGCGGTTAGAGAGCAGAAGAGAACACTGAACACTGAGCTTGATGGTGGAGGCTCTCAGGTGGTGACAGCACAGGAGACCACAAGGAAGATGTCTGGGCTTATGCGTATCTCACCTTTCCTAACCAACAGTCTTCAGATTTAAAAAATATTTTAGGAACAAAGTATATTATTTATTTATGTATTTATTTTGATTTTTTTGGGGTAGTTGTAGATGGACAGCATGCCTTTATTATTTACTTTTATGCAATGCTAAGGATCAAACCTAGTGCCTTATGCCTGAGGAGCAAGCACTCTGCCACTGAGCTATAGCCCCAGCCCCTGAAGTACACTATTTAGATTAGTAAAAGTAACCCTTGGAACACAAATACTTCTACATTATCTGAAGAAACTCATACAAAATACATCATGTTGAGAAACAGGAAAGCAACAAAAGAACAATAAAACAGAAAGCACTGTTAAATGTGAGGGGTGCCCCAAACCACTTTTGCCTTTTCAATAAAATAAAGCATCTAAAAGCCATAATTTAAAAGAATGAAGAATAACTCACACTGAAAACAAATGAGCAAAGGCAGATAATAACAATGTGATCCAAATGAAGCAGGGATCCAGGCTGCAATATGTGGGATCTGAAATCTAGGGCAAGAAATCTTTTTTTTTTTTTTTTTAAATATTCTAACTTGTTGTATGTGACAGCAAAATACATTACAATTCATATTATACAAATAGAGCACAATTTTTCATTTCCCTGGTCTTCGTGTCTTCATACATGTTCTTAGGGTAATGAGGACCATCACATTCCACTGTCTTTCCTACTCTCATTTCACCTTTTTAAAAAAGATAAACAGGGTGTAGATGGTTATAATGCAAAAACTGTAAGAAGTAAAGAAAATAACTGACAGAAATAGAGAATTATGAGACTTTAATTCACTTCTCTCAGTTCATTCTCACACACACACTCAGGCAAAAATTACACATGGATATAGAACACCTAACTAAAACAGACCCAGTTGATTTATTCTAAAAGCAAAAAAAAAAAAAAAAATTAAAAAAAATACCTTCAATAGGTACAAGGAACCACATAAAAACTGACCACAAAGATGACCTTACAGACTCCAAAAATGATACAGACCTATATTACGGTGAAATGAAAACAGATATTAAAACCAAAATTGGGGAATTCTCCTAAACAACCATTGAGCCAAAAACAGTTACCTAAAAATTGCAAAAGACTGAAAAAAAAATGACTAAAAGGCTAAAGTAGAGCTAGATAAAGAACAAAAGTCACAGAAGTAACAAACATAAAGCTGGGAATTCCTTCTTTGGGAAACGGAAAAGAGCATCACCAACTAATCTCGTCCGCAGTGCAAACACCTACACCAAGAAGTGGCTGCAGGGACACAGGCCTAAGTGATGACTCTGTGCGGTTCTATGCAAAAATAGAAGATGAAACTATGGTTTTTCTAAGAAGATTTAAGTGACTAAAACTTAACCAACAGCCTTTAAAAGGTCAATTTCCAAAGAAATAAACGAAAGATTGGCACAGAGCTTTCCTAGGAACACACCAGTGTTCATTCATGAGGTACCTTTGTCAAACTTCCAGGGATAACGCCAATGTGACTCCAACTCTCCCAGTGCCCAACAACGAAGGAAAGCAAGGACTCCAACGTAGGGTGTTAATAAAACCAGTGTCCCACAGGAACACTGATGTAAAAATTCCCAGATCAAATATTCAAATACTCAGTCTAATGTCAAATATATTAATAAATATTAATATATTCAAATATCAAAAGAATATACCATAGCCAAGTGTGAAATTCTAGGAATTCAGGGATGATTTAATAGTAAGAAATCTAATGATATAATTCACCTCATTAATAGATCAAAAATGAAAAATCATAAAAATTGATACATATTAAAAAGTGATTTAATAAAATTCAACACCCAGCCTCTAAAAACAGGAGTAAATCTTTCCTTATATTATCAGTAATATTCAAATGTATCTATTGCTATCACTTCAACACTTTGCAATAGTAATAATCAACATAGCTGAAATAGGTAAATCATATATTTAGAAAACCTTACAAATAGTTCATATGCTATTTTTAAATTCATTCTTTTTGGGTACAAATTAAGATAGTAAAATTAAAAGTATTTGTATATCAAGACTAGCGAAGAGATTTATCTATTTATTTTGGTGCTATGGGTTGAACCCAGTCCTCATGTATGCTAAGCACTGAGCTTCACCCAGTCTCAAGGTAAAAGACTGAAAAGACTACCAGACTTTGCCGGGCTCAGTGGCACATGCCTATAATCCCAGTGGTTGTGGAGGCTGAGGCAGGAGGATTGTAAGTTCAAAGCCAGTGTCACCAAAAGTGAGGTGCTAAGCAACTCAGTGAGACCCTGTCTCTAAATAAAATAGAAAATAGGGCTGGGGATGTGGCCCAGTTGTCAAGTGCCCCCTGAGTTCAATTCTGGGTACCAAAACAAAAAAAAAAAACACTGGATTTTAATTACTTAAAACAGCAATAAGAAAAACAAAATTATTAAGAAGTGACAAAAATCTGTATGAATGAAATTCTGAAATATCACTGATAAAAAGAAAAAGAAGGGCTGGGGTTGTGGCACAGAGGTAGAGTTCTCTCCTACCATGCATGAGGCACTGGGTTCGATCCTCAGCACCACATAAAAATAAAATAAAGATATTGTGTCAACCTATAACTAAGAAATGAATATTTTTAAAAAGAAGAAAAGAAAAGGAATAAGTGGGAATTTTATTATAATAAAGGTGGCAGAAAGTTTACAATGCATGGTATTGGGACAACAGGCTACCCAACTTGGGGGATGAAAGATGGAGCCCTACCTCAGTCTGTACCCATACATACATTCTGGATAGATCAGATTTAAATATCAAAAACAAAACCAAATATTGGAAGGAAAACAGTGGAGACTGTTTTCTCACAGTGGTATGAGAAAAACCTTATAAGTATGAAATAGAAAAGAGAAATGATATAACAAGAGTAAAAAGTTCACACAAAATGTGCCATTAGGAAAAAACACAATAACCAAAGTTAAAATACAAATAACAAGCTAAGAAATATATTTATAATAATATCATAAAAGACCTATCTTAAGTCCTATATATTCCTGATATATAAAGAACTTACACTGATGCATTATCCCTATCTGAAACGCTTGGGGCCAAAGGGTGCTAAATTTGAGATTTTTTTTTCAGATTTGGAAATATCTGCATACGTATGAGATATCACAAAAATGGGACCAAAGTATAAACAAGAAATTCCTTTATGTTTCATGTTCACCTGAAGTTTGAGACCATATTTATAGCACACCTGTGTTTGGACTACAACTAATCACAGGAGGTCAGGTAAGGAATTTTTCCACTTGTGCCATCATGTTGGCATTGAAGACTCTAATTTATCTTTGAAACAGGAATTTTGGGTCCAGCAGCAGCCATCAGGTAAGCCAAGATGGGCGCATACAAGTACACCCAGGAGCTATGAAGGAATAAGCAGTTGGATATATACACTTTCTTCTGAGGGTCCACTGCCAGCAGTACTGCCAGCTTGCTGTGCTCCACAAGGCTCCCCACCCCACTCGGCTGGATAAAGTGCGCAGACTGGGATACAGGGCTAAGCAAGTTTATGTCATATACAGGATCGTCTGCACCGTGGTGGCCGCAAACACCCACTTCCTAAGGGTGCCACCTATAGCAAGCCTGTCCATCATGGCGTTAACTAGCTAAAGTTTCCCTGAAGTCTTCAGTCTGTTGCTGAGGATGGAGCTGGACACTACTGTGGGTCTCTGAGAGTCCTGAATTCTTACTGGGTTGGTGAAGATTCCACATAGAAATTCTTCGAGTTTATCCTCATTGATCCATTCCATAAAGCTATTAGAACAAATCCCGAGACCCAGTGAATCACCAAACTAGTCCACAAGCACAGGGAGAAGCACAGCCTAACATGTGCAGGCCGTAAGAGTCGTGGCCTTGGAAAGGGCCACAAGTTCCTTCCTATTGGTGGTTCTCGCGGGTGCAGCTTGGAGAAGACGCAGCTACACCATTACCGCTAATGTAAGTATGATGTTTGTAAAGTTCATACCTAATGAACAATTTATGTCTGCTTAAAGGTGTTATTTGTCTGTTAAAACTAGTATGCAGATTATTTCATGAATGCTTTTTCAAACTATGGAAGTTAAAGTTCAATAATGTTTGAAGACAATATGTTGGTTTATCTTGTTTCAAATAAGATTAACTTCATCTTGCTTTATCTTATTAGGCAGTTATATGTCAGTATTTAACATATGCTCTGTGGTATAATGTCAAAGAAATTCTTTAAAAGAGGAAAAAAGGAATTTTACGTTTGATTGGTAGTATATGTTGAGCCTGTTAAATGCTCATTAGTTACGTTTGCAAAATCTATTGAACTTTTCTTATTGAGTCATTTAGGAACATACACACCATAGGTAGGTAGTAAGTAGTAGTATCTGAAGATGGCTATTGGTGAATATAATCTATTAGCATAAGTTGCTAAATGTAAGCACTAATATGTTGCTTGCTGTGGGATTTGGGAACATCTTTTATTGAGGACACTCCTCTCGGTCCCCAGTTTGCTAAGTTAGAAAGAATGCTATTGTCTTTCATTATTCCTCAATACATTTCCATCCATGGACTTGTGCAGCAGACTGATTTTTCTATGCCATGACATGCTCAAACAGCTTTAGGGCCTGGACTCAAACACAATGATGGCACACTGGGCTCAACTTTCTTAGTTCAAAAACAACTGAAGTTGGTTAAAGCAATGTATTCTGGACATCTGGCCCTATCTTTGGCTTTACAAGGATTACAAAAGATGTCCACAATGACAACAGGCTAAAATCAGGGAGCCCCTTTCACAGGGATCAGGATCAAGAGAGTGTACAGCTGAAGATCAGTTCTGCCCTAAAACACAATAGCAGCAACGGCGCCAAGAAGAGTGCATCTTCCTCACAATGACTGTAACAGCTGTTGGTCACTGGTTCTGTTTTCTGAATGGAAAGCTGGGTTTAGGCATATCAGCATAAAGAGAAAGCAATCTAGTATGTGTTGGAAGTGTCATCTGAAAGCTAAGGACCACGTGTTCACTATTTATAATAGAGGTAAATGTCAAGAAATACATTGACATTAGCTCTGGGCTCATCTGGAAAAGAGTAGGTCCACACAGGCACTGAAAGCCCAGCTTCAGATCATGCCAATGCAGGATCAGATCAAGATGATCTGAAAATTGGTAGTACATCAGACACCATCCTGGAGCCTATCCGAATCTAAAGTAGTGCCCAAACTTGGTGAATTGCTTGCTCTTTTTCTTGATCATTCTTCTATCAGTTTTTAAAAACTGATTATGTTCTTTTAAAGATAAGTTCAATTCTCACCTATTGTTCTTTAAAAGTAGATAAAAAGCGTAGATTGAGCAAGAACACTATAACTATTAAGTAAATAGAGGAGTGATGTAATTCTTTGGAGCATTTCAGTCCAAGTATATTTGACAAGATTTAAGGCTGGAAAATTCATTATAAACAAACTGTGAAGGTAGAGAATGGTCCTTCAGATAGCACAGTGTCCCAATCCACCATTAATTTTCTCAGTTCACCAAGTACTTAGGTTTGTTCCAGGTGAAGGTACTGTGGCTTAACAGTCCAGGTGAAAGGCACTCTGTTCTTAAAATCTCTCACTTTCTTCAGAATTGTTTAATCCATCCCAGGGCCTTGCCTTCTTCCAATAAAGAAGCAAAAGTAGTAGTCTGTGTTCAAGATATATTCACAGAGGCTTTCTAGTTTTCCATTTTAATTTTATTTAATAGCAAAGTTACAAAACGGTGTGTACATGTCTAATATTTCAGTATTAGATTCAATTTTTCTGAACTTTTTCAATAAACTTTCTTATTTTTCTTCATCCTACCCATTTCCATTCCTGTGATATTCCTCCTGTTCTCTGGAGCCCCAAAGTGCTCCTCTTGCTCTTGAGATATGACTTCCAATTGTTGCCAAGCACCAAGGTGCATCCATGCAACAGGCTATAAAACCCCAAGTTGCTTCATCTCCCTGAGGTAATTCTACATGTTCCAAGACAACATATATATAGAATTAATGGTAACAGCTCTGCTTACTTAACATTTTTGCAAAAGTATGAGCTCTCATGAGTCATAATTTCCTGAAAGTAATTATCTTTCAACCTTCTAGTAACAATTCAATCTCAGAAACTTCTGGCATCTCATTTGAAATGAATGTATTGGGAAATGGGCACACTAATAAAAGAACAAACATGGCTGCATCCTGTGGACCGAACTGCCACAAAACAGTGGTATGTTCTGTTAATTAAAACATGTAAGAAATGCCTAGAATGTCCTCAAGTCCTTTACAAACAGCTTTGCGCTATTCATAGAGTTGACAGGTGTAAGAGGATTTGACGATTTTGATGGTAATGCAGCAAGTTCATTTCCACTCTCTTCTGCACTGCTAGGCACTGCCCCATATTTCAGTGCCTCATGGTGCCCAATTGGCCCCAGTGGCTGGCTCGCTGGGGCTGAAAACAGATGATCAAAAATTTGTAACATTCAAGATGGAAATTTAAGCAAACACTGATTAAAATCTTTTGATGTTAAAAGATGTTTTACATATAAAAGCTATGGAAATTATGAGAAGATACAAAACATGACTAGTAAGAAATGTGGGATTTCTTCATGAAATACACATCAGAAACCCACTTTCTTCTAGCCTCTGTAGCAATTATCACTAACTTCCATTCTGCAAATTAAAAGTAAATAATAAAATGGAAAAACATTTATGACAAATATAACAACAAGCTTACAGCCCTAAAATACAAAACTAAAACAATTAGAAAATGATTTCCCCTGTTACAACAGCAAGATGCTTAAAAATCATTAATCTCAGTGCTAGTAAAGGCACATCAAGATGGCCACCCTCAATTAATCACTGCTTAAGTATTTTCGGGAAAGCATTTTGGCATTAGGTATCAAGAACTTTACAAATAATCCTACCCTTCAATAGTAATTCCACTTCTAAGGAAAAATTTGAGATGAGGCACAGGAACATAGAGAAAAATATTTCTTACATCATGAAATTTTATAGAATCAAAGGATTCACAATCATAAGTTAACTTATGCCCTCCTAATAGAATACTATGCAGCTTATAAAATTAATATTTCAAAACACATAATGGTTGGGGCTGGGTTGGGAATCCTCAGCACCACATAAAAATAAATAAATAAAATAAAGGTATTGTGTCTAACTACAACTAAATTTTTTTTTTTAAAAAAAACCACATAATGGTGTGAGAAAATGCTCATGGTATAATATTAAAAGGTATTTAAAATTCTATATATATACTTATGCATATACATATTATACAAGCATAGGGTGGGGGGAGAGAAAGTGTTTACCGCTAACAGATATAATTGATTGGGTTTATAAGATTAATCCTTCCTTTAAAATTAGAAAAACTAAACAAAATATTAAAAATTATTCATTTCATTTGAAGCAATTATGGAAGAATCAACTGAAATGCTCCAAAGCCAAGCAAAGTTTTCATAACCTTATAGGGTGAAAGATAAAATCTGTCATTCAAGTGAATCAAGAAAGAGAGCCTTGGTAAAATCCCAAGGCCTCTGGGATATTCCAAAGTGCTATATACTCAGGGCTAATCTGGAAAGAGAGAGGTCCACACAGGTACTGAAAGCACAGCTTTAAATCATGCCAATGCCTGAATAGTGAGCTGAAACTGATGGTACATCAGAAACTACCCTGGAGTCTACCTGCCTTTAATTGTATTGCCAATGGATAATCGTAGTGGACAGGCACATGAGACCTAAGAGCACACACTAGATAAGCCATCTTGTGTTGAAGGTTCTAGAGTGCTCCCAGCCTTCTTCCAAACTCTGTCCCACTCTCTACTATGCCTGTAACTGCTGACTCATTGCACATCTTCATAGTGACTCATTAGGGAAAAAAAAACAACAAAGACAGGTGAAATTTTTAGTAGATTTTCTAGTACTTGCCTTATAATTTCTGCTTCATCATAACAGCTGAGTCAATTTCCCTCATTTTGGAAGTAACTAAAAATAATTTCCAATGTTCACTGAATACAGATACAATGTATCAATTTTATGGGGATTAACAGAAACCCTTCTTTTCCATAGTTTTCACTAATAGTAAAGGTGTTACAAACACTTTTTCTTAACTTTCTGATTACTCCAAATGTCTCACTATAAAAAATTATATTTTGATATCATTTATGCAGTGACTTAATTAAAATATTGGTTAAGTAAAACATTTAGTTATTTTAAGACTAGATAAAGACTGAGATAATACTTCCATGGGCTAGGGGTGTGGCTCAGTAGTATAGTGCTTGCTTAGCATGTGTGAGACACTGGGTTCGATTCTCAGCACCTCATATAAATAAATAAAATAAAGGTCCATTGACAGCATGCATATGTGTGTGTGTATGTGTGTGTATGTGTGTGTGTGTGTATGTGTGTATATATATATATATATATATATATTTAAAGATAGTACTTAAATAACAGGACTTTTTAATTTATTTTCCTTGATACACATAGACTCCTTTGTTATAAAAAGGGAATGTTTTCAATTCAAAGTCTCAACTTCATAAGGATGAACCATACACTTTACAGCTTGCTCAAATCTTTTTACATTATTAAATTAGGCTCATCCCAAAATTTAACCAACTTTTTAAAAACTTACTTACAATTCTAAAATAATGATACAACTAATGAAAATGATTTATCTGTGTAATGATACAAAAATCACCATAGGTTCAAGAAAAATGTAGTTGATTCATATCTGAAATTGAAATATATTGTAAGTTTTATGGTCAATTTCCTCTGCAGTTGGAAAAAGCACAAGCAATACAGAGTCCTGTGTGGGGATACTCTTCATACTTTCTACTACAGTAACAATCCAATTGAAATTGCCTCTGAAATCTCAACTGACCACTCAAGACAGAAATATACTCTGCCCTCTGACAAGAGCTTTCCAGCAATTAGAAAGTGCTTAACTCTGAAAATCCCAGGGATAAATTTCTTTCTGGTTTTAGTATTACCAGAAATAACCATAGCTTACTTCAGGAACTAATTTACTTTGAGGACATTATTAAAGTCCCAGCTTAACCTTTGTATCAACTCTGAGACAAATGAAAGCCAAATTTGTACTGATCCTTAACAAGTTCTAAGACTCCCTAGGAACTTGCCTCTATTAGCTCTATACCTCATTTCACTTTTTCTCATCCTTCTCATAATGTCTAACTCTGGTCTATTATCCTTTTTGCAATTGTTCCCCACATTTTGGGGGACAAATGAAGCTCTAATAAAATACACATTTGTTTAATACACATACATGAATATAATGCACACACACATGCAAACTAAAAGCTGTGCACCTTCTGCTTCTTCTTCACCAAAGGGAGACCCTATGCTATGCAGCCTGGTCTATGTTCTGTGGGCGGAACTGCTAACAGTGCCCTTCGTCCTCAGCCAGCTACAGACATTCTCTTTCTTCCTTTTCCTCTATTTCCCTGCAGTTGGAAACATGAATCAATCGAGGTCTTATAATGAAATAGGATATTTCAAATTTTTACATTAAAACTGATTACTTAAAACATTATAAACTTTATCTTTTGATATACAACTATTAGCCTTAAACCAAATCTAACTTTACTTTCTACAGTGCTTAGTGTATTATTAGGGTTAGTATTATTACTACACTATTTCAATAGAACTCTGGGACAAAATCTCAATGATCAGCAAACATTTTGATGTATAACCTACTAATATTGTTGTGTAGACTTTCTTTCAAAATCATGTAATTAAAAATCAGAATATAATGTCTTCAAACTATATACATTTTTTTTTTTTTTTGGTGGTGCTCCCCAGCCCTCAGAGCTCTGAACTCAGAGCCTTGTGCATGCCAGGCAAGCACTCTACCAAATGAGCTATGTCCCCAGCTTTCAAATCATATACATTTTTAAAACGTCTATTTTTTAATCTCAATTATAAAAAGGTTACCACAGTTTACTGGAAAAAAAATAATGAAAAGCAAAGTAACTAGGCCTTCTTTTTCCATTCTATATAAAAGTCCCCCTGGTAACACTAGTTTTCTGGCCACAAACGCCACCTAGCAGAGTGCACTGGCACTGCTATAGCAGGACAACCACGAGTGCCATTATTCCCAGGCACTCAGGATGCCACCTTCAGCTCCACAGCCTGGCACAGGAAAGACTCCCGGGGAAGACGGGGACAGCAGCTAAAGGAACAGAAGCTCCAGTCTTCCCCGTGGGCATCCTCTGTGCACACATCTGTAAGAACGTGCTGTTCGTGCTGCCTGCTTTTCTTTACAGAAAGAGTCACACTAATGTACTCTTTGTATTTGATCCCTTTAATATTATTGCTTCAATTATCAGAGTGATGTGAGAGGCTTTGTTTTTACTGCAGACAGTGGCTGTCTAGGAACATGACCACCCATCTGTGGCTGATGATTACTGGTACTGCTTCTAGACTCTGCAGGTGGTGTTTCGGTTGCTCTGGTCTCATTTTTTCCATAAATCAAACATCAGTTTTGCTTTGCATAGCTAATGCTTTCATTTTGCCCACATTTATTCACCTTTGCTCACTACTCATTTCATTTGTCTAAATTCTCTCAAGCTTGTAGAAAGGCAAGTCCTTCCAGGCCAAGAGTTAGCTTCTTCTGAACCCCTTGAGACCATTATCCCCAGCTCTGGCTTGGATTCCAGAGCTGCTTGAGAAAGTGGCGGAAAGTCTAGTACTTCAGGGTTCCCTGATGGTGTCTTAAAAAATCTCTGGCTATACTTACTGTCTTCACTTTCCCTCTGGTGAGTTCTGTAGTTTTCACTACCAAATGGCTAAATGTGGATATCTTCTCAATTTGTTCTACTGTGAGCTTCCTGGATCTGAATGTTAGCATTTTTCAACAATTAGAGAAAAACCTTAGCCAGTATTTCCATCAATGCCGACTCTCTCTTTCCCTCTGTCATCTCACTCTGGAACTGTGCGTACAGGGTCTGTCAGTGACTGGTATTCAGAATGTACGACACACTCCACAATACTTCAGTGGTAATGCTGCGGCATGTAGTAAAATGGGCAAAGGATTGAAGAGATACTTCATAAAAGAAGATACAAAGGGTCAGTGAGAATATGAGAACAGGCTCTACATCTCTAGTAATCGGGGAAATTAGCAAGAAGATGTGGAGCTTGAGATTTTCAGCACATTTTTGATTTTCAGTTTTTGGATTGGGGATGCTCAACCTCTACTGTCATAGAAAGCAAATTCATGATTGCCTAGAGCTAGGGACAGGATGAACTAACCATGAAAGAGGGCAGAGAACATTTGTGAGTCATGAAAACTTCCTGTGTCTTGACTGAGGTGGTAATTACACAAGGCATTAATTACAGAGGAAGGAAGAAAAAACAACTTCCTCAAGAAAGCAAAGCTAGTCAACAGCAGAGCTGATACGAGAACTAGTCTAGTTCCTTAAAGATTTTAAGTTTTCTGTTGGAAAGACAAACTGGCCACAGGAAGAGACTGCACTCACCCAATATACTGCTGAAGACTGTTAGTGAGTAGCACGTGCCAGTCACTGGCGCTCAGTGCTGGGGATAAACCCAAACATAAGAGACCCTTTTCATAAAGACCATGTCATGGTGGGAGGGGTTGCCAGACAGAGGGCGGGCAAAACATGGTACTGCTCATAAATCATTCAGTGATATCACAGGCTACAAGGTCTCCTAAAATATCTCCTACAAGAGTTTTTGACTCTCGAGTTTAGACTCTAAAGAAGTAGATTCACTACAGAGAGAAAAATAAAGTTAGATCTTTACCACATAATGAGAGCCAAAAATGGATTAAAGAGTTAACTGCAAAAAGCAAAACAATAAAGTTAGTAAAAGAAAATGTGGGAAGGAGGGCACAGTAGTGCACACCTGCTATGCCAGCTACTCGGGAGGTCGGAGCAGGAGGATCCTGAGTTCAAAGCCAACGTGGCAACACAGTGAGACTGTCATAAAAAGAAAATGTAGAGAATATAATGGTAACATACACTACAGTACTGCAGTGAAAATTAAATGAGAAATCATATAAAATATTGTCCCTGTCACAAAATAAGGAAATAGGGCTCATTTAATATTATAAATTATTATAACCCTCCTTGAAACAACTTTTACAGTTAAATATTTATTATAATCATGATTATGATTTTCTCTCCCTCTCTCTCTCTGGGGGAAAAACAAAGGGCCTGGATAATTCTAGGTAAACCTTCTATTACTGATCTTCATCCCCAGCCTGAATATTATTATTTATGTCCCAGCTACTATTTTTCACACTGACACATGAAGATAACACAGGAAAGATACATTCTCTATCCCTAAGGTGCTTATAATCAGCAAAATAAGCAGAAATATTTTTCAGAAATCATAAGATACTTTTTAAAAATAATAAAATTGAATTTTAAACATATTACTATGATAGCAAATAGAAAAGGGAATGGGGTTAATGATACAGAGGACTGTATCAAAATCTGAGAGGAGATTTGAGATGAATCTTGAAAGAATGGGTGTGACTTTGTCCATAAGTAAAGAAAAATCACATAATGAAAAATCCATAGCCTGCTCAGGTGATTGGGAAAGGCCTCACCAGACGGGCCACTGAGTTGGGAGAGGCTGGGTACGAAAAGGAGAAAGAAGTCTTAACGACTGTAATTGTGAAGAGCTTTGTACACATGCCCTGCTTGGGTATTTAGACTTCATGTACAATGGGAAAAACCAAGAGGATTTTAAGAACAATTATACCTAAAATTTTAAAAACTGATAAACTGTGAGATTTATGAGATGACAATCAAAAAGGAAGTCTGGAAAGGGCATCGCAGGCAGAGGAGGGAAAGAGTGGACCTACCAAGTGCCCAGTGCTCTGGAGCGCAGCAGATGATGCAGAGAGGCAGGCAGACATAGTGACATGGGCAGGGGAAAATGTTCTGCAACAACAGAGCCCACTGACCAGAGATGCTCTGCAAGGGGACACAGGAGCAAAGAAAAAGGTTTGCAAGAATGAAGCAACCTGATGCAACAACGTCTTGGAAAACCCTGACAACAATGACGGGCAGACAGAAAGCAAAGTAGGGTGGGCAGAAGCACGGGGAAACAATGAGCCAGAGAAGAGCAGACTCGAAAGACACTGAAGAGGACCGGACTAGCTGGAAAGGGAAAAACATGGGTGGGTTTTACTTTAACCATTTCTTTATTTTAGAAAGCATCTGCTTTTCTCCTCCAGCTACCAGTTAAAAATCTAAGTGCTAGCATTAAAGGTCCTCCTAGTGTAGCCGTACTCTCTTTCCAACCACTTTCCCTTCAAATCCTACAGGCTCTTCCCTTGATCTAAACAGTCTAAACTGAGACTCTACTCTGCCTGCCCAAAGGATTCTGGACTCTCTGTGTGACTCTCTCAAGAAGGTCTGTAACATAACAGATTAAGATGCTCTAGCACACAGTAACTCTCAAAATCTGGTACCACCGGGCATGGTGGCACATGGCTGTAATCCCGGCGGCTCAGAAAGCTGATGCAGGAGGATCATGAGTTCAAAGCCAGCCTGAGCAAAAACGAGACGCTAAGCAACCCTGTCTCTAAATAAAATACAAAATAGGGCTAGGGATGTGGCTCAGTGGTCGAGTGCCCCCGAGTTCAATCCCCAGTTTCCCTCCCAAACAACAAGAACAAAAAACTCTGGTACTGCATCATTTACTTAATGGTTATTTACAATCCTAGGTGCTTCCTCTACGTCTACTTCACGAAACTGCAAAGAAATGTCAAAAACAAACAACCAACCAACCCTGAAAATCCAAGGCAAGACCAATGCCAAAGAATCTGCATACTTGAAAAAATCACTGGGGTATTGTTCTGTAGAATCAGTTGCTTCTCTTTAAGGCTCTTAGCATGTGAATGGCATAATAACACCTGCCCATCTACTTCCACAAAATGGGAGCACAAATCAATACAAACTGAAGAGGGAGTGCAGGATGGGTCCTGTGAGGGTCCTCAGGGGTGCACAAAGGCGTAACTGTACTGCTCAGTAGTTTTTTTAACTAACTTCTGTTTCTAAAAAAGGTCTTGATATAATGGCTTTTCTCCTCCTCTTCAGCAATTTAAAAAAGTGAACAGAAATTTACAGAGACACAGAAAAATTTAATTGAATAAACAATTCCTGGGAATTGGGCTTCCTAACACTAAACTCTAGCATGTAATGAAATTGTGTACCTGGTCTCCAGGACAGCCTGCCCACGAGGACTTCCAGTCTGGGTCTATACAGACCTGTCTGTAATGACAGGAGGCCTCCAGAGAACTCAGAAACAGCAATGCCAAGCATGCCCCCAAAGATCAGCGGTCCCACTTTCTAACTGGGGTTTGACCTTAACTGTATTGGTTTTACTCAAGACATGTAAATAATGGAAGCCCTAATTTGAACTAGTAATGGGACTAGTCTTGCAATCCAATGTTAGTCTGATGATACCAGTCACAAAGTACTCACTCCTAGAAACAGAATTGAATTCACTCAAGACAGGAAGGAAACCGACAGAGCCACTGCTTCAATTGCTAATTCCAGTAGTCAATTAAAAACAAATTTATCTCCTCCAAACATACTACCTACTCAATAACACCTGTAGAAACTAGCACAAGATCCAAACTTCGTTCACAAGCAAGTCTTTAAACTATCTTATAACAACTACTTAAAATAATTACGAACCTTGAAGACCATATTATAATTATTCAAAGTAGATGTACATAAACTGCATTAAAGGGGAAAAGGAGGTGGTGCCTACAACTTATTTTTACTGGACTATAAAAACATTACTGGTGTTTAAAGGAATAACCTGACAATGGGCTGCATCACATGCGACTAAAATCTCAAGCGTCACTCATGCCACTGGCTTTGCTGTCACATGGTTCTTCATCCTTGCTTCCTGAGCTAAGAGCTGTAAAACAAGGGCTAATGTCATCGAAACATACAAATACTTCATAAATATTTAACATGCATATTAAGTAAGGAAGTAATTCAAAGCTTTATTATAACTATCCAAATTATATAAAATTAATGAATCCATGTGCCATCTAAAATTTAACATTTATAGATATGTGAATTAAAAAGAAGATATTCCTTTGCTTATCTTCAAAGACAACCCTGACCAGACTACTATATTTTTGCTTTATGATAAAATGACTCATTCATTTCACATTCATGATGATGAAATATCCCAAAACACCCTTCAGTTTGTTTTTGTTTGTTTGTGGTGAGGATCTGGAGCTCAAATGCTTTAAAATGCCACAAATTCTACTTACAGAATTCCTTTCTAAAACTGCAACACAACTTACTATGTTAGAAGAGAGGAATATATTACTGTGGATTCCAATGTATCTAGAATTACAGATATTAAAAACGTTCCTTAGATTTGCCTCTACTGGAAGGTATTTTGTTTTGTTTTATTGCCATAGCTCTGTTTTTGAAAGAAAACGGTGTTTTTTTTTTTCTTTTGAAGAAAAATCACAAGACTCTTGTGAACTTCAACATAAGAAACCATAGTTCCAGGGGGGAAAAAATAGGGATTAAAAAATAGAGAAAACCCCAGGAAACTTCAGGAAGTAAGAGTACACATTTTTGGCAATTTATAAAAATGGCATAAAAGGGAGCTTTAGAGACATAAGCCTAGGGAAAGTACTTAGAACCACCTTCCCTGTTGCAAGTTTAAGAAAACTGATTTTACATCAAAACAACCAAGGGAAAATACTGGCTGTCAGAGCAGAATCACATCTGTACAAGCAAAGCACACAGCAAAGATGCTGACAGAAGTGGGCATGCCTGTAATCTCAGCAGTTTGGGAGGCTGAAACAGGAGGATTGTGAGTTCAAAGCCAGCCTCAGCAAAAGCAAAGTGCTAAGCAACTCAGTGAAACCCTGTCTCTAACTAAAATACAAAATAGGGCTGGGCATGTGGCTCAGTGGTCGAGTGTCCCTGAGTTCAATTCCCAGTACCAAAATAAATAAATAGAAAAAGTATTTTTAAAAAGACCCAAGAAACCATGATCTGCTGCTCCAGAAAAGACGTGGGAAACAGAACAAGATCTGAAAGCTATAGAGACACTGCAAAGTCTCGAAATGAGTTAAACATCTGAAGAAAATCACTTCAGAAATGAGGTACAAACTAGCAGGCATGCATAAGTGAACACATAGCAGATAACACCACAGATAAACAGCAGACACAAGGAGGGAAACTCTAAAAATCTCAAATTAAAAAGATGAAAGTAATTCAAGAGAAAATTAGAAATACAATGAACAGGGAAACGAAATCTAACATACTAAGAGAAGCCCCAAACAATAAAAACTAAGCAATGAGGTGTGTATATGTGTGTGTGTATGTGTGTGTGTGTGTGTGTGTATGTGTGTGTAAAATAAGGGTGATGTAAAATTTGGATTAAAATATATTCAATTTATTTAAATGCATATTCCATATGCTACTTTAAAAACTAATTATTTCCAGTAGAGGGTGCTATTTCGAACACTACTGTTCCTATACAAACTATGCCACAGGGAAACCAAAGAGCAGATGATGGGAAGCTTGTACTCTTTACAGAAGCATATTCCAGTTTAAAAAAGAAAGACTATTACAAATTTTTAAGCTTTAGTGATTATCAGATCTAACAGCAATGGCAACAATCAGGAAATGAGAAGCAGTCAACATCGTGTGCCTTCTTTTTTTTTTTTTTTTAAGTTGTAGTCAGACACAATACCTTTATTTATTTATTTTTACAGGGTGCTGAGGATCAAGCCTAGCGCCTCACACATGCTAGGTGAGCGCTGTACCTCATTGCGTGCCTTCTAATAGGACCCACCATCACCCTGGAGCTGTCAGACCCCACCTTCAAGCCTGAAGGCAACTCAGTACCTTCCAAATACAGGACTGAGCAATAACTCAGTTAGACCACAGCAAGGACATCAGCAACACTAGACCCTGAGAAACCAGAACAACCAACCCTGTTCCTTCATAAGTAAATGCCAAAAGGAAAATATCCAAAAAAAGATGAAGGAGAAATTTACAGATTAAAAGAACAAAGACAAGAAGACTCCAACCAGCACATCCAAGTAAGCCACAAGGAGGATGTGCCTGCCCCAAGGGCCAGTCGCCTAGAAGACCTTTGTTCTATGATGGAGTCACTCATCAGTCAAACAGTGGAGGAGATCTAACCACTACAGGACTCTTTACAGCCTGTGGTGGCTTAAGATATTTTTAAAGTTTAAAAGACACCTCTGAGTTCAGCCTTGACTGGACTAAGCAGTGCAACTTGATTTAAAATAAAACTAAGGCTTGAAAAGTGTTACCTTTAAAAGTGCATAATATGGGGGCTGGGCTGTGGCTCAGTGGTAGAGCACTCGCGTAGGACAGGTGAGGCCCTGGGTTCCATCCTCACCACCACATAAAGATAAATAAATAAAGGTATTGTGTCCATCCACAACTAAAAAAAAAATATGGGGGAAAAAAAGAGTGCAGAATAGTAACATTAGGCTTTAGAGTCAAAGATCTATTTCCTGGCACAGTCCAATACTGCTTTCTGAGCTAGCACAGGCAAGGGGAATGGACACTGGCCAAGAAGCAAGGGCACTAGGTGAGGTGACTCCCTGGGCAGCTCCTCATGGGAGCTGACTGAACAGCAAGGATATAATTGCAAACAATACTGATGTTATGCAAGAAGCACAGGATGCTCTACAGTGAGCTGCCATAATAAAAAGAAATATGGCATCAGACCCACTCATATATGTAAGCTGTCCCTCTCTGCCTCCCTCCCTCCCTTCCTTCTTTTCTTTCTATCTTCAGACGAACCAACAAAATCATGGCCATTTGGTAGGTAAATACATTTATTCATATTTGCTTTACGAAATATGAACCTTAAGACATGAAGAAAAATGTGATTCAAAGCCATTTGGGCCTAAATTAATGGAGAAAAACGGTTGCTTTATCAACAATCCATAATGCAAAATGAGTGTGATCTTATTTATCAATCCTTTACTACAGTATGACACCGGGCTTATGCTATGTAACACTAACTTCCACTACTGAGGGGCCAGTTCTCTCACACCCACTCAGCAGGCAATTCTAGACCAGGGACACTCATGCTGGGGACTCGGAGTACTTCTAAGATAGAGATGCAGAAGAGAGAGAAGTGGCGGTCTGAGAAACCAAAATAGCTCTGCCAAGCTTACATGATTTTAAGGTCAAATGTAATCCAAAGAATAATATATCTCAAAATTCTTCTGTAAGCAATTTTGATATATATAAACTATGGTTTTTAAAATATCTCACCTAGAAGAAAATACTGTTTTCTTTGGCAGTAATGGGGGTCTTAAGCATGTTAGGCAAGTACTCAACTACCTGGCTACATCCACAGCTCAAGATCTTTAAAAAACTGTTTTATACTAACATCACCTTCCTGTAATCTGTTCTGTATTAGTTCCCATGCCTCATATTATTTGCTTCTTTAAAAACTTAATAATTAAAGTAAGTATTACTTGTGCTGTTCTCATTTTCCATAGTGTTTCCTATTCTCTCCTCTACTGCAGGACAGGAGCCAGGAGTTGATAGCCAACCTAAGACACTCTCCTGAAGGTACACAATGAGAGCAGCTCCCAGCCTCCCCACTCCACCCATTCCCCAGCCTCCCTCCCTCCTGCACAGCCTATAATCTTCGCAGAACACCAGGAAGGAACAAATATACATGGAACTCAATTTTTGTTACTTATTAATAAAGGTAAAAACAAATAAAGCATTTATGGAAGTTAGCTTTTATGTTAGCTGTTTTCCATTTTCATAGACAGTATTTAACAAATGTGGGAGGGAAAAATATAAAGAAATTCTACCAATTAGCAAAAAACTCATCCAAATGTTTAAAAAAATATATAAATTTGGCATTATTCTTTCAAAAAGTGCCCAGAGAAACAAATGTAAGAAAGCAAAATCAAGTTCCAAATTGAAGACTCCCTTATAATTAGTATAGAACAGGTAAACAGTATTCATCAAGTAGCTGGATTTTTTTTTTTTTTAATCCTGAATCTTTGGCTACCAAGATAAATGGCATTAGAAACGAAGGGGAAAAAAAGAATGTATTTTTTTTTTTAAATGGGACATTTATTCAATATATCTTCTAAAATACAGAATGGCATTGTTACAGATTCTGTTAGTAGGTTACGAACTAAAAGTTGTCTTTTACCACACATACCATGCTCATCCTATATTGAAATGACTAATGAACGGCAGGGTACTGTTAGCTTCATGTATAAAGCAAGTGACTGACTTAAAAGCCTTTTAAACAAGACTTAGTTTCTAACAATTAAAATAGTTTATAAATAAAAACTTGAATTAGAACTTATTGGTATTTTACTTGTCTAATACTTAACAAAACTTCTAAATACAAGTTCTTGTACATGTTTCTGTAACTGTAGATTTCTACAAGGCAAAAAGTGACTTCAATCCTTTGCAATATGTGTTGACTAGCAGACTAGATCAGGAATTTTTAGACATTTCCCCCAAAGTCTTATATGAAATCTTACAGGGATATTTTTGTTTAAACTTACTTACTTAGTAATTCGGTCAATGTTGGCAATTTGCTTCTGGTTCCTTATAATCTCAATAGCTGCCCAAAGATGCTGGATGGCTTTTGTATCCGCCTGTCGTCTTTTTGTTAAACGTGCCATGACCTGTTTACTTCTTTAGCTGTAGTAATATACAAAACATAAGGCAAAAAACATGGATTACAAATTGAATTACCACCAACACAACAGTCAGGAGGTACTGACTATTGATGATAATAATGTAAGCTGTAGCATGACCAACTATTTATTTTCTACCATCCACATCACTGTGTATTACTTTACTACTTCGTGAAGAATGACATTCTAAAATCCAAAACGCTAAAAGATACTCTTTCCAAGGACAAGTGGCCACCTTGTACCAGCTTATCAAAAATAAACAAAGAAACCTTAAGTTTTATTCTAAAACAGACATTATCTGATAAGATTTCATTTTTAAATACTACACTATGTGAAATTTGACTAATATAAAATGGGATTTAGATGTCCTAAATGGTACTTTAGTTTATTATAGTTGTGGCTTTTAAAATGCCAAATTTATGTATATGAAAACAACATTAAAAAAAACACAACAGAAAATAAAAGATAAGTTACTTTGGGGTGAGATTTGACAGGCTGGGGGATAACATACTAGATAATTCTAAATTGTTAGAAATGAACAAATTCCTAGGATTAGATGTTAGTTGGATGGTATTTGTTGCATTCATTAGGAAACAACATTGCTACTTTATTCAACTTTTAATATTCTGGGTAAATTGAAGAAAAGAGTGACCACACCTCCAGATAACTCTCTCTGGGAAGGCTGGGATCACCGCCTGCATACCCGATGGGCACCACTACAGAGGAGACCTCAGCCCTGAGCCAGGGTCTGCCACGGTGCTGCAGCCGCTTCCTTCTGCACCAGGGTGAGCCCTACACTGGATACCCACAGAAACATAAGCCTCTAAATTACACGGTGATGACGCTGTTTACAGTCTACAGGCCCAAGGTGAATATCACAGCTGGGACTGGAGGCCACCACCTTGACCTGACCTGGCCTATTCTCTAAAAGAAGGGGATGAGGGTGTGAACTTGTTCTTGACACTCTCCTCTGCCCCACAACTGGCTCAGAGTCATGGGTATCACCTTTTTCCCTCCCTCGACATTTCTTCTCACAGCCATATGTCCCACTCTTTCTCTGACAAACCTGAATAAAACCTGTGGCTGCACAGAAGCTTATCTTGACAAGACTCACTTCTGGTGAGTGTGGGATCGGGCAGCTCCCAGAAGGAGGCCTGCTCACACTTAACACACCCAAAGGTGTCTCTGCATGCCCTGCTTCTTCCCACTTTGACTTCTGATAGTTCCTATCAGATAGTTCCTATCTCCGTGATTGCTCCACAGAGAGATTAATTAAAAAATAATGCCCGTGTGCAAGTTTTAAAGAAAACTAAGGACAAATCATTTGGTTCACAGAACTCACACATATAATTAAATGATAATAAAAATTACAATTTACGAATGTCTCTGTTTTAGGGACTTAAAATATATAGGAATGTTTCAGATGAAGTGTGCTTATACAGGAGAGCCAACTTCCAGAGCTGGAAAAGCATAATGGCAAGGAATAATAAATAATTCTAATTTATTCGTATAAATTAGAAAGTGACATCCAATGGTAAACTATAGTAATATAACAGCTCTGACAGATTGCACAAATAAAATTTCACATTGTTCAGATAAAAATAACAAAATTTCAATTATTCTTATAAACTTAATAAGTGCCCACTTTGTGTAATGCACTGTGCAAGGCATAATGAAGTATTTTAAAATGTAAGGGCTGGGTTGTGGCTATGTGGTAGAGCACTTGCTTAGCACATGTGAGGCCCTGGGTTCAATCCCTAGCACCATGTTAAAATAAATAGAGAGATAGAGATAGAGATAGAGGTATTGTGTCAATCTACAACTTTAAAAAAAATTAATGTATAAATAGTGATCCTTGCCAAAAATAACTTAAAACTGGCAGAAAAATTTTGACACGTACGTGAAATTTTTAACTATGACATACAAATGGTCGGTCCAGCATGTGCTCAGACAAGGGACACACTACTTCCAGCTTAAAAATAATCTTTTTTTTTTTTACCTCTAATTACTTTATTAATTATTTCTCTGCAAAATTTGAGCAGAAATTTAAATAAAAAACTCCGAAAAATGGTAAATATGTGAGAAAATATGAAAGTCAATTTATTTTCTTAACTTAATGTCTTAATTTATTTATTTTCTCAGTTTCTTTAAAAGATGATTGTTTAAAATAAAGAAAAGTAACTGATAGGTGTCTTTAAGTTCATAACATATGTAGAAGTAAAACATATAACAACCATAGCACAAACAGAGGAGAGGGACTAAAGAAAATCATATTATAAATTTCTTGTATTTGGTGTGAAATAGTATCATATTTATTCAAGTCTAATTATGGTAAATTAAGGAAGCATACTATAATATGTAGAACAAACACTAAACAATATTATATACAGGTATAGGTAATTTTATATTTAACTTACAAATTATTCTTTCAAGATACATGAATGAATTTTAAAATACCAAACTAAAATAAAGAATAGTTCATTTAGAGCTATAGAAAACATAACAGCAAAACAAACATTTTTAAATAATAATAAGTATTTACTTATAAATTTATATTTGTAACAATCATAAGAACACAGTGGGAAGTCGGACGTGGTGGTGCACACCTGTAATGGCAGCAGCTCGGGAGGTTGAGCCAGTAGGATGGCAAGTTCAAAGCCAGCCTCAGCAACTTAGTGAGGCTCAAAAAATAAAAAGGGCTAGGGATGTGGCTCAGTGGTTAAGCAACCCTTGGATCAATCCCCAGAACCAAAAAAAGAAAGTAGTGGGGATTAAGTAGCAGAAACTATAAAGGTGATGTCACATTTCTAGAAATCATTAAAGTCAAGATTAAAGGATGAAATAATGCTACACCTCAGGAAAACAGACATAAGGTTAAAGTAGAAGATTCCGGAGATGAACCAAGTGGTAGACAGCAGACAGACCCTGGATTCAAGGTACACCCTAAGGGGACAATCACTAGTTAGAAGGATTCAAGCAGAACACGGAAAACTCAAGAAAGCGAATGCAACCAGGTGAGTGGCAGACCACAAGAGTGGTAGAGCTAAGTGGCCACTGAGACAGGTCTCTACAGGAGGACCAATCAGAGTCTTCTGGGAAATCCAAACGTGCTCATTCACTTAGCATACACCTCAAGCCTACCTGTTCCTACCAGGCCCTCTTCTACTCCCTGGGGATACAGCAAAGCAATCCAACAAAATTCTTTCAAGAGTAATGATATGGCTGGATAGCAATTTGGTGTTCATCAATAATGAGAAAAAAATCTTAAGAAATGAGTCTCTTAGATCCTAAATACAGAGAGCTAGTCATTTAAGGGCCTTGCTGATACAGCAAAGGAGACTTTTCAATCTGTTTGTGCCTGAACAATTGTTACATTACTAAGAAGCTGCATGGTTCACAATTCCCCAAATGCCCCAAACTTCACCCTTCTAAGCCTTTGGTCAAGCAATTCTCTCTCTGCCTGAAATGTTCTCCCCTGCCTCTTTATTATTTCTCTGCTGCTTTAGGGTTCAAATGCAGTCTACCCTGACCAATCTTTCCTTCTGGAATCAAACTCAACTGTCTTTTGTATGCTAATAGTAATTTGTTTATATATCTCTTACATATTTTTTGCTTGTACGAATAATTATAATTTCCTCAAAAGAATTCTTTAATTTAACTAAAAAAAGACATGTCTCATTTATTTTTACACCTACTATCTTTCAAGGTGCATAGTATAGTTTTGAATATGTAAACTTTCAATATGAAGTTGTTAAATTCAAGTGTTCCATTTATATTTATGTAAATAACAAGACCCCAGAGTGAGCCTTCATTTATGTTTTATCAAAGATTGAGACATCAAAAAGAAAGATAAGAAGACTCGTAGAAATCATTAATACGACTCCCGACCTTGGCTCTGCCCCACACGTCTTTCAGGAGAAGTCACTCCTGAGGAGGTGAGTCTCAAAAGGATTGTTGAGAAAAAAACAAGAAACCAAACAAGACTTCAAGTGAACCTAAGAAGTCCTGGGGCCACTGGGGTCCACTGGCCCCACCAGCCCAGGTGCATTGCAGTCCCCACTCACACCACCCCACTTCCTCGAGCAGGAGAGAAGAGAGCAAGCAGGGGAAACCTGAAAATAAGCAAAATCAATGCTCTGCTCGGAGGGTATGTGCACAACACTCTTGGAATGTGAGGGGACAATGAATGCTATATCTGGGAAAAGAGAGAGCTGACACAGCAGGGAAGAAGCCGGAATAGTCTTTCTCCTACACCAAACGTATTCGGATGTCTTGTGGCACTGGGTGCAAATGTTACATAAAATCTAAAAAGAAATCCTACTGTTTTAATATTTCACGATGGCTCTGCAATAAAACTTTCCTCAAAAGCTTGTGATTTTAAGTTATCATTTGACTGTATACTCATACCATTTTACCATTTATGTATTCTCGGTATATTAAGGTTATTTTCTTAAAATATCTTGGGTTTTAATGTATATTAAATGATGCTGAAATCCAAATAATCACAATTGCTTCTCTGATTACAAGTCCTTCACACTCGAATCAGAGAAATAATCAGTTGTATTTTCCTTTTTTTTATGATTTATGTTTAACTTACCTCAAATTATGTTTTAGAAATTATTATTATGAACACACCTCTTTTAGGGTAGTTTTAGATTCACAGCAAGATCAAGCAGAAGAGATGAAGTTTCCACATATTCCTTGTCCCCACAGAGGCACAATCCTTGCCACAATCGACATTCCCACATCATGGTTACCTAGTTAAAATCCATGGACCCACTCTGGACTCGCCTTGCCCCCGAGTTTACTTAAGTTTACTTTAAGATCCACAGTTTACTTTAAGATTCACTCTTGGAGCCAAGTGTGGTGGTGCATGCCTGTAACTCCAGCAACTCAGGAGGATGAGATAGGAGGATCCTGAGTCCAAAGCCAGCCTCAGCAACTTAGCGAGGCCCTTGCAACTCAGTGAGATCTAAATAAAATACTCTAAATACTAAAAAGGGCTAGAGATGTGGTTCAGTGGTTAAGCACCTGAGTTCAATTCTGAGTACCAAAAAAAAAAAAAAAAAAGATTCACTCTTGGTGGTGAACATCTGTGGGCTTTGACACTTCTGCGGTGACAGGCGGGAATCTTTGTGGCACCATCTTATAAAGCCTGGGTGCTCAGCCCTCCAGCCACTGACATAGCTGTCTGGTCCTGTGCAGCGGTGTCTTGACTGCAACTCCTCCCAGGAAGTTGGTATGGAATCGTCCACCTGTGGTGTCACCCTGGTGCCCATGAGTTTCAGATTTTAGAGCACCCTGAACAACAGATTTTTAGATTACTGCCTGTTGTTTGAGGTAGTTCTCATTGATGAGAAAGAGCTAGCCGCAGAATGGGGAGAGCATGCGTAGGCCATGACCAGGAAAGAACTCAGGGTGCCTGAGGTGCAGAAAGAACAGTGGCTGGAAATATAGTGAATGGGGAGAACTACAGTAAAACGAGGGGGACAGGGCTGAGATCAAACCTTGCAGCTCACAGTGAGCACCTTGGATTTCAGCATAATTTCACAGACACCAATTGAGGGCTTGCAGACTGCAATGGGTTGGGAGAGGTAACCTGGACTTAGGTAAATAAAATAGGTGAATACCAGATGCCTGATCCCAGGCACACACAAGAGGCCTAACAATCTAAATGACAGCTTTCTGGAAAATTTAGGGATTCTAGAGAAAGGACCTTCAGATGTTCAGATGCTGATGTCTGAAGGAACGTGGCAGAAAAGCCAACTGGCCACCTGACATCTTGGCAGTGTGGCCCACACAGAGGACTTCTAATTGGCTTCCTAGTGTCTCACCTTTAAATAGAACAGATAGCCAAGGACCACTAGACATTCAGAAAATGCTACTTAATAAAAGAAAAGATGGGCTGGGGCTGGGGCTCAACAATAGTGCACGTGCCTGGCATGAGTGAGGCACTGGGTTTGATTCTCAGCACTACATATAAATAAATAAAGATCTATCAACAACTAAAAATAAATAAATAAATAAATAAATAAACAAACAAACAAGAGAGAAAGAGGCCTTATCAAGCAAACAGAAAAAGGGGTAGGCAGGAATTCAAATCAGAAAATACAGGAACAGTAAAAATTTCCAGATGAATATCATACAAGAGTTAAGACACGGAATCGTATCCATAAACCATAAAGTACATAATATAAACATGAGTATTCAGGAAAAATTTAAATATGACAAATAAAGCATTCAGCTAAAGGCTTGAATATAAAGTTGAGGCAATCTTCCATGAAGTAGAACAAGACCAGAGACACAAGAGACAGGGTTAGGAGCGCGGTGCACTCTGTGAATAGAAGAGTTTCAAAAAGAAAATGGAAAGGAGACTGTCATTCAGAAATGACTCAAGAAAAGTAATGAGACTGAACAACAAGCATGTGCGAGTGGAAAGGGCCCATCAGAGGCCAGCACATGCAGAAGGAAAGCTAGGGCACAGAAGCCAGAAGACCAAGACTGGGTTAAAAAAAAAAGAGCTTCCAAGCTTCCATGGTGGCATCCATGGTACCATGGACGTGGGTGAAATAGTAACCCACGTCCTGCAGCATTGTAGAAGCCACAGAATGATGGACATCTCCTGAACTTGGAGGAAAAACTGTTTCACCTAAATTTCTAATCCATCCAAATGATCAATCAGTGCAGGCTCACTAAAGATATGCTCATGCAGATACTCCAAAAAAAGACCTGACAACCTGTCGTCCAGGACTCAGGACTCAACACTGGAAGGAGGCAAAGGGAATTCCCAGACAAAAGCATTCTAGCAGACCTCAAGAAAAGCCCAGTCTATGTCTGAACAGAGAATGATAAGCATCAGAAGGGGGTCTCCAGGAAGCAAATACTGCATGGCAGAGATATTAAATTCAACAAAAACATTGCTATGCCAGAAACGCACAAACTTACACATAACAAACTGCTAATGTCCATGTTAAAATCTTAAATTAGATTTTGGCAAACACAAACAGCACATTAAAAATTTTAAAGATGCTTTCTTTATTCCAGGAATGCAATCACAGTTCAATGTTAGGAAGAATATTAACGTAATTAATGAAGAACTAATAAAAGCATGATCACCTCTGAAAATGCTGAAGAAGTACCTAAAAATTCAACATATGCATGTAAAAACTAATAAGTAAGAACGGAGGGGTACAGCTTTTATATACAGCCTTAAGATTATCAGATAACTTACTAAGGAAATGTAGAAAAATTTACCAATATAAGGAAAAAACTAAGAATCCTCACTATGTTCATTCTAAATACTGCCCTAGAAGTACTACAATAAGAGAAGGGAGATAATTAAGAATTGGGGTGGGGGGAGATAAAACTACCTCTCTTGCAAATGACATAGGCAATATGATTATATATCCAGAAAATTTAAAAGAATGAATGAAAAATACAATCCAGAGTCAGAAAAGTTAAATTATGAAGAAGCAGGCATAGGGAAATGCCTTTAAAGTCAGGGAGCAGGGAAAATATTTTTTCTGACTCAATACCCAGAAGCAAAGTAAAAGGGGAAAGTCTAACAAAAACACAAAAATAAATAAGCATGCAAGATTAAAACCTTTGCATGTCTAAAATGTATTATAAACAAGATAAAAATGTAAGTGACAAATAGGTAAACACATAAGAAATTTAGCAGTTTAAATAACAAGTTAAAGGCTAATATCCCTAATATATATAAAGAACCTCTAAGTTTTCAGAAAAAGCCCAAAATCCAGTAGAGAAAAAAATGAGCAAAACATATGAAGGGGTAAAAAAGTACTACAAAAGACCTATAAACTTAAGCACAGATGCTTAATTTCTCTGATAATTAGAGAAGGGCAATCTTTAAACTACAATTAATACAGCATTTTTTCCTTTTTATTTAATAAAATTCTTTTTTAAAAACTTTGCTTATTTATTTTTTTTCTGCAGTGCTGAGGATCAAACCCAGTGCCCCACATATGCGAGGCAAGCATTCTGCATAGTAGACACTGAGCCCCAGCCCCAACCCCAGCCCCTAATACACCATTTGTATGCTTCTGTCTAGGAAAACTCCAGAAGCCTAGCAATGCTGTCACTAGGCTTCGAGAAACAGGCATTCCTCACATATGGTACTGGTGGGAACAGAAAATGTCACCATTGTTGGAGTGGAATGGCAATGACCACCAAGATTACATATACATTTACTCTGACCCAGCAATCTCACTGGTAAACGTGTATACAAAGTCATTTTTTGTAGTACTATTTGTAATAGTAAATAAACGAGGAACTGCTTGAATACAGTACACGGCCTCCACACAATGGAGTATGAACCAGCTATAAAAAGCAAATAAGGGGTCACATCAACATGCAACCAAAGAAAAATAAGCTGGACTTCATTAAAATTAAAAGCTTTTTATTCTTCAAAGGACACCATCAAGCGAGTGAAAGGACAGAGAATAATCAAAAATACTTGCAAATCACATATCTCAAAGAGGACTTCTATGTGAAATATATAAAATTCTTACAACTCAATAAAAAAAGACAACTCAATTAAAATAAAGTATTTGAAAAAAAATAAATAAAAATAAAAATAAAAAAATAAAGTATTTGAACAGATTTTTTTCCAAAAGTGATATACAAATGGCCAATAAGAGTTATAAAGATTCTCAAAATCCTTAGTCAGTAGGGAAATACAAATAAAACCATGAGATACCACTTGACAACCACTAGGATAGCTACTTTAAAAAATAAAATAAAAAGACACTGACAAATATTGACAAAGACAAAAAGAAACTGGTATCATCATTCACTGCTGATGAGATTGGAAAATGGTACAACTGCTTTCAAAAACAGCTTGTGAATTCCTTGGAAAGAAAACATGGACTTGCCGCGTCCCCTCGCCAGCAAAGGAAACACGACACAGGATTCTTCCTTCAGCAGTTTATTCAGGCCTTTATTTTGACATGTCTTCTAGCTTCTACTTCTACTCCTACTGCTACTTCTACTACTACTCCTACTACTACTACTACTACTACTACTACTACTGCTACTCCTACTGCTACTCCTACTACCCCTCCTGCTACATGCCCCAGCCTAATAAAGCAGATAAAGCCCCAATGCACAACTGCCACGTGGATCTTTCTCATAGGGTGTTTTACAGCTACGTGCCAACTCTCCCAAAATAAGGAGTAGTTTATCACAGGCCACGGTGCTATTCAGCGCCATCTTGTAATGGCGGCCACAGTACACAGAAACGGCTCACTACATGGACTCATATGTTCAGAAATTCCACTCTTATGCATATTCCCAGAACTAAAAGATACATCCCACAAAAACATGCACGATACATATTTGCAGCAGTAATATTCCTAATGGCCAAAAAGTAGAAATAACCCAAATATATTCATTAACCCATCATGGATAAACAAAATGTGCATATCCACTGGAATAATATTCCTACAGTGGAATGTTATTCAGTGACCAACAGAAGTGAGGATTCACACATGCTGCAACATGGATGAGCCTTTCAACATTATGCTAAGTCAAAGCAGACTGACCCCAAAGGCCACATACTGTATGATTCCACTTAAACAAAATGTCCAGAACAAGCAAATCCAGAGAGACAGGAAGCAGACTGGTAGCTGCCAAGGGCTAGGATGAGAAGGAACAAAGAGGGGATGCTACCAGATCTGGGGTTTTCTTTGGGAGGCAATGGAATGTTCTTGAACTTAGATGACAGAAATGATTGCAACAGGGCTGGGGTTGTAGCTCAGTGGTAGAGTGCTTGCCTCGAATGTGTGAAGCACTGAGTTGGATTCTAAGTACCGCATATAAATAAAATAAAGTTCCATTGACAACTAAAAAATATATATATTTTTTTAAAAAAGAAAGAAATGATTGTGACACCTTGTGAACATACTATAAACCACTGAATGGCACACAGGGAAGTCACCAGAGCCAATTTACATGTCACCCTGCTCAAGTAAGGAGTCAGCAAAGGATTATTTTATAGCTCCTGTTAAAATTATCTACTTATAAAGTAGTTTCAAGTGATTGCTGCTGATTTTTAAGCATGTTTCCTATTCCCTTCTGTGACACTTTCTGCCACCTCTAGGAAAGGAGCTGCTGTCTCTTTTCACTACTGATACCACTATTACTAACTTTTAAAAATAACTGCACAGAAAATTTTCAAACATACAAAAGTAGAATTATATGAATCTTCTGTTGTAATCAGATTAACATTTTGCTGTATATTGAAAATCTAAATTATATTCTGTAAATTCCCAAGATCTAGGTATCAAATGTTCATAGTGATTTAAGAACAAAAAATAGCAATGCACAACTGTAAATTACAAAATTCAGTTTAAAAACAAACTTGACTCTTTCCAAAACTCATTCTGTGCCATCAGAAATATCAGAGAAATCAGAGCAGACCTTGGCTGGCTTTCAAGGCTTGCGAGGAGGCCTGTGTCCAGCTAGATCAGCAGGAGGGAGTCTGTATTTTCAAGTTGGCTCCTCAAACTTTTTTTTTTTTTTTTTTGCTTTTATTAAATAAGTATTCTGACTCATGATCTGGATGTTTACAGAAACTCAGATCAAACAACTGGAAATTCTCTACTCCACATATAAGTTACCTCTTAGAAGAATATAATTCACTAATCTACTTCCAAAACTTTGGGTTTCATATTATCTGAAGATTAGGAATATAGTTGTTTTGCCTTGTTTGTACTCAATTAGTAGCTTTTAAGCTAAAGTATATGGTATACTATGATTAGATATTTAAATTAAAGCATGTTTATGCTAAGAAAGTATATTTATACTAAGAAATTAATCACATAAACAGAGGAAAAATATTTACCATCAATAACCTATACAGTTATGTAAATAAAGCACTAAAATACAATAATTCCTGACATCCTGATTTAAAAGTATGCTGTCAAAAAATAAACTTTCCAAATAAGTGCTTTCTTTAAGCATTAAATAAACATTTCTTAAAATCATGTGGTTGGGAATCTAACGTATGTTGGAAATGCCCATATCTGCTTAATCGTAGGCAGCAGGCAGTGACCATAATTAACACCCCAGAGTCCCCACATGCAAGAGTTCAGCCTATTTGTTCTTACACAGGGCTGTCTCTCTACCCTGGAGCTTTCCTAGGCTGATGGTTCTTGACTTGGGAGCCCTCCTGTGAGAAACAGGATGATGAGCAGCATCCCTGACCTCTACATCCAGTAAGGGTTTATGGTAACTTTGTAGAACATAACTATGTGAATAATAAGAATTGTAATCATAATAAAGTAACAATCTTACTTTTTAATGCATTAAATATTCATATTCATAGCATTATAAAATAAACATTCTGACAACCATTCTAAAGAGGTAAATGAAGAAAATGGAAAGTTTTGTGATTCTTCCAGTGAGACATAGACAACTCTAGATAACTACCCACGTAGCAGAAGAAGGATCATGGTGATCCTGTAATCTGCTCATAATACTATTTCCTAGTGAGTTAGTTAAAAACGACATGACCACTATCTTCTATAAATTTAAAAATCTAAAAGATAGTATAAAATTATTTTATTGAAATTTAATTGGCCATTCATCATAGCTACACTAGTCTATGCTAAATTAACTAGAGTCCTTTATTTCTGAAATATTTTTTTCAATAAGAGGCTGTCATGACTTATACATTACATAACAGTAAATCTGAAGTCTAAAGAAAATGCCAAGTAACAGTCCCATACTTCCAAAATGGTGGAACATGCACTAGCATCATGCTACGTGAATTCAAAGGCAAAGAGACAACAGGAAGTCAATCTGTTCGGATGCAAAGAGCTTACACTACTACATATCATATATCTTGTTTGATAAATGTTCAGATGAATTTGAAAGGCAGAAAGATAATTCAACTAAAATTAATAATATACTATTACAAACCTCCGAGTGATCAACATGTACTCTTTTTTTTCTAATACATTTACTTTTAAATCTTTTTTATTTAATTTATGAAGTCATAGCAAAGAAAAAGTTTGCAATTGAACTTTATCATCATTTAGATTTGATACCGGGTTACCATACTTTTTAAAACCAATTATTTACCACTCCACATAAAAGATAAGACTATAATGAAGGACAATGTTTCATTTTGCTATATATAATGAATGAGTAACAACAACAACAACAAAGAACTAGGAAATTATACCATTTCTAAATCAAGCAGAGCAGAAACATATAGGGGGTGAGAACCAGCAGCAAGAGCTCCAGGCTGCTGCACCCACTGCAAGAATGTCCAGACCATGGCCTGTTTAGGCTGAAGTTCAATTTCTGGGAGGGTCTGGAGAATGCATAGTCTCATCCCAGTTTAGATTTGGCATTAAAAAAAAAATATATATATATATATATATATATATATATATATATATATATATATATTTAGTTGTTGCTGGACCTTTATTTATGTATGTATGTATGTATGTATGTATGTGGTGCTTGCCTAGCATGTCTGAGGCACTTGAATCAAACCCAGTGCCTCGCACCTGCAATGCAAGCACTCTACCACTGAGCCACAACCCCAGCCAGAGTTTTGGCATTTTTAAATTAATGTAAATCTCAAAGCTTTTTGGAAATGTTAAAAATATTTTACTGAATATGAAATGCAATTTGAAATCTTACAATTACCACACACATTCTGATATGTTAGCAACAGTGGACATAGGGAACAACAGACGTTGCCAAAATGTGCCAACAAATCTCACACTTTCTATAGCTAAGTCACCAAATGCTACTGTTACTGCAATAAATGCTCCTGCAGTACTCTGAGTTTTAATTTGATTGAGATATGTTTCCTATAATTTTGAAAAGTAATGTCAAACAGGACTGGTCTCATGTCACATTTCTAGTTCATTTTGTAATGACTGCCCAGGGTGCTCTGTTGAGAGAGTTCTGAGGTCCTGGAGAAAACGTAAGGGGCTGGGGATGAGGAGAAAGAATCAGTTTCCAGGAAACTAGAATATAAAATTATTAATCATGGTTTATGAAGGAAATTTATTCTCTAAAATAATCCCATCTCATCAGCATTAAAAATGGCCACTGCCCAAGACATGAATAATCTCTAAAACCTGCCAGGATGGTACTGGGCTAGCTCATATCTGTCACACTTTTTGGCTAACTGGAGATAAATCCTGGCAACAAGTTCCTACAGTCTGGACTTCACTTCTCAAACTCTCTCCTTCATTATTTTTGAAAAAGAATGGCAAGGTAATAAGCCCAGATATCCCAGGAGAAGAAGAGAAAGCAAAGTAAAAATAACTCATTAGACTGTTGCAAACTTTCTCCTCTCACAATAGAATAACTGCCCAAGTAATCTAATGTTAAAGCATAAGACTTAAAAAGTATAAAATTAATTTTCATATATACTAAGACATACCCAGAATATACAAATATGAAAAATAGTGAGCTAACTGAATACATATACTTATATTTTACTATGCTGTTCTTCCAAATGTAAACTATAAATACCATCATTTTATAAAAATACTAACCTACTGAAATAATACATATGCCATTTGAGCATATACAATACTTATTTTAACCATAATTAACTCGTAAGGCCATTTTTGGAGCTCCGTACCATCAGTTCTCTTAGTTATTCTATGATAGAATACCCAGTCTACTTACTCAATTGGCAACATTTATTTGTATTAAATATCAATTTTGTTTGTTTTCAGTAGAGGCTACAGGAGCTAATGATGCTAGGGAACAGCTTAGGCCCTGTTATCTTACTTGAGGGATTAATACAGGCTTCCCTGAAGAACTGACAGTGAATCAGAGGCCTCTGGCACACAACATAGGCCAGCAATAAAGACTGCAGCCCCAAAGTTGACAAGCTGCACGGGGACCAGATTACTGGAATTTCATAAGCCACTGTAAAGGATGTGAGACTTTAAAGACAACACAGAAGTTACTGAAGAGGAAAGTGATAAGACCCCAATAGCTACTGAGTTCACAAATTTAGCCTGTACCAATCCTGAGAATCCCATTGTCTCTTTTTCCTGATCCAGCAACTGCCACAGAATTCAAGGAGGGAGTACTAGGGATACTTTTTGGATGGGTTTCCTATCTTCTAAAAATGATCCTTCTCCTCTGAATGTCACTGGCTCTAGATGTGATGCCCAAAACAGATGTGGCCACATGCAACCCTGAGGGAACCAGCCTTAGACTAAAGCTGATGCTGAGTGTGGCAGAATGAATATGTGGATCTCTGAGCTGTGACAGTATTACCTGGATTCCATCCTATCTCTGGACTTCCAGTAACATGAGATATGAAGTGTGTGTCATGCTCATTGCCCATCTGAGTGAAGGTTTTCTGTATGTTGCAGCTGAAAACTTCTTAGCTGCTATAATAATTATCGTGTTGGTGGTAGCTGAAACTCATAACAGAACGAGATTCTGAAGGCACAAGGAATAAAGAACAGAGTGCCAGGGCAGACCACTGGGGCCCTTGACATTTAATTCCAGGTACAGAATAGGATTCTTCTATGCAAACACAGAAGCAGCCAAAAAGTTACAAAGCAAAGTAGAGCAGAACTACAGGAATGAACTCAAAAGGGTGTTTCAGGGAAGGGTCAATGAGAAGGGAGAGGGGGTGGAGCTCCCAGGTAACTACCCAGAGCAGTTTCAACAACCTCATGGTGGTAGGCACTGAGAAATGAGTGAAGTACAGAAAATAGTCAAAGATCATTCTTTTGATGAGTGTTTAGAGAGGAAAGAGTCTGAGGGGAGAAAAGAAACCCCGAGAAATGGGTAGAGAAGAGGACAAGAGTCAAACAGCAGAGAGCCCGGGGGAATGCTCTGGAATACAGGTGACAAGAATAACAGGTGTAGGGGATGGGGTACAGGTGTGCATGCAGTCAGGGGTAAGGTATGCTGCTGCCCCATGACAGCTTCTCTCCTCCTGAAAAGTGACTGGAGCTGGCCCCAAAAATGAGAGATGGAGAGAAAGGTGTGAAGGAAGCCATTGTAGAAGCAGAAGAGGGACCTAAGAGAGCATGCCTGGACCAGCTGACCACACATGCTGGTTTCCAGGACCTGTGGTGGTACTGACTGGCTCCACAGTTATTTTTCTACCAAGCTGTGAACAAGGATACTGCTGAGGTTAAATTCACCCAGACCCCGCATTTTGCCCGCACTGTATAGGCACTGCAAAGACAAGGAGCTAATTCTTTTGGCTCACTCTGCATTTAATGTGACCCAACTACTTGACCTGTAGCACTTTCCTAGGTATTTTAAAGTCAGTGTTCTCAGATCAAGGAGATGGAAAGATAATTACAAAGGTAAAACTTAAATTATAATAGAGGCAATAACAGAGTAAGAACTAGTTGAGGCAAAATTTAAACGATGTATAAATTAAACTGAAAGATCAAATCTGTGGGATGATGGCAATAAAATGGAGAAGATGAATCTTGACAGGAACCTCAAGTGCCCACAAACTTTATATTGAATACTAAGCAATTATTTAATATACCAGTGTTTATTGTGCATTCAAAAAATAGCTTAAAGAATAAACAAGATGATTGGATGAAGTGAGCTAAATTCAGGGACGAGTGGGAGATAACTAGAAAGTGAGACCAGAATGGATTCTAAAATGTTCTGAAAGAACCATAATCCCTGAGGGAAGGAAAACCAATGTGCAGAGCCTTCCATTCATCTCTGGCTACTGCCTGGCAGCACTTTCCAGGCCACAGGGCAAGACAGAGAGTCCAAAAGGAGCCTGTGATCTCACTGAACTGATGAGACAGAGATTAGAGATTGGAGTGGCCAGTTGTCAGTTAGCCTTTTTTAAAATTAGAATTCCAATTTTTCCGAATTAATTACATTCTGTGACTCAGACTTCAGATTGTCTTCCCTTCCCATTATTTATGACATGCAGGACCATTCTAGGAAATGCTGCTTCTGCTTAAGAACAAACACTAACTCCAACAGTATTACCCATCTAGAACTTTCCACCGTTCAAGTTCCAATTTTTAAAGAATAATCTCTTTAAAATCCAAGTCTAACAGCAGCAATTAAGAAGATAATTGTTGAATGTATCTGACAATCTAAAATTGAAAATTATGGATATTCAAGAAAATATGACTACTCCCTTTAAAAACACAGGGAACCTGCATGCTTTCCTGCAAGGTGTAGCTGGGGCAGCAGGAACACTTATGCCAGCAGGGACCCAGCCACCAGGCTGCATACAGTCCCCGAAGAGTGAAGAGTGAACCAGCTGGCTCAGACCCCGCTGACCACAGCATCAGCAGTGCCGGTCACTCCTGAAAACTCCACATCCCTCCTCCTTTAAAAGTACCTTGCCTTTTGTAGAACTGTCAGGAGATTATGAATCTGAAAAATCTGTGTAAATTACTAGGCCTTGCCTGGGTCCTGGGAAACCCTGGGAAGCCCCCAAATGCCTATGTGAAAAATGCAATCCCTGGGGAAGGAAAGCAGCCCCCTAGCCGTGGCTGGAGCAGCTGGCTCTGGGCTCAGGGATGAACCTTTTCCTATAGCAAAAGGTACACCATGCTCCTGTGGCACTGGGCTCAGAGCCTTAAAGTCCTCCTGCAGCCATTCAGACGCAGAAATGGCACTAAATCACCTGAAGTCCACACAAAGACCCAGGATGCGGATGGTGCCAGCCAGAGAGCCAGCGGGAGCTGAGAAGCTTTTTCCTGTGGTCTCACTGTCAATGGCAGAGGTGACCCCGAGAGGGTTTGCCCCACTGTCTAGGGACATCTTGTTTTTCTGCACCCTATCAAGATTATGAGGAACACCAATGCTAGTCAAATCATTGGAACACTCCAACTGGATGGCAACTGACCTCCTGCCTGCATCTACCTCACCACGGGCAGGAACCTGTAGCTCCAGCTGTTTCCAAGATCACTGGGAACATCAAACCTTTGATAACACTTTCCTAGATTCAGTACAGTAGCAATACAATAGCATGCAGCAGAAACCTGAAATAACTTTAGGCTTTTTTTAAGGGATGTATTTCTTTTTTAGATCATTCTGATTATTCTCTTCCTTTTGGAAACATCATGGATCTGACCACTACCACCACTGGGACTGCACCCAGGGCCTCCTACATGCTAAACACTCTCCACCACTGAGCTACAGCCCTAGGAGGTCGGGCTCTTCAGAGAAAATTTCTGATGTTTAAAACTAAAGGACCCATGATATATGATTTTCTATAAGTTTTTTCAAAAGAAAAGTTCTTAAAGTTACATATACCATTCTCTACTTAATAAAAATTTTTAACTTGAAATGTTTTTTAAAAATGTGGAACTTAAGAGATTCTGATTTAATGTTTCTGTACATGTGTAAATATACAGACAGGTTGACTTCAGATGTTCAACCAAGACAGAGAACAAGTATGATAAATCATTCTTGATTCCTAATGTGAGTTTTATAGCACTGTCATCTAAAATCTCAAAGAGCTTATTAAAAGAACAAATGGAAGTATAATACATAGTAGTATAGTTCTAATACTACCATAAACAAGGTGTACATTTTCATCAACAAGTGAGCCAAGGAAAAAATATAGAGAAAGTCTATATTGGACAGCTGATTAACTTTCAATTTACCTGGAAGTACTCAGCCTAAAACCAGTTGCACTGAGCAAAACTAATAAAATTTAACTTTCAAATGATTTACATGGCAGTTTCTCATCTGAATATTGATCAGAAGTGAGAGACTTTTTAAGATTATATTCGTATGTATATCTGTGCATTTGTATTTGTATATATATGTGCAGATTGGTAAAATGTATAGGAATTTCAAAACAAATATCTCAGTTATTTTTATAGTATATAATATTAAATTTGATGGGTACTTTTCCTTTCCTTTTTTTTTTTTTTTTTTTTTGGGAATATACCAAGGGTTGAACTCAGGGGCACTGAACCACTGAGCTAAAGCCCCAGCTCTTTATTTAATTAATTAATTAATTTGAAGACAAGGTCTCCCTAAGTTGCTTAGGGCCTCGCTAAACTTCTGAGGCTGGCTTTGAACTTGCAATTCTCCTGACTCAGCCTCCTAAGTCATTGAGATTACAGGCATGCACCACCATACCCAGATAAATTTGATGTTTCTAAACACATAAGAAAAGTACTAAATTTTTAAATTAATTTAGGATTAATTAAAACAATTAAAAATTACTTTAGACTTTCTAGCTCTATACATTAAAAAAAAAAGATGTCTCTAATGATTAATACTATGCTCCCCAAAAAATTTATTCTCATTTTTTCTGCTGTAAAAACTGGGCAGTTAAAATAGATATATTTTATATTAATTGGGGAATCCTCCATGTCAAAATTCAATAGAAAATTAAGGACTTGCTCTCCTAAATAGCACTTCTCAGATGGCTGCTTTGAGATTAAATAAATAAATAAATAAATAAATAAATAAATAAATAAATAAATAAAAACTAAACAATTCATAATAACTTTCAAGTTTAAAAAGCTTTCCCATGATTAGCCTTCACTCAGAGATTCTTTGAAAAGCCCTTACCCTAGCTAATAAACAAGAAGACCATGTTTAATACGCCACTGCAACATCACCACCCATGATTGCTCAGATGACCTGCATCTGTGGAAACTACACCTTAACTGAGCCCCTCCTCTCTGCACAGAGGCTTCACATGAAACTCTGCTATTCTATTTTGAATGACAGTACATACCCTGCAGAAATCTGAAGCCTTAGCACTTAGTCCAGCTTTCCAGAAACTAGCTATTTCAATCCAAATTGAACTCACCCAGCAGAAGGACTGTTAATAGATTTCTCCAGACAATGACTCTGCCTTTCCAAGACAGCAAGAATTCTGCAGTGTTGGAGTTTCTTCTAAACATTTTCTTACATTCACATCGAAATGGAGATTATAAGTACTCCCGACCTGCTGCCCCTAAGCCTGAGCCAAGTTATCTTCATAATGTGAACTGCCATAGCAACAGAAAGATTACAAACTGTCTTTAACTGTGAAACTGGAATTAATCAGAAATTTATGAAATGTTCTGAGTATCAGTTTTCTAATATTTCTTTCCACTTCCTGCTTTTGAAAGTAAAGTGATCACAGCTTTACATTTTGTTAATCTTACATAATTTTGTAGATTTATAAAGTACATTGGAAAGATGTAGGCATATCAGTTCAAAGATTCAAGAAGTTTATGGCTTTTAGGGAGACAGTGGAATAATTGACGATAGGTTTGGTACTCATACACTTGAATTTCAGCCAATTTGATTATGTCATGTGACTCTGGGCAGCAGCAACTTAACTCTTTGAAGTCTGTTTTCTTACTATGAAATTATTATGACAATGCTTCCATAATGATGCTTTTGTGGGGACTGAATGGAATATTTGAACTGCCTTAGCACAAAAAGTGCTGGACAAGTCGGGGCAGCCAAGGCAACTCAATTTCCTCAAGTTGCTTACAGAGTAGACCTGCAGAGCACCCTAGAACACACAGCACATTAAAATGCAAGTCCAATTCTCCTGCAGTAGATTACAGTATCTTCCTGGTTTTTTAAGTAGGATTTTTAATCCCAGATATGAGAGTTAATACTATGTGACAAGCTCTCAATAGAAATCCATTTAAAAATATCTGTATAAGCGCCTCAGATATAGCTCAGTGGTAAAGTGTTTGCTTAGCATGTACAAGACCCTGATTCTATCCTCAGCACCCACTATTAACAATAATTATATATAACACGTATTTAATAAATACTTATAAAATATTTATTATATTTTCATAAATCTGGTCACATAGCTAATGCTTAAATTAGGAAAGATATTTCATTTTTTAAATTATACTTCAATTTTACTTAATATACAAGTAGACCCAAGTAAAAACAATATACACTAAAACTTTTAAATGAGTCTACCTTTCACCTATCTGGAGAACATAACAGGCTTGACATTTATTACAGATCTACTTTCAACAGAGTAGTGTAAAAAAGTACTCATCAGAACAAAGTTGCTTTTAAAAACTACAGATGGTTAATACAGTCAATTGCAAAGCAACAAATTAAAGCAAATTTGAAATCCTCAGCAGTAAGACTTCACAAGTAATTGTAAATACTATGTATATTAACTTGTACAGAGTTCTGCAGCACTGGGCTGACTTCACTGCTATACTTTCCTGCACGGGCTTCAGGGAACTGTCACTCAAAACTAAACTCTACAAAGACAGAACCCTCTTCTCTTTTTCTCCTCAGCACCTAGCAAGCATTTGGCAAAGTTTCAATAAATAGCAATGTATTAATAAGTGAAGTAAAAATAATAGAATTGCACATATTCTACTTGCAACAAAATACAATATGTTAGCATGATCTTATGAAACAGATTAACAATGGAGTAATTTGAACTGCAAAGTATTTATCTAAAACAAAACTAATTTAACTAATAAAATATTATCCTGTTAATAAAAAAAAATTAAAACACTTAATGTACAAGTCTCCAGCAACTCACAAGCAAAATAATCTGATCTGTCCACTCGTCCCTCTCATTTCTGAAGATCAAATAGATAAAAGAATCTATGTGGTCCCTTAGAAATTCTGATAAACAGTACTTCATTACCTTTGGCATTTCCAGTTTTTAATGCCTTATATAAAGTCAGTCAAATTTTAGCCAGTTAGAAAGCAAATACTGTGACACTTATGAGCTCCACACACCCAAAACAACTACAACTTTACAATGACTTGATAGTGTTACTTATAAATCACTCATTCACGTAAGATATTTCTACTACTAATGTACTGAACACATGCTAAAAGATCTTATCCTGCCTTTTATTATGAAAATATTTTCCTATATGCTAAATTTCCTTTAAAGAAACCTAAGTCAGGCACGGTGGCACATACCTGTAATCACAACTAGGGAGGATGAGGATCACAAGTTCAAGGCCAGTCTCAGTTAACTTCAGGAGACCCTCAACAACTTAGCTAAAGTCTTCCCAGTATCAAAATAAACAAACAAATAAAATGAAAGATTAAATGTCTAAATTATCTGTTGAATATATTTAAGTTTCTAATATTTATAAAATATCCCTACTCAAATATATAATGGACTAAACAAATTTTTTTTTCAATTTTCCAAACAAATATTGTATTTTATAGACTATTTTTTGCATTTTTATGTACTTTTGGTATTAAATCTCGTATAGCATTTTGTAAGAGAAACTTTAAAAGAATTTTCTAAGTGGAAAAACCAGTAACATATCTATCTATCTCTCCCTCCCCCCATTCCTCCTTAAAGCTGTAACTCATTTCTCCATGTTTTGAAACTATGGCAAAGCTATGATTATCCAAAAACACTGTTCTATTGGGCTATTTAGGTTTAGATTCTTATCTCTCTCCCATTATCTTCTTTCTACTCATTTACCTCTTATCAAAACTTTCCTATATAGATCACATTCTCTCTCAAAACACCTAATCTGTCCACTTTTCTTTAGTGTGCACACGCAGGTGCAGGTGGATAGCTGCACAGAGGCTGAGACATGGCAGACACACTCTAGCATCATGGTTCTCATTACACTACAAAATGGTGGACACCAACACATCTGAAAAATCAAGACCAAGGAAGGCAGAAGACTGACAAGCTGAGGAACCCTCCAGGTCCCTCACACCCACACAGAGTCACTGCACCAAAGCAGAGCTACACCGGTTCTGAAATCTGACAGCTGGCACCACAAGAAGACAACTGAAAGTTACTATGTGAAAAATGATGGTAGAAATAAAGCTCCAAATTCCTAGGAGAAAATATAGGTGAGGAATTAGTTCCCCAAATAAGCAAATGAAGAGGTGGCAAGTAGATTTTTCTATTCAGCTTATCTGCTTCAAGCAAATATAAAAGAAATAACTTGAAGCAGCTTGGGACAGGTGACAGACATGAAAAAATAAAAATATTAATTTTAAAATCAATGGTTAAAATAAGAACTCTTGACTCGGTGTAATTAGTTATTTTTATTACTTAAGAAAGAATAAAAAGTAATGATACAAGAAAAATGGTTAAACTTGTTTCAGATAAACAAGTTCTGATGAGTCTAACAAACATTTATTCTCCAACTTTCTACCTAAAGGGGGGGAAAAAAGCAGGCTAGGCATGGTGGCGCATGCCTGTAATCCCAGCAGCTCAGGAGACTGAGGTAGGAGGATCATGAGTTCAAAGCCAGCCTCAGCAAAAGTGAGGTGCTAAGCAACTTGGTGAGACCTGTCTCTTAAAAACAAAAAAAATACAAATTAGGGCTGGGGAATATGGCTCAGTGGTTGAGCGCCCCTGAGTTCAATCCCCAGTACCTTCCCCACAGCCCCAAAAGAAGGGAAAAAAAGCAGAGCTCCCAGGCTATAATAGTTGAACAGAGAGGTGTAGGTGAGCACACCACACTGCCAGGCATTCTTTCCACACTAACTTAACTACTATTGCCTTGAATGGAAACTGACTTAAAAGTCACTGTGAGCACTTCTTCTGTATATGGCAGACTGTTTTATTCTTCCTCTGATCTCTGTATGACTTGAATGAAAGACAGAGAAAGCCACACTAAGAGAAGAAAAGCAGCAACAAAATAAAAACTAAAACATAGAAAACTCTGCATATAACTTCTGTTGTGGAAACAAAAATTAAAATCCCTGACAAATGAGGTTTCAGAGTATCTGTGAATTTCACTGAAACCAGTACTGTGGGCACCTGAGTTCTCATATTCAAAAGTACATGGTACTTGATCTGAATGCCAAAACTACCAGTTCCAGGGGACAACTTACATACTGAAAGCTTTTTAAAACTACAGATGGGGTATGCAATCTACATAGTCTTACTTGTACCAGAATAAAGAAAACAGAGTAGGGCTGGGATTGTGGCTCAGTGGTAGAACACTTGCCTACCATGGATGAGGCACTGGGTTCAATCCTCAGCACTGCAAAAAAAAGAAAAAGAAAACAAAAGTAAAATAAGGTATTCTGTCTATCTACAACTAAAAAATAAATAAAAGAAAGAAAGAAAACAGAGTAAATACTTTTAAAAAAAAGCTCAAGAAGACAGAAGATACCAAGTTTTGACCAACCTAGATCACTCAAGCTTAGAATTTCACTAGGAACACAAGACAGTCTAGCTCAGGAACTGAAAACTATTGGTGAGGACTTGTATTTCTTAAATCAACACGAAAATAATGCATAATAATAAGGGACTCAACTAGTGTTAACCTATCCTTGTCATTCTTATTAAGAGCCACTCATTGTTTCAAGAGTTGTAAGAACTCATCGAAACCCCTCCACAACCCTGTGAGGTTAGTGCAATTTCTATCATCCCTCCTTTCCATACAGGTAAATCTAGCAAGTTGTAATTTGCCTAAGATCACTTTCCTAGAGAATGACAGAGGTGAGATTCAAACACAAGCTACTGGGCCTCACAGGCTGTGCTCTCTTACATTTTGCTATATGCTACCTCTCTAATTACCAAGCCAAAGCAAAACAAAGCCCCCAAATTAATCACCCCAGGAAAAAATTCAATGTTTAATCCAAGTGAAGGTTTTTAAACAGTGAAAAGTATTTAGCCATTGTAAGATTAATTATCACTGTCCATTTTCTCCTTAAGTTTTTTTCAAGATACATCCTCTTTGCTTAAATGTAATCATGTTCTCCATGTAGAATTCAATTGAGGGCCAACTAAAGTAATGAAAATCTGATGCCAGAGGGTTGGGGCTTTAAGTAAGCACTGTTAGAGAAGCATATTATACTTTTGTTAAAAATGTTAAATTCTTAGCTCCAATAATTTCTCCATTAAAGTAAGCCTGGAGAATATAAATGCCTCTATTATACACCATATGAACCACCCTAAAGAAAAAAGGAGGAAGGGTTACAAAAGGGTAAGAGTTCAAATAAACAATGTCACTTGCTGAAACATGCAAAATGACATCCTCTCTCAGGTCCAACATAATGATACTCTAGGAAGATTCAGCATGAACTAAAGAGCTCCATTTTTACACCTTAATTGATTTTTCTTTGTAAAGTTGGAAGCACATACATATATGTTTGTTTAAACACCTTCTAAATGTTAAAGGCAAAAATAAATTGCTCAAGTTAGAAAATGTAAAAAGGTGGTTCAGTTTTCACATGAACAATACAGAAAAAGGTAACATGTAAAATATGGAAATCCTTCTAATCACAGTTAAGCAAGAAAAATACTGGCATTCTATGACAATTATACCCATGATCTTCCATTCTCTAGCCTGAAGATTAGAAGAGTCAAACAAAATACTGATACAATGTAACCAACCATCGGTTAGTCAAAGACAAGGAAATAATAGCCTGTGCAGAAATCCATGTTTTATCTCCTACTTGAAAAATTACAAGAGGTGATCTTGCCTACCAGAAAACAAACTTTTAAACTCAAATACAACCAAATACTATCTTTCTGATAACTTCCCATCATTAATTAGAATCAATGACCTCCAAATCTTAAAAGGGTATGCATCCATAATTACTAAGCCATTTCTCAATTTTAAACAAAGTAAATATTTACTTTCTGACTTTCAACCAATTAAATTATTTTTACTACTACTGCCTCCGTGCAACACAGCTTACTGCAGGAAGCAGAACTTCCAGATGAGCAGAGAGGACCTGAGACTAGTCCCTAAAAAACACAAACCCCTGTCCTCCCTACTGCCTAGGGGTGCCTTTCCTGAATGGGCTACCTGGGTACTCCTGCAGTACATACACCATGTCCTATGTACAGAAGCATGACACCAGGTACTGCGTACACACGGACATGGGTTACTACACTGCACACTGTAATGACAAGGATACTGTGTAAGCTACACACGACCCGGGATAGATACTGTGCACACTCTATAGGAATCCACTTAATGTGCATACCCTGTGGAACACACCGGATACTGTGCACACTGTCTATGACACTGGACACTGCGTGCAAACATACTGTGTCCACACAGTATATGATACCAGGCACTAGGGCATCTATCTCACACGACTCCGGATAGCGTGTGCACACCGCACAGGGCACTGCTCAGGGCGATGAGTATTATGAGCACACACTAAAAGACACCCGGTACTGCGGACACCCCTGGAGCGACACCGGGTCCCGCAGGCATACCGCCAACGACACTGGGTACCGCGGGCACACGGCAGGCGCCCCTGGGCTCGGCCCAGAAAGAGGGTGAGGGAGCTGTGCAAGTGAAAGTTCGGGTCCAGCGTCCCCGGTGGCCTCTCCATCCTAGCCGCGTCCATCGCAGATTCCCTCCAGGGCTCTGGGCGCGAGGAGGGCGGCGAAGCCCAAGCACAGTGCCCGAGGCCCGGGAGGACCTGTTGAGGCGCCTGCGGCCTCCCTCCCGGGTCGCCGCGGCCGCCGAGGGCTGGCAGAGCCTGCGCGGGCCTCGGCACGGCCCTGCCTCGCTGCCGCCCGGCTCGCACACGACGCAGCGCGTCCCTCCGGCCCCGCTCGCGTTCCCCGCCGACGGCCATCGCGCAGGGCCCGGGAGGCCTGGCCGGGAGCGCGGCGCGGGGCCCCGGAGGCGGCGCTCACGCGACGCCGCGGCTTCCCGGCCCGCGCAGGCCCCGCGCGCTCCTCCCGGGCCTCCGCCGCCGCCTCGGCCAGTGCGCCTCCGGCGGGCGGGACGCGCCGGCCCCGCAGGCCCCGAGCCGCAGAGTCCCCGGGCGGCGGGCCCACCCCGGGGCGAGCGTCCGCCAGCGCCCAGAGGCCGCGGCCCCGCAGGCTCCAGCGCCGGCCGCCGCGCCACGGCCGCCTCCGCCCGCCCGTCGCCCCGCCGCCCCACCACCCCGCCGCCGCCGCCGCGCTTCCCCACCATTATGCTCCGGCTCCGCCGCCGCCGCCGCCGCCGCGCCCGGCCCTCCCCTCGGTGCCGCCTTCTTCCCGCCGCCCGGCGCCTCTCGGGCCTGAGCCGGCGACGGGCGCGGGGGGCGGGGGGGACGCGCAGGCCGCCGCCTCCTCCTCCCCGCCGGCCTCCGCCCTCCTCCCGGCTCCCCCCGCCCGGCCCCGCCGCCGGGTCGGCGCGGAGGGCTCGGGGCTCGAGGGGCGCCATGTTGACGGCCCTGCCCAGCCGGCGCCGGGGCGCGTGGGGCCGGGAAGGCGCCGCGGCCCGCGAGAGCGCGGGAGGGCCGAGGGCGAGGTCCGCGCGCGCACTTACTGCGTCTCCTCGCCGAGCCGCAGGCCTGCGGGGCCCGGGGGGCCGCGGCGGGGCCGGGCCGAGCGGCGCGGGGCCTGCGGGCGGCGCGGGGCCGGGAGGGCGCCCGGGAAAGTTGGCGTCCCTGCGCGGCCGCCGCTCACATGGCGCAGCGGAGCAGGCGGCCACTCGTCGCTGCGGGCCCCAGGCCCGCCCGCCCGCGGCCCCGCTCCCGCTCCGAGTTTATTGTGTCTGGCGGAGTCTCCGGCGGCCGGGCCGGGCGAGAGGGCCTGGGCTGGGCCGGCCGCGCGCGGGGGGCTCTAGTGGCGGGCGCTGGACTTGCGCGCGGCCGGCCCGGCTCGCGTCCGCCTCCCGCCCAAGGCCGGGGCCGGTGCACGCCCGCTCCTACCTTCCCTCGTCCTGTCTTCGGCGCCTCTATCCAAAATTAGTTTCAGCATATTCTCATGTATCCACACACGAACTCCATATCAATACACACGTGAAAGCTACGTACGTGCAGGCGCGCTCGAGCCCTGAGCGGTGCGCACCGAGCGCTCAGACACGAGGGCAGCATTGTTCGGCTGGGCCGCTCCCGGCCAGCGCCGCGTGTGAGTGGCACGGACCTGCTCCGCGGTCTGCGGGGGCGGATTGCAAAGGCTGAAGAAGCACCAACTCCCGTGTTGGCAGAACTGGTAAGGCAGCTCCAATGTCTATCGCGAGGATGTCCAAGTTCCTCTTTCCATACACAGAAATAGGACTTCCAAAAGAAACGGGACCACCCGTTATCAATTTGGCAAGAGCACCACAAATTTGTGAGAAGACGACTCTCTTACTGTAGTGAGTGATTCTAGACCTAACCAGGGAAGAGACCTTAAGTTGTGGGTGGCTTATTGCAAAACAGTCTCAGATAAGTGCACATATAGATTTCATCTATGTCCCTAATGACCTTTCTCCGATAGGAGTTGAGGAGGGAAAATTTATTCTTATTCTCTCTGATCATAAGTACCTGAAATCACTGGAGTGAGACTGTCCTAGAAATTTGGGGTTTCTTACCCAGTTTATCAATCTGCTTTCATAGCTGGTCTTGAAGAACTTAGAAATGGGTGGTGTTGAATAGATCTCTAATGTATACCTGTCAAATAGGCACTCTTTCAAACTCTTAGCCCTGGTTCCGATACATACATCTCAGACTGTTGTTTTGCTATTTGAAAGAACTTCACAAAATAATTTAAATTCATTTAAAGTATAAATATTTGCCATTAAAATTTCAATCGAGGGGTTGACTGCCAGAAAAAAAAAAAAATCTAGTCATACCTGTTTGCTAAACAAGGAATTTTAATGATCACCTTGTATAGTGAATCACCTTTTAAAAATAAAGTCTGTTACTTTATCTGTAAGATAAAGTTCTTCGTGGTTCTCTGTTTCTCAGAGACCACACTGTAACCAAGAGCTCCGTCCCTGTCCCCAATGCCAATCAATGACTATTTAATAATGAGGATACAGTTTTGAGGAAAAGATAAAGGAAGGTTTATTGCTTTGCCAGCAAAGGAGAAACACAGGGGACTCCTGTCCCAAAGGTTGTGACTCTCCTGATCAGGAGGGATAGGGGGTTTTAAAGGAATTCTTAAAGGGTTACATCCCAGGTGTGCTCTGATAAGGGGGTCCCAGGGCACCTTGCTGGCATGTTAAGATTCACTTGTTAGTTTGGGAGATCCTCAGCAGGCATCTCCTTCCTGTAGTGGGTGTGTTCAAGGGCAATTAACTAGGGGAAGAAAAGAACACTGTCTCCCTAATCTTGTTAGATAGGGGGAGAGGGAAGAGAGAGAAAAAAACTTTTTTATTTTTAAATAAACCTTAGAGCAATGAGGGCTATAGTCAGAAGGTGAAGAGACAACTGTTGCAACCCAAATATGGCATTTATGTGTAAAAGGAAGCTTACCTTTTAGTAAAGAGATGACTGTGTAATTCCACATTTTCCTCTCCAGTTATATTTTGTAGGCATCAGATTTTATACACAGATACCATCTCATTTTACGTAATGTAAGTTAGATAACTTGTCCCTGGATTTCCTATCAGTGTTGTGTTCAATTTAAACCTGGGCTCTTTTGCCCCTTTCCCAACAGTTACTTTTTCCTCTGCTGTCCCTCAGTTGATATATGTGTGTGGGTCTGGGGGCCAATGGCTGGAGATTTGAGGACTCCTGGCCACTCAAGTGGTTATTTCCATGCAACATAAGACAGACCATGAATTTATCCACCAGATTGTGAAGAGGGGTCAAAGGGCTCTAAGGTGTTGAGGAGAAAGGAAGAATGGTGCAGGGACAGCACCTGCTGAGAAAGGGCATCCCAGAGTCTTCCTGGCCTCTGCCACATGCTGTGCTTATGTGCTTAGTACCTGAGAAGATCACTCCCCTCCTCCACATTCTGCTTCAGAAATGTGATGTAACTAGAGAAGGCATGCACTACTGTTCAACAAATTGGAGTGGAGGATTTGTCTCTTTAAAAAACAAATATGACCTTATCCAACTGCACTCTTTTTTTTTTACAAAGTTCAAATGAACCAAATAATACAAAAACTGAAAATTTTTTCAAAAACTAGAAGAAAATATAGCTGAATTTTTGCAAGATTACAAGCAAAGAAGAATATCCAAAACCTTAGAGTAACTGGGTTTGGGGGAAATCACACACACACACACACACACAACTGATAAATTTGACTATAAAATATTATAAATCCTACATGTAAAAAAACAAGTGTAGTCCTACTCTAAAATCTACCTGGAAGTTCTTTCTAATACTCTCCCTCCTACTCTCTTCACATAAGGCTCAGTTAATGTTTCTTGGGACTCCCTTGGAGTCTTGTTGACTCCTCAGAGTGTTCCTGGTCTGATAATCGCACGTATGTGGCAGTAATAAACTTATGCACTGCCGCCCTTGAAATGAATTGTTTTTATTTATTTTGCCTTTACTACTATGTTTGGTTTTATGTTTTAGTTTTGCATTAAAGGCTGAATTAACATAAACATTGAATATTCTATGTGTGTTTTGTTCGAGAATGTAAGGGTACCATGGAGCACAGCTATGAAAAGCTCCAGGGATGCAGAGGAAGAGCACATTGCAGAGAAATGAGGAGCAGAACGCGCTGCAGTGCGCCCGTGATCACGAAGGCAAACTAGGGAAGCAAACAGTTCCATTTCTGGAGACTTGTTAAACATTTATGGGATCAGAAACAGCATTGTTCCTCATTTAAAGTAATAGTAACTGCATCTTCAACTAACAGGAATGTTTTGCTTAGCAACAAATGGTCCTTCAGAGCTGAGGAAGACTCTACAAGTAAAGACAAAGCAGAAGACAATTTATGCAAGATTTAAAAAACTATAATACTGGTCTTCAAAAAGTCATGTCACATCAAGAAGATAAACACCAATAACTCCCCTTCCCCTGAAAGACAAACACCATGCATAATCTACCAAAGAGAACAAGATGATTAATCAACACTGACATTCACTTTTGTGTGTGTGTGTGCTGCCAGGGATCAAGCCTTGTGCATGCTAGGCAAGCAGTCTGCCAACTGAGCCATATCCCCAGCCCTAACATTCACTTTCACTAGTAATAAAATGACCAAATAACACGGACTGCTTCAAATCACAGGATTCTTTTTCAATGGGGGAGCCAGCGAGGGCCAGAGAAACAGACACACTTATGCAGTATTGGAAGAAAACTGAATCAGTATGAACTCCCATGAAATACCCAGAGACTTAAGAATATTTATATCTTTGATACAAGAAGTCCAAGTTTAAAAATCTATCTTAATGGTATCACTGGAAAGACCACCAAAAACTTATAGACAGGAGTGTTCAATTTGCCACTCAAAAGTCTTTCAACAATTTTCTGCTGCATTTAGAATAAAATCTAAACCCTATTCCCCAAGTCACAATGCCACCTGACTTTAACATCATCCCTGCCCTACTGACCTTTGTTCTATCCTAGGACATCTCAAGGGTTGTTCCCTCCTGAAAAATCCTTTAACAAAGAGACTTCATGAGCCCTAATATAAATTAGATCCTCCCTGTATTTTTTTCTAAAGCACAAGATAATTTGTAATGTCATATTTATGTGTGCATGTATAGACTGGGGGAATTTGTGCTCCATGATACACCCAGGTACCTGATATACACATTGTTAGGCAAAAAAGTGCTGCAGATAAAATTGGTGGTTTCTTGTGAAATCAAAGCACTGTAAAGATTTTTAAGCATTTTGTTGTTAAATAATATAATACCAAAGACTCTGTCACTCAGGTATTGCAGTTTTTCTTAATGCATCTTAATTAAAGCTACATTTTAATTGGATCACGTTATACTTAGGTTAATAGCTTAGGGCTGTAGAGTAAAGGATCTTGTAAGGCAGGTGTCCCCAGCCCTGAGAGGAGCCGTGGAATGTCCTCTCTGCCCACAGCCAGAAGAAATATGTACAACTGGGTGATGTTTTTATTTCAATCATATGAACATATATGTGATGTCTCTAGGTAGCATAAAGCATTGGTGGCATGGAGGGCATGACAAAGTACCAAGGGAAAGTTAATGTTCATCTTTCAACACTCCAGAAAAGACTGTGCAAGACAGTGTGGTTGCAAGTAATGCTGGAGGTTACTTTCTTTCTGTTTTTAACTTTTTTTCAGCACTGGGGATTGACCCCAGGGCCTCATTTGTGTTAGGCAAGTGTTTTACCACAGAACCACATCCTCAGCCCTTTTTGTGTTTTATTTTGAGACAGGGTCTCACTAAATTGTCCAGGCTTGCGTCAAGCTTGCAATCCCCCTGCCACCGGTGTTTCTGGGATTTCAGGTGTGCCCAGCCGTTTTCAACATATTTAAAAGTAGGTCGGGCCTAGTACAGCACTGAATTTTACAACCCAAGATGGAAAATGGGGGAAAGAAGTACTATGTGCCAGGCAAGGTGGTGCACATCTATAGTCCTAGTTGGATTGGGAGGCTGACGCAGGAGGATCAGAAGTTCAAAGCCAGCCTCAGCAATTTATTTTATTTTATTTTATTTTTTAAAAATTATTAGTTGTTCAAAACATTACAAAGCTCTTGACATATCATATTTCATATATTTGATTCAAGTGGGTTATGAACTCCCAATTTAGTAAGGCCCTATGCAACTTAGTGAGTCTCTGTCTCAAAATAAAATATAAATAAAGAGCCAGGGATATGGCTTAGTGATTAAGTAAGTGCCCCTGGGTTCAACACCTGGTACTAGAAAGAGAAGGAGAAATACGAAGTGTGTTATCACCAATGGTTAGGTACTTCCCCGATATTTTCCTCATCTGTAAAATGGGAATATTACCATTATCCTATTTCATAGGACTGAAATGAGAAAAAATGCAGGCATGATTCTTATAATACAGCATGATAATAGTAACTGCTCGGTATTGATAGCTATGTTGCTTAATCAGTAAAATGTTAGCCAGAGATATTAAATGAGCTAATGATTGTCAACCGCCTGATAGAAGGGGCTCCCTTTTTACCCCCTCCTGCATTTGAGAAGACAGGATAACAAGCTGAGGACACCTGAAGACACAGGATGCTGGTGGCTAATCACAGGTACTTTTCCACCTCCTCTCTGATCCCTCCTGTCTAATAGGGGGCCCAGAAGGGGATCCTGGGGATTACTGCCAGGTTCCTCATCCCCTAGCTCCAGGCTAGTTGCCATGGTCTGGAACAGAAAAACCTTGAACAATTTCAGCCTGCGTTGACTCCTTAGTCAAAGCTGCTGTTTCAGCAGCTGCTTCACAAGCACTGCCTCTGACCAGTTACATAACTTTTGGCAAGTAGCAACTTCTCTGGCATCAGTTCCCTCTTCTGGAAACTTAGAAGGGTTACTAATTGCCTTTAAGTTTCCCATTAGCACAAAAACGTTACACAGTGCTCCCAAACTCCTGTTGTTTCCTTGCTCTGTTCCCACCCAGCCTCTTCTCAGGTCCTCTGTAGAAGCTCTTCTATTAAATATTCTTTCTGGTTCTGTGCTCTCTACCTCTGGATGCCTTTTCTTCTTTCTTTCTTGGCTTCTGGTTGGTTGAGTTTAAAACTCTCATCGCCCAGAGGCCATAAGCAGTAAGACTGGTGATCCCCTGTGCCTAAGCCTGCCACCAGTGTGGAAGCCAGTGCCCTTTGAGAGTCTCGTTCTTGGATTTACAACATGCAGAGGCATGTAGACAATCTCGGCTGCATCCTAAAAAGTTCTTCTCTTCTTCATTTAGACACTTAAGGCAGAGGAAAGCAGACTTAAGACTCCTCCAGAGATAGAGAAAGCAACAGATGCCTTCCATTTGGCTTCCCAGAGTGTCATGGAAGACTCTTAGATTCTCCTGAAGTCAGCCGGCAATGTGTCAACCAGTCCTTGCCCTTGGAGGTCTGCACTCAGAAAGCAGCCCACCACCTGTGCTCTGGATCAGAGGTTCACGTTTGGATGATTCTTGGGGATGAATGTTGGGAGGAGTTAAGGGCCTCACAGCTCAGAGGGGTCTTTCCACAGGAAGAAAAGATCAGAGGCTGACACCTGGCCCAGGCAGAGATGACCACAACATAGCAAGACAACCCTGGTTCACACCTACCCCCGCCCCCAGGCTTCTACAGGCTTCTTGCCCCTCCCTGAGTCTAATATTCCCATGCTTTAGGCATGTAGTAAACTTTGTGACTTCTTTTCCTACATCTTAAACCTCATGTCATGAATGCCTTTATAACATTTTGTCACTTTTTAGGAGGTCAAAACTTAAGCAGACGCTGCACTATTACCACTGATGAATCCCACGTGGAGCCAGTGAAGCTGGAAGAGACCTTTTTTTTAAAACCCAAGGGAACAGGAACATGTATGTTAATTCCAAATCCATAGTTTTTTTTTTTTCAAAATTGTCTTCAAGAAAGAATAACATGTAAAATATGCATTTGTGTTTCTACCTTCTATTATTTGAAGGATATTATCTCCCTAAATTGCCAGGTGACAAATTCCTTAAAGATCTGAAGGAAAATAAATAAAACCTTTTAGATCTCCCAGATGAGATGTGGGGATATAAAAATCTAGGGGTAAAACTAGGTGTGGCAGTGCGTGCCTGCAATCCTGGTGGCTCCGGAGGCTGAGGCAGGAGGCTCTCGCAAAAGTTCAAAGCCAGCCTCAGCAATTTAGCAAGGCCCTAGGCAACTTAGTGAGGCCCTGTCTCAAAATAAAATATAAATAAAGCACCAGAGATGTGGCTCAATGGTTAAGTGCCCATGGGTTCAATCTCTGGTACCAAATTAAAAACAAAAACAAACAAAACAACAACAACTAGAGGTAAAATTAAATGAAAACTAAATTCAGAAGTAAACTATGCTACTTACAAAACTATTACAGTCCAAAAACATTCCCTAAATCACTTGATCATCCTCTCTTCATTTACACTTTGGTTCCTTTTGCTTGTGTACATTTCTTAGATGAAGTCAGAGAAAGCTTTGAGAGCTCAACTTCCTTTTTTTTCTTTCAATTCAACTGCTCTAAGAATTTAAAGCACAGGAAGTCCTGTGTCCTCAAGGTAAAACCTGATGCGTGTCTTTCTGCCTCTGCATGGTATCCTTCCATGGTCCACTTCCACCCTCCTTCCCTCTGGGACAGCCCTGGTTAAACGTTCACACGGTGCTAGTCAGGGTTGATTTGTGTTTCTTATTTGTATTCATTTCCCTTCTGATATTTATTTTGAACATGTATCTAGAATATGAACAAAGAAGGTGAAAGAAAAAGTGAAACTCAGCACATTTTTTTAAAATTAGTAATTGTATTTTTTAACAGGACAGCTGATGATAGAGGTAACTGAATATAGATTACAAGACAGAAGGATAATTATGTCATTTCTTAACATTTACCAATGTTCTGAATGCAGATTGTAAAACTGGTTTTGTGCTAAGTGCTGTTTTAAATGCAAATGTGCTTATTTCTGTTTAATTCTTAACTGAGAGTTCCTTTTAGAGGTGTTTTGTTATTATGTGTTTATCACATCTTAAAATCCTCTATGTAAGTAGCATATTATGTGATCAAGGTGTTTTATGCCCTCATACACAATAGAAGCATGGCTAAATAAATTACGATTTATCCATAGGCTAGGATTTATGTAACCATTTACAGAAGTTGCTTACAAAGGTTATTTCCCTGTGTTAAGTGAAAAATTATGATATATATTACAGAAAATGATCACACCATATAAAAATGAACATGCATGTTTACCAGAAAAAGATCAGAGAAAACATAAAGTGCTGAATAGATTAATCTCTGGTAAGCTATGTGTGATTTACTTTCTCTGTTTTATAATTTTATCTTCTTACAAGGTTATCTTCTTACAAGGCTGAATCATCTTATACTTCTATAAAATGGTTGTTATTAAAGTGAGATATTGATTTTTAGGAGATTGCTCTATAACTTTAAGTTTGTATTCATTCAGTTCAGTGTCCTCAAAAACACTGCGTAATGCAGTTAACAGAAAACTTATTTCCAATTAAAATTTCTGTGAATACATTTAGTCTGTCAAGTGAGGAACAACTCCACTGTTCAGAGTAATACCAAATTGGAGCCCTTTCTATACATCAAAGAAATTAAATATTGGCATTTTTACATGGTTCTACTTAACAGCGTTAGTGTTGGGATTTCCTGAGTGGGATTTTTGAAAAATAAAAGTAAAGGTGAAGCCAGACATAAATTGTTTTTCAGGAAAATGGTGATCCCGTGGAATAAGTGGGAGTCCAGGGAAAGAGAATGCTTGCTGTGCACTTCCTGAAAGTCCTGTGAAACTCCGGAGACGATCACTACACAGCAACATCAAAAGAACTTGCCAAAATGGAGTCAGGGCAGCACCAAGGGCACAGGAGTCATGCCCATGTGGTGATGCTGCCTGAGAAGGAGACCTCTCTCACTGTACCCCTGGGCTGCTGGCATCTGCAGTGACGGCATCATGAGGCTGTGTCCAGAGCCCCCTGGTGTGCATCAGGAGGTCATCCACCCTTGTTTCCTGGACACACTCTACTGCTTATGTGTGTTCTTCTTTCTATTTCCCATAGGTAGCACAGCCCCTGTCCTTGACGTCTTCCTACACAGGAATTCCTAGCACATCTGCCCGGCAGGTGGATCCTGCTCCCGCTCCCAGCCTCCTTCCTTACACTCATTCAGAGCGATATATGCACATGCTATTCCAGAGATGCTAAATAAAGTGCTTTTACAGTTTCAGGGTTTGATTGACAATTTCCCCTCAAACTCAACTTTTAGAAGTCACTTCAATATTCTATGTTGAAAATTGTAGTGATGCTGAACTCAGACGGCTCAGCAAGGCAAGAAACTCTTTTACGGTGGTGAGGATCTGTAGTTACAAAGTTCATTTCTTCTGTACATTTACCCTTGACTGTTAAACCCCACACATAGTAAGGGCCGTATTCATAAAACTCCAGTCTTCGGAGCACTAGGACTAATGAGCTATTGCCCTACACTGCACCAGCTCACCTAGCTCCGAAGACTGCAAAACTCTATTGCTCACATTTCACTCAAGAGAAAATGGAGATGCTGAGAGATACAACGTCTTGCCTGGACTCGAGCTGGCAAGTAGCCTCGCTTAGACATGAACCCAGGATTATCTACTGACAAGATCTGAAGACTCAGCTTTTTGTCACTACTTTCTAGTTAAGTCCATCATCTTAGAATACATCTATTCCTCATTTATTTTAAAGAGTAAACTTTTTAATACCATACACACACTCAAACCTCCTTGCCTCATATTAAAATGTCTATCCATCAAAATGAAAATTTAGAATTTTTCTAAAAAGATGCACATCAGTAAAAAGGCTTTCAGATACTCGAAAAACCCTAAACCACAGAAGCAGGGCTGGGGTTGTGGCTCTGTTAAGAGTGCTTGCCGGTGGTACAGAATAGAGGACACGGAGACCAATCCACAAAACTACAACTTTCTTATATTTGATAAAGGGGCTAAAAGAATGCAATGGAGGAAGGATAGCATCTTCAACAAATGGTGCTGGGAAAACTGGAAATCCATCTGCAACAAAATGAAGCTGAACCCCTTTCTCTCGCCATGCACAAAAGTTAATTCAAAACGGATCAAAGAGCTTGATATCAAATCAGAGACTGTGCGCCTGATAGAAGAAAAAGTTGGCTCCGATCTACATATTGTGGGGTCGGGCTCCAAATTCCTTAATAGGACGCCCATAGCCCAAGAGTTAAATACAAGAATAAACAAATGGGACTTACTTAAACTAAAAAGTTTTTTTCTCAGCAAAAGAAACAATAAGAGAGGTAAATAGGGAACCTACATCCTGGGAACAAATTTTTACTCCTCACACTTCAGATAGAGCCCTAATATCCAGAATATACAAAGAACTCAAAAAATTAAACAATAAGATAACAAATAACCCTATCAACAAATGGGCCAAGGACGTGAACAGACACTTCTCAGAGGAGGACATACAATCAATCAATAAGTACATGAAAAAATGTTCACCATCTTTAGCAGTCAGAGAAATGCAAATCAAAACCACCCTAAGATACCATCTCACTCCAGTAAGATTGGCAGCCACTAGGAAGTCAAACAACAACAAGTGCTGGAGAGGATGTGGGGAAAAGGGTACACTTGTACATTGCTGGTGGGACTGCAAATTGGTGTGGCCAATATGGAAAGCAGTATGGAGATTCCTGGGAAAGCTGGGAATGGAACCACCATTTGACCCAGCTATCGCCCTTCTCGGTCTATTCCCTGAGGACCTTAAAAGAGCATACTATAGGGATACTGCCACATCAATGATTATAGCAGCACAATTCACAATAGCTAGACTCTGGAATCAACCTAGATGCCCTTCAATAGATGAATGGATAAAAAAATGTGGCATTTATACACAATGGAGTATTACGCAGCACTAAAAAACGACAAAATCATGGAATTTTCAGGGAAATGGATGGCATTAGAGCAGATTATGCTAAGTGAAGCTAGCCAATCCTTAAAAAACAAATGCCAAATGTCTTCTTTGATATAAAGAGAGCAACTAAGAACAGAACAGGGAGGAAGAGCATGAGGAAAAGATTAACATTAAACAGAGACAAGTGGGGGGAGAGAAAGGGAGAGAGAAGGGAAACTGTAAGGAAATGGAAGGAGACCCTTATTGTTACACAAAATTACGTATAAGAGTTTGTGACTGGAAAGGGGGGGAAAAAACAAGGGAGAGAATTGAATAATAGCAGATGGGGTAGAGAGGGAAGATGAGAGGGAAGGGGAGGGGGGATAGTAGGGGATAGGAAAGGTAGCAGAATACAACAGTCACTAATATGGCATTATGTAAAAATGTGGATGTGTAACCGATGTGATTCTGCAACTTGTATTTGGAGTAAAAATGGGAGTTCATAACCCACATGAATCAAATGTATGAAAGATGATATGTCATGAGCTTTGTAATGTTTTGAACAACCAATTAAAAAAAAAAGAGTGCTTGCCGAGCACGCTTGAGGCACTGAGTTTGATCCTCAGCACCACATAAATGTAAAATAAAGATATTGTGTCCACTTAAAACTAAAAAAATAAATACTTAAGAAAAAACCCACACAAGCAAAAAACAAAACAACATACATACATACACACACACACACACACCCTAAAATAGTATTTAGAGTCACTCAGAGTGAAAAAAATCCCCTCCCTTTTACCATCTTTTGATTTGGACCAGAGAGTTCAAAATTGTGTCCATCTTGGTTCTTTTCACTTATTTTTCCTTGAAGAGATCTGATTGCTCAGATTCTACCTCCATGAGATTCAGTTGATGATAGAGAATTCCAAAGTATGTTCAGCTGGGAGACTTACAACTACGATGTTCTTTTAATGACAGTTCTTTTATCAAAGTACTTGCATCAATAATTTAGCCTGAATGACAAGTTTTTAAGTTGCAATTTGAACTGACATGCTTTTGGTAGTACTAGTTTCATAAAAGTGCTATCATCTTTGTGTGGGACTGTGTGACATACCCCATATTCACGCTGGAGAGTTTGGTTCAGATTTGGGTCTATAGAGTTAAGTGCTTTCATGATGTCATACATATAGAGATTCATCAAATTTGAGAGGAAAAGGCAGCAAAAAAACTAATTCTAAAATAAAAGGTAAAGTCAGAAACAATTTAGTATACACACATCATTCATAATCAAGCAGAAGAAGTGCATTAAAGTCATTCCTATACCTATTAAACTCAGTTTTTAAAATTTATTCTTAAAAGTCGATGTAAGGGTTCTGTTTCTAATCTCACAGATAATAGTGATGCCTGCCTTTGTTTGATACTTGGATTTTATGAAGTATTTTGGAACTGTAGGTTTATTGGTACCTTCTCCCTCCCTATCTCTCTTTCCTTTAGCTCATAAGAATATTTTTCTTCTCTCTATGTTCATACACACTTTAAACTTTGCTAGCTAGATCACTGCAGATGTCCAAGATGCTAAGAACCAAAATGTCATGCTTAACAGAGGTGAAAAAGGTCTCCAGGCATTTGTTGGTCTAGAACTCAGCTTTCTGACTCATGGAAAGATGGAAAGAAAGTGGGCCTTTGATAACATCATCAGGTCTGGAAATATCCACCCATGCAGCAGGACCAAAGCTGAAGCCGGAGGGAAAGCAGTAGTTTCCACATACAGATAGGGGGCCGACACGACAGTTCTCTGTTAGATCTAGAGATAGAAGAGTCATGCAAGGAGAATAAGAAGTTGGCTTGTGAAGCAGGAAAATGTCTTCGTGGGCAGCAGGACCTCTTATGCTGCCAATTGCTGAGAGGTCAAGTAGGTGAAGGCAGACGGGAACTGTGGGCTTACTGGTGACCTTCCCTTGCATAGTTTCTCTACTGGAGTGAGGTGAGGCCAGACTAGGGGTAGATTACTAACTTCTTTCCTTACTTCAGAAGAGAGATTTAGGATTAAAAACTTTCATTTATTTGAGAATGGTCTTTGTCAACAGGGAGATGAGGTCATAGGGAAAGGTTTCAGTAAAGGAGACTCAGGATGCTATTCCCAATTCTTTTAAGTCACAATTTTTTTTTTTTATTGTGCAGATAAACCATAGTCTGATAAAGTAACATTTGACTTATTTCACCGTTACTTCTAAAATCTAATTTTTTGGTATTTATGTGTCTGTTCTCCTCCATTACTTTGAGTGATGGAAAATAGCATCTCTTTCTGTTCACAACAGTATAATTAAGGCAGCAATGACAACGTCTATTTGTTGAATAATATGAAATGTGTATGTAATATAACATTTAAATATCAGCACTGATATAATGTGCATTTTTATGTTGGCAAATTTATAATAAATATCTTTAGAGGCAAAAACTGGGCTTTAGTGTTGAATGTCATGAAGCACAGAGAGGACCCAAAGGTGCTGAGAACACCAGTGTGTACAGACAGACCTCAGGCATGTAACATCTGCACACACCTGTGATTCCAGTGGCTTAGGAGGCTGAGACAGAAGGATCACGAGTTCAAGGCCAGCTTCAGCAACTTATCGAGGCCCTAAGCAACTCAGTGAGACCCTATCTCTAAATTAAATACAAAATAGGGCTGGGGATGTGGCTCAGGGGTTAGTGCCCCTGGGTTCAATCCAAAAAACAAACAAAAAAAGAACGTAACATCTGAGTTTGAATTTGCTCACCCACCTGGGTGATTATAATTCAAGTGTAGGTCAGGGTCTAGCCTGTCACTCTGTGGTGTGTACTGGGGTAAGAACATGCCTTTTCCGTGATATGTAGCTGTGTCACGTACCTGGCGCTCACGAGGTGCCAAATGAACAGTAGATCTTAGAGTTCCTGGGTACCTGGTCAGTACTTAATAAAAACTTCCTTATTTGAAAAGATGATAGACAAAGTGACATTTTATTAATACCCATAGATTTCATTTCCCAATAAACTAGTTAGGGATTGCTTTGGTAAGACCCACCTTAATGGGGCATAGGGAAAATGGAGAGAAAAGGGGACTCCTTTGCATTAAGTTCCATGTCTCCATGTCATTAAAACAAAGGCAACACTCACAAAGCTAAGCCAAAGGTTAAACATCAGCATACTTGACACTTGATGTTTTAAAGGCCCAGACCCCAGACACAACCACATGAACACCAAGTGCAATTTTTGCACTATTTAAATTAATTAAAAGCACATGATTCAATTTAAAAATGTAGAAAAAAAAGCACATGGTAAGTGACTTTCCCCCCAAATCCTGCTTTACTCCTGTACAAAATGACACCCAGCAGGGATGACTAGTTTCTTTGACCTGTTGAGGGTGAGAGAATAGGGGGCAGGAGTATCCAGCATTTCTTCATTCTCTCCAGGGCTTTGGCCATCCTGTGTGAAAGCCACGGGAGGTCTTTGCAAGACACCGGAGCCACATTTCTGCTACGTTAAAGATGTGTCTGGCTTGGGTGGGAGATGGTTCTCCAGCTCTCTTAATCCTGGTACTCTCCCTTGTAGATTTCTTACTCAGATTCTCAATACATGTGGTAAATTCCTCTTATGTCTCAATGAAAATTGAAATATAAATAAAATAAGCATAACGAGTAACATAAGTGCACAGGAATATGTACTGACCACTTTAGCAACTCCAAACCCTGGTGGTGCATTAATTCAGATCCTATGGTGAAGCCCCAGCAATCACAGGTTCTTTTCAGTGTGTTAATAGCCCTCAAAAGGAAAACGGTGGCCTTCAAGCGACATGTTGGTGAATAGGGAGGAATGCTGGTCATTTACATCATCTTCACACTGCGCCCACAGAAAGACTGGAAGCATGCTCATGTTTTAGCCAATTGGTAGCAAACAGGGCATGAAGGATTTTTCTAGCATACTGTTATTCCTATGTGAGAGACTTTGGAACCTAATGTTGTATTTAAGCACAATGAAATACAACAAAATCAATTTAGTAAGGTTGCATTTCATCATTAGAGTCAATTAAGTTAGAAATGAATTTTCTCTCAACTTGCAAGGTTTACTTTCTTACAAAATTATTCTTTCACTTCTTTGCAGTGACATTCTAAAGAAGTAATGGCCTTGTGTTTCAAAGACTGATGTCATGCAGTTTCTTTGTCTCAACACATCACTGCAGATAGGGAAAAAAAAAAAACACAGTATGTATTCTTAGTTTATTCACTTTAATTTATTATTTTTACCAGTGGTTGAAGCAGATTCTGAAATCCTATTGGATTTCTGGGTTTTTTTTTTCTATTTGTTGAAATTTTTACTGAACATTTTTCTACTCATGGTGTTTTGGACACAAGTGGCAACATCTTGGAACAATTCAGTTATTGAACAGCTAGAGAGACACTTGGAGGGAGCTAGAAGAGTGATTTGAGGTGGACACTTGATAAGACTTTCAGTTGCTACAATTTCATAGTAAGCAGGTTTTCCACAAGTAAAAGTGCTTGGCATAATATATAGGAAAGAGATTTTTGTACCCCACCCTGCCCTTTAAATACACACCTGCATATTCTTTATGATGTTAGTTAACAACAATTTCTACCCTTTCATGTGTCAACCTACAAAGTAAGCTATGAGTTTGGAGAAAGACTAATAGGAAAGAAGGAAACCTTTCTATAATTAGATTCTAGAAAATTCAAAAGTATTAAAAATTCTTAAAGATAAATTGTATAAATTATTTAGAATGTGTGTATTAGTTTGTAATTTTATAAAAACAAGACTGAAATTTAATAGGTGATTCCTTTTTTTTTTTTTTTTTTTTTTTTAGCTCTCTCATTCTCTCCCTAGTGGTTTTCTTTTAGTACAACATGTGGGACACCAAGGAGGAGCAGTTTGTGAGAGGCTTGTTCAGGTGGGTGGGCAGGAAATATGGAAGAGAAAATGTTAGTTCATTTTCGGTTGCTATAATGAATTACCTGGTGCTGGGTAATTCATGTAAAGAAAATAGGTTTACCTAGCTCACACAGTTTGAAGACTTTAAGCACAAGATCAGATGGCCCCATCTGTTTGGCCTCTGGTAAGGATCACATGGTAAATGGCGTCACAGTGATAGAAGTGCTGACAGAAGAGAACATCCAGCAAGACAGCCCTAGAGTCAGGATTGCTCACTTTATAATAGCCCATGGAGTTTTACACTGGTCTCTTCCAAGAGTGATGTCCCCAGTAACCTAATTACTTCCCACCATACCCCACCCCTTAAAGATGCCACCGTCTCTCCACATTGCCACCCTGGGGACCAAGCTTCTAGCACATGAATCCTCGGGGGCGGGGGGGGGGACACACTCAGATCATATCCCAACCACAGTGGAGGGTGTGAGAGGGTCAAAGCTAGTATGGATGTGACCCTTGCTGTGCCCAGTGTGGCAGGGGACCAGAGCCCGCCTCTGGATACTCCCCCAGGAGGCCTGCACAGATGCCCTGCTCATTTGCCAGGTTTCCTATTAACACTAAAGTAAGGACATCATCACATTTACATGGACAAGAATTCCAGGATGCACCTTCCTATAAACCAGAGAGAGGAGAATACTTTCCTTCAGACTCTATTCCTGCTTATCTTTTTCTTGTTGTAAGATGTTGCACTTTGTTAAAAGCCTCATAATGCCCAAACCTGAGGGGACCCAACCAAGAGCATGGCAAGTATCCCATTCCATAGCTGTGGTGTCCTCTGGCCTTCTGCCTACAGCTTTCCCTCCACCCTCGATTCCCAGCATGAGTGAGAATGACCTCCAACACAACAGCCTCTCCTGGCTCTTGGCAAAGAGGTCATTCTCAAGGGCATCAGCATCTTGTCCTCTTTGGAAGAGATCATCTCACAAAATAAAATCCACATCAGAGAAGAAATCTCCTCCTCCTCCTCTTCCTCCTCTTCTTCTCCTCCCCTCCTCCTCCTCCTCTTCCTCCTCCTCTTCCTCCTCCTCCTCCTCCTCCTCCTCCTCCTCCTCCTTCTGGTACCAGGGACTGAACTCAGGAGCACTTGACCACTGAGCCACATCCCCAGCCCTATTTTGTATTTTATTTAGAGACAGGGTCTCACTGAGTTGCTTAGTGCCTCACTTTTGTTGAGGCTGGCTTTGAACTCAAGATCCTCCAGTTTCAGCCTCCCCAGCCGCTGGGATTACAATCATGTACCACTCCAACCGGCCAACTCTATTCATTTTTACCAAGGAAAGTTATTAGTCATTTTAAAAAATAAGTGCTAAAGTTTAAAAATCAATATGATTGTTTCACAGGAAGCATTTAAAGAGTACTTTAAAAATCTCTTTTTTAAATGTAATCAGTAAAATCAGTGAAATATTTTATTACTTGCTTCTTTCCCCAGAGAATGTATAATTTCAATGATTTTTATTGGAAAAAGAATAGTAATTGGTCTTAGCAGCCTTGTAAAAGTAGTATTAGCATAAAGGAATATAAAAATTTAAATTTCAATGTACAAAGATTCATAATCCTATATAGGGTATAAAATAAGAAATATTTTTTGGTGAAGTAAGAATTCTAATAACTTAGAATAGTTAGAACCAGGTTGGAATAACATGCCTGAGGAGGTGTCCAAATATATGGTTTATGCAGTACATTTTACTATTTCATAAAGGTATATAGCACTTTCCCTGTAAATGCATACAAAACCCTGTTTCAGTTGAGAAGCACATTTCCCTTACACCATTTCTATAGAGAAAGATACCGTTGCTAAGTGCCAGTGGTTATGGAATATAGAACTATCTTTGGTTTTTTTTTTTTCCCAGAAACGTTTTCTAAATGATCAACAACATAGTGATATGCAGAAGAAACAAATTCCCACATTTAAACTGACTATTGGGAGAAATAAATTCTCTATGCCTTCGTGAGAAGAGATGAAAGAAGTTGCTCTCCTTTAAAAGATAACTGTGATTGATTGTTAATTGCCTAATACTTCCTCGTCCTCATCAGAAGCTTCTCTTTTCTCTTTTGTGATATTTTGATAGCTGGTGATCTTTTAATGAGAGTGAACAGCTTAGATCCCATGTAGCTAGTGAGGGCTCTCTTTCTAACGGGGGTCCTGATTGCAGGTGCAGAAGTCACCTGTCACCTCGAACGTGGCAGTCATTTCTTGCAAAGGTACAATACCTCTGCAGAAGGAGAACCGGAAAGCTTTTCTCTGCTAAGACACATTCTCATCAAAACTTGTCTTTTAGAAGGAGACAACAAATGTGCTGGTCGTGTATATTAATATATTTGGGTAAAGTTGTAGTCCTTGATGGGAAAGAAATCACTAATCAGGGCCAGGTTAACGGATCTGCTTAATCCTGGGAATAGATTCAGTAATGGACTCACCAAAGGCAATGGAATACAGTATGTATACAATGATGGCACATTAGGAGTCCTCTCTGCCAGAAGGCACTAGCTCTGCATACTGTAAAGAATTCTCTCTTTTGATTCCCTGTGGGTCTTGGTTACATGGGCTCCAATTGTAACCATTAAACAAACCTCCTTGTGTACTCGGCCTGTGTTTTTATGCCTGGCTGGAGGGGATAATAGCCACAGAGCCATTGCAGCCGGCTGTGCGGTTGCTGGAGAGTGGATTAGCTATGCCTGTTTTGATTTTGAATGAATATACCCCCTGGCAGGCCATGTGGCCAAAGGAGTTTCTTAGGTGGCAAGATCACCCCATTACAGAACTGCCCTTCACCTGCCCCATCCACCTGCGGGGCTCAGTGCTCCCTCTCCAGACACACTCCCACATGGGCATAGAATCCTGAACCTGTGTGTTTCTTGTTTTGCTTCTTATCCCCTCTCTACCAGTCCTTCCTTCTTCCTCTCTTTTGGAACAAGAGAATCACATAAGGACACGTCAATGTTGCCCTGCTCCTCTCACATCTCCAGAAATATCAGACCAACTGGTTTACACAAATTATCCATCACAGAAAGTTCAGGGAAATCAGCCGTCCCTGAATTTTGCTCTCCATGTTTTATTCAAGAGCAAAATATTTGCCTGTAGCCTTTGCCCAGCGGCTGCACTCTCTGATTCTCTCTCTATTGCTTAAACGAAGGTGCGGCCATTTCTTGTTTCCATTCATGGGCAGGGAAAGGTGGGTGTCCTCCAGCTCCTGGAGGGAGAGCTGCCAGGGTCCCAGGTCCTGAGCCCATCAGGAAGGAGCCGGCTCCACCAGGTGTGGCCAGTGAATCCCCAGTTCTGTGCACGGGGAGTTGCACTTCCTTGTCTAGAGACCTGTTGCCCTGTCCCAGGAGAAGAAAATAATGTTGAATCACATAGGAAAAGAGATTATTGAGGAAAATGAATAGCTGGTATAGTTAAAAAATTCAAAGTACCAATTCTAGTAAAGAATTACTCTAAAACGCTTCTCCTGTTGCCAGGTGCTGATTGCCAGAGATGGGGGAGGGTTGTGGTTTTCTTAAACAAAGAGCAGTGTGTGTGTGTGTGTGTGTGTATGTGTGTGTGTGTGTGTGTGTGTATGCATGCTTATTTAATATGTATTGTACCAATTATACCATTTAAACCAAGGAAATCAGCAATATATTTACATGTAAGAAATGGTTAATTCCCAGAGGGAATTAAATGTGTCAGATCTTTTCTATTTTTATTAAAGGAGAAGAAGGCAGAAATCCAATTTCAACTTTACTTCTTTTTTTTCTTTTTCTCCAAGAAAATGTTTTTTCTTTCATTTCTTTCTTGTAATACGCACCTTCTTATTATTCATTTTCCTCTAGGTCTCCATGGGTGCTATCTACCTATTCACTTGGTCATTTTGGTCTCTGACTTCCTAAAGCCAGCCAGCAACTGTGGTTGATTCCTTTCTTTGCCCTTGACACTTTTCTAGGGATGAAGCTGCACAGGTGACAAGGACCTCAATCAGTAAGTGCAGGAATCCATTCTAGCTGGACTTTGACCTCACTTTCATTCACATATGCTGATATATTTGTAGACACTGCATCTACACAGGAACTTTCAGGAATATTTTCTATTCAAAAAGATTTGAGTACTTTTCTAAAATCCAAGGACTACTTTTATAATGAAAATACATCCCCCCTAGCTTATCTAGCAGTAGGATAATAAATGCACTCTATGACTCATATCTAAATCATTCTTCATAAAATCATTAAAGACTCTATATCAGGGTGTAACAGTAACCCCTTCATCTCTGAATGTAGCCCTCATTGCTCTAAGGTTTATTTTTTTAATGTTTTTTTCCCTCTTTTCTCCCCTCTCCTCTCCCTAAAAAGGTTAGGGAGACAGTGTTATCTTTTCTTCCCCCTGTTAACTGCCCCTGAACACACCAACTAGAGGACTGAGATGCCTGCTGAGGATCTGGGAAGTGAATGTCTCCCAAATTAACCAGTGAATCCTAACACGCTACCAGGGTGTCCTGGGGAAAGTTGCTGGAAAGCCAGGAGACGAGCAAGTGGGCCTCGGGTAGAACCAAACCAGAGGGGCTATTCCTGTAAGTAAAGGGAGGGACTGAGGGACTCCGAGTACCTGCTGAAGCCCCTTTGCTTCAAAGAACTCCCGCCTTCCTTCCCTGCACTGTAAAGATTGCTCCATCTTGGTCTACTTTGAGAAAAAGGAAACTGAATGCAGTCAAGTCACGACCTCTTGGCCATCTGGTAAGCTCTCCTGGTGTGCACACGGAGACCCTTGATTCTACACTTCTGGTTCCCCTTTGATATAAGTTCCTTGCTTAGCATCTGGATGGCCATCTTAAGTGACAGCCTCCAACTTAAGAAAATGTTTTGCTTTTCCTCCCAACAGCCTTTCTGAGAAAGGCTCACCACTCTGTCATATCAACCCCACCCTTAACCTTGGCATTAGGATCTGCCCAGCTCTAATCCCTGAGCCTGCCCTAGAAAAGTCACAGAACCCAAGCCTGTATTGTCTCTCCCCATCGATGGAGAGATGGCCTCTATTTGTCAGCTCTGACAAAGAAACTGTCCTGGGTATCTCTGCCTGGTCTCCTCTCTATCTTTCATTTCTCAGTTTCCCATCTCTTGGTTCCTGGCTTTCCTTGTATTGGTGCCAAAACCCGAGATGGGGTTCCCTGGTGTGCCCACTACCCTCTTTGAGGGTCACTGAGCATCCTCAGACCCCGATCCAAATTCCATCGAGGGACCAGGCCCTCCATTCTGCCAAAGGCCTTCTCTGCACCCACCACCAGACATTTCAGTTAAGACTCCTGTCTCCAGTAGAGCTAAATGACCTATGGGGTCCCAGGAAGTGACTGTTAATCCTCAGGCACTCCCAAAGTTACCATTTGGTTGGGGATGCCCCCAGCCATAGCTTTCACAGCTACAGCTGATCCCTACTGTTGACTGGGTCTATAGGTGGTCTTTTATTTGGATCCTGGGGTTTAAGAAAAACCACTGAGAGTGATTGGGAGTTGTTCCTGGTGAGACCTCTTGTCCTTGGGTTAATCTCTACGGCTTCTACCCCTATGTAGTCCCGGCCAGGGGCCCAAGTGCCTCTAAGGAGCCTGCCTTCAGTGCTTACCCAGCAATGGTGACAACCTCCTGAGCGTAACTGTCCTCTCTACTGGGTAATACTAGAGACTGGGGGACTCTCCACCTTTAAACTCACCTCTTACGTCTCACCATGGGCTCCTCATCCACTCCCTTCCATAGTCCCCTAGGCTGCCTCCTGCTAACCTAGGGTCTCTCTCTCTCTCACCCTGAACCTACCCGCCCCTCCCAACTTATCCATTTGTGCAATCAGATCTGGCCTCAATACCCTTTGGACTCTAAATGCCACTTAACGGCATAGCACTCTAGATCTCAATATTATCAGGGGTCTTTCAAGTATTGTGAGCGTTTGGGAAAATGGAAAGAGATATCATACATTTAGGCCTTCTCCTCTCTACTTTCTAAACCCCCTCTCTCTCTCTGCAACTCTTGCTCTCCTGCACAAGTCCTCTTAGCTCTCACCTCCCCTATGCCTGCTTCCAAAGGGACAGAAGATCCTACCCAGGATTCCTTCTCCTTCAATCCAGCAGATGAGCCCCCACCATACCACAATTCTCTTTCTGATGAAGCTGCCACAGCAACTGTCCCCTCATCCCCTCTGCTCTTACCTCCTCCCACCACAAGCTCACGGGCTGCCACTGTCCACCCGCATCTCTCTGTCCTCTATGCCAGATGGCTGGGGTAGATGGTGTAATCCAGGTTCATGTGCCTTTCTCTTTGTCAGATCTTTCACAGATAGAAAAGCCGATTGGGTCCTATACTTCAGTCCCACCACATATATCGAAGAGTTTCAATATCTGACCCAGTCATATGATTTGACCTTCCATGATGTCCATATGATCTTGTCTAACACCCTCCTGCCAGAGAAGTGCAGGCAAGTTTGGGAGCAAAATAGAAATTATGCTGATGAGGTACATCAAACCTCCCCTGTTCATCCAATTGGTACTAAAGCGGTCCATGGTCAGGACCCCAATTGGGATTATAATTCACCTGGAGGAGTAACTAGTAGAAACTAATTCATTACTTGCATCATGATAGGACTCAGAAAGGCAGCCCATAAGGCTATCAATTTAAAAAGCTCCAGGAAGTCATCCAAGATAAAAATGAAAACCCTTCAGCACTTTTAGATTGCCTGACCAAGGCTTTATTACAATATACTAATCTGGACCCTGAGACTGGAGAGATGTACCTTTATTTGTCAGCTCTGACAAATAATGGCACATCTCGTGTGTACCTCTGCCTGGTCTCTGTCTTTCATTTCTCAGTTGCCCGTTTCCTGGTTCCTCACTTTCTTTTCAGTGGGAGCATCTGGTCCCTCCACCCCACCCCACCCCATGGGGACATCTGTGGCACCACTGCTGTAGAAGTCAGGGTTAAGTGGGAGTTGGGAAATTAGGGAGATTTTCCCCCTAGTCTGTTTTGAGTGTTCCCATCTGTTGGCCATGGTTTGGGGATCCTCTGTTTGTCTGTCATTATGTTTTCTTGTTTGTATCTTTTTCTGGCCCTTTAAGACATGGGCAATAGTGTGTTGATCCTATAGGTTGTTTCTTGAGAAAGAAACAATGGGCCACCCACCTATAGATGTAAACGTGTCTAAGAAAAAGATGACAGTTTACTGTAATACTCTGGTTCTTTGAATGGTTTTCTGAATTATTGTACAATCTTGCAGTTGGGAGTTGGTCTGTCAGTGATAAAATAAGCTTTTTGTAGTACAGGCATGTAGGCCATTACATAATAAGGAGTCTTAATAGTCAAAAACCGACTTGGATGTAAAAGGTACCGCCTCAAATGCGTGAGCATAGCAGGACACTAAAGGACAATTGAAAAAAATAATTTTTTTTTCCCTTTCAACCCTGTGCTGACAGTCTGAGCACCACTTCTCAGTCTGGCCTCAGGCAACTGCAAAACCTCAAAAAAGCTGCCTGGTCTATAGAGAAATGGGTCTGGTCTATAGAGAAAAGAACCTGGCCTCTACTCCGCTTTTTAGCCACTCTGTGCCCTTGGGAATAACATTGGAGTTTGAGAACAGGGCTCTGCTTGCCACTTCTGCAGACAAATGAAATGCAGGCTGTAGATCTCACTGATTTTCTTTCTGGGTTCTTGTCTCATGAGTTCAAAGAATGAAATCCATGGATGATGGCAGAGGATAACAATTTTTAAAAACTTAAAATTAGTTTTGAGTGAAAAGAAAAATAAAACTCCCCATCATATGAGGGGGAAACTGGTGGAAAGCTTTTCCACTTGAGTATAATATTCTGGGGACTTAAGGCTTCGGGATAAAGGCACTGATCAGAGTCCATGCTGGACAGATATTAAAAGCATAGGAACTAATTGTTGGAATCTACGCTGTACTGATGTTGCAAAAGGTGCGAAAGCTATTGGCTCGGCCCATGACTTTCTATTTGGCTGTATGCTTTTAGTCCTATACTCTGAATTGTTTGCAACCTCCATTTGGCTCCACCCCCACTTCCATTTTCCTGGCCACTGTGGGGACAAAGAAATGGACTGGAATTCTTAACCTCACAGGGTTGTCTTTACATTTAGAAAAAAAAAAAATCTTTACCTGGGGCCCATTACACTTATTGTCTGATGATTAACTAGCCTACCTTAATGGAGGGTAAAACAAAATAAAACAAAAAAAAATCTGCTAATCACAAGGAATGGGGCAAGGGGTTCTAGTATTATTAAATAAAATAATAACATGGGGAAATATAATCTCTTTTTATGATCTGACAGGGTGTCGTACCTGGCCAGAGGACACTTCTGGATGCAGCTCTACCTGTTGCCCCCAAAGCTAAAAACAAGGGCCTCCTCGAGTCTCAATGAATTTAAGCACCCATGTCTTGGCCCTGCTGATTTCTGCAGAGAGAAGTCCCTAGATATTGTGTGGTCCATGTGAGCTTCATTGGACAGAATGCCCTAGATACATACATATATAAAGACAGAATCTCTGGGTACAATTGACAGTGGGAACTCACTTAAAGTTAATGGCATTATGATGATGATAAGGGAGACTGGTCAAACCACAGTAACTTGTGTTCCAACCTCTTGAGCACAAACTGGAAGGGAAAAAGATTTAAGAGGCAGTTTTTTTTTTTTTTTTAAATATGCCAGACTGTCTGATACCTCTCTTGGGATAAAATTGGTTATATGAATTAAATGTACAGATAACAAGCTCATGCCCAAAGTAACAACTTCCTTTGCAAGTGCCTTCCAGGAAAAGAAAACAGAAGCTGCTCTGCTGGAGGTCTCCTAGAAATGAATAAGGCCTTTCAAGCCAGAGGGACCCTGAAAAAAGTGGTCAATGTTTTCTTTCGTTTTTTTTTTTTTTTTCTTTTCTTTCTTTCTTTCTTTTTTTTTTTTTTTTGTGGTGCTGGGGATTAAACCCAGGGCCTTGTGCATATGAGGCAAGCACTTTGCCAACTGGGCTATATCCCCAGTCTCAAGATCAATGTTTTCTTAACCAAGATTTTATTTTAGAAGGAAATAACTTGCCCCTAGAGAGGAGGGGTTAACCCCTTAAGAGAGACATTAATAGGGACTCTTGGGCTTCATTTTCATCTGGACAGTTGTTGAAAATGTGAACTGAGTCAGCTTTTCCAGATCTCCTACTCTGTCTATCCTGCCTGTTATAAAACAAAACAAAAAAACAACAAAAACAAACAAACAAACAAAAAAACACCTCACGCTGATGAGTAACAATTGGTGCAAGGCTTGAGTGCTATAAAATATTAAAGTCCATTACTTTTAGGATTTTTCTTTGTTAGAGAAACAGATAACTTGCAATTTTGGCCAGGCCTGATTTTTTTCATGAATAACCTGAATATATGCGACTAGAGATATGTACACATCTGAAACTAAATATGTTTGTTTGAGTCTTATCTAAATGTTCTGTAAAAGTTTATAAAATGAAAGTTCATATAGGCTTAACCAATAAGTGCTGTCTTTACTATATTGCATCTGGCATAAAAGGGCCACACTGCCATTTGAGAAACTGATATAAATCTGTCTTCTTTAACTAAGTCTAGTTCTGATCATTAACACTGTTCCCTGAATGTATAAGAGATTTAAAGCTATTCTTTGATTTTTGCCAGTACTGCTAAACTCTGCAAACCTATAATGATCAATAAATTTTAAATTTTACCATGAAAAATTTATGGTGATGGTGACTACTAGTTCTTTGCATATTAAGTATACTCATATTCTTCTAATATACAAGTTTTAAAATATAAAGCTAGGAAAAGCACTTTACCAAGCTAATATCCTCCAAATTAAAATTATCCTAAATGGTAATTTTAAACTTAAAGAAATAACAAATTTAATTGGAGAGTTATTAATGTCATTTAATGTTCTGTAACAGGGCCTGTTATCAATAAGATGAATATAAAATTTTATATTACTTTTTACACTGGGGTAGAAATTTAAATGTATTTTTAGAAGATAATGAGTGCCTGATCGGTTTAAAAGTAGATATTGTAAAACATGAAAACATTTTACCACTGTCCCACAAAAAGACTTAAAAGCTCTCTAATCTTTTCTTTGATACATATTTTTTTTATTGGTAGTTCAAAACATTACATAGTTCTTAATACATCATATTACACGGTTTGATTCAAGTGGGTTATGAACTCCCACTTTTACCCCGTATACAGATTGCTGTATCACATCAGTTACCCTTCCATTGATTGACATATTGCCTTTCTAGTGTCTGATGTATTCTGCTGTCTGTCCTATTCTCTACTATCCCCCCTCCCCTCCCCTCCCCTCCCCTTTTCTCTCTCTACCCCTTCTACTGTAAATCATTTCTTCCATTTGTATTGTCTTGTCTTACCCCTCCTTTCCTCTTATATGTCATTTTGTATAACCCTGAGGATCGCCTTCCATTTCCCTGCGATTTCCCTTCTCCCTCCCTTTCCCTCCCACCTCTCATCCCTGTTTAATGTAAATCTTCTTCTCAAGCTCTTCGTCCCTACCCTGTCCTTGTTTACTCCCCTTATATCAAAGGAGTCATTTGGTATTTGTTTTTTAAAGATTGACTAGCTTCACTTAGCATAATCTGCTCTAATGCCATCCATTTCCCTCCAAATTCTATGATTTTGTCATTTTTTAATGCAGAGTAATACTCCATAGTGTATAAATGCCACATTTTTTTTTATCCATTCATCTATTGAAGGGCATCTAGGCTGATTCCATAGTCTTGCTATCGTGAATTGAGCTGCTATGAACATGGATGTAGCAGTGTCCCTGTAGCATGCTCTTATTAGGTCTTTAGGGAATAGACCGAGAAGGGGAATAGCTGGGTCAAATGGTGGTTCCATTCCCAGCTTTCCAAGAAATCTCCATACTGCTTTCCAAATTGGCTGCACCAATTTGCAGTCCCACCAGCAATGAATAAGAGTGCCCTTTTCCCCGCATCCTCTCCAGCACTTATTGTTGTTTGACTTCCTAATGGCTGCCAATCTTACTGGAGTGAGATGGTATCTTAGGGTAGTTTTGATTTGCATTTCTCTGACTGCTAGCGATGGTGAGCATTTTTTCATGTACTTATTGATTGATTGTATGTCCTCTTTGATACATATTTGAGGTGTAAAAATGTATTATGTTATTTGTGAAGAACCTCATCTTATCTGAGATAAGGCTCTGTCTCCTACCTTTTTCCATGTTAGAATGGCTCAAAAAGAGGCTAGACTTCAGCTCATTTAAAATTGTGTTCAAAAGATTGATTTTTTTTTTTTTGGTAAAGATTACTGTGATCTCAAACAGGGGATATAATGTGTAACTAAGTAAAGGTTCAAGATTTTCCTTGTAAACTTCATAAGTGTTGCCTGTTTGTGTTTTGCAGAGTGTTCTGCTTCTAATAGAAAAAGAAAAAAAAATCAACTCAGATTAATTGGGGAGAATAAGCCATCACCTACAGGACAAATAGCATATGATGCTGACTTGCAGTACTAATACTAACCCAATTAAAAGAAAGGGGGGAACTGTAATATTACAGTTATTAAAGCTATAACCTGTTACTTCCTCTCTAAGACTGGTGAAACTGACTTACTGGTGTTTACAACCAAAATTTGGAGACCAAAGTCAAGGAAGTAAAAGGCAAAGGAAAAAGCAGCCAATATTTGACTCTTGCCCTCTAAGATCAGCCAGCACCCAGAGAATGATGAGTCCCCTCTAAGGGTTCTGAAACCCAGTGAGTCACCTGATCTGCCAATAAGGGAGATCAGGAGGACCCTAGAGAACAGAAAGTCAACCAGTGGTGCATATTCTGTAAAAAGGAGGGTTACTGGAAAGCGAAATGCCTGAAGCTTCCAAGAGAAGCCACAGGTATGGTCATCAAGACCCCAAACTGACCATCCTGGCACATGACACCACTGATAGAGGAAACCTAAAGGAGCCAGGAGGCTTCACACATGTCCCCAAGAGTGATCTCTGACGAATCTCAGCTGACTCTTAAGAATAGATAGGAACAAGGTCAGTTTTGACCAAGTTGGTCTTGAACACCTGGCAGGAGAGTCTAGCCTGAGCACAACTCTACAGGGACATTTAAAAGGAAAAATAATGGTTTTTTTTTTTTTTTTAACGTAGCTTAAGATGTACACTTGTGTCAGCCCGACCAAAAGTAAGTAAAGCTGGAGGCTGTAAAGGAAGGGTACTTAAGACAGTGCCTAAGATTTAACCATCGCAGGGGACTCCAGAGACACAAGGCTGACCTGCATTCCAGAGACTGGTTGAAATACTGATTGTTTTCATATTATTTATTTACCAAAAAAAAGTAATACTTTGCTGTCTTGTTTATTGTTGTCCTCGCATAAACCTTGCGTATGGATACTTGTCCAGTCACCTGCCAGTTGCCACCATGGAGCTCTGGACTGCTGTGATGCCGAATACCCTTCACTGTCCATGCCCCACAGGACAGAAAACAAGGACTTTGGGTCACTTTCCCCGAACTTTGCCCTCTCTTAGCTCAAAGTAGCTTGGAGATGTCGTCGCCCACTTTTCTATAGAAATGGAAGGTAGAAGTTGATGGAGGGAAAATGTAAGAGTGGTCCCTTCACTTTCTGAATGTAGCCCTCATTGCTCGAAGATTTTTTAATTTTTTTTCTCTCTTCTCCCCTCTCCCCATCCCTAACAAGGTTGGGGAGACAGTGTCATCTTTTCTTCCCCTAGTTGACTGCCCCTGAACACACCCTCTACAGACAGGAAGGAGATGCCTGCTGAGGATCAGGGAAGTGAATGTCTCCCAAATTAACCAGTGAATCCTAATAGGAGGTCAAGGGATGTAACCCTTGAAGAGTTCCTTTAAAACCCCTGCTGTCCCTCCTCAGTCACAGCCTTTGAGACAGGAGTCCCCCGTGCTTCTCCTTTGCTAGCAAAGCAATAAAACTTCCTTTTCCTTTTTCTCAAAACTGTGTCCTCATTATTAAATTGGCATTGATTGGCACTGCGGACAAGGACCGAGCTGTCGGTTACAAGGGCAACCCACTCGGGACCCCTCTCTTGTGGGAGCTCCACTTCCTGTTTACATAAGGACATATAAGAGGAAAGGAGGGGTAAGACAAGATAATACAAATCGAAGAAATGATTTACAGTAGAAGGGGTAGAGAGAGAAAAGGGGAGGGGAGGGGAGGGGAGGGGAGGGGGGATAGTAGAGAATAGGACAGACAGCAGAATACATCAGACACTAGAAAGGCAATTTGTCAATCAATGGAAGGGTAACTGATGTGATTCAGCAATCTGTATATGGGGTATAATTGGGAGTTCATAACCCACTTGAATCAAATTGTGAAATATGATGTATTAAGAACTATGTAATGTTTTGAACGACCAACAATAAAAAAAAAGAAAAAAAAAGTAAATTCTCTTATTTTGCTCTAAAAAGAAATTTTCCAATCAATGTCTTTATAATGCTGCCCCCCCTTTCTCTATTCTAGATGTTTTAGTGCAAACATGTTTGTTGGTCTTCTCTTAAGTCCTAAAGGTTTCAATTAACACATCTTTTGTTTCCTCTTCCTTTTCAAAAATGTTTGCCTATTTGAACATGTATAGTAGCAGTTTAAAAAAAAAAACACCTTTATCTTTCATAAAGATATCTTTGAAAGTTATGAAGTTTATTGGTAACTTTGTGTATGTGTGTGTGTGTGTGTGTGTGTGTGTGTGTGTGTGTGTGTGTGTATGTGTGTGTGTGTTTGGTGCTGGGGATTAAACCCAGGGCCTTGTGCATGCGACGCAAGCACTCTACGAACTGAGCTATATCCCCAACCCATGCTGATGCCTTTTGAGAAGTGAGTCCACAGATATTTAAGAGCCCACAAAATTGTAAAATTAAACTTCCCCCAATTTAGTGAAGCTAGGTTTGCTCTGGCTTCATCCTTTAGAATTTATTGCCACAACTGAATGCCAAGCCTGTTGGAGTCTTTGTAGTGCATCTAGCAGTGAACGCTGAACAGCATGATTCAGTCCTTCAACTGAGTTTGAGCAGAGGACAGGCAGCACTGCTTTCAAATTCTGAAAAAAATTAATTGATTCATCTCCCTCTTCCCAAATTATGAGATGGAATTGATAAAAATAAAGCTCAGCTGCACGTTGTAGAAGAGATTCACTGGGCTCCTCTCCATGCCCCCACCCCCAGCTCCACGCCTCATCTACCTATTTCCTCTGTTTCTGCTGGTGTCTCCCGGAAGGAACAGTGCCAAAGAAAACCTCTGAGATGATGGATATGTGGTGTCTGCACTAGTCACATGTGGCTCTTGAGTACTTACATGTGGCCATTGCAATTGATGGAGTAATTTAATTTAAAATGTAAGCTGGGCATGATGAAAATGGTGGTCATGCCTGTAACCCCAGCAACTCTGGAGGTGAGGCAGGAGGATTGCAAGCTTGAGGCCAGCCTCAGCAATTTAGCCAGACCCTGTTTCAAAAAAAAAAAAAAAAAAAAGGGCTGGAGATGTAGCTCAATAGTAAATTGCCCCTGGGTTCAATCCCCAGTACTTAAAAAGTTTTATTCAAGGTGTAACACCTTCAGAATATAGCCCTCATTGCTTTTTAAAAAAAAATATAGTGCTCTCTCTCTCTCTCTCTCTCTCTCTCTCTCTCTCTCCTCTCTCTCTCTCCTCCCTTCTCCTCCTTCCTAACAAGATTAGGGAGACAGTGTCATCTTTTCTTCCCCTAGTTAATTGCCCCTGTTGAGGATCTGGGAAGTGAATATCTCCTAAATTAACAAGTGAATCTTAACATGCCAACAGGACTCCCTGGGACCCCCTACCTGAGCACACCTGGAATATAAATCTTGAAGAATTCCTTTACAACCCCCCTGTCCCTCCAGATCTGGAGAGTCACAGCCTTTGGGACAGGAGTCCCCTGTGTTTCTCCTTTGCTAGCAAAGCAATAAATCTTCCGTTTTCCTCAAAACCATGTCCTCATTATAAAATTGGCATTGATTGACATTGGATGGAGTTTTCGGTTACAAAGGGAATATATATTCTGTAAGACAAAAATATTATCTATTTTTGAGATAAAAGTGCTGTAATGATCATCATTGTATATCGCAATAGGATCAATATATCATGACATCACTGATATTTATTATAAATAAAAATATTTTGTTTAGCAAATCTCCCTTTATTTATTCATGAATCTTAGAATCAGTTCTTCGTGAGTTACAGATTCCCCCTACTGTTTCTCTTTGCTGTATATCTTTTTTGAAGACCTATCATGTTGCTAGGCATTGTCAATGTCACCAATGAAATTCAGTCTTTGTCTTATTGAAGCCAGAATTATAAAACCAGTAGTCAGCAGAGATAGATTAATTGGGCCAAATTGAATAAAACAGAACAAACTGGTTTGGTTCCAAAAATTGGGAACTGTGCCCGTAGGAGACTGAAAGGTTAATGTTCCCCAAACCCAACCTATACTGACCATCCTAAAGACTTGTTAATGAAGCAACTTCTGACCAGATGGGGAACTGCTAATAAATTCACCCTAGCTCCTCCAGCCCACCTGTTCCCACCTGTTGGCCATCCCACCTCTGGGGCTAGACCCAGAAGGACAGAGACGGGATGGGGGTGGGGTGGGGGGGAAGAGAGCAGGAGAACAAAGGAAGCCTATAAAAAGCCAGAATGCCCTTACTTCTTGGGATACCAGGATACCAGTTGTGGCCACTTCTCCTTCCCAGAGAAGTCTGTGTCACCCTTTTTAAAATAAACCCTGCTTTATATGTTTGTCTCCACGTGCTTCTCTAATGTTCAAACTTCAACCTGTGAGGAAGCAGGTTACCAGTAACTGGCGGTATCATATTTTGAGTTTCTTCCCTATTAAAAGATAGCTTATTAATAGATTGCAAGAAGACATAAGCCTTAGCATTCTGTCATTTTTCATATTCTAAATACAGTGATGAGGGAACAGCACTGGCGGCAGGCTTGCTGCGCTCCAAAGCAGACCTTGCCTTGTCAAGATTTAGATTTTGAGTAGGGCACCGTGGCACACACCTGTAATCCCAGCAGCTCAGGAGGCTGAGGCAGAAGGATTGCAAGCTCAAAGCCAGCCTCAGCAAAAGCGATGTGCTAAGCAACTCAGTGAGACCCTGTCTTTAAATAAAATCCAAAATAGGGCTGGGGATGTGGCTCAGTGGTCAACTGCCCCTGAGTTCAGTCCTCTGTACCAAAATAATAATAATAGTAATAATAATAATAATGATAATATTTAGGTTTTGTTATCCCCAAGGCTGATGTGTGTTCCAAACAATGTCAAGTAACCTTTTCTCTCACCAAAGCCATTCAGCTGCCAGCTCTAGATGCAGGCATTGTGGGGAGGGGCTTAAAATGGTCAGAGGAAACCCTCTGGGAGGGAAAGTGGCAAAGGCAAAATGGACTTCTTGTTGTGATTGCTCCTCCCAGAAGGAAACTCCTGCCCCCGGGGGACTTTCTCCAGGAACTCTGCAGTGAAACCCACAGTGCAGTCCCCTGGCAACGAATGGAGGGCTGGTATGCTGGAATAGCCCCATGTGGGGCCACCGGCTCACAAAGGACCTAGCCTGTCAATGCTCTGTCCACTGAAATAATAATCCCAGCTGCGCTTTGAAGGCTTTTCCCTGAGCAGGAAGGGATTGAGCAGAAGCGCCCCTCTGCCAGGTGCATGCCATCTCTGTGTATCCTGCCGCTTCTGTGGGTTCTGTCTTGTCAAATCTCCTTTGTGGGTGGATGGGTTCTATTGTCCATTACTGGGTTTTTTTTGTCTTTAATTGAAAAAATTGACAATTTTATCTTCAGGGCTCCTGTGTGGTTACTTGGCATTCTTTAATTTCCCCATTAAATACTTAATTGGTTAGAAGAGACTTCTTAGCTAGCTTTGTTGACATAACAGCAGTGGATACAAGTTTTATGTACATAAACTAAAGTCAATTTAAGAAGCCACATGAAGGGCTACTTATGGGAGGTTAGCGTGAACTCATTTAAGTAGCATTATGAATTTATTCACCTAGTACTGTATATACTTGTCTTTGAAATTCAATGATAGTGAAGGAGAAATATTTTCCAATATAAAGGTCCATTTCTTTTCTGACCCTGAGTATTTAAGGTCAGTAATCGTCCCTTCCATATTAATGTGTGTAGCATTTCATTCTAAAACTTTATAAGTGAATATCAGAAGTCTTCCATATTATTCTATACAAGGTTTGTCAAAATCTGAAAAAGAGCGACATCTTAATTTTTTTTAACAAGATATTTTATTTCAAGATTTAATTGGCTTTGGTAGGTATTAAATTACTCCTCATTGGTGAGTTAATCTATGGCCTTGACATTTTGGGTTGCATTGTGACAGTAGCAGATGAGCCCTGCAGCAGTGTAGGAGAGATACAATATATATTTGACTATGTTTAGGAACTCCTTTGCATAATTATGGGATTGTTAGGTCTCCTAACACACGTCAGTCAATACAAGGCAAGATTCTATGATTTTTTTTTTTAGTTGTAGTTGGTACAATATCTTTATTTATTTATTTTTAATATTTATTTTTTAGTTGCAGTTGGACAGCTTTATTCTATTTATTTATGTGGTGCTGAGGATCGAATCCAGGGCCTTGCACGTGCTAGATAAGCGCTCTACCGCTGAGCCACAACCCTAGCCCTCTATTTATTTATTTTTATGCAGTGCTGAGGATCAAACCCAGTACCTCACATGTGCAAGGCAAGTGCTCTACCACTGAGCCACAACCCCAGCCCCTGATTTTTTTTTTCCTTTACAATTTAGAAAGCAATAACTTCTTAGCACCTTCATATCCGCAAACTTAGGTGTGAAGCTGGGATCGGTTTTTCTTTCCTACCAATGCTGACTTATTTTTGGCCACAGAAATAAAATTTTACCATATTCATGAAAATGAGATTAATCGGGAGAAAGACTTTAAAAATGAAAACATTCAAAATGTAATCTCTGTAAATAAAATTTGAAGAGCTAGATTCAGATGTCACACATTCCATAAAAGTGTCTGGAAACCCTGCCTGTTTGAGAACAAGCTGGACTAAGAGGTCAGTTCCAATGAGAGCCTCTTTTTGAATAAAACAGGCAGCAGATGCTGGATTTTTGTGTGGAGGGCAGGGTTTAGGCATGTAGTGCCCGAGGCAATAAGGCCTTGCTCTGCAGCCAACTTTTATTGCTAAATAGTTCAAACATCATAGTTCCTCTGAATTAAATCCTTTCTGTGAAGACAACACAGCCATTTTTTTTTTTTTTTGGTTGAATTGTGGGTTAGACATGGTTACCCTTGTTTTACACAGAAGAAGTAAAGTTCAGAATGTGTAAGTGGGTTTTACAAGATCACACACAAAGTGTCTCTGAATCCAAGGCGTGTGTTCCCCAGGAAAGTTTATCTCTGCAACCCTATATCTTGGGAGAACAGTAGAGGGCTAAGTCAAAGATGCCTTTTTCATCCAGATTCACCTTAATCTTAGTAAAACATGAATTGTTTTCCTAATATATCTAAAATCTCTGAATAACACAAAGTTAGCATTTTGGGCTGGGGTTGTGGCTCAGTGGTAGAGTGCTCACCTGGCATGCGTGAGGCACTGGGTTCCACCCTCAGCACCACATAAAAATGAACAAATAAAACAAAGGTATTGTGTCCATCGACAATTAAAAAATTATTAAAAACAACAAAGTTAGCATTTAGGGAGGCAACTTGCCGACAGGCAGTTATTTCCCCTTCTTGCTGCTTCTTTTTCCTCTTCTGCTATGAACGTGGCTTTTTCAACCAGAAGTGTGGAAAGTTCAATTGATTGATGCCAGTATTGATCAAAGACTAGCTTGAGGAAAACTATAAAACATGAGTAAAATTTAGCTATTTTGTAGAATTTAGTTATTTTGTAATAACTTGCCTATTGTTATTAATCTACTCAGGCTGCCACAACAAAACTTCAGAGACTAAGTAGCTCAAATGACAGACATTTATTTTCTCACAGGGCCAGAGGCCAAGAGGCCCAAGGTCTGGTGCTGGCCAGCTTGGTTCCTAAGGCCTCTTACTGGATTACAGATAGCTGTCTTCTTGC